>NC_142625.1:26632130-27243221 GCF_059453375.1 Lepisosteus platostomus | reverse complement strand
CCTTTTCTGTGATTGTTTCACTAAATGGACCAGTTGCACCAGTATAAACAACTGTATACAATAATGCAATCCTCACATCATAGCTATTCTGGTTTTGAAAGTTTCAGATCAGATGATCTGTTAGAACACAAGAACATGAGTGTGGACAGAAGGCGGAGGCCATCCAGCTCATACACCTCACTTGGTTGCTAGTAGCTAATTTAGCCGAGGATCTGAGGATCTGCAGATCTGCGGATCTCATGCAGGGAATGTATCTGATTCCTGGGTGAGGAGGCACTTCTTTACCCAAAGGGTTGTGGGATTAATGAAGAAGCTGCCCAGCCATGGTGTAAAAAACACTCTGGCTTCTTTCAAGAAATGCCTGGAAAGGACCTGTGAATCAATTAGATACTAACTACCAGACAGGCCAGATAGGCTGAATGAACTCCTCTTGTTTGTAACCTATCTTCTGTCTTAAACACAATATTTTTTACAGTATTTTTACATTTCACCTCTCACCTGTCCTAACTGAAAACGGGCTTCACGTTGTCCTGTTTGATACTTAATCTTAACTTAATACTTAATAATTAATACTTAACACCTGAAGAAGGCTCCACGGCCGAAACGTTGTTTTCTTTCTTCTTTTTTTCAGCATGGAATAAACCTAAAATGTACACAAGCTTCGTTCGCTACAGGTTCACACGGAAATTTTTAAAATGAGAACTATCCAGTATACATCTCCACAGAAACTAATTCCATATGGCAGCGTCTCCACTGGGGATCTGTCTTTAAGATCATCTGCACCCAACTGGAATACGCATATTATACAATCCAACATCTCCAAATGCTGCTCTTTTGTTCTCTGCACTACAATAATTCAAAAGTACATATTATTTGGTGAAACTTTGATGTGAGGAGACACCAGAGGCCAGAGCTGCATTGAATACTGAGGCAGTGACGTACTGCACTGTGACCAGGGGATAAAGAGAGCAGCCTGCCAAGCTGTCTGCAGGCTGATGGCTGCCTGTTCTTGTTTGCAGACAAATATGTGGAAGGCAAAGGGAAAACAGTTAGGATTACACAGGCAGATGATAGACAACAGAGCAAGCACTAACTTCTGTATATATTTTTGTATATTTGTGTTTTAAAAAAGCCCTGAGGTTCAATTTCTCTGTTATGTTATGCAGCCATTGTAAATTAAAGAAATCATGAACCTCTGAGAGGCCTCTGTCCTTGCCCTAATTATCCTGTGGGATCCGCTGGCCTTTCCAGTGTCCAGTCTACTGTGTGATTTAAACAATGATGCCGAGGGAATATATAAAAGAATAAAGGCTAGGTCTTTACTGTCCACTTAATGACTGGGTGGAGACGGACAGCTTCTCATTTAAGCCCTTCACTTCAATCTTGAGACTGGCCCACAGAACTGGACCTCCACCTTTCTGAGTAAGGCTTCCAGAATTATAATTTTCAATGTTGCACCAGCCTGTCAGACAGACCTCCGTGCTTTCAGACGAAGTTCTACTGTGACACAGAGGGACTGACTCCTGCCTCAGCACAAATCAAACTTCCATCGCTGGCTCTATTTGTTTTCCTGAGCCATCCTCCTGACAGGCTTGTCAATGCCCACATGACACTTTCCTTTACCAGGAGAAAGACACCACCCACAACAGCCTCCAAGACATCTTGGCATCTTGGCATTTTTTTCCGGAGGGTTCTAACATCTAGCAAATGGAACGACCCAGCCCGAATGGGTTCAGAACTTGCCTAGGCTGTGCAGATCAATATTTTGATTCAGTTCAGGCATTTTCTGTTGTCAGCAATATTTAACTGACAAATATTAAGATGCACTATGACCTTAATCACAAGCCAATAATCACACAAAATCTAATCGATTCTGTCTTAAGCCCAGGAAGATGGTCTGTTTGAGATAGCTGGTGTGTGCTACAGTCCAGTGATGTTGATGAAACCCTCGCTCACAGCACAGGGAGTAAAGAATTAGCTGTATGATCCCCTGGTCTCACACTGGACTGCGGGAACACCAGCTTCGACTAAATCACAACTTCCTCATAGCCTGCCAATCGCCAGTGACGGACAGATTTTGTGTCAGTTCTGGTGGCACAGACACATCTTATGGCAAGCAGACAGAGAGAGTACCTGATTAATCTAGTGTGACTCCATCATCCACCACACCCAAACTCACACCCCCCTGGCCCACACACTGAGTCAGGAGTGGTGTCCTTCAGAAAGCCCTGATACACACAAGGCCTCATACTCAACCCCAAGAGCCCTGGCCTCTCTTCTCTACACAGAAAGACTGTGCTGCTTTCTAAGCAAGGTAACTGCAAGGTGCTTGTCACTCATTTATCATTTATTTAGGAGTGTGGTTTCTGACCGGCTGCTCACACTCAGCTGAACTGCACTGTTATTAGCACCTGATGCACCGTGTTCAGCACAAGTGGAAAAAAGGCGAGCGAGAATGACCTTTTACTCATTCTATGTGATTTTTTTCTGTGCAAAAGTTGAGGAAGACAGCACAGGCATCCTGCCCTGTAATTTAGGAAGTAAACATTACTCACAATTTCTTGTAAAAGGTTGCCCTTAATTTTGGCATCAGGGACAGACTAGTAGCATTCTCAGTAATGAGACAGTGTTTATGGTTCTGTCTAAGAAACATTTCCATTTTCTCACTCAGAGAAACGTCAATGGCGTGTGTGTTCTGTGTCTGTGGAGGGGAATGAGTTATGGTGTGGTTTGAGCAGGCAGTCCAGGTGAGGTGCTCTCCCTCACCCCTGACCTCCAGGAGTTCAGAGTCAGACCGTCAAGATTCCCTTCTCTGTGGAAAACAGACAGAAACAATGTGACAGAGCCCTCCAGTGAAGAAATTACTCGAAACATAATTGCTGAACAATGGAAATGTTTGCGCTTTCCATACACCATCTCCGCAGGGAGGGAAAGTGGGCATAGGAGCTCTGAAATATCATTCTCCTTCCTTTCTCAGCGTATAAAATAACTGCAGTTATTTCACTGGAGATGAAAAACATTAAATCTTTCATTTCCCCTGTTTCTGCATGTTTGACTTTAATTAACGGTGGCTTTTTCCTACTCATGGAAATCCCCCGAGGAAAAGAAAAGCAGGCATCCACGACTACAGAGGTACCTGTGTCAGCTGGTAATGTGAAAGTCCTACAGTACATTACACTACCTAAAGAACATTTTTACTAAGAAACGCATAAGGACCGAGGAGCATTTCAGAAAACTACAGTATGTTGCTCGGAAGGGCAGGAATTTCGCATGGCAATATGAAGGGCATTATGCCATGAAAGTCTTTTTGACTGTGCTGAGGTTGTTATCGTAAAGGACAAACACGAAAAAACAGCGAATGCCTCCAAACGCTGTTACGCTGGTGCGTTAACGGGGCTCTCAGGACGCAGCAGGCTGGTCGGCCACTGCAGCGACTGGAGCTCACAGCGTGTACGCGGGTCCTGTTCTCTCAGATCCGCTTTCCTGGCGCAAATCTCCTCCTTACGAGCAGAAGGAACCTCTTCTCACTCCGCAAAATGTGTTACTAATGAAGCACAATCCTGTCTGCTTGATTGAGGGGGTGGGGGTAAGCCCTGAGGAGGGCCAGGAGATCCTGCAGGAGCAGATCCACGTGTTTCTCATCAAAACCCCATCCTGAGTCAGGGCGGAGTGGGAGGGAGCCCCTGTCTGAAGATGGGGTTCCTCAAGCGTCCCGCTGACTTGCAACTCTGCCTGCTCCTTGATTTTATTTGTTGTTTTATTACCAGCCTGGGCCCGAGCTGCAACGTTACCGTGTTTATGTCATAAGCGAGTTTTAATCCCGGCCAATTTCACTTATTTTGTTTCCCCGTGACCCCAAATGACCCGTTGTCTGAGCAACAGAACAATAATCCATTGCAAACCCGACGTCTCCAGCGGTTTGCTGTTGCAGTCCTAACAAAGTCATGCTGTCTTTATCTCATCTCTTTAATAAGAGCAGACTGCATGTGGCTTCTACAACATCAACACGTTCTGCATCTTTTAGGTTTTAAGGGGAAAAAAATGTCTTAAAAGTTACGGCAAAAATTACACTGATGATAAAACACCAGATTAAATTTAATAGCACATGCTCTGCTCCAGATAATGATTCCCAATGTCCTTTATTGATAAAGAATATGCTTTGGCATTACTGCGATATTGTAAAAGCTTTTTTTCATTTGAACTATTTTTATTTTATTTTAACTTCAACAAAAAGAGGGATTTTTCCATAAAAGGAATCATACAGAAAACGTGTAATGCTGAGTTTGTACTTAGGGTACGTTTTTTATACTCTGCTTATGTATAAAGTTTATTCCTTAAATGCAAATTGATATTTTCCAAATTATGTTAGCCGCTTTGTGGCAACTGAAACAGGAACTCTGATTGTAGAGGAATGCTGTCCTCCACTACAGAAAGGAATTTTACACTGTTTAAAAAATACTTCTTCCAGCAAGCTAGCACCACAGCCTTTATAGAAAGGGTTTATTAGACCATGCAATAATGAAACTGCCTTGTTTACGATTCATGTTCCATGACTTTATTTCGCCAATCAATTTATCCTTTATTATTTCTAATACCAAGAGCTGACAATTGTTTGGAAGAACTCAATTTAGTTAGTTACAGCAGCTGTCCCACATTACGCAACATTCTGTTGTAATAACTCTATTTTAACTCGTGCTAAAGTTTCCTTCACCAAACATAATTACGAGACCGAATAATTGAAACAATACTTGGAGGACAGATTTCTTTTTTTTATGATTTCTCTTTCTTCTGTTTTCTATTTTTTTTTAATTCACTTCCTTAGGACTGATGTTGATAATGGGCCTTTTTTTTCTTAAATTACAGAGGGCTGCAGTTTCGAAATCTCTTCGTGTTTATGTTAAATGAAAGTCAGATGACCATGCAGATTGCAGTCCACCTTCACTCTTACTAGGAGAAAGGAATTCTGAAGCGAAACAACAGCTTCAGAGCCCAGCATCGTCCCAGTATTATCCCTTATACTAGCAGGTTGTAAATGCAAAAGCCCAGCTGTTCTTCATGTTGTGGAATTCACAGAGTGCTCCTCAGACAAAGACATCTCCATGTTGTTGCAATCTTTCGTTTCACAGGAGTAAATTAGACTGATGCCATCATGCATGACATTAAGATGTGCTGTAAATACACAGGTTTCTGCTTGGAATAAAGATCCCATATAGGTCACTTCTGAGAAGGCAACTTGACAACTAGTTTGACAACTTGACAGAGGCTTCCAGACAAATCACACCTTATATCTTTGCCCAAACGACTCTCAGATTTTTGTCCAAGTTAACAGAATCAGCTTGTGTCCCTCGTATAATAACCTGGTGTTTCCACTGGCAATATGCCGTCACTACGTTTTATGACACAGTGGAAACTGAAAAAGATATTCCTAAGAATGGGACTAGAACGCTCATTAAAACGGCGCTCTACTGCCACAGTCAGCTCAACATCAACACCATTGTTTCATTTTCATTTATCAGTGTGTGTTTTGCACCGACTGCAGGAGGGGGAGGTACAGATGAGGGAAAAGCTGTTCCTCCTCTGAAGATAAACTGCTTTTGAAATGTCTCAGCGCCGTACAGAGGTGCAGAAATGGCAGTGTGCTGATCGGGGAGCATGAATCCGTGAGGAGAGCAGGATGATGTATGAAGCGTTTCCTTTACATTGCAGGTATTTACTGAATGATCACCTGCTGAGGAAAGGAGCAGCTGGCTTTAATTACACCTGACTGGCTAGGAGGGATTCGGCCTGATTATAAAGCGAATGGTGCTTAATCAATCTTTCCCTAATACAAAACCAACTGAAGCTCAAAGCATTATATCTTAATTCCTAGTTTTTGGGAACTATGGATTTTATTAAGGTGTTAAATAAATCATGCTTGCTCAGTCTTAACTGTGGTTTCAATTCTTAAATATTGCATTTGTACTTATCCTAATTGAAAGAAAGCCAAAACCACTTCTCTGGAAATATGTTCACCTGTTTGTCTTTTATTATGGGTCCAGATACAACCAAATTAATAAAAAATACTAATATATTGATACATGGAGTTTAACACATTTTTAGATTATATGACCATGTATACATGTTTAGAGTGGCAGATTATAGACTGAAAAAAAATAAAACTGAATTCAGGGATAGAAATCATTGCTGCTCAGGAATAACCAGAACTATCTGACTATGGGTCTAAAGAAGAGGGCGAACAGGGGGAGATTTTTCCAGTAGAATCACTGTTCTCACAGTTCTCATCACACAGTGAATGCAGATTGGTCAGCTGTAGTAAAACACTGCGCATTGCTTCAACTCCAAAGACCATAGCCTTTGCCCAGCAGTAGGACAGTGCTCTGATGAGCACACCAGAGACACTAACTGCAGGCCCCGAGGAACGCTGATAGCCCTGGCTCTCTCTCTTTCCCTGGACTCTCTTCTCAAGCTGCGCCAGAGACCTGTGCCGTCTCCTCAGCCCATAAAACAGAGACATGAAAGTGGGCTCCTACAAGTACTCCAGACTAAGAGCACAGACAATCATAAAACACCATCCTTCTAGGCAAAAGAAACAGTCTGACAGCAGGTCAGATATGTGTACCCTAGGAAATGGATCTCCTTTAGTAACAAGCCAAGGGCTCTTGGAAATGCACCGGCATTTTTACTACAGTATATTTCAAACGTCAACGCAATGCGAGAAAAAACTGCAATTGCATCTTACTGTGTGCTCATTCAACAGGCGATCAACGTATTTTAATGGCCTTACAGCTGATAGATGGAATTATAATTTAGATACTCTGTACATGTAACTAAATAGGTACAGTAAATAAAGTTGTTTTAATAAAGCTGAGAAGCACCCAGCTTGTAAACGCAAAACAGTTAAGTCGATGATAAAAAGATTTCAAAATGTATGTAAACTAGGAGACCCGGTTCTCTTGGTCTAAGCCCAGCTGTGTGGTTATTTACTAGTCCCGTGTCAAAGGCCATGAAAGCAAGCAGCCTGGAGACTGACAGGCTTGGGAGGCTTCTCCAACATGGCACGGGCTGTGTGTGCGGACATCTTGTCCTGACAGAGCAACCCACAGCCTGCAAGCCCGTCACGCCAAGTGGCTGCGCTGCTCCAGTCCCTGACGCGCTCAGAGTCGAGTCGCTCCACCCTCTCGTTTTCCTCTCTCTGCGCGCCCCGTCCAGAGAGGGTGTCGCCGTATCTTTGTGGCACAGAGTTTGTAAGCGTACGACCGGACTCACAGAAGAGGAAGCAGACCCTCTCCTGTGTGAGTACGTGCAGCCCCCCTTCCATCACAAGGCCTCGTCCCGCAGGGAGCACGCCGAGGGGGCAGCCATGCCCGCACCTCTGCTATCAGAGCGCACTGGGATTCACATTCTGCAGTGTGAAAGAGCAGAAAAATATTTCATGCCTAATCCAATTTAAGAGAAATACTGTATGATCTGCTGTGAGTGCAGCCAGTCTCAGCCTTTCAATTTCATTCTCATTCTCATCTGTGCTGGATTCAGCTTCTCTTCTCAGTAAACATGTGGTTCTGACCCAGTTTTGGGATTAAGGTCCTTTTGTAAGTGGCAAGTCGTATTCATACTAATAATACAACAACACTCAGCACAAGAGTCTCCTCTGTTTCCTGTCTGTCTGTCTGTCTGTCTGTCTCGCCTGTCTCTACACCTGCCGCCAGCCCAGTCTGAGGACTTCAACACCTTCTCAGCCCTCTCAGGGCTGCGGGCCGCCAGGGCGCCCAGCTGCGCGGGTCCTGAAGGAAGCCCCGTAAAGAACACCCCTGTGTGTGAGGAAGACTCCTGCTTGTCCCTGTGAAATGGGCACTGCCCAGGTATCAGCGCGAGAGGGCTGTCATCCCCCACCATGAGGCAGCTGAGGCTCAGTTATTCTACTACCTAGAAACGCAGGAAGCAGACACACGGATTTCAACCGCTTTTGACATTAAGCATTAAGCACATATAGTCTACAACGAAACACTACAGAATTTGTGTGCTGCCAATATCATTTTTACAAACTTTCAAAACCGAATTATTTCTAAAGAGACCATTACCCCTTACAATACAATTCTTACTAAACAATATATGGTATCTGTGCAAAACAATAAGCAAGTTGTTTCTTTAAATACAGCCACTTTTTCCTAAATTACTTTCTATGAATAGGCCAACGTGCCCGTCGTCTGTGCAGTAAAAAGTTATGGACCAAGGGTCTGTATCAATGAGAAACGTGGAGATGAGTTTTTCTTTTTTAACATAAAAACAATATAAAATTAGCTCTATAAACCAGCGTCACTGGATTACCTATTGAATTAAATCAGGACATTGGAAATGCTAAACGTATCTCACCCTGTCGTCCATCATTTGTTTTTCTCATGAGAAAAATCTTCACATAAATGCTAAATTACTCCACCTCTTGGAGTTAAAAGAATAAAACATTACCGTTGAAAATTACAGAACATTTTTTGACATATTTAGTACACCTTTTCTCATTATTATTCAATTACTCATGGTTTAAATATTAACATAGTTATTTTAAGGCACAGGAATAATATGCTCATTTTAACAAATGATGGCATTACACTGCATCTATCTGAATTTCCACTGTTGAAGACTGGAGTTTCGAAGTCAATCAAATAACTCATACTGTATTCCCCTTCTAATTATCAATGAGCTATAATAAACCTTCTGAGACTAAACATACAGCAAGTGAAATAAATTGCTTTTGCAAAAATATATTAAATTTAATTAAATATATACTTTCTCCTTTACCTTTTGTGATATTTTTTGTTGGGTTTTTTTTAGTGCCGTGAACAGCAATGAGAAAATGAGACATGTTTATTGACATTTTTTGATTATGAACACGTGTATTGTTTCACTAGGACCCCAGACTAATGAGTACTTTGTAGGGGGTCAATGGTTTGGAAAGGAAAAACTCCTTTTGGCAGGATTCAAGTATTTATTATAGCTCCTGCGATCAGAAGTCGCAGACTCGTTAGCATGGCTGTAGACAGCACAGACCCATCATGACCACCTGTAAAAGGCGCTTTATCACAGATCTCTCCTCTGATTTCTGGTGTCCGCGCAAGCGACATCCTTCGCGAGGTACAACTGTTTGACCTTTACGGCGAGTTCACCTTCGCGTGGAAACGTCAAAACTGACCTCATGCTAAACTGCCAAATACGCACAAAATCCGTGGGGACGCAAAGCTCAGTCATGCACGTGGAGGACCTCCCGCTCATCCACAATCCTATTCCTCCTCCTCGTTATCATCACACATGGGCTCTGCTAGCACCAGACACAGTAACACCTTTTATTGTATCGCTCCTTACCACTCAGCTTGCGTGAAGTCTGGCTCAGCATCACCGTACTGTTGATCAGGGTGAAAAATGCGAGAAGTCTCAAATGCATCTGGGCTGACAACGACCTCCTCACACCAGGTTAGCAGAACATCAGACTCAGACTCGCCGCAGATCCCGCCGAGCAGCACAGCGCCTCACAGCACTGCGGAGCGACAGAGCGCCGGGCGGGGCGATGTGGCATTCCTAAACCGCCTGCAACCCTACGAAGCCGCACTTAAACCGAGCTGGGAAGGAGTTCCACTTTTACATCACTCGCCCCGTTAACCCTCCAGCTGCCTGGCATTGCGGTGTCTGCTGAGCAACTTAAAAGGCATCGCGTCGCTGTGTTGTTGGGTTTTTGTTTGTACTTCACCGCCATAACTCACCTGCTTTGATACGCCTCCGGTTTTCGGGACGCCCGTTTCGTTAACCGTTTCTAGAAGTGCCCCCACCCGCATATGCATTCGTTTTCGATACAGATCATTTTAACGGACAGTACGTGCGCTTCGCGTCGTTTATAATTATTATGATTATTTTTTGTTTCAATGAGCTTTTTATGGTACCACTTTAACAGTGGAGGCTCCGAGAGGTGGCCGGCTGGGGCTGTTTCCATTGCATGCGAATGGTCGATAAAGTTATCAAAGACGGCGGGCTGCGAGTGGCGGAGATGGTCTAAATTTTCATTGGATTTCTCTCGTATTTTTTCAACGTCCAGATTAATAACATGTGTCCCTCTGGGACATATGCAAAAGGATACAGTTCTGAAGCGCCTTTCACTACATCTGTGTGTTTATCATAAAATAGGAAAGGTTCACTAAAAAAAAATCAATGTTAACCTCAATATTTCGCTAAAGAAAATAGTATCGATACCTCTTTGGGATTTTGCCTTGTGTTTGCTTTGTGTATTTTCAATTTTAAAGGTTAAAAACATAAAGAATTTAAGAAAAGCAATTTTAAAAAATAAAGTTTATATTTGTTTTGGAGGCATGTAACACATTCCTCTGATGGGAAAAAAAATACTCTGTTCGGATTCGGGTCGGTTAGTCTCTTGACCGACATTGAGAACCGATCTGAACTACATTTTGACAGAACCGTGATTTTCTTTTCCTTTTTTTTAGAAGTTACTCAACTGCTTGTCGATTCTGAAATTTAATTTGTGTTTGAATAAAAGTTTAAAAATATCTGCGCTTCGTCCTAAAATGGTTAGGATTTTCTTCACCACATAGTGAAACGAAATGTAAGAGTTTCTTTTAAGTAATGTTAAATTAATAAGAAATTAAACAGTTTCATTACAGAATATATTATAGTTACATTAAAGTTTTATTACAGAAAATAATTCGAATTAAACTCTTTTTGAAATTAAGTTATCTCTTTATTTATATTGAAATAACCTGGATGATGTGTTTCAGATGAGCTCGAATTTTGTCCCCTTTTTCTGTGCGCTCCAGTAGCTTCTAAGTTTATGTTTTGTCTGGAGTTTGCTGTTCTTAATTTAGGATAAAAATCATTGAATGCGAAAACAAATTATGCTGAGATACTGTTTGTGTGTTTTTTCGTTAAAGACAAATTCTTTAAAACGGGCACAAGTGGCTCAAGAACAGCTCCTAGTTAATCGTACAGCATTTTATTCGAAACCTCACGGAATTCCCTTATCGCAAGTTCAATGTTCAATGTTTTAAGACCAGGCGATATTTCCCTAATTCCCGATGAAAGAAACATTAGGCAATCAAATCGTCAAGTTGCAATAAACGTATATTTACATATTATATGAATAATATATTATGTATTATGCACTTCATAATTTAATTCAAACCTAAAACTCGCCTACCGTATTCGTGCACGTCAGTGTTTAATTTTTATGAGTGGTCTCTGTTTAACCTAACGGTTATAATCATACTGCTAATAATTTTAGTTATCTCAATTCAGCAATTATTCATCCTGTTTGTTTTCGATTCCTTAAAAATTTAATTAGTTCTTTTTTTTGTCATTGCAATAATATTAACCATAATAGTGATTGTTTATCGAGAGATTGAAAATTGAACCTCGAAAGTTTCTGCCAGGCGCTACTACATACACCAAATCTTTCCTGAGGGCTTTCAAGTTTTTATATACTACTCTTAAACTATAGGGATTTCTGACTATTGCAAATGTAAAAAAGTAAAATGTATCTGACAGTTTCTGCTTTATTCTATTATCCTTGGGAAATTGAACATTTGTCTTTGCTATACTTTAACAGACCTTAATAACCGTGAGAGCCGAGAGGGAACATTCCAGAAAGGCAATATTATCCGTGCGATTGCAACTGCAGAGTCCGACAGGCTCGCCATTTTTAAAGTTTTGAGGTCAGGATTGTTTTCTTCATTGTATAAAGCAGGGTTACCTCACAGTCAAGAAGAACAGCACCAAGAGAGGTTATGTGGGTCCGCGCAAGGACTTCTCTCTGCTGCTCCTGCTATTTGGTTTTCATTACAGATAACGGAATCCCAAACTGACGACGGCGAAAACATTATGCCGAACGACTAAAGATTAAAAAAAAAACCCCGAAAGTTTAGAAACCAAATAAACAGTCTTTTGAGGCAGGGTTCAGTGTGTGATTGTAATGACATGGTTGCAACCATTTTCAAAATATCAATTAAGGAGATTATTTACAAAAGCGCTGCCAGAACTCCAGCGATTTGCTGTTTATTTTGCACCGTTTCGAACATCCGGGTTTCAATTGTGCACGTATTACACTAGTACTACACACCCAATGAAACATAAAAACCGGCTTTAATTTGAAAACATTTTGCTTGCTGTATTGCTTTTTATTTAGTATTTGTAGATGCAGAACATCTATGTTAGCATGTGATAATTCTGAGGCATCTACAGACTTCGTCATTGTTACTGACGGCAGGATATGAAGCGTGGCGATACTGTAGAGAAGTCATGCAAGTGTCCCAGCTGAAACTCGCGGGCGAAATGAGATGTTAAAAAAGAACAACACCAATCAGGAGGTGCAATTCTGAAATAATATTTGTTATTGGAGCTGAGGAATGGTTCTCCTCTCGAGATAAGTAGGAACAATGCCACTTAATCTCACAATCCCCTCAATTTTGACCAAGCATTTCGCATGTCAAAAATATTTTTTCCTTGCTTTCTAGGTTCAGTAGATGTATCACGTTGTCGTTGAAATTGGAGGAAAATCTGTCCTGTTGGAAATTTCTACGGCTGTGCAAGGAGAGTGAAGACCCGAAGCCAGAGAAACAGTCAGTCTCGAGTCCTTGTTTCTGGCATTTTTGCATTTCCTATACCTGGCTGTACCGAGAGCTCTCGGGAGCAGAGTCTGTGCAGAGCCTGTGTCTGCGTCTGCTCGTACCCCTGAAGCACCTGCACAGCAGCCGCACACCTGCAAGGGCTCATGGCCACATGTGGAGCAGGAGAGCAAGGGAGGACTCTTCCCCAGTGGAAGATCTCCGCTTCTGTGAGATACAGCTTCTGTGCAGAAAGCAGCTTCTTCTGCAAAGTCTGATCTCATTTGAGATATCGAAGGAAGATGGGTGTGGATCCGTTTCATCCCAATTCTTCCATTTCTCTTTTGCCTTCGCTCACCTGGATTCATTTATAGACAGAAGTACTTCACGTGTTGTGTAAATAAGATATATAAGAAGAGGTCAATCAGAAATAAGATAAATTAGAAGAGAGGCTGTCCGTATTGTGGCATCTCCCTTCACTTCTGCTCCAGAGCTTCGGCTGTCATGCTGGCATGTTTGTACTGTTCTAGTGTAGATGAACATCTGAAACACAATTCTGGGCTTGGAGCAGGTGAAATTATGGCCACTCAGCTTTTCATAGGTTGAATTCTCTTCTCCGATTGTCCCTCAAAGCCTGCAGCTGTTCCCTCTTGGAGTGGTTTAGTCTGGCTGTTGTTTTCATCGATTTACTGGGCCGGGGACAATCTGCGCTGTCGGGAATCACAGATCTTTCACATTAGCGTGAACTCTCCTGTGTTTCAGATGTCAACAGCTCTCTTCGTTGAGGAGATCTCGTCATCATGGCGGCGGGACACCCATTGCTTTATCTCAGCCTGTTGAGCGAGGAATGTGTCCTGGTCGCTCTGCGGTTTCTTGCCAAGACGGCAAGTCACCCCCGCGAACATCCGGAAACGTCTGTTGTCTTGAAACATTTTTCCGCCTTCAGCGGTTCCTTGTTGGCAAGCGCGCCAGGGTGAAATAATTATACAGTACATTTGAAACTAAGACTCTTAAAATATAATTTCATTTTCTGATGCAATTTTTCAAATTACAAGGTCTGTATCTGATGAGGAGGAAGAATGAATTCAAGTGAGACCCCATGTGTGCACAACACTTTAAATTCGCAACAGATGCCCCCTTCTGAAACGTGAATTATGCCCATGCGTGAGGCAAGCCTTCCTCCAGGTATCTGCTCAGTGTTCGCCGGACACATCATGTCAGAACTGCAGCTGGAGTCCCATCGCTTCTCTTGATCGACGGTGCCTGTTCTCAGCCTGGACTGATTTGAGGGATCAGGATCAGGATCCCTCTGTACAGAAAGCTGTTTCCAGTTTATTTTACTTTTTCCTTTGCTTCCCAAGGGGATTGGATAACACTTTAACAACACCCCCCTGGGTGCCACTAGAGTAGAGATGTGTGGCCTGCATTAATAGTGTAGATGTTTGTTTTCCCTTCCTTCTGGTCTCCTCTGTGTTCATCCAATAGCAGACTGTTTCAGGCACCTTCATTACCTAGCATGTCATTTCATGTATTCTTCAAACATTTAAACTCATGTAATGTCTCATTTTTGAAAAATCTCATTTTGCCCTCCTGCCAATTGCATTAGCTCCTTAATGTCTCTGTTAGCATATGTTTCCTGCTTTGTCTCAGGATTGTTAACGGCCCTGAGAGCTCTGGTTGCAATGAACCTGCTCTTCAGTCACTGGTGAACTCAGGGATGTTTTCAGATGCTTCCTAAGATGTGTGGAGTGATTGAGTTCTGACAGCGTTTAAAGTAATTATTAAAACAGGAAATGTAAAGGTAGGTATTTATTGAAAATTATGCATTATAAATTAATAGCTTTTATGTGAAATTGAAATGTTACCTAACAGTTTTACACAGATGTTCTACAGTGCCATGGGATGTCATCAGTGAATCCTCAGTTCAGACAACTACAGGCGGCGACACCTCTGTGGAGCTTTAAATCCCTGGTGAGCAGTGAGGCCCTGCAGCTGTTCCAAGTGTTAAAGTTCCTTCTGGGGCTGTAAGTTGCCTGCAGCTGCCCAGGACCCTCTGCAGAGGAGAGGAAACGAAACAGAAAGAGCAGACTGAAGGCTGGTCCTGCAGCAGGATAAGGGATTATCCTCAAGATCACCACCGATCATGTTCAAAGTTGACACTGCAGATTTTTACAGCCAGTTCTACAGAGTCTGGGTTTTCTGCCTCAGCCTTTTCTATTATCAGCAGCGCAAGGCGACACACGAAGGTGGACTGCAAGTCAACAGGATTCTCTTTCGTCAGCTCTTGTCGCGTGAGATGTCCTACCCAGGAGCCACAGCGTCGGACCGGCATTTCAGACTCTACGGAGGAGAGTCTGCCTGGACATCCTTGCCTCGAGAGCCCACGGCACTTACACACAGGCTGCCTAACAGCCAATAACATCGTAACATGTCAGTACAATAGTGTGTTGAGTACCATTGCATTTTTACACACCACTGTTCATTCATAAAGCATAATTTGTATCACATGCCCACATTTTCCTTTGATTTCCAATACCACATTCACAGATCTGTGCATGAGAAGGAGATCTGACAGTGGAAGGGCATGAAAATTGCTTTAGTCTTAAAAAAGCAAATTGATGTGGCATGTTTCTATGGCCAAGATATATTAGAAGTTTATAAAATATATGCTTAGCTGTAACACTGGAATTGCAGTACAGTTGACATATCGGATCTTCTCCCCTGGAATAAAATGAAACATTCCACTCTCCTTGAGTACTTTTTAAATAAGGCTTTTCAGAAAGGTGCAGCTTGCATTTTGAATCTGCCTATTCTAAGTTACACTCTCAAATCAGCTCTTTAGCTTTGTAGTTAATGTTCATTTCTGCTCATTAAGCACCTGATATTTGAAGTGAGAGTGTTATGCAGAGGAGTTAAACTGTGAGAAGCAACATCACCCCTACTGGACTCAGAGAAACGTATCTGGACAACTAACCAAATACCTTACAGGAAGGATATACACTGCATACCAGGTGCTGCCATATAACTGTTCTGACATCACTTTAAACCCCTGGTGAGTAGCAACAGAGCTCATGAAAATCCAAAGTGGACAAGCAGAGCTGAGATTGTTATCAAGAGGCTATTTCACATGTAAGTCCTCCGTCAATTGAAAACAGAGTCCAAGGTCTATTTTGAAGTGGATCAGCTTTCCTTGTCTTCCATATCGGAAACCTGCTTTTGATCATGTTGTGTTTCATGTTCCTGAAATTTCTGATCAGGGGAGATTACAGCTGCCTACATCTATAAGCGAGCCCCGGCTCTGCGGACATCTGGCAGGCCAGGGCTGTGTGGCACCACGGTGAGACTCCTTCATGAACCCAGGCAGCTTGCAGTACCACTGCCCCAGGAGGTTAGCCGGAATGGTTTCGAGAATGAGGACATACGGTATTTCAAAATGAGGCTGTCAAACGATGAAACAGGAAAAAAAAACAAACAAAGCCCGAGATCGCAGTCCTCAACGCTGACTGACAAGAGTCCCAGACTCACAGATCTGGAACTTCGTCCTCTTCAGTCTCTCTGCTGTTCAGCACCTTCTCCTTCCCCACCTTCCAGGTTGACGACTGGACTCTTTAAACTGGTTTATTCATCACAGGATTTTAGAAAGGATGTTTATATGAGCCTTTATAATGCTGTTTCTCACATTTGTTTCTCACATTTATTATTTCATGAGTACTCTTGGCGTTAGGTTAATGCTAAATCCAACATTCGTGTAAAAGAAACAAAATGTTGAAAGAATTAGCCGAAGTGAGATCTTTCTGCCAGCCATTCACCGGTATTACGCCACATTTAAGAAATTCCTTCCTGTAACATTCGTCTGGCAAATTCCAATCGCTTTGTAAAGGTCAGCCTTACTAACCATTGGATTGTGAAAATTTTTATAGGTACAGTGTTCCTGATTCACTGAACCACACTGGTGGTGACTCTGTCTGCACGCTCTCTGATTCACTTTCTGTAATAAAGATGTGAGATGCATTGCCGATCAACTTCTTATTCTGAACTCATGCACATGCTTTCTTAATTATTTCATCCTGTGCATTCATCAAAGACTCTGAGATATTTCTTTCATTGGTTATTTTTCAGTTTTGCGTGTGTTGGGGCTCTATGTTGTACACAACCGAAACGTAATTTGACAGTGTGGCAATGTAATATATGTAAGGGCATATTAAATCTTGCAGTTTGAGAACAAGTCAAAATCTTCATGGTCTCTCCCTCTGCATTTATGCTTTACCTGGCTTTACTGTAAAACAGGAAGTACAGTGGAGGATCATTCCAGCGCACTGCCAAAGGTAAAGAAATGCAGTCAGATGGTACACAGCTGCAGAGCCCCACCATGATAACAACAGGAGTCCGAGTGGAAATGTCCATTTCAGCCACAGCAGTTCTGCATCTGTGGAATGAACATGAGCCATCCGGACGAGCCTGTGCATCAGGTCAGGCCACCACATGTGGCCACTTTTTCTCAGCTCCCTGTTTTTTTAGTCAATGCTGCTCATTTTCCTGGATGCCAGGCCATTGAAGACGGACTGAGAGTGGTCGTCCTGTGTGTTTGTGTGTCTGTGTGTGTGCAGTGCAGCACAGCCCGGCGATGGCTCGTGCGGAGGAACAGGGGGCTGGCCCAGCTGTGGAGCAGATGTTGAGCGAGATGGGCTGGACTGGGGGGTGCAGCGAGGTGAGGGAATAGGAACCAGCTGAGAGAGCACTCGTGCTCGTCTCAGGTGTTCTCTGCACAGCCAACGATATCTCCTCCAAACATGCGTGTTTACTACACCAGGTTTATATTGTTCCGATCTCCCGTGGAACAGATGATACTATCATTTAAAGCTCTTTAGAAACAACACACAACAATGGGACTTGTAAAATTTAAGTAGATTAATTAATTAATTGATCAATCAATCAAAGACCATGAGAGAGGAGGGTATATGTCCCAAACCCCCTCTGGTAGTTAGTAGTTCATTCATCCAATGATCTCTTCCATCCTTCCTTCTTGAATGAAGCAAAGTATCACTTTAAACCACATGGCTAGGTGGCCTGCTCCACGCGCCCACCACCCACCTTTGAGGTAAAGAAATGCTTCACATACTCACTTTTAATAGACCCTGGTGTGAGTGTGTGCGTGTCTGGGCGTCTGTGCCCATCCAGGGTGTATCCTGCCTTGTATAGTTGCTTGCTGGAATAGACTCCAGCTCCCCAACAGCCCTGTACTGATTCTCGAAGATGGATGGATGGATATCAGTAATGAAATTCCACCTTGCTCTTCGTAGAGCATCGCTTCCTGCACTGTAGAAAATACTGCACTTCTTAATAGAAGTCACTGAACTTTATTGATGAGGTGCTTTAAGAGCAAGGAAGGTTTCAAATGAGAAGTGGCCAATAAGCCCATCTGCTGGTTAGTAGCTAATTGATCCAAGCGTCTCATACAGCTGTTTCTTGAAAGAAGCCAGGGCATCGTCTTCAACAGCATGTTTAGGCAGCTTGTTCCAGACTCTCTCAACCATTTGTATAAAGTGCCTCCTGTTCTTGGTTTCAAATCCACTTCCTGATAGTTTACAGTCTCTTCCTTTAAGAGGTGCTAATAAACCACTTCTTCATTGAGACTGAATTGCATTTAATTGACACAAATGCATTCCAGTCCTTCAAGGAACAGGCCTACACCAACAGGATAAAAGAACAGAACCTTTCTACTCTTGAACAATGAAGACTACGAGAGAAAATCATTCAAGTACTCAAATTCACAAAGGCATTGTCAGTCACCCCCAAAAATCACTTGAGACTCAGCAGTGACACACAAACCAGAGAGCACAAGTGGAACCTGCACAGAAGGGTGTTCAACCTGATAGTATGTCTTTGGACTGTGCAAGGAGCACCAGGAGGAAACCCACACCAGCATGCAGAGAGCAAACAAACTCTGCACTGATCGCATCTCGGCAATTGAACCCAAGGCCTCAGCGCTGCGAGGCAGCAGTGCACACAACTGTGCCTCCCGTCGCTGATATTAATTCATCATCAGGTTGAGCCCATTTTAATCATCAGTTTTGCCAGGAGAGAGAGAAATAAAGAAACAAAACTGAGAGGGGAAGTACAGCTGAATCAAACCTGTCCGTGATCTTCTCAGAACTCATAAGGTGATGGCTGAGAAACACAGGGGTCCCAGCACAAGTCTCAGAGGCCATATTCCTGCAGGTTTTATAGGTCTACTTCAACCAGCAGCACCTGAAGACCTGGGGAACTCTGTTGCACTGTTTATTAGTTCAATTATATCATTGTGGGTTGAGCTGGCATGAAATCTGCGGGACCTTGGCTCTCCAGAGCAGGATCCTGAAACCCCTGTGTTAAACAATGCCATTTTATTTTTGAAGGCTGACAAAAAAATAGGTATGAAGTGACGAACACCTATTAAAATAGGAATATGTCCGAAAAGGTATTGATTCAAGAAGTAAAAGACACCATTGTACTGAGCAGTTTTAGAGGTGTAAAGCAGTGTTTCTGGACAGCTGTGGTTTTCTAATGGTTCAATCTGTTGCAGGAATGCTGGCATTCTGATGTCTGAACAAGATAAGAAACAGAGAGTTGCTGGATTCTGGACTGGAGAGCCAATTATATGACTAGGTAAGTCATTTTCTCCAAAAGGCTCAGCATGTTCCAGGGGTTTAGAAAGCAGACTGGGAATCTGATTTCTGAAAAAAGATTGAACCTAATGAAGTTAAACCACATAAATGTATTTCCCTTGCCCTATGAGTGCACTCAGTTGTGCATATTTTGCAGACATTGTTCTTTCTTAAAGACGTGCAGTTTGGTTACAAGTTGCTGGTGCAGAAACGGCGACAGCGCCGACAGATGCTTTCTCTTGTCTGAAGAATATGTTTAATGAGATTACATTCCATGTATTTGCTCTGTTTTGCATTTAATGTTTCATTTTGTTTTCTGGAAAATTAAAACAAATTCTAAATTTGATTCCCTGAAATATGGCATTCTGCTGATCATGCCAGCAGCAGAGGCTGCTGCTCCAAAATGCTGGGTTTGAAATTTGGACTTCAGTCCAGTGCTGTTAAAGCAGCAGGAATAAATATCATGGGGGCACAAAAATTACAAACACTCTCAGCAACTTCAGCTTCTATCTGCAAGAGACTGTGCTGAGGGCCATGGAATGCAAAGATCTTTCTTGTTATGTTAAATGAAATATGTCAGCATGAAAAGTGTCCGGGTCAAAGGTAAAAAACATCCATGTGTTAGTCATAATAAAAATGCTGACAGGAGTACAGCACACATACTGTAGCTGTAGGAGTTGTAGTGCTCAGGACTGGTGCTCAGGTTCAGATAAGGGTGCAGTAGGGTGTACACAGGACCTGGGGCTGTGGGCATGGAACAACACACGTGCAGCAGCTAGAGAGGGCTGTGGGGCTGTGAGTGGCTGAGACATTACATTTCTGTCTAATAATATCTATGGGATATTATAGAAGACATTCGAGACAGGATGATTTAAGGAGGGCAGAAGAAATCTTAAACATATTTAAAAGTCTGTTAAAGCAGATGTATGGAGCTTTTAAATGGCTCGTTAAATATATAGAGATTCTACAGCAGGATTTTATGTGATCAGATAAATGTAAACGGTCCCCATTTTCTACTGTGCACAGTCTGTGGACATGCCACCCTGTCCACAGTGAGCACATGGGGGTCCCTTCGGAAAAACAGGGGATCCGTGTTGCCAAGCACCCCCTGCGGTTGCCAGGCAACATGGGGTTCCTGTCGCCCCTCCAAGAGTGTATCGAAGAGGCGACTCCTGTAGCACACTGTTGTTTTAAAAATTGTCTTGCAACATGTTTATTATTCTAATAAATGAAACCTCTCTGCAGATGTTCAGAACAAAAATGAACCAGAGATGTGTGCAATTATATTCATATTTCAGAATGCCAGCTTACCACACCAAACGGGGGCATTGCATGTGAGAGAGCCATGCAGAGCCTGGAACCCACAGAGAAGTGGCCACAGGCTTGCATTCATGACTTCAGATTGATTGCTCACGTCAGGGATGGCTTTGCCGTTCTCTGTGTTGCTAAACTGACAGCTTGGCTCAATGGCTGGTCATTATTCACATGGTGGTTCTGCAGATGTACCCTGCACATGGAAGAGGCCTGCCAAGGTTTCTCCGGTCTGAGCTGTTCAGTTGTGGTCCAGAAAGGACAGATCGCTGGTGTCTTCAGCGTGTCTGGAAGATGGCTGCTTCCTCTCCTTTTTTTCCTAATGAAATTGGGACGGGTGGTTTGTAACGGTTTGAGCATAGTGTGCCAGTGAAGCACATCAGCAAATAGCAGTGTGTCTCCACAAGGACCCATGTGATGGTTTTCAGTGCAATCCTCCCAGCATGTGTGCCTCGGCATGAAAGACACCCTCTCTCCAAATTCCAGGTTAATTCCCAGCTCTAGAAATTCGATGCTGGCAACATTTCTCCATGGAACACTGCAACACTGCTCCAGCCTAAATGGGAATTCTGTTCCCCTGCCAGGCCTAGTTCATCTGCTGGCAGCTCTTGAGCCTTTATTCTGTCCAATGAGAATTTGTCTCCAAGCACTGGTTTAGTAATTTGTATTTGGCAGTTAAGTCAAAGCTTTGTTTTGATCTAAGTCTTCATAAGAGAACTTAAAACTTCATGCTTGACAACAGCTATATCATTCTGCAACTCACAACTGGCAACCCACTGAAGCTCAGCAGGTGTGAGCCTGGACAGTCCTAGGATGGGAGACCTCCTGGAAAACTAAGTTTGCTGCTGGAAGAGGTGTTAGTGGGACCAGAAGGTGTGCTCACCCTGCAATCTGTGTGGGTTCTAATGCCCCGGTAAAGTGATGGGGACACTGTATTGTAAAAAGGCACCGTCCCTTTGATGAGACATAAAACTGATATTCTGACTCACTGTGGTCATTAAAAATAAAAAAGAGGCCTATCATTAATACATGTAAGGTCATATCCTTGCACCTGATAATGGTAAAATTAGCAGTTATGCATTTCTTTCAGACCTGTTGATAAGTTGAAAAACCTGAATCATTAACTTTGAAATACCTAGTTTTGCACGAACACTCATATAGCGAAATACAGACACAATTATCTAACTGATGCAAGTTTTGATTTCTGAGAAGATTCTGAGAAGTAACAGTGTGCAATTACAACACCTGTTGTCCAGGCAGTCACAGACTATAATTGTATGATAAATCAGCATTAGACAGCAGACACAAATCATAGCCTCTGTTTGTTTACAGCATAATTAACATCCCTATATGTACAAGCGCTTTCATCCTGTTATAATCTAATTTGCTCCTAACTTCCAAAACAAACAGCCAGGGGGAAAAAATTAAGCAATACCCTCAAAAATGAAAGAAAAAATCTCCCAAGGACCAGACTAGGTTCCCAAGCTGCAGGAGACAGAGGGTTTGGGAAGATTTACACAGCAGCGCTGCTCTCTCAATCAGGAACACATGCTCCACCTGGGCTCCACCGAGCATGTGCTGCTCAGCTCCTGGGCCCTGTTTAGGCCCATCCACCACCACACACCGAGAGAGCTCAGAGACAATTACATGGCAGGAACACCAACACACGGGCCTGGCGAGGAGGAATAGATATGATAGAAAAACACAGCAGTTCTACAGCTCACAGTGACTGGGCTGTTTCAATGAGCTCACCATCACTGCATTCCCTCTGATGTCTTAAACCTTTTCAGACCTCTCCTACGTAGGTAACAGTTTCTTGCACATGTACAGTATAGTATTGAAGAGTCTCACAGCAGTTCACACATAAACGACAACACCCACTTCATCCCCCATCCAAAGTGATGCACAGAAGCCCCACAGCACAGCAGGTCAGGGGAGTGAACCAGCGCTTAATCAGATGAGTGAAGGTGGAACAAGGCAAGCCAGTCAGTAAAGGTCACAGGGGACTTTAGCCTGGGCAACAGTGTTAACAATGTTTCCACTCTTGCTGACAGTGTTGTACTATCTTTCATGACCAAAGAGAGAGAACGCCGGTTTAATGTCCCATCTGAGTGATGGTACCTTCTATAGCACAACGTACCCCATCACCACGCTTCTACGTTGCTTTAAATCTCCCGGTCCAGAGGGAAGGACACCACCTGCTAGTCCACCAGCTAGCTGTCCAGACAGCAGGACAGGAGACGTGTTTCTAAATTGTCTGTATGTGCTTCTGTGTGTGTGTGTGTGTGTGTGTGTGTGTGTGTGTGTGTGTGTGTGTGTGTGTCCTGTAATGGGCTAGCCTCCCGGCCAGGGTCTCCTCCTGCAGTGCATGCTTGTGGAACCTCGTCTTGGTGACTGCAGGTCTTGCCAAGAATTATGACTATTATTTTTTATTGTTGTTTTTGTATTTCATAATGTTCAGATCTGATGCCATCAGCTGTTCAGCAGCTCAGGTTTATGGCTACAACTCCTGTACTTCAAGGGCAAAATAAATACCCCTGGAAGGAAATTATTTATTTGCAGTTCCAAGATGATCGGTAGATATTATAATCAGATCTTGATATTACATGATAACAGACAGTAATATAAATGCTACTCTTTAACTGAATTTTGAATATGTTAAACAATTTGAAAAGCTACCTAATCATACATCTTATGATGTTTTTCCACACATCATAAAATTCAGTAGCAGAACTAGGGAAAATCCTAACCATTATGTTTATGATAATTTCAGATTGTCAGTAGGGTGCTGAATTCTTAAAACTAAATATCTGAAAATGTGTTTTTCTCCAGATCTCACTTCCTAGTGCTATGCTCAATAAACTCAAACATCTGGTTTTCGAAACAGATCATGTTGAAAAAACACAGCTCTTTAATTTGGTTTTGGTCTGAAAGTGAAATGTCTTCCCCATGAATTTGGCTGGATGATGACGTCTGTCCCATGCTCTGCTGTAAGAGAAGGGATTCCTGAGGGACTCTGTCCGTTTGACAAGCCTGTTTGGAGGACAATGGAAAGTACTTTCTGTTCCAGAGACTCTAAGCTCTTATTGCCTGACCCAGCTGACCCAGGCTGGTGTGGAGAGGGACCCCTGGGGTTCTCCTCGCTCAGACTCCGCTGCTCTTGTGAACGCGTGGTCACAATGTGGTGCAATTTCACTAAACAAATGCTTGGATTCCGGGAGCGTGCACACTGCGATCTGAGCAGGAGGCCCATGCGAGATGATCCTGTGTTGGCAAATATCTGAGAAATGCCAGTGATTAACTCTTGGCTGATGGATGTGGTGGGAAAATAATAGTAACTGGGTTTGTAACAAGGGGAGAGATTTGTGACCATCAATTAGACTACAGGAAGCTATAGACTACAGAGAATAATTACTTCCTGTAATTTTCCAAGGACAGCTTTCCCCTTGTCATTTCCTCTGCCTTTCTACCTGAGTGCCTGTCGGTGTACCTGTCTGTCTGCCTGTCTACCTATTCATCCTTTGAGATAAGCATCATCAGTAACAGTAGCAGTTATATTAGCTCTGTTATTGCTGTAGCAATGGGTGGCGTGTCTTGCAGCATCCTGTAATATTTTACTCCAGTGTTTACAGCGGGTATGTAGTGCTGATGGGGGAGGAGGAGCAGGAGTCCAATCCAGTTGTGCTGTTTGCACTGCCCTGTTTCCATAGAAACTGTGAGCAGCTGTGACTGTGCAGCTGCATCCCAGTGTCAGGAGAAATCACGGAGCTACTGCGCAGGTGCAACACGGTGTCAGGAGAAATCACAGAGTTACTGCGCAGCTGAAGCCCAGAGTCAGCAGAAATCTCAGAGCGACTGCGCAGCTGCAGCCCAGTGTCAGGAGAAATCACAGAGCGACTGCGCAGCTGCAGCCCAGTGTCAGGAGAAATCTCAGAGCGACTGCGCAGCTGCAGCCCAGTGTCAGGAGAAATCTCAGAGCGACTGCGCAGCTGCAGCCCAGTGTCAGGAGAAATCACAGAGTGACTGCTCAGCTGCAGTTCAGCTCCTGTTGTACAAAACACATGTTCGTGTGAGGCTTCTTTTTAGAAGACAGGAGCAACTAGACCAGGGTGACTCGTTTTCAATTTATTTTAGCTTAATAATATGTTATTTGGTTACTTTCTGTTCCACATATGTAATTACTTTGGTCTTTCCCATAAATCTGAAGAATTAATTGCAGCGCATTTCTGCCATAAATGTTGGCCAATTCACATAAAGGTTTACAAGCCTCCTTTCGGTATTAAAGCATGAAGTTCACATAAAAACTTAAACTAACCTGAGGTCCCGGATAAATGATAAGACATAACCACAAGGCCCAGCTGTGCTCCTTAAGAAAGGTTACCCAAAGTGAAGAAGTGTAAATAAACAAATCTGCTTCTGTCAGAGGGCTTCACTGTAATTGGACAAGGCGGCTTGCGAACAGTCTCGGACAGGTGATTTGCCTGCAACGCAGAAGGAGGAAATTAAATTAAACATCACATGCAGAGGTGTTGTCAGTCTGGAGCAAGGTCTTCATAGATCTTTGGAGTCTGAAGTTAATTTAGGCTGGCTTGCACTGATTGCAAGTACAATTTACAGCTTGTTTACTGTCGCTCTCCACAGGTGTTAAATTGAAGACATGCCGCAGATCAGAACAGGTCCCATTAAGAAGATCGCTGTTGAAGCTGGCTGATGATCAGAGTTTAAAGGTCAGACTGAAACAGCTGAAGGAAACTTAAGAGAAGTGTAAATCAGTGTGGAAGAACGAGAGAGCCGCTCTCCCATCACAGAGGCTTAGCAATCACAGGCCCATGAAAGTGCAAAGTTTCTCAAGCTGCACTGATACAAACTGCACACAGGGATCTTAGCGAAGCACAAAGCATCCACAGAAGAAGGATTTTCACAGATTTTGGCTCCTCATTTATTTTCCAAACATATCTGTAAATGATTAATAATCAAGCAAGAGATGACATAGTAATGGAAAATTGTAAAAATACAGTCACATAGATGTTCTTACTCCTTATCAGCTGAAATCAGCTTTTGTAAATTTCAGTTACAAAACAGGGCATAGACCTTCCACTACAGATTTTCTGTGGATTTTATCATCCACACACCCACACCTTTTCCTTTTTTGTTAGGCAGCCAGAAACTTATTTTTGTTGGGATAAACCTTATTTATTGTTAATATTTAATAATAATGTGAAGCCAGTTGCTGTGCTCTGACCCACAAACTATGAAAAGTGTTCCTGACCCTTGAACCCAGCGGAAATAAACCAAAGCTCAGAAATGGAGCCCCCATTCCTTGTTTCCGTGGAAACAGGGTCAGATCATTAGATACATCAGCTAGGTCCTTACACAGAACCATGGACACCGGTGCAACACAAGAGACAGTAGCACCCAATAACACTCAGCTGAAGACTCTCTGAAGGTTGTGAGGTCCCTCGGAGGAGAGATACGCTGGGAGAAAAGAATTGAAAAAAAACAAAGGCAGTCCCAGGGCCGGGAAAGCAATGCCAAGAGCATCCCTGTCCTGGCTCCAGAGAGGCAGGCTGCTCTGGCACAGGCCCGAGAGCCTGAGAGGAGTGGATCCACTCTAATGATATCAATATGGCCAGGGCTTCGGCTGCCTCTGACTCAACTCTTTCAAGTCGGTGAAGAGAAGGCCTTGTGAAGATTAGCGCTACTGTACTGTTTACAAAAAACAAATAGTTTCAAGATCCGACATAATGTTTGTTATTGAACCACTAGATAACAGCTGGATTCACATCAGTAAAATCAAAAAAAAAGTGCCTTCCTAAATATAGAATTACTTTATTTACATATTACATTTCATTCTAAACCCTTAACGATTCGCACATGTGTTTTCATTACCGGGTTCGCAGGGACAAAAATGTTCGGGGGGGAAACCTTTTATTTCACTTTCTTTTTCTCTTCCGCGTGAGGGCTCTGGAACAGCAGTTCAGGCATGGTCATGGTCCGACTCCTGGCATTTCTTTTCCCTCGGCTCTCCGGCTGGCGAGCTGTGAAGGGGCGGAGGTGTCGGTGGGGTTGGCTTTGTGCCACCTGCGCGTCACTTCTGTTTCAGGACTGCTCATTTTACTGTGGCGGGCCGCCGTCTGCTGTCACCCGTCGTGCTCCAGTGTCCAGAGGCACAGAGGAAGAAGGTGAAAATGGACACTGCGTGAGAGGAGCAGAAGGCCCAGCAGGTCAGGTTTTGGGGAGCCGGGGATCCTCCGCCAGCTGCTCACTGCCTGAAAAATATTTGCAGCTTTAACTGCACAAGGGCATGAGAAAGGCTGACTTCATACCTATTAACTCAACCTTTTTCTGTCCTGCCTTAAGTGCCTGGTTTATTTTAAGCCCGACTCTAACTAAAAAGCAAGCTAAAACCATGTCCTGGACTGTCTCTCCCTCCTGCCGTGTGATTTAAGGCTCTCTTTAATTGGTAAGTCATCATGTACAGTAGAAGACTGGGCTCGACTGTGGTCACCACTTTACAACAACGATGATGCTACTCTGAAATCAGGCCAGAGAAGATCGAGCAGGTATGTTCCCAGGCTCAAAGGAGCAAAAAGGTAAAAGAAGTAAATATTTTAATTTCAAAAAGAAAAAAAGTGACCGGATTTAAGTATTCAAAATCCTCACAGTGAAAGATTTCAGTATTCAAAATCATCCTGGACAACAGTGAAGCACCAAGCAGAGCACACAGGGGCAACTTAGGCAAGTGCTTCTAGAACCTAAACCAGGAGGCACTTTACACAAAGAGTCTCAGGGGTCTGGAACAAGCTGACACCCTCGCTTTCATCATGGGATGACCTGAGCAATGAGGTAATAGCAACCAAATGAGCTAGATGGGTCTCCCATTCTCACGATGAAGCCGCTATCAGGTGACTCAGCAGGCACTCATTGGTGCCATTATGTACAACACAGAATCACTGTGTTTAGCCAGAACACATGTTTAACATCAGGAGAGTTTTAATGGTACTGCGCTGTGTGTGTCCTGGGCTGCAGCTCCAATGATGAGCGCAGCACCTGTGAACCTGGTGCCAGGCTGCCTGGCCTCGTGCTCCTGTGGTCAGAGGTGTGCAGGAGGTAAAGGACTCCTACAGACTAAAGCAAAATGTGGAGGTCCTCCGCACGCCAGTGGAGGATCCACATGGTTTCTGGACATGGCCAATGTTTCACAGCTGCGGTTGCAGAGGAAGTTGGGCGGCAGCCAGGCTCTGACACGGCTGGAGGGCGTGATGGGCTGGTGCCAGGTCACCTCGCCCTCCCCTGGGCTGCTCCGCTGGGGCAGGATCCCGGAGGCCAGGCCTCCTTCAGCTCCGGACCCGTCTCCCAGACAGAGCTCCTTCCACACGTCAAGGAGGACCTGCCTGTCCTCATGTCCAGAAGCACACGGGGGCTGGCAGAGTCATGCAAGAGAGCTAGTAAGACCATATATTGTTAATTAATTGTGCAAACAAAGAAGTCAAAGCTGATGGGAATGTGCTGTGTAAATGAACTTCTGTGAAATGTGTTTTAGATATCCCAGAAAGAGGAAACAGATGTTGCTATTATCATTCCATGAGATTTCAGAAGGTTTGCAAAGCCTGTGATGAAATTAGAAACCACATTCTTTAATGATTTTTTTTCAGCTTTCATAGGATTATACTGAAGAGAAATGTAAATTTGCAGTTACTTACATAACATGCTTATTGTCTGCTTGGGGGTTGTACGTGAATTGTGCATGTTGTCATGGCCTGGTCTGTGGAGCTCAGGCCTCTTGCACACATCCACACTCCCACCCTCCGCAGGAGACACTGCTCCTGGAGCCCTGCACACTGACCTTGTTTCAGTGGTGAATACCTTTGCACCACTGTTACTGCTAGAGCCCACAGACATTCATGTCATTGCTAAAGCTCCTGCATTAATAGTGTTGATTATCCCTGTTTATGTAATTAAACCCTTTTTTGGCACTCCACTGGGCCCCTGTGTCACTGTTGTTCTCTGATGTTCTAAAAATAGTGATAATAAACAGCACCTTCAATGCTTCATTAATGATGCTGAATGTCCAGGGTCTCCTTTATTAGTATGTGGTTAGAAATACAAAACCTGTGTTTCTTACAAGCTCCCCAGAGTATCCACTGGTTATACAAGACTCTGGTCTTACTAAATCCCCGTCACAGCATGCCTGTGTAATAAAGGGCCTCAAGCCAAGGGTCAATGCTTATTATTTCAAAGAATACACATATTACTTCTGAACAAGTGAAGGTTTATTCCATACTGTAAAGAGAAGAAAAGAAACACAACCTTTCGGCTGTTGAGCCTTCTTTGGGTGTGTCCCAAAGAAGACCTAATAATAAACCTTTACTTGTTCCTTTGCAGCCTACACATGCTGATGCAGCTGCCTACTTGAGCTATCACTTATGTCCAGTCACTAAAAAGCATCCTTATTATTTATAGAGTCCATGTTACCGGATATGAAAAAATCAGGGATTTTAAATATTCCAGGTTTTTTGAAAATTGGAAAAAAGAATATTATTTTTGAAAAATGTATAGACCCCAATCAGCCCAGCCTGCATGCTCGTAGACGGTGGTAGGAGACACACGCGGACATGCAGACTCCATTGTTGACCGTTTCTAAAACCACCCACCAGGGGGAGACAATGAGCCATGTGGCGCCACAAATCCTATAGCAGGAGAAGAACATTAGAACCGTTTCTAATGCAAGAAGACCATTCAGCCTGTTTATCTCATTTGTTATTTCTCAGCAGCTAACTGGTGTAGTTATCCTATTCCATTTTTTTTCATGAATGAATATCAGCTACAACAACAGCATGCCTGGAGAGCTCGTTCCAGACCAGACCACGTGTAAAGAAGTGACTCCGGTTCTCTGGTTAAAATGCGCTTTCACATAATGCCCACTTGCGTCCTCTGGTTCGTGTTTCACTGTTCATCCCGGAGGGCCCCACAGCGATTCACCGGTGGGGCGGGACCCGGGGAAGTGCGGTTCTCACCCGGGCGACACTCCGCAGGTCAGCGGATGGGGAAGGAGCTGTTTCTCCGGGTGATTTAAGGGTGAAAAGTGGGACTGGTTCGCACTGATACAGGGTGGAATTCAGGCAGGACATCGGCTTTAATGGTTGTCATGAATATTGGTTTAAAAGCATTCATATTAAAAATCATACAATTTTTTTATTTCAAAACAGATAGAGACTTCATTATATCCAAGTTCAATACGTTATAATTCTACAAATTCAGTATTTCTTAATATTTAAATATAAATAAAACCACTTTAGCGTGCATTACATATGGTCTCATTTTCCAGAACCACGACTTCAACGCTCAACGCTGCAGGTCAACGTTGCATGAGCGAACACTGCCCTCTGTGGTTTCTGCTCTGTATTGCATGCAAAAATGACGAGTCATTAAGAGAGAAAATTATTTTTTTATAATTTAAGTTTAATCTGAAATCACTTAAAAAGAGAATAAATGTTTTGGACAAGGAACAAGAGAAAAAAATATATAGCGCGTTCACAGGTAGAATGAATGTATTAACAATTAAATTTTAAATAGCACGTACAAGCAGGATAACGTACGGGATAACGTCTGTTTTAGCTATATTTCATTTATTACGGGTAAGTTTGGTAATTTCCTCGGAAAAATATTGCGAGTCACACGGGAAGCGTTTTTGAAAGAAACTGAATATGCCACATTTGCCGGGCGGAACTAAAATGAACACAGGAAGTGTTTCCATCTCGGAGTTTCAACGCAGTGGGACACGGTCGCGATGGACTGCATAACAGATGCCTGGCAGTTTCGCTTTTGTGTTTCGGTTCAGCGTTGTGTCGGTGCATACGTTCGTTGAAGATGGCAGGTTTGGAGCTCTTGTATAATTCTGTCGTCAGCAGCATCGCCTGTCCCCAGGATGCCCTGGTTTGTTTTATGCACTGGGAGATAGTGAAAAACGGGTACAAATGCCTGGGCGTCGGAGACCAGGTATGTATGGAGGCACCTGTTCACCTCTACCTGGCTGAATTAGCAATGCGCATTCAGGGATGGAGCACAGTGCAGTCTGTACGCGTCTAGGGGTGTAACTGTTGTCAGCTGCTATCGTGGGGAGGGTATCAAGATGTGGTTAGAAAATGTTTAAAAGCGGTGGTATTTGATGTGCTCTCCAGATCACATCTTCTGCGGTAGACGCCATTCAAAATAAACACAAGAGTGGAAAATATAATAATGGTAATAGCGCGGTGTTGTCTGGCAGACAGAACTGGCACTCTTCCGAAGTGCGTCATGCCCGTCTGATACCTGTCGTACTTGTGGGGTAGTGATGGGTGTGTGACCGTTGCAGCCGAGTAGCAGCGACCGGCAGTCGGAGCTCCTGCCGGCGGGGTGGAACAGCAGCAGCGAGCTGTACACACTGAGGTACCAGTCGGGCGACAGCGGCGAGCAGCTGCTGGTCAAGGCCGTGACCGTGGACACCACGCTCATCTTCAACGTCCTGGTACGTGCGGCTCGCTGCGTTACTGCAGCGTATCTTCACTCGCTGACTGACCACGGCTACTTCAACTTTGCTGATCCTTCTGTGTGTTTTTCTTCTTGAGGAGTAGTGAAGGCTTTTGTCTGTAACTCGTTACCTTACTCTTGCACTGAGTAATGTGTGCAGCTACAGGATTTCACGCAAGCAGTTATGAGCTGACCTGAGACTTGACTCCATAACGAATCTCAAGCTGACAGAAATGAGTGCTCTAGTTGTTTTTGCTGAAATGGGTTCTTATTTGTAGATTACTGGAAAACAGTTTTCTAGCTTATTTAATTTGGGAAGGTCTAATTAATAATATAGTTAAACCCAGGGTTCCATTATATTGTGGAGACAAATGGAATAAAATCCAAGTGAAAGGAAATGGATTGAGAAGCTTTGGTTTGGAGAGTATTATGGTTTTTTTCTGTTCTGTCTTTGTTGTGTCAGGAGTCAGCTTCAGGACGTGTGTCTGATCTGACAGTGAGCCTTGGTGATTATGTGCATGCAGACAGTCTCCAGGTATTCGAGAGGTGGGTCAAACGTCTCTAGGCTGTCGTGTTGTGCTAAAAGGGCAGAGTCATGCAGGACTGAACTCTGTGTGTTAAGTGAGATTCTTTATTGCCTGTCAGACACTCTTATCTCTGCCATCTAATGACTCAGAGTTGGGCTATGAAAGGATTGGCAACTCGTTTTAAGAAATCAAAATCACTTCATTTTGCAGCAAGAATCAAGCAGAAGTTGTTTTTATCCCTGCACTCAAGACACATTAAATGACAAAATTGTAGCAAATCCAATATCAATAACAATTTTATTCAGGACTTTAAACATTAACTTTTTGGTATTTTTCCAGCATGGTATTTTTCATGGTTTTATTAATTTGTGCTACAAATACAAATATGTTTTTCTATGATTGTGAATTGCCTGTTGCAAGAATGTTGTTATTAACATGCAGCTGGTCTTTGGTGCATTTATCTATTTTGGAGAATTGCACAAAGTGTCCTGATAAATCTGGTTTCAGCAGCAAAGTGGGGCGAGTACAAAACAAGTTGCCAATCCAGGAAAGTGTTCATTGTTAAGATGGTGTGAGTGTTTCTAGTCCCTTTGTAGTACATTTGTAGAAATGTTTAGTCTTCTTCAGCAAGGAGCGTAGGAGCTGTGTCAGCAGGTGATGGGCTGATGTGGTGTTGGTTGTGATGTACTGCCTGTCTTGACAGCGTATTCAAGAACACTGAAGAGCTGAGGAAGAAGGTGCAATCAGGCCTGTTTCCTTCAGCCTCCAAACAGAAGACTAAGCCCAGTGAGAAGGCAGAGAAGAAGGGCCTGAGGGAGAGTCCTCCATGCTTGTGGCCCGACAGAGACCCCCTCCGAATCCCCCAGAGAATTCCTCGTTCTGACCGGCAGCCCAGCTGGTAGGGCCACAGGATGGGAGCTACAACAGTCGTTGCTCCGAAAGGCTGAGCTATTAAACTGTACATAACTGCAAAAAAACATGCAGTGCAAATGAAGGTTTGATCTCCATTCCATAGTGCTGATGAGAAAACCGCAAACGGTATAGTATCCAATTTCCCTGCCTTAGTCACAAGCCTGTTAGCACTCGTGCTTTTACACATGGGAGTGACTGAGTCTTCCTGGGCTCGTCGAGCTCTGTGTAACACTGCTTGTGCAGGGCTGCAGGCCTGTTGAGCTGACGCATACTGCAGTGAGGCAGAGTGACTAGGAGCCTGTAATCACTCTGTGGTTTACAAGCTTCTCTGGCCAGAGCTGAGACAAACAAAATGGCCTTCTCTGACTATGGTTTGATTGATGAAGCCTTTACTGATAGCGGCTCTTAGACACTTTTTCCTGGAGTGAAGAAGCTATTTGGCTGAGACATACCCTCATCTCTGTTAAGGCTCTTTTGGAGCCTGAAATTCCACTGTTTGTAATCTTCCTGTATGGCACATGGAAGTAAAAAAAAAAACAATTATCAGTTTTTATAGCCTGCTCTGATGATGTAGTGAGTGTGAACTGAGTGTGTTGGGGCAATTCCGGCTAGTAGTCATTTTCAGTACATTTTCAACTGGTGCAGTGTTTAGCATTGCTGCCTCAGTACTAGGGCTCTGGATTCAATTGTCTTGTTTGCATGCATTTCCTTTGGATGCTCCAGTTTACTCCTACAGTCCACAAACATGCTGGTAGGGTAATTGGCTTCTGGGGAAATTGGCCTTAGGGGTGAGTGTGTCTCTGTGTGTGCCCTGTAATGGACTGGCGTCATGTCCAGGGTGTACCCTGCCTTGCACTCGTTGCCTGCTGGGATAGAGTCCGGCTCCCCCGCAACCCTCAATTGGATTAAGCCGTTATGAGATGGATGGATGTAGCTTAAAGTGGATTGAGTTAAAATGATTTTAACAATTCAGGTTAGGAGATTTAAATTATTTTCTATTTAATAAGCACTTAAACATAAGTGTTTCTTTAAGCCTGATTTGTTTTACGGTTAAGAACACTTGTGAGCCTTACACTGTTGCTGCATGAATCTTATTATAATTGCACAGAGCAAATCACTCTATGATTGCTGACTGGATGAACTAAAAATCAATATTCTCATGCAAATAATTTGTAAATTACATAGTATATGTAATGTGCTGAAAACCCCATGGTTGAACTAATTATAAACAGTTTTCCTGTTATCAGCAACTGGTAGCAAAAACAGCATGTGCATTGGAAATGATGTAATCTTAATGAAAAGCAGGCAATCTTGTTTGGCGGTTGAGGTTTTAATGGTACACAGCACACAACGGACCAAGCTTTTCAGTTCATTACTGAAGAACATGGGTTGTTAAATATATTTTCCACAGACATATAATTAATGGTATTATCAGTAAAAGTTTATGAGCTTTTGTGGTTCAAGAGTTCTTCTAAAGAGTGGGCAGAGGTTCATGTGATGTGTGCTCTTTCCCGACAATGTCTGCTACATTGATACTTCTTGCTCCTTTTTTCTCCTTATGATCCAAAAATCGCAATTGGTCCATCTTGGTTCTTAATGTCTCAAGACTACAAGAGGTTGGACATACCCAGACTTTCACACAGCATCGTCAAAAGGTTATGAATTTCTCACATAATTTGAGACCATTTTGGTGCTCATAGATTATTGCCCTGCGGATATTATCCAGCCTCTGCCTAAGTGTTACTAGGAAATCTGCTTCAACAGCATGGAGGGGTGAACATTTCTGTTGACATCTGCTGCCCTTTTACTTGTTTCCTCAGCTCTTTCTTTCGCTGTTTGCCCTGATGTAGCCATCGTGGTTGGCCTGATGTCAGGTATTATCTGGTCCAGTGCAATATAGCCTGTCACCCCTGAGCACAGAGGGTACAAGTGTGACATTCAGATTCATGTGCTCTGCAGGAAATGAATCCTTCAGTGTAAGAACAGAGAATGTCTTTCCCCCTCTACACACATACAGTGCGTCTCTGCTCCAATGTCCTGATGTATTTGCCTTGCTGACTGATGGGATTGAGACAAGGATTTCAATTTTAATTTCTACAGTGTAATCCAATAGGAAATCCTTCTGTTCCACTGGAGACGCATTTCTTAAGCTGCTCTGGTTCAGCAGAATTTGCCTGATTTTACTATCGCCCCCACCGGTGTGTCCCTGGACACCGAGACGCCAGGGCCAGACCAGGCCACTGATGGACGTTCTTATTTCTGATGGGTTTTTTATAAAATGTAGCTGACCTGCTTGTGATTCATTGAGTTTCTGCAAGGAGGGAGAAGCTGAATTCTTTTGAGGACTGTGTCTGAGCGTCTCCTTGCAAAGCTTTGTCTGGTCTGCAATCTGCTCTGTTTTGTTGCATCACACAGAGAGTGCAGGAATACAGGGGGCTGATTTATTTATTTACTGACTCTTTCCTGGAAACAGGGTGGAAGGGAAGCATTAATTAATAAAAGACTCTGTATCCTGAAAGGAGCAGCATCATTTATAATAAATACATAAGCTTTTGATCAATGTAGGTCTTCTAATTGCTTGACCTTAAGAAGAGAGCCTTATTAATTACCTGTTGGCCATCGAGTGTGCAGAGGAACTTATAAAGAATTTATAAAGCTGTAAGTGCAGCACAAAGGCTTGATAGTGGTGTGACTGGCTCACTTACAGCACCATATGAATGGTGTGAGCTGGCTTGTGTTAATTCTCCTTTTTGAAGTTTTGTTCTTATTTTTGTTTAGCCTTTAATTTGGTTTCATCTTTAATGTCAGACATTACATTCTAGTTTGTATAACCCTAATTTTTTTTTTTTGCTTCTAAGAATTTAGACATGAAAATTAAATCCTATAGAGAAGATTTATTCAAGGAAAGTTCTTTTTGCCTCAGCTTTCCACAAAGTCTTTGTTTAAACCATATGTGTAGTAAAATCCGAAGATGTTATGCTTCAGTGATTCTCGGGTACACAGGGCTGTCCCTTGGCAAGCAGATTTTTTAGTATTTTTAAAATTTTAAGAGATTATTTTACCGTTGTACTTGAGGATTGTGTGAGTCTGCTGTGTGCTGATGTCGATGTGTTTTGTCTGCAGTGCCTGGGCAGGGCCAACATCTTATTCAATATGTACTGCAGCTTGTAGGAGCTGTGGGGAGACCCTGGCATCTAATTTTAAGGCAGGAGCTCAGGACTGAAGCTGTGAATTCAGGGCAAAATCTCAAGACTCTTCAAGATTCAGACCAGCCCTGGATCACACTAGAGGCTGCTCCATGTTATTTAAGGGGGCCTGCTGTGTGCAGTGTAATGGCAGATGTTGTCTGTAGATACTGCTGCACATCTGAGCTTTACTGTGAGATCAGTGAATCATTTGGGTTGCACTGTTGCGCAGAAGGCATTGGTGATCCCAGGATACTTCACCCTGAAGAATAATGAGCTTTTTTCAATTTAAGCTCATACCAAGATAACTTTGTGACCTTTGTACTAACAAAGCGTGTATATTAAACTAGCTTTCAGTTTTTCTGTTTCCATGCTTTGTTATACCGTCAACAGGAGGAACTACCTAAAATTGAAACATAAGTAGGATTTGTCTTCTCAGGAGAAAGTGTAAATGAAGAAATAGGAAGATTAAGCAGTTGTGGCACTTTGGTGATGAAGGTTCATGAAACAAGTGTCAAATCTGATATGTGCAAGTCTATAATTGGATTAGGGTGTGAATTTGATACATTTTATAGTCTTGCTTTGTGGAAGAATGTTCTATAATACCTTTAAACACGCAACAGAATTTGCACAGCACAGTGGCAGCTGTGGTGGGTAGCATTTCTTGGCAATTTAGACTGCTGACTTGCATGGAGCTCTCCTCTTGCTAGGTAGATTGAGCCAAGAGGTGTTAGATTTTAATTGGTGTGATTTTCAGAGAAAGAATAGAGCCTGGAGTTAACCCCATTAAGACCCTGGTGCATTTTATAACCAGTATTTTAATCTTAAAATATGCATGTGTAACCCATGCATCTGTGCTTCTATTGAATTTGTAATGTAAGCAGGGCATGGTCTGTTTCTTCAAAACCAGGAACAGAAATGGTTTGGTTGTGAAGCAGTTTGATCCATTCCATGTTTCAAGAGCTGTAAGCTGTCTTGAAGGTTACCAGGTGTATGAAGTGTTTTGCAGACTCTGAAAGGTAGTACAGTATACCACTTTCGTGCTCCATTGCTTTGGAATAACGAAGTGTAAACGTTAGCCCAGATTGAAAGGAGCCTTCAAACGCAGTGCCTGAGGCAGTGTCCACCCTGGTCTGCGTGGCTGCTGTCCCCTGGACAGAGGGACTGGGAGACTGCCCATCCCACAGTGTGGCTGTGACTTCCTGCAGACAGCTTGTGACTGAACAGGGCTCTCAGTGTGGAGGTTAATGCACGTGCCTGTTCCCCCAAGGGAGGGCTGGGCCTGTGCTGGGTTAAATCACCATTCTCACTCTGGCTTCCCGCCTGCCTTTCTCTCCAGGCAGGACCCCCTGGCCCCGTTCTCCGCAGGAAGAGCCGACCTGGACCCCCTGGGGTAAGTACTGCAATCCGGGTCTGGGGGAGGCGGCTGAGGGACGAGGCAGTCGGTTCTGCATGTGCAGAGAACCCAGTTAAAACAGCATTAGACCTCAGTAGGTCTATTACAGGGTCCTCACCTCCAATCGCTGTCCTCTGTATTTGAAGCTGGGTTCCTTCACTTAACTGAGCCCCTTGAGCCATTCACTGAGGTGGAGAGAAGGAAGTGATTTAAAGAGCCCCATAAATACTGGTAGATCACCCTCAATGACCTGAATCCCTGCTGACCCATTGGATTAGTTCAAATGCCAGCAAGGATTCAGAAATATCCCCCCTTTTGTGTTTTTGCATAGGAACAAAGCTAATTTAAGTGTCAAGAAGAAAAAATAAACCTGACCCCCCCCCCCCCCCATTTACTAATTGCTGTAAACCATGATAAGATGCCACTGCTGTCATCACTGTAGAGACTGACGCCCGAGCTGTGGCAGACAGACAGCTGTGCTTATAAATGTGTTTACTGTGAGGCCAGATCTGCTCCCTCAAATGAGCAGTTTCACCGGAGGGAGACATTGAACACGGATGCCTTGTCCTGGTGGGGTAATACCAGTTTTTGTGTAAAAATAAGTGCTTAACTCATTTGCATGATGCTCTTTAGTCCTTTAATATTAAAATATTGACTTCAGAATAGAGTCTATTATATGTCAATATACTGTATATGGGAATTTTGATGTGGCCCTGCACTCTCCCAAGGAGCAGAGAATTTCTTCCAAAAACTAAAAAAATTCCTCTTGGACAGAGTGTGATACAAGATAATCATTCATTACCAGAAGATACACCGGGCTGTTCTGAAGGACAGAGAGATGCAAGCACAAATCCCTGCAGTTGATCTGACAATGCAGATTTCTCAGTCCTGCACTGAAATCTGCAGGCTGTGCCCTTCTTTTTTCCTCTTCTCCTGGCGTATTGCATAAGCTGTACAGCTGGTCCTCACACACTAAAATAAAGAGGGATTATATATGCAGCTGTGACCATGCATCTCTTATGTACATTAGAAGATAAAAAGTTTGTGCAGGCTTTGATGAAAACTCTATTGCCTGACAATCACCCAAACAAAAAATGCAATACTAATGTTTCCAGTTAATTTATTGATCTTTAATTCTCTTTTATAGCTCTCTGTTCCTGGACCTTGGGGCCGGTGTGCTGCAGGTGCTCAAGATCACTTTAAAGCAACAGCACCTGCAGGGCTGCAAGAAACTGTTAATCTGGTCCAGTTAAGACAGTAATGAGCTGGTTTAAGTCATTAGGAATTGCCTTGGCAGGAAGGACTGCAGACACACCAGCCTTTCAAGACCAGGACTGGACAGCCCTGATTTACCGTTTATGCTTTTCAAAAATGCATTTGCTGCAGTCTTTGATGGAGCAGTTAGTAATCTGAGCCCCAACTACTTGGCCTCCAATTGGAAGGAACAGCAGCCTGTTTTCACAGTGACATAACCAGCACATGTGTGACATTAAATTATTCAAGTAAAATCAAAAAGCATCAAATATTGATTAGCAACTGGACAGGGACAGAATGGAATACTGTCTGAAGTTCTTTTAAAAATGGTTACCATGATTAGAGCATTGTAAACCGGAAGATTTCAGATACGGTATCTGGAGATCACTCTGCCAAGGGATTGCTCTGATTCCTGGTTTCTGATTCCTGATTTCTCTGGCTCTGCAGGGTTATAGGAGACTTTTTGCTGATCCTGGCCCTATTGAACTGGGTTTATTTTGCAGCGGTGTAGTGTGTTGGCCACTTCTTTTTTACAGTAATAATGGCCTTCAATATCTGTTCTTTTATGTTTTTTATGTTACACTTTCTAATATTAATAAGTTATAATTATTCTTAGTGAATGTTTAGCAGTGTTTTGTACCTTTTTCCCCTGTTCAACTTTATAACAGATTGTAGTGGCTATATACTGCATTGCTGTGAAGCCTCAAACTCAGATCAATGATTGCTGATGAGAACAGCTGATCCATGACAATTGACTGATTAGTTGTAGTTGTGATTGAGTTCCTCTTACAAACTTGAAAATACAGAAAACATCTGTCTGTCATCTGTCGTTGGGATGTGCTTTACTGCAGACCAAGTTTAATAGTTCTGAAAGTTTTAAAAGTGGAGCTGCAGATGGTACGAATCTCACTCTGTGGTGTTGTGCGAAATTGCTGTCTCCCTGTGGCACAGAAAGCACAGATCTCCTTTTCCAGTTGTCAGCCAGGGCTGGAGTGAGCAAGAGCATTGTAGGAACAGCTCCTAGATCCACCCCTCTGCTGATAATCACACTGAGGCAGTCCTCTGAAATACCAGCGCAGGCTCTGGCTGTGTCATTAATGCAGACATGTCATATGGCTGTTTAAACAGGCTATTGCCCTTATCTGCTGAGGGTATCTCTTGCACTTCATTTAGGTTAGAAAGAATAAGAAGTAACAAATAGAAAAGCTCAGATATGTTTGCATTGCCAGACTGTCTTTGGTCTCCTCCCAGCACCTGCCTTTACGGCACAACAGACACAATTGTGTGAGCATTAGTTATGCAGTGATCCAGATTGCTCTGATTGTCCTTGCAGCACATTACACCTGGAGAGGAGCAGTTACACACAGCCCATTAACACCATCTGTATCTGACTCTGCCATTCACCCTACATTGTCTCAGGCATCACAGCCTACACCTGGTGCCCTGGAGCTGTATATCTTTCATTGTGCAGTTAAATAGTGCATATGCAGAGAAAATTTAAAAAAGGAAGAACTGGTCTTGCCAAGATCTGAAACCTCATTAATGAGGTAGAGTTGTGTTTGTGAAGTGTCATGTTTGAGCTATCTAATGAGTCTTTTTTTAATGTGATTTTTTTTTTCTGAAGTCTTGTTTAATCCAAACTGGCTCTTGTTGCCAATTGTAGAGATTTGAGGATTTTAATGTATTACAACACTGAGAAACTGGACTATTAATTCAGAGAAGACTTTATGGATGCTAGGCATCATTCACAACAAACAGCATCACACACGCAGGTTTAAAGAATACAATAACAAAATTACTTCTGTGCAGAGGCTTTTAAAAACCATCATTACAGGTCATTGGTGGGTTGTGATGTCATCAGGTGTAGTGGCATCTCCATCAGGATCCTCATGGATCCTCTTGTGGATCACTCTGGCCCTGTCAGGGGATTTATGACAGGTGACCTATAGCTGGGGTCCAGGTCCAGATGTGCCTTCCTCTTGGTGCTGCAGATGAAGAGGCATCACTGTTGGTATTTAGTGCAGGTGTCAGGATGGACCTAATTTGTGTTGGCCTGTTTAGGGGCTTTGCAAAGCCTGCATCTTGTTTATCAGAGTTTCATCTCCGCAGTATTCTTGAGAATCTGGCTGAACGGAGTTAAGCTGTGCCAGGATTTTATTTTTAGTTCAAGTCAAGAGAAAGATTATTACAATAATCTTCCTGAACACGTAATTCCAAGAATGCTCATGGCTTTGCAGCTACACAGTTAGTCTCTGTGATTCAGCTTTTCTGTACTTTCGAACACACAAGCAGCTGATTTTTAAGCACAGTGGAGACAATTTCATCCCCTTCAGAGCTTAAGAGCTCTTTGGATTGTTTCCTATCAAAACACAATGAAAGACAAACTATAAGCACATCTTACCAGAAGAATTTTATCTGTAAGTAATATGGTTTCTTAAAGACATTTGGAACCACATAACGTATTGTTTTAAAATACAGTAACAAAATTTGCTTTTAAAATAAAATCCAAAAGCATAGTTCAGAAACAAATGAACAGCAGTGTGTCTTTAATGTTGAAATAAATTAAAGGGGCTGAGCTCTGCAAAACAGGAACACCCTGGCACAAATATCAGCCCTGCCAGTGCGAGCTCTGTAGCTGTGGGGTCAGGTGCTGATACACGGTGCTGGCATGGCCTTGACTCTGTCTCACTTCTGCAGTGGTCGGCCTGGCGGGATGATCGTCGATCCTCTGCGTTCCGGATTTCCAAGATCCGGGTTTGACCCATCTGCTGGGATTCCGGGCCGGCTGCCCCCAGGAGCCGTCCCGCCAGGGGCCCGCTTCGACCCCTTCGGACCAGTAGGAGCGAACCGGCCAGGGTAGGTACCAGCTCACCCCGTCACCAAGCAGGGAGAGCAGGGTCCTGCTCCCCAGGAATCGGAGTCTCCTGTGCAGATCATCCCTAGGCAGTACTCGCATGGTAGCTGTGCACCTTTAACATGCACTTCAGAGTGGACAGTTATATTTCCTGATCTGCATGCAAGAGCAAGACATGCCGAGTGCTTTGGCAGTCTAAAACACAGGAAGTATTATTTTTAAAGTCGACATTATTTCATAATTTTTTCGGACGAGTTGTAAATCAATCTCTATGCACATGTAGAGTGTTTATTGGTACATAAGGCCTAGTAGGCGAAGTTCCACATTTAAGGAACTTTAGATTCTAGTTAATTTGTCGTTTTTTTTTGTCGCTTCCTTGCTCTTCTCTGTTTTTTCTGCGCATCTCCAGTCCGGATCCTGACCACATGCCGCCGCCCGGGTACGATGACATGTTCATGTAGCGCTGGCCCTGCCCCCCGCTCACCTTGCTTAGAGATGTGCCTCGCTCTCCACCCACAGGAGGTCTTATAGGTGTGTCGTAATGCATCTATACACAGTTTATAAGGGGTGTTACAAAAGAGTCATGATATTTTTAGTTGTGGTAGAAGCAAGAAAGTTTTAGGATGCTGACGTTACTATAACTAACACTGTGCACCTTACTTTTTTGTCATGGCTTTAACATCAAAGCATTCGGATTAGAGCTGTTAACATCTGCATTGTAACTGTTTTTTAATCCCTGTCGTAACTTGTTTGTAGATGGTTGTCATGGAATTCTTCAGCCAAAATGTAACCTTGCCTCTGTGAAAAACAGACTATAGGAATGCACTATAATCAGCAAGATTGGTGTTTGTTCTTATTTTTTTACTTCATTCAAAAATATTTTACAGTGACATTGTAACTTATGTCATGGAGTTCAGATTCCAACTGAACAATTTCCATACACTAGAGCAATTCACGTGCATATAAAGACTTATTTGGTTAACAAGATGATTTATTTTTCTCATTGTTGATTGTTTAAGCAGAAGTGTTACAGTTCCAGCACACAAAAAGCGTCTTTCTGTTTTCAGCTAAAGATTTTGCTAGTTTTGATTGTATAGCTTCATTGGAATGATTCAATAAATCTTATTTGGGCTAAATGTCTGCCTCTTTTGTCATCCTTTTAAAGGAATATAGAAATAATGGGAAATAATTGTGAAATCAGTCATGAACCAGCACCTGGTGTTGGGTTTCTGCAGGACAGAAGGAAGGGGACGGTGTTTGATTGAATTCAGGCCAGGCTGTTTGGAGTGTGGAGTCAGATTACCCAGATTACCCATGAGTATTGATAAGATTGGTGTTCTCAGGCCTCTGCACAATCCCAGGCTGGGGTTCTCTTTGTTGTTTCGAAGTACATCATCTCTGCAGGGGCAAGAACTGGGACCAGGTTTTATTCCGAGTTCCATGCACATTTGTTTCCATCCTCATAATTTATTTCCATTTCCTGGTAGTTCTTCTCTGCCTGCCAGCCTTGTTGAAATGACCTTTTCTTCATGCAGCGACATTCTAACAATCGCACTTGGCTCCGGCTCTGCAGGAGGAATTGTGACATTTGTTTCTTTTGTTTTTTTCTCTGTTGCTGTTTTTTCCATGTTTGGTTTCTGTTCAGAACCTGGCTTTAGTTAGAAGTAAATACCAAAAATGAAAGGGATTGAGAGCTTGCTTGTGTGCGGAATGATCAGGGGTTTGTTTTGTCTTGACATGATTTAATATTGTCTTTGAAGTGTGGGTCACATGAACTGCTCTAACCGCAGGCAGTGGGGAATGCGATGCGCCGTTCTTTGGTGTCGTGACGTCCTGAAGCATATTCTGCATATTGCACCCTTTTCTTTGGGAACCCATAGGATTAGGCAAGAAATGGCCCCAAACCCCGCAATTACAAATTTAAATTATGCAAATAAACCTCTGAGCAAATTTTAATTGGAAGTGTGCAGAGACATTTCTCCTAATAAACTATTCCAACCACATCTTTCATTTGTACGAGGCGGACTAAAGGGCTTTTGGCTAAATCCCGTACGTGCACTGCATGTTCTTTTCAGTGAAGAAAATGGATTTTGAATCGCTACTGTAACCAGTCCTTCAGACTGAAATGTTTTCATGTCCTTCACAGGTCTAGCAAAACCTCCCTGCTGCTCATCTGTCGAGCCCTGCCCAATCTGTGCGATACCGCAGGTTGTCTGCGCTGTGTGACTGGCTTTCTGTCATGTGCTCATTGACATGCGGCTGTAATGCATGCGCTGCACAGAAGCACACTGCGTGCTGTCAAGGCAAGATGGGGCACTCGCAGCCGAACGCCCGCAGCCTGGCAACAGCCACAGTGCACTCGGGGCTTCACAGGCCAGACGAGAGAGAGAGGAGCCCAGGGAAGAGAGGAGAGGGCTCTGCTAGAGAGATCGGTGGCTGCTGTTGACAGGCGAAGGAAGAAGGAGGTTGCTGTTGGATTTAATTGCGAAGTCTGTCCCACAATTGAAGTGCTGGAAGGTTGAGCTAGGTTTAAATTCTGTGCAAAGTGTGTTTAAAATCTATTACTATTAATCCATCACTTGCTACTCACAAGGCTTGGGTGAAGTGTGCAGTTGTCCCATTATTTTCCCAGCAGCGTCCAACCCCTGTACTGTCAGATCTGGGCAGTTCAGCAAGAGTGGGTCTGGTCAGCACTGGGGAGAGACGCCTCTAAAGATAGGACAGGTTGCTGCTATGTTATCCGTAAACCAGAAGATGGCGCTCTGAACCAGAATTTCTAATCCCCAGCCCCCAGTATGGTGACCTTGGCCACACTGCTGTAGGGGGGTGCCGTCCTTCTGATATGATGTCACCCTGGTTGCAGTGTGGTTAGGGATCTCCACCCATAACTGCATGGTTGTAGGTGAGAATCCCAGGTGGCACTGCTGACCCAGGTTGCTTCACTTAAATGCCCAGGTGTATAAATGGGTACAAGTATTAAATATGTTCAAATATTCTAATTAGATGGCTATCGAAAATCTCTTGGCTCTTCCTAAGAGAATGGATGTTAGTCCTAGTGTCCTTGATTTGTCCAATTGAGTGTGGGATTTCTTACTCCTCCTGCCCGCTGTTCTGCGTGCCTGCCAGGAGGGGGCAGCACTTGAGTAGTGGGTGAAGTGGGTCTGGTATATATACAGTATCTATAGCACTTTGGCATCCTAAGGGTTGAAATTGTATGCAAATACAACCAATTTTATTATTTCTAGTACTTTTAATTTTTGCTTTTTTGTTACATGTGACATTTTCTTATTGTAATCTCATTGTAATGTAACCAGATGATTTGGGAAAATATTTTTTTCTTTGTTAAAGCTCATAGGATATATATATTATTGTTGTTGTTGTTTAAACAGAAGAATCTAATTGCTGTTCTACGCAGTGCAGATGACAGAATATTGAAACCTTGTGGTATGGCTGCTTATTATAGATATGTCGTTAATTTTTTTTTTTTTAAGTGTTGGGAATACAGGTATTTAATGAAAATGTTGAAATCTTGCAGAATAAAAAATCAACTCTGTCCGGCATTACGTAAGGATAATTTGTAGAACTTAACAGTATTATTTTCCTTGGGTTTGTTTATTTCTGAATTGCCCTGCGGCACAGCTGGAAGAACGGGAAATTTCACATCAAGGAGATCGGGTTCATTCAGCCACCATCACTGGAGATAATCCACTTCTGCTGTGTTTCAATGGTCTGCTCCACTTCCAGGAGGTCCGAGAGAGTAAGCTCATTTAACAGCTGGTGGCCTCAAGCTTGTCTTTTTTGTATGCAAATGTGTCTTAATTCATCGAGGGTGTTTGTTTTTCTCAAAGTGCGGAAGAGCAGCTCAGGTGAGGCTGGTGTGAAGCCCTCCCTGAGTTATGTTCCTGATATAATTCAGCCGTCTTTCATCACAGCGCACATCCTGCACAGAAAGTGCCTGTCATTGTACTGTGTTATAAATGGCCTCTGTGAGGCTGGAAGAGAAGAGACGTGCAGATTCAGCCTGCAGATTTGAAGTTTTAGACTCCGCCTTATTAAAATCAAATCACATGGAGATCAAGAGAAGCACAAAGAAACGGCAGAGTCCAGCAACAGTGCTGGTTCCAGTCTCTCTTACCAGGAGAGCCTAATCACGTCAGACTGAGAGCAGTCCTGCTCATACAGTAGTGGCCGTGGTTGTAGTGTGCAGTTCAGACACGGAGTCACCGTGTCACTGGCTGCCAGTCGTGTTGTTGACAAAGCTCTGTGCCCCTGCTGCCCCTGGTGACGGTCTGTTGCTGTTCACCCTGAAATTATTCCGCTCTTGTTTCCAGACTGTTTCACCCCCCCTTGTTTTCAGCAGTATTTACATCGCTTTGCTGTCTGTAGCTGTGGGTCTTGTCATCTGCTTCTGTCTGTGATTGTATGAAACCCTGTCTGCTTGGCAGGTTTGGGACTGATGAAAACAGGAATTCCTTTCCAGTATTTAAAGACGTGCTGTACCTAAAAAAGCCTGTAATCATAACAGAAAACACTGGTATCGGCTTAATTCCTTCTTATGTGAAGAAGCAGTCTTGGTCTCTGGGCCCCATTCTTTAAGGACTGGTATTTCATCAGCGATTCCAAGACAGAGAGAGTGGCCTGAGCCAGGGAAGCAGTGCTCCCCTCCGGGAATCGGGAGATTAGTTCTATTGGCAAGGGAGCGTTCATTCAGTTTCCACAAGGTCCCCACTGCTCAGTGAACCTCCTAACAGTGGAGGTCCAGGTATTCATGCAGCCCTGAGCTAGAAAAAATCCCTTCATGCTTCTCAGTTAATGCTCCATTATCCACAGCTCCCAGATCTGCAGTAATAGGATCAGTTAGTTTAACTTGTCCTACGTGTTAAAGCCAGCGTCTCTGGCCTTATTATGCAATGGGATTTGCTGTGCATTTTCTCACAGAGCCGGGAGGCTGCGCAGAATTTCCGTGGGTTGATGGCTGTTGACTCCTGTTGCTGGTTTGCAGAGGGCAACTGTCACTGTCTGCGAGGTCACAGTGTGGAACATTGATTTTTAACTGACAACAAGCACTGCTTAATATGGTGGTTATTTGCACCTGCGAAGTTAACAATGATGCCTTCTTATTGTTGCATGCTGTTGGTTTTAAACTAAGTTACCTTTCTAGATGTCCTGTGTGGGGAAAACTAATGGTTTTTGTTTTTGTGTGTGTCCAAGGTGCTGAGGTGTCATAGCCATCAAATTGCTTTCCCAAAAAAATCAGTTCACCAAACCCTTTTATGAGCAAGCAGCAGTGAGAAATGAGATTATAATAATAGCGTCCCAAGAAGCATTCTGAATGTCAGTGACTGGTGAAGGAACAAGGCTGGGGACAGCAGCCTCTGAAGAAGGGAGAGATCATTGAGCTGAATATAATTAATGTGCATTTAAAGAAAGAAGAAGATAATTCAATGAGCTAAATTAAGCCTCTTATGGTGAGAAAATGCAATTCAACCAAGAAAAATTAAGAGGCTGGTAATCAGTTTAGTCTTGGTTAACAGAAAACGAACTGCCTACTGATATACTTTCAGAAAGACAAAAGGGGCTTTTCTTTCTGTAGAAAAAATACACGATTTCAGCAATTACTGAGCTCTGCTGTCCTCACGGTTCCGCTCACAGTAAGACGGCCTCTGTTCCTGCTGACCGTGCCAGACACAAAGATTCAGAGCTGTAGTGTCTCATTTACAGTGGCCTTGGCTGAAGATTCAGTCATTAATTCCACTTTGGCCACTATACTCCAGTGAGCTTCCAGCTGACTGCTGCAGCACGCAAAGAGGCAGTCAGGTTTAACCCATCAAAAGCAAAAAAAAATGTTTTATTTGTCACATTTAAATCATCAAAACGTTTTTCAAAATTTTGTATGCGTACAAATAAGCATATATCACATTACTGCTATACTGCAAATTCAACAGATTCACAACATTTTACAGAAATTTACATGCATCAACATTTTTGTCTCCAAAACGTTAACTCTTGTGCATGGTCACTTAAGACACCGTGGAAATAGCTGCTTACTGTGCTGCTTCAGATGAGATCATGGAAAGCGTGAGTCTCTCCTGAACAAGGTCAGCGACTTAGGCACTGCAGTGAGGAGCTGTGCTGTTCCCAGTCATTACCTTCAGAGACTGCAATACAAACACTTGCACGCTGTAGCACACAGAACTCCCTGTTCAAAACGTTAAATCCTCTACTACAGGGCTCATCAGCTTGGGACCCCTTTCACTCCCTTGCACTGTTTTCCTACAACCATCTCCTGAATGATTTACTAGACAATTAGAGGGGCTGAATGCAAGTTCTGGAGTGGATTGGGAGTGGCCTGGGCTGAACAGCTCTTCTGTGCCAGCGACGACTTCCCACTGAAATGAATATCAGTCTGAAAGCTGCATCATATTTTGTTAAATAAAAATGAACACAATGTATTATTTTAAAAATAGTTTCCCGAAGCTGTGATTTTTATGCTAAATGATTCTGCAACCTACTACAGGAAATTTTGCTTAAAATGTAAAGAGCAGATGATTCTTTCTCAGGTGCTTGTCTTTGCTGTACAAGAGCTGTGGTGATATTATATGACGGGTAATTACTAGATTTCCCTCTCATGCATTTTAAATGGTAACTGCAGAAGAATGTTGAATTTCTGTATTATTTCAAGTCTCGTTCCTAATCTGGTCACAAAGGATATAGGGTAAGACTGTAAACTGTCTAGTTTAAGGGTGACCAGTCCAGGTCTGGGAAGGCTTGTGTAACTGCAAAGATATATCCCAGCTGAGCTCACAATTGTCTTAACTGGAACATTTTAACAATGTTCCCCCAGCCTTCAGGTGCTGGTGATTTAACCTACAGCCCCACAGGCCATACAGAGCCAGGCTGGGCACCCTAGTGTGTCTCTCAGCACAGACAAGACTGTATAGTGATCAAAGATTTAGATGTCACTTTCCAATCCTGCCAGTCCTGCTCCTGCTAAATTATTCCTTTGGCGGTGAGGAGAGTCCATTTTACCTGTATTAACTGAGACCTGTTCACACATGTGCATCTGTGTCGATCAGACACTTCAGCAAAAACTTGAAAGGACCTTTCCTGACACTTCAGCTGTAACTAACAATTTACCATCTATACCTCGCAGAGTAGTTTTCCATTCTGGGACTGAGCTGTTGGCAGAGCGGGGCTGAATCACGCTCAGCTTACTCATTCAGAGAACTGACGGAGGAGTCCCCTTTTGTCACACAAGGTGGTAGCTTTCACAATCACACATTTCACAGAGACACACAGCAGGCTGAGGACTGGATCACATCCTGATCAATAAGCTATCTCCCGACATTAATCAATCACAATCAAGTTACTCCAAATGCATGCGTTAAGCAGGGAAAGTAGGAATTATGTTTTTAGACTTCTTGGAACCCTTTTCCTGCATGGAAATAAAAAAATGCAACCAAATGGATGCAACCAAAAAATGGCTGAGCTAATTTAATATAGTTCCACAACATGACATCTTGTAAGCATTACATTAAAGCCTTTGTCATTCACTACACTTCACTGGACCACTATTATTTCAATAACCACACTGAGAGAAATTATATTAATGGCCACTGCCAAGACCCTAAATCCACCCAAATTAATTTGTATCTCATGAAAATCTTGCTTTAGACCCACATTCACCCTTGTCATCAAGTATCTGAAGCCAGTTAAAGATCCCTGTAAACACTGATACTCACTCGGCGGACATTTGCTTCTCACCTTATAGTTTTGATCGTGTTATTCTTCGACATTGTCCAACGTGGTGCCATTGCAGATGTCAGAACCAGAACCCTGTGCTTTGGACGGAGAAAGTGTTTTGTCACTTTCTACTGGCGTCTAATTTTTAGATGCCGTTTGGAACAGGACTGTTACTGTTTTACAATCTGTAAATGTGTTTTGTGTAAAGCTGTAATATTTCTGGATGCCTAGAAAACTTTCTTTAGAAAAAGCATTTCCCAATACATTCGTATAAACTATAAAACTGTTCTTTTCTGCAGCTCTTCATTGTTTTTATTATGTAGGTTGTTCTCTCAAGGCATTTCATGGGGCTGAAATAGGAATGTTTCTCAGGCCTTTTTAACCACTTCACTTGATCTGTAAGCTTCAAATTACACAGAACTCAGGGCGACACTGTGTATTCTAACAAACCAGCACCTCTGTTTGCGGGTACCAGTCTGTTAATGAGATATTCCTTCACAATCCCATCCTGCCTATATCTTCCACTCACTTGCAGCTGCGTCAGTTGAAAGGGCTACATTCTGACCTCTGTCTGGTTATCTCTTTGAAAATGTTTCTCATCTTGGTTGAGATCATGAGGTGACAGTGTACTGTTTTAATTTAATATTATTTAGTGTGCCTTCATGAAACAATTGTTTTTTAAAAATCGTGGATGAGCTTTACATGAATGTCTCTGAGGTTCTCTGGAGTACTGTCAGAGTGTGGATAAAAGTCATTTAAAACTATCTCTCAGGGATAAAAGCCTGGAGTTGGAATTCTAATAAATGGATGGAAGATATGTGCTCATACAGGCACTGTATTAAACTCAGGTGTGCTGTAGTATGGATGCCAAGTTTTCTATTTTTGTCTTTGGGCTAGAACAGCGGCCTAATCCTGTTAAAAAATCAGTCCCTGCCTCCAGATGCACGCAGAGTAAAACTCTGAACCTCATCTTTCTGTTCTTTAGTGAGTCTGCAGAAGGTCTGTGCAAAGGTCACTCATTTTTCCACTCCATTGGAAGAACTCTTGCAGTACAAAACGAGAATCAATGATTTCGATCAACTACAGTATTTCTAAGGAGCTTCTCATGACGTTCCACTTGTAACCCCGAGCTGAGCTGACAGGCTGCCATGTGTGGAGTCAGCGTCCCCACTACACACAAATACAGGGTCTGGGCATGTTGTCTTAAGGCATATTAGTATCTCAATTTAATTTATAAAACACATCTAATGTATATAATCCCACTATTCAGATCTATCAAACACCATGCTCACTATTTCTCTTAAAGCAACTTAGATTAATCTATCAGTAGCAAACTCAACTGCACTGTGACATTGTCTTTTATGGTGCTCGCTGTGCTTCGTTAAAGTCTTCATTAACTGAAAATTGATATCATTTCATAATTCCACATTTAAAATGAAATAATTTATGTATACTTCAAAATATTGCAGAATGGTCTAAAGTTGTGCTGCTGTTTATCCTCTGTGCTACGACGAACCGTTTTAAGAATGTAGGCTGAGCTCCAGCTTCCTCGCTTCGCGGTGCCACTTCTGCGCGGTTCAAACCTGGAAACTACCCTCGCCTGGCCGCCGGCCCTGCCGCCAGAGCCCTTAGCTCACTGTCCGGCCAGGCACCGCGGGTTCCCCCTGTCGGCTCGCCCGGGCCTCCTGAGAGACTGCACACCCGGGCAGCAGCTTAGCCGGCTGCCTCCTCGCTCGCCCCGGCAGGACCCGGCTCCGCCTCCACCAGCCACTCCCTGCCCTCGCCGTCCAGCTGCCTCATCCGCAGGTTGATCGATCCGTAGGCCTTCCTGGGCCGCCGGGAGAGGGCGAAGGCCCGCCGGCGGTACAGGTCCCCCTTGTAGATGGACACCATGAGCAGCACGGACAGCAGCATGCCCCCCAGCGTCAGCAGCCCCAGCCCCGCGATGATGCACTTGTCCAGGTGCGAGCCCAGCCGGGCGTAGTACATCTCCAGCCGCTCCATCTCCCGCGCCGTCACCGCGTCCGGGTTCACCTTGGACTCGCGGGGGATGGTGTAGGCTATGATCACCAGGACAATCCCGCTTATCAGGAACACCAGGGCGAAAATAAATCCGTAGTCGACCGAGTGCGCGCTGGGTTCCGCGTCCCGCTCCTCCTCGGAGCGAGGGGAGAGCTCCTCCCTGTGGCCTGCCGGGGGCTGCGAGGGTGCCCCCCCGATACTGGAGGACCCGTAGCCTGCCGGGCTGCCGGATGAGGTGCCGGGAAAGCCCGTCTCCTGCTCCTCGCCCTGAAACGAGGCGTTCTCGATGCCCGCACCGGGAGCCGCCCGCGGCGCTGGCCGGGCGGAGAGCCGCACGCTCGCATCGCCCAGGTCTTCCAGCTCCACGGCGTTCAGAGCCTCCATCGCCAACCGGGATCACTCATCCCGCACTCGCCACTCCCCGCCGCGCATCCTCCCGCGAAGGGAACCCTGAAAAGACGGATACGAGTGTTGTTACAAACTGCCGCCTTTCTTTCGTACTGTCCGCTGTCGGGAATGTAGTGGAAACTACAAGCGGAGAAACCGCGTATAATGTCACAGTGAATAATTACTTAATACTGAAACGACAGGCAACGCGCTTTTTCCACTCCTGTTACTATAATTGTTGTTGTTGTTGTTGTTGTTGTTGTTGTTGACGATGATGATGTTGTGATCGATGTTAAATCAGTGAATTAACTCGATGAGAAAAAGAAAACCGTTATGAAATGAGATTAAATTCCCCCGATTCGCAGACTCGAATAATATTGTCTGTGTAGGCATCGACTGTCTCTCACACTGGCGGATCGATTCTGCTAAATATTTCATTTTAAACAGAATGCGGGGTGCACACGGATTTACGGACGTGTGCGGTTGTACTGCTGTGATGAATGAGAGGTGTGGAGGTATAAATACTTCACGCACGGTAACTGGTGGCACTTTTCTGGCTGGGTCCCCTGCCCTGCCCGGTGTGAAATCCAGGGCTGTAAAGTGAGCTGTGCTCCGCTGCCTTCCGATGTTGTGTATTATAAAATAATAATAATAATAATAATAATAATAATAATAATAATAATAATAATAATAACAGCATCACAGCGTATCAATTGCTGTTTTAGCTACACTGCACGTCAGCAAGATACAAGTTCCCAAGTCAGGCTCATATTTAGGCGCTGAACATGCTTATTGATAAAGCGGCACTGGACAGTGTTTCTCTTGGGGTCAATATTTATTGCCGTTAATGCGCGTATTGCTTCATTCTGAACCCTTAGAGTGGCGTCTGTCCGGCTGGTGTGGAAATCTGTGTGCGGATTTCGCCAAACACCGTGACAGCCTTTCTCTCCTCCTCAAGTATCACTTCGTTGAGTTTTAATACAGGGCAGCTGATGGTCATGACGGTTGACATGGCCGTTTTAGCGGAAAGTGTTGCGCTCCTGCCCCGAGCAGCGAAGAGCGATCCGGCCGGGTGATCCGTCCGGAATCAACATCCGTCCCTGGGAGCGCAGAACGGCAGATGACCTTGATACACATTTGGAGAAGCCTTCAGGCGAGATCGGATTCGATATTTTTAAAGCAGGATTGTCTGCATCCGAACACAAGGCTAGAGAATACAGAAGGCAGTTAATTCGTTAAAAAGAAGAGTTAAAAATAATGATGTAGAAAAAGCAATACGTACCTGAAAATGTGTGCTGTGGTGTGTAAGGCGGAGATTATGTCGCGGAAGGATGCAGGATGCTGAGGGAGGCAGCGTGCAGACAGATGCAGGAGCAGAGCTGAAGGACTGGCCATGCGCGGAGGACGAGAGCAGGGACCTGGCGTTTCGACTGAGACTCAGGTCCAGGAGCGGCCAGGCGGCCGGAGCAGACTCCGGCGAGCCGCCCTGCTCGATAAATGCGCGGTTCGGGAAAACCGCTGTCGTTAGCAGAAGTATTTCCACGTGTCCTATTTTACTAGCCTAAACATCTTGAGAATTGGCATGTCTCCTTGTAAGGTCGTGCACGGATGATCGGGCTAGCTTACAGCTCCGAGTGCAGCATCACGGCAGTGTCACGGACCCCACTGAAGCCCCTCGGTCACGGGGCGAGGAATCGCTTTATAAATCATCCCAGCGCCGCCTGTCCTTCCACACTCTCGAAGGAGTGAAACTAAGGGAGAGAGCAGCTAACAGCAGCCTGTGGTCTGTGCAAGAAAGGCAGCCGATATCTCCAAAAGGAGCCAAATAAATCTTTATGAATGTGAGAGTCTTGCTGTTGTGTCCGGACTGATGTATCCTTAAGCTTTTTTTTTTTCGCTGTATCAGACCCGATAGAGTAAGTCTGTATTTTCCAGAGTGCTGTTTTTACTAATGTGCTGGGCTCTTGAAAAGCAGCCTCTAGTAAAGGTTGCAAGTGGGCAAAGCCGATGAGCAGCCCATCGGCACAAGCCCTGACAGACAGGCGAGGGCAGGACTGGTCACTCGCCTCGACGTGCTGTGATCTCATGTTTCTGCGAAGCAGCGAGGCGGGCGGGGGGGTTGCTGGCTACAGGGGCTCGACTGCAGAAAGAAGAGGGTCGGGTCCCTCGGTCTCAGTTCTAGTTCTGCGGGAGAAGGCCAAGGCGAAAGCGTGCTCTGTCGTCTGGAACAAGAGAGGAGGCTGTGCTGCTGTCTCATACACAGAAGAATCAAAAGCTGAGGGTCGTTAGTAGCAGTAACCTATCACAAATCTGTGAACTGTCGCAGTGTCCAGAGATTGTTTTATGCACTTGCTGTGTGCATCACAGTTGTGCACAACTGCTGCTACCGAGACAGACATTGTGTACTGTCTTACTGGTACCCGGCGGGGTCTGTGTTCATCACAATTCCCTCTAGAAACGACGGACGCGTCCCTGGAGCCTGGCGTTGCCAAGCAACAGTGCGAGGGAGCGGGATTATCCTGAGGCAAAACAGACAGAAAGCAGATGAAGCGGCTAAAAATCATAATTATGACTGTTTCCTTACATTGATATAACGATTCCCGACTTCAATAATCTTCCGGTATTAACACAATTACTGTGGTTTACAACCAGAAAGTTAACACTTATATCGATGTTTCTATGTGGACATAATTTAGAGCAGGCGGATATTTGAAGCGGGGGCGGCCTCAGAACAACAGGCAATGCTGACCTGCTGACAGTACGAGCTCTGTTGTCCAATGACAACTATTAAAATTGTCTCTTCAGACGCAAAGATCGATCTAATTTGCACCAGAGCCGTTTGACACTTATTCATGGGGTTGAACAATATGCCATTAAAACGAAAACAAGTTTTTAACTCTAACCTGTAGTCTCTGCCACCTGGGCTAGTTAAGCAATGAAGGCTCAGTCCAGTAAGTTACTGGAAGTCCTGTACTGACCTGGAAAGGAAGAGCCACTGGCATGAGCTTGTGCACGGAAAGAGGCTGTCTTGCAGTGAATATTTCATGTGCCCCAGTTGCTTGAGATGAATTTAGATTGAGCCGTTAGCTTACTCATTTTCCACCTCATTGTCCCGAAGGCAGACAATCAGCTTTCTGCTCCGTCAGACACTGTGAGACTGCAAGGCAGACAGTACCTGGGTGAATAATCCCCATAAAGAAATAGCAATACTGTAATAATCTCTCAAAAAAACTGTCAGACTCCCTTGCTAGCTGTGCATTTGAGGCATAATCACAGATTAGGATATTGTAGCCTGTGATTTAATTCAGGGCTAATAGTTTCAGTCATTTTAGTCCTGAAAGGCAGTGAGTTTCCACCAAGAACTAATGCTTTTATATACAGTATTCAACAAATAAGTTACATTATTATTCAATTAGACAATAAAAAGTATTCTTTTTTAATGTAGAGGAAAACTGACTTAAATATGTACTTAAAAAGGGGGAGGTTTCCAGTGACATTTAAAACTATTTCATGCATTTTATCAGAGCTAATAAACAGCATAATCACAATATGCAATTGCCAAAGGCTACAGCTGGCTGTATTCATGGAATGACAAATTTCTCTGTTTTGTTAGGAAGTCATCCAAGTAATAAAAAAATCTTGCAGTCAGTTTAAAATAGCTAAGGGAACAGAGATGTGGAATTATCTTTAATTACAGGACTTTATTCTAATTTTTCAATTCTAGGAATTAAGTCTGAAGTGTTCCTTAGTTTCCTGGAACCCTTTGATTCCTGAGTTAGGGAACTAGACGAGACAGTAGGGCCTCTCTGCAGCCATTCTGCACCAGCAGCCCCACCAGGAGACACACAGCGACCATTCTGCACCAGCAGCCCCACTGCACAGCGGCTCAGGGGGAGGAGTAATAAGATAGCACATCAGTTGAATTAAGGGAGGCCAGATTGTGCAAAGCCAGAGTGGAATTTAGCCAGGACACCTGGGTTAACACTCCCATCTAATGAGCAGTGCTACAGGATCATTAATGATGGCGTAGTCAGGGCCTTGGTCCAACATTTCAGCCGAACATCACATCACGTCTCCATCGTCTTCTCCCTCGCTGTGGGATCTGCAGATCAGCACTCAGCTTCCACACAGAGCACAACCACAGCGTGCCCGGGGGAGTGACAGCCTGGGCCTTTTGTCCTCAAAATTCCCCATCATTCCCATCACCTACGAAGATGGAGCACAGCGCAGTCAGGAACCCCTCCCCTCTCCCCCAGCCAACGTGTTCGTCAGGACATACATTGATCAGGGCTGCCGAGCCAGGAAAAATGTGAGGTTACCATGGAAACAGCAAATCTACAGAGTTTCACCCCCGGCCCGTGTGAGGGTTCCTGCAGATTCAATGCATAATTCATGCTGGCATTAAGATTGACAGAGTGCCTCTCTGCCAGCTCTCCACCACCCTTCTCTCTCTCCAGACACCTCCTAACCCTCCTTAAAACTGCTCACGCTCCCAGGCACCCCTCTCCTTACCTCTCTGTCACAACACACAATTAGTATTTATTGAAATAATCACTCATGCAGTGGATGCTGTAATATCAGATCTCAAGAGATACTGTTTCGATGACCGAGAGATCACCGACAGTGATGTGAATGAATTTCTAGGGCTGCACCTTTCTGGAGCGCACCTTTACACTCTCCGGTCAACCGCGCCACCTAGCGGTAGGTTGTCTCAACGCTCTCTTCCACCTGTTCAGTCAAAAGTGTTTCTAGGCACAGTCCTTTAATTCGTGCGTCCTTTGTGATGCTCCCAATTTTACCACAAAGTAACGAGAAGATGGTCTTTACGACAGGAGCTCATTCCCCCCAACTTTATTAAAAACATCTGATCGATATTAAGTGTAATCACTCAACTGTATTCTACAACAGTCTATCATACGTTGTAAAACTGCATCCATTAACTTTCCCGTTAACAGCCAGCTAGATGCATTGATCGGTTGGAATTAATACGGACGTGTAGATTTTTATGGGATGATAATTATTATACTAGAGATAAATATAATTATTCCGGGAACATATTTTACTAACCACGTCACTACTATATCTCACATTTTCAATGCACCTCTCTCTTCTCTTTGAGGACCTGAGACGAGAAGCTGCCCCATCAATGCCTGTAAGAAAATAAAAATTATTAGGATTAAATTGCAATATTCCACTTGCGGTATTTCCTGTCAGAGGAATAGGTGACGTACACGTTTTATTTTTTTAAATTGTATAAATCTGAGTCCTCTGCGAAAATGAGATTGTGTCCAATGACCTCCGCCACGGACGCCTTTTAAACAGGCTATGGGGGAGACAGCTGGTTTTCCCGGCTGGGTCCTGAGGAGCAGGAGCTGCGCAGGAGAGTTGCAGTGATGGCGGCGGAAGAGTGAGCGTGCAATGAGAGGTTAGTGCCGGAATCTCGAGGTTTTCAACTTAAATATCTTTCATTTTCTTTACGGCATATACAATGGTCACTGCAGACGTGTGTTTAACTGGCTCGTGTGTCGTGTTTGGTTATGCTCAAATATTTGCCCGAAATAATCCTAAACTACCCCTTTATGTTCAGTCAGAAACAAAAAGAAATGGGTTAGAAAGAGTGGTGTTTTATTGAAAGCGGTAGCTTCGGTGTCGTTAAGGTACAGGTTGTATTTTTTCATCACCCACTGCTTGGAAGCAGCTCAAGTTGTCCGGTTTGAGAACAGGAGACCCGGAGGATCTGAACGTTTGTGTGCGCTGTCCGCGTTTAAAAACGGGTCTGATTTTATCTCGACGTCTAGCAGAGCACTGGCGGTCTGCAGATGTGGACGACTCCCGGACTGACCTGCGAGTAGTGTTCAAATTTGGGGTCAAACTTTGCACTTTAATCCTCGGCCTGGGCTGGGTGTTTAATGCACCTCCCGGGGGTAAGGCGGCGCAGCCGGGCGGTTCAGAGCCGTAACGTTGTCCTGTTTCTCTCCCGAGGCCTGACCTGATGCTCTTCAGAGCCCCACTGTCCCCTTGCACTCCGCGGTCGCAGCCGGTGGCGGGCGGTTCCTTCGGCGCTGGCCCGGTTCTGTGGACACTCGTTTCGGCCTCGGTGAGCGTGTCCGGCCCGAAGGGAGACGAGATGTACTGCCTTCAGTGGCTCCTGCCTGTCCTCCTCATCCCCAAACCCCTCAACCCGGCCCTGTGGTTCAGCCACTCCATGTTCATGGGCTTCTACCTGCTGAGCTTCCTTCTGGAGAGGAAGCCCTGCACCATCTGCGCCTTGGTCTTCCTCGCCGCCTTGTTCCTCATCTGCTACAGCTGCTGGGGCAACTGCTTCCTGTACCACTGCAGTGACTCCCCACTGCCTGAGTCTGCGCACGACCCTGGCATTGTGGGCTCCTAGGGGGGGGGTGTCTCCCCAACGCTGGGCTGCGCCCCCAGGCTGGAGGACCTCTTCTGACTTATTTCTGCCCGCTGGACACTGGACGGACTGTTCTCTCCCGCGCTGTGAATATCAAGATGTGTTGCTCAGAGCGGTCCGGTGCGTAAAGGCACCTTCCTGAACCTGCGGGCGGAAGACAAGGGGCCTGTCTTCTGCCCCGTCTTCTTTTTAAATGAAAAAAGACTGGTCTGCCCAGGCTAGTGGAGCTACAATTTGCATGGGTTGTGTCCGAGTTGCTATTATTAATGTTTTTTTTGTGTTCTCCTGTAATGAGATGTGGATTTTTTTTTTCCCCCTTTTTCGTTCAGGAGGTCTTGGTTAAAGCACCTATGCGGACTGTGTGGTTTTGATAAATAGCAGAAAATGGAATATCAGCCACTAGTATTAAAGAGAATAGGGATGGGAGAAAAGCAGTTTACACAGTCATGGGCTGTGTCAGGTTGATTTCAGTGGATTTTAACCATCCAGTAAAAAGTTAACAGAACATTTTTAATAGTTTACAATCCTTTTTTTGGACAAGGTTGGGCCTTTGACAAATTTTCACGGGTGAACCTGCTTTTTCGGTCAGTGCGATTGCTGAAAAGTGTAAATTCTATTAATCTTTTTGTCGGTGAATTGAATAAAGTTTATTTTTTGAAACCAGGAAGGGGCTATCTTGGGCGTGCGATGAAATGAGTGAGACAGTGAGCAGTCCCCTATTGAAAGTTGCTGTTCCCCATGGGGGTGCGGGGTGGAGTTTTTGGCAGGCCTCTGGTTTGGAAGCCAGGACTGGGGCAGCTGCTGTGCTTGAGTAAAGCAGTGAGGAAGAGCAGACGGCCAACTTGGTGAGCCAAGTAAAGGGCTTCCTGCTTTTCGGAACGTAGGGCTGAGAAATCAAGCCCTGGGTGTTTGAAAATGGCATCCGGGGACGGTATATGTGCAGAGAAGTATTGATTTCCTGGTACTGCTTCCTGTTCTCTCACATTAGATTTAATTTTTTGAAAGTGCATATGTGTAATAAATGATATGTGGTGTTTAAGTTGTTGGGTTTGGGGGCAAGACACCAAAGGCTGTAGTCTCACAGGTTTTCTGGAATGACAGACACTTGAATAACAGGTTTCAGGTTTTATTTTTGTAAGTGTGAAGGGAGAGGTCCTTAAGTGGAGCTCATTTGTGGGGGGTTTTCCCCACTTCCTCTGCTTTTAAGAGTCACTTTTGAAGAAACCGTTTTCATATGGTTGGAGTATGTAATAAGATGTTTGCCATTACAACAGAGGTCACTGCACTGGTTTGCTAATGTGAAAGCTGAATGACTTTGTTTATCCCCCAGCCTTGTACTGTCTCAGCTCGGAAGCTGTACCTTATTTAAATCGCTGTCTGCACTTTAATATCACACGGTTCAAAAAGCCAGCATTACAGAAGGGAAAATGCACTCATGGCATCTTGCACAGAACATGATCGTATTTTCAAGGGAAGCAGTTTGCTGTGGAGCTTCTGCTTCACTCGTGATTCCTGGGAGGGGCAGGATCCTGTCTCTTACTGAGGCATGCAGTGTGGATGTTAAACTCCCAATGGGTCTCTGATGGAAACGGTAGAATGAGCAGTACACGTGGTCTACAATCTTGTCTATCACACTTGACGTCTCTTTGAACATTGTGGTATCGGTTCTAACCCCATGCTCAGCTCGGGTCTCTGGTTTGAGAGTGTAAAATTAGATCATTGCCTTTTTTAACGTTGCCAATCCTTTGGTATCTTGAAAGCCTGTAGGAAGGTCAGGTCAGTCCACAACCGTCTGAAAGAGGAAAGAACATCTTCAAAATTCAGGTGGCAAACTTAAAAAAAAAAGATTCCTGCCACAGTAAACTTTATTTTGGCTGATTCTTGCTTGGTTTGGCAACAGCTGGTAAGACCAATGAAATCGGTGGGGCTTGCTTTGTACAGGCAAGCTGCTGCCCTGTGTCATGTGACCTAGATCTTTCTATTTTCGCCTGGCTGGGCTGTTAAAATGTAACTAGAGCTTGTGGTATTTAATATGGGGAGTGACTGCAGGCATAATGTCAGCAGCCTTGACATCACACTCCCCCTGGAGCTCTATGTACAGAAATTTAGGCTCACTTAAATACTAGAAATATTTGGCCTTGTATTTTACATTTACATAAGGCTGAAGACATAGTAATCTTTGTACTCAATATTGGTTTAAAAAAATGCATGATTTGCACAATTTGTGTGAAAGGTGCAAGAGTTACAAGTCATTTTTCAGCTAATTTAAGACCAGTGAACCAATGATTTTTTTTTTCTACCTATCCACATTGGATGTAAGATTTTGGAACGCTTGGGTATTTCAGTTTCCTGGGCTGTTCATCAGGATTTTCTTCTTTGGTTGCGCTGTCTTGTACACAGAATTACATAGTAGGATCTACCCTGAAGAGTGGAGAAATTAGGTACTAGTCACTTGTGAGGATTTTAGTTTGCCTTACTGTATTAATTAAAGTAATCATCAGTGTTTAGAACAATAGTGCAATAATTAACATACTGATTTATAGTAGAAAACTATTAAAAAAAGCAAAGTGTGATATTAATTTGTGTTAAACCTTTTGTGTTGATGCATTAGACATCCTCAGCCCTCCGATCAGTATCAACTTCCAGTGTCCTTTTCTATTACTTGGTGTTTCTTTCACTGTTTTAAAAAAGGCCGTTTTATTTTCTAGTGTCTGCTGGTGCTTTTGGTTGTGTTTTCTCATCGCTTCCAGCAGGAGCTCCTAAGGCTCTGCAAACTTTCCATGAACTTTTATTTTCCTGTGTTCCTGTGGTGTTGCGCCTCGGTGATGTACTAACCTGCTGCATGGTACAGTCTACACCCATACTCCGAAATAAATGGGTTTACAACGTTGATTTTTTTTCTTGCTTCTGTTCAAACACATTTATTAACCTTTTTTATGTATGTTTAATTAAGTGAATGGAGTGAGTATAACTGGAATACAGAGACAAAACTCTAATTTAGTGAGTCTTTATTATATTGCTGTTCTGACTAGTTTGGTTTCAACCAGGTGAGCAAACAATCCCATCTAGTGGCTGTGCAAGAGGTTTCTTTTGTAACCTCATAAGTATCTCGTATTTATACACTCATCAGTGAACAGGTGATGGAGTAGGCTAACAGTGCAAAGTTTACTCTGAGCTGCTCTGCTTCATTTGAACTTGAAGCAGAAACAGTGCCATGAATCCAGTGCTTAGATGCAGCTTGCAAAGACTTGTGATGTTGTATAAGACAGTAAGAAAGGTTGAATGGTGTCTCTTTTGTAACCTGTTCTGCCCCTCTGGACGCTGGCTGCTAAGTGAACAGATCTCTCACCCAGGTGCTTCGTTGAAGACGTGTGGCTGGGTAGCATTTCCAGTCCACGGTGTGTGAAAGTGCTCTCCTGCAAGGGAGAAATTCTTTCGCTTTGTTGATTTTCCATGGATCTGGGCTTCCTGGTAGGTGCCGCCTTGGTACAGCTGACCTGCAGCAGCTGCGTGTTCCTGTTGGCTGGAGCCGGGCAAGAGCAGGACGGCCTCTCTTGCCCCTGCCTGCACCAGCGTGAGCGTGTGATCTTTCAAACCCTTTCCCTAGACTAGCAGTCCTTCCCTTTCACAATAGTCCGCTGTGAATGATACAGGCACATGTGTAAGTGTAGTTAACGCTGCAAAGAAAGGACGAAACGGAAAACAACTGTAAACATTTTCACTTTATGGAAAACTTCACCAGATATACGGTTTGTATGGTGATATTAGAAACAAGTCTGTCAGTGCTCCAAATAGTATGAATTAGTGATAAACTGTGTGCTTGACCCTGAAACTATTTTTCATCTCATCCTATACAGGTACAGCAAGCCGTTAAAATATTTAACATATATTTATGCAGGACAGATGTACAGCATGCACGGTTATGATGCAAAGGAAAGCAGAGTGATAGAGCCTGTGTCACTTCCTTCCACTGATTGCGTTAATAACATATTGCGTCTTGGCCGCCTGTAATCTCGGCTTCGGGCAGCGATTTTGCGTCAGGGTTTGTACAGGTAGGGGTGGCTGATGGGCGCTGAGAGGTGAACCACAGACACACTGGGTTGTTGGCATTTAGAGAAAATCGGCTTTCAGAATGGTGCATACAGGTCCTGCACAGTGTGTGGCCCTGTATGACCCTTTACCAGCCCTCTCAAACACATCAGCTTGATTTTAAGACTACTATGAAATTAGATTTTTCTTAAGCCTATACAGCAGATAAACTCAAAAGTAACTTTTAATCTGTAAAGGAAAATCGATAATATAAATTGTTGTGTTTGCAGTGAATTCAGAATTTTCACAATAGCACCACTCTAGGATACCCTAGCTTGTGTACAGGTGGCTCCCACATGAATAGGAGAAGACTTTCCTTTCTACTTGCTTTCAAATAGCAATAAAGAAGATTTTTCCTGAGATTCTAAGGCAGGGATCTCTGGTCCTGGAGAGCCCAGCAGGGTCATCTAAAATCACCAGTTTGCAAAGGTATTGAATGATTCCATCACCAGCGAAACCAGTTTGTGTCAGTGTTTATTGTGGAAAAGTCTAAGTAATTTGCCGTCCTTGAGGACTAGAGGTCTCTTGGAACAGATGACCTGCTTGATTCATCACTAGCTCACAGGTGTTGTCAGTCTTTGAAAACAGGTGACCTATTACCTTAACCCTGGAGGTTCAGGGTTGGAGACCCCCGCACTAACTTACTGTGAGAACTTTACGTGTGTTCCTGATGAAGCAAAGACTTAAAGCCTGCATCCCCAATCCTTTAGCTGCTCTTCTGCTGAAAAGGTGAGTCTGGCCATCGCTGTTGGCTTTGCCGAACAGCCGAACAGGTGGAGCAGTGAAAAAAGGGCAGTTCATTTCTTGCCTTCCAGTAAAATTAGCACAATATTGAATTAAAACTTCCTCTGTATGAAACATTTGCGTATAATATTCATAAAATATAAAATTAGCATTTATCAAATATATTCTTCAACGTACAACATTTTACAAAAAGCTTTATACATGGAGATTTTTCCCAGCTACAGCTCCAACCTTTCCCACAATGCCTTGCTGTTCTTTCTGCTGTCTCTCTGTCTCCTGGGGCCTGGACTGGGTAACCTCTGACCTCGGCCCAGGGGGTGAGAGGTTCGAATGCTCTGCCTGCACCCGAGCCAACCTGGTGCCTGCCAGTGGCCAGCCCTCGTGTTTCTGCCCGAGCTGTGAGGACAGCCTCACAGTATTGTTATTTCCGTGTCTGCATTCTGGAAGGCATCTTCCTGCAGCTCAAGGCAGATTTTGTCCATCCTCTGAAATGCAAGGTGGCCCTTTTTGCCTGTAAGGAAGACAGATGGGGATAGAAAGCAGTGAAAATCAGCCTGGGTGAAGGGTACCAGATCTGTCAAGCCCCTCTATATTGATAAGAACGCTGTCTAACTGTCAAAATTCTTCTGTTTTTGAAAGTCGCTCTGTTTCATGGTGGGAGTTGTGCAGCACAGATGCCTGTGTGTTGACGGTGCTCAGGCTTGATGACAGAGGCGTCGGTGCAGTTAGTGCCCTGTCTGCCTCTACTAGTCTGAGCTCTGGTGTTCCTTGTGACACCGATACCAGCCCTACCAGCAGCCCCAGGCACAGCAGGGATCAGTCCCGGAGAAGGGGCGGTGTGTCTGCAGGGTTGCTAGCTCTCTTCAAAGCTCCTTTAAGTCGCGACTGAGCTGATTGAGGAGGCTCAGAGCTGAGCTGGAATGAAAACCCCCCGGAGCACCCCGCTCGGGTGACCCGGCCGCTGGGTAATGAGCAGGCCAGGCGGAGGGCTCGTCCCTTACCGAACGACAGCACTGCTTCGCGGGCCGCGTGTCGGACGTCCTCGTCGGCGCTGCGCCACAGGTCCGCGATCAGGTCCACGCTCTCCGCTGCCTGTGGGGCACCAGACAGGAAAAGATGCTGGAACGGTGTTTTCACCCAGGGAGGTAACTCTGCTACGCTAAAAGCATAGTGACGTATGGCAAAGGCCCAGGAACATTCTTGATAACGGAGAGACTAAAGCTGGAACCATCATTCTGTACCGCTAGGGTGGTACTGCCGTACTTCAAAACTCGTTCGTCTGTTTCCAGAGGACAGGAAGGTAAAACCCCGCGGCGCTGTGCTCGGCGGCGGAGCTCACCTTGAGACACTTGAGAGCCAGGCACGCCGCCTGCTGGCACTGCGGGCTGGGGTCCTTCAGGGCCTCTGTGTAGAACACGACAGCCTGCAGCAGAGCAGAGCACTCGGGGTTCAGTACTACTGTGGACAAACAACACTCACGGAACCCGTGGGGGATCATTTCTTAATGAAATGCTTAAAACGGAGGGGAATAGACAGACCACGACACAACCAGGAATGTCTTGGTGTGTTAGGAGCGTAAAGGGGCGCACGGGCCGAACGCAGCCCAACCCCGGAGAGTTGCCGTCTCCTGAAATCCGTCTGCCTCTCCTCCTGCTGGTCTCTGTCCCTCACGCCAACCCCTGCACAGAGCCAGAAGATCTCTCTGGCTTGAGCTTTCGTTCTTTCCCTCCCTGTGTTCCTGCTTCATGACAGAAGTATTCATGGGCGTGCCCGCCCTTCGTCAGTACGGTGACATGTCCCCCTCTGTCTCGCTGGAGACCGGGGTTTGATTCTGCACAGGGCAGCTCTGCGTTCTGAAAGGCTGTTCAGATCCAAGGGGAGACTGTTGTTCCCTTGAACGAGGCCCTTCACTTGAATCATTCCAGGAGCCAGAAGCCGCGAAGGGAGGCGTGAGTGAGGCTGCCTGGTGTCGGACGAGTACCTTTGCTCTGAAGCTCTTGCTTGCAGAGGCCTTGGACAGGCAGGATGTGGCGGCTTTGGCCACCCTGCTGTTGGGGTCGACCTGCAGGGCGGCCAGGAGCTGCAGCGTGCGCCCCAGGGGCTGGAGCTCCGCGATCCGCTTCCCGCGCAGCTTGTCCAGAGCCCGCCTCCTCCCGGGGCTCTCCAGGGCTCCGATCAGGGTCACTGAAACACAGCGCCCAGGGGCATCAGTGTGGCTGTGGGGTCACCCGCTGCACCACCCCACCCAGAACACGCACGGCTGCGACAGCACCCACACCACCAGGGCGTTCTTACTGCTGACCTGTCGCTATGAGTATGTTTTTGATCATTATTGTCGATACTGCTACTGTTCTACTTTTTGGCACCAGCAGTGACTCGTGATAATGCGTTTTGTTTTATTATTTTCTGCCTGTTCATGTTGGTTTGGCCAGAACCAAGGAAAGCGGGATTAATCGTGTATCTGCTGCCGGTGCGTACCTTCGCTGGCGAGGTGGGAGAGGTGCTCCCCGAAGTCCGTGAGCCCACACCTGCTCAGGTAGCCGAAGAACTGGAACACGGTCACCTGGTCTGGGCAGCGCGGGGGGGCCGGGACCAGCCTGCAGCTGGACAGGACGAGCTGCAGCAGCTGGGCGAACACTGCAGGACAGGCAGCTCGTGAGCGTCTGCTCGGACCCCGACGGGCCTGCCGCGACCGAGACCCAGCAGCTTCCCGTGAGCCAATCAGAAACGGGTTCAGCTCGAGCCGTTCTTGTGCACCTCTGATTGAGGGGACAGACTTTGGCAACATTCTCAATATGATGAAGTCTAAAATAGAGGCAGGTGTTGGCATTTTATGTTAACAATCAACCCAACCATACACAAAAATCTTTTAAAAGAAAAAGATACCACAATGGTAGGACCTCCCACTGAGAAAAACACAGAAAACTTTGCACTCATCTCGTGCTCATCTGTGCTCATCTCTGCAGGTCCCCTGAAACAAGGGCACTTTGAGTGTGTAACCCAACCCTGAATATTTCAGTTTTGATGTGCCCCTCTTTGAGCCTCTCAGGGGGAGACCCACCCCTTCGCCCATGAGCCCAGATTTGCTGAGGATGGTACCTGTGTCCACCTGCCCAGGTTGTTTGGCTTTCAGTCTGTGGATGAATCTTTTCCTCAGCGTCTTCAGAAACGTCTCCGCAGGGCAGCAGAAAACTGAACTGGTCTCGCTGCACTCGTCCCAGAAAGCCAGAAGTCCTTTGAGCCTCTGTGACTTGGGAACAACTGCAAGACGCGTGAAACAGGCTGTCAGAGCCGAGGCACGGGCCGAGATGAGGGAGTCATAGTATCCAGCTCCAAGAAGAGCTGAACCAACTTTCAAGATCACCAGTCCCAGTTAAAACTGAGTGAATCAATTACAGACATTCTCAGTCCTAGAGCTGGAGAAGCTCCATGCCTGCTGGGTTTCTGCTCCAGCTGTGTTCTTAATCACTGATTGTTTATTTCAATTTGCTTTTTGAGGTTTTTTGAGGAGAGGCAGCATGAAGGCCTGTATGGTGAACCTGTGGAAAATAATGCACTCTAGAGTATTCTGAAACCAAGGACTGAGTGCAATAAAATGTTTAAACCAGCAAGCATATCAGTTAGCACTGGTGATAATGAGCCTGTAAGTAGATTAAAAAAACAGCCAGCATCGTTGAGTACCCAGATCCTGGACGGATAGCCACTGCGCTGCAATATGCTTCTGCGCCACTAGAGGGCACTGTCTCAGCATTAAGCAGTTTTTATTGACACCAACAGTGACAGAAGGCACTATTTATATGAAGCACTATTATATGTATATACAATTTTATTTGAATAGTACTCTTCTATTAATTTCCTCTGTATTTCTAAATGGTCATAGCTATTGGAAACTATTTACCTACTCACCTGCTATGGAGGTTTAGATATGACAAGGGATTTTTGGAAAAGCACAACACTGAATGGATACTTAAAATAATTTTATCTTAGATGCAGAGTCATGTGTACTTACTGTCTTTTGCTGAGTATAGCTCTGCATTCTTTCCTAGTGACAGCTTACTGACTTTCTCCAGCACGTTGACTTGCAGAGAAAGCTCTTCCAGAATTTCTGCCTGGACCAGGGCTGAGTCCGATTGCTTCATTTGCTGAAATGACATTGAGAGAAATGAAGAGATGATGTGCACCACGACTGGAGGTCAGGGGTTTGCAGATTCATTCCAGTTAAATAGGACGTGAAATCATCACTGTCACATAGTGTGTTCGCTTGATTGCTTATGTGGATCCTTTGACCTGCTCTTAATGTTTTATGATTAATAGTAGCATTACCTATAATAATGACAGACTAAAGTTTGATTTCTGTGTGTAAAATTGAAGTCCTTTATTTTCTTGCGAAGCGGTTCTATCAGCAGAGGTTGAAAATTGTTCCATTAGGCGCCTCTACCAGCAGAGGCCGCTGTTCCCCCACACTGGGTCACTTTACTTAGACAAAGAAGCGTTTAATTTTCTGAAGTAAAGGCGAAAACCAAATGTTAGGACTAAGTAATCCTAGATTTCAACATGCCACTTTGAGAGTGGGAATGAAAGCACCTACATTCAGAAGCTCGCTGCAGATCGAGAGGTGAATTTCCAGAGCCTGATCTAAGCCGAAGTTCCCCGTGGTGAAGGGCGTGACCTCTGGTTTGCTGGTGGAAGCGGTATCCTGGTGGAGCAGCCCCAGGCTCCTTAGAGTGTTCTCCCGGAACGTGCTGATCCTGAAAGGCAGGCGTGATCCCTGTAAAAACACGGCCCTGTGCAGGGCTCGGCAGTCTCCTGCCCACAGCTCTGTCCTCCTCTCCAGCAGCAACCAGGGCAGACAAGCTGATTTAACCTTTGTGCTTCTTTTGCTCAACTGATACTAATAAAAAGTAGAAGGCTGCTGGCCTGTCTGTACACACCCTGTGTCCCCCTGCCTCAGGCTGCCCAGACACGACAGCTCGTCCGCGCTGAAGTCTGTGGACAGGAAGTCGAAGCTCCCCAGCACCTCCTCCACGGCCAGGGTCTCAGTGGAGGACGTCTTGTGCAGGTAGAGATCGTTCTGTAAGACGAGAAGTCGGGACACGGCAGCACGGTTATCACAGGACCCGTTAGTCACGGCACGTGGTCGCATGAACAGCCTGGGCTGAATGCTGCTCTGCATATGTTATCTGCCTCTCCGGACACGCATCTCGAAGGGCAGCTGAGCCAAGTTCGATTCCATTTCAGAAGCGGAGTGAGAGGACTGTCTCTCGAATACAGTTGCTGCTGATTACTGCCTGGGTGTGCACGTGGAGCGGTCTGAGAAGGAGCAGGCCGACAGCGCGATCGTCACCTTCAGTATGTCCCCGAGGTGCAGGATCAGGCTCTCCAGCCGCTGCAGCTCCCTCTCTCCGCGGCCCTGGCTTTTCACCGCCGCGTCCAGCTCCAGCAGCAGCTGCCCGATGCGCAGGGCCAGGCGCCTCCGCTGGCGCCGGTCCTCAGCCGGGGTCCGCCGGGGCGCGTCCAGCCCGGCTGGGGGGTCCGAATCCAGACTGCCCCCTCTGGCCAGGTCCCTGACAGGAGGCAGGTCTCCATTCTGCTTCAGGATGTCCGGGGTGCCGTACCTGTGCTGGGGCAGGGGGGAGCCCGTGGGGAGGGGCGTGTCTTCCGCCTGCTCTTGGGGGACACCTGGGGCCACAGGAGCTCCGTCCTCAGCGGCCTGGGGCTCGTCTCCCCCAAGCACAGGGGACTGGGAGCCCTGCGAGGTGTCCGTCAGGTAGCTCAACAGCGACACCCCTCGAGACTCCTGGGAGCTGAGGGCGAAGGAGTTCTCTGGGTCCTGAAGCCTCCTGGCCACGGACTGGAAGAGAGAGACTCATGAGAGCTTGCGAACATGCAAGACCTTTTTTTTTGCTAAATGTCACCAGTGTCGCACTAGAAGATTTTTGCCTCTTTTCTGTCTGGTTTTCTTCCCAGCCGAGATCTTGGTAATTTAATTGACCCCTTAATTTGTTCATCCACTCAAGTACAGAATTCATTTTCTGCTTAAATCGTTGAAAAGGTCTTGATAAGGCATTATTCTTTGATACATCTGTGAATGAGTTAATTATTAGTTAGTGATTAGTTAGTGCTCTGTTGAACTTCCAGTGTAACCAATTTAGAGACACTGAGATATCTTCAGCAATGAAGATGTGTCTATTTTCTTGCTTATTTTATTCAGGTTAATTCTGACTGACGTGGCATTACTGTGACCTTGTGGGTGAGCCAGGATTTCACAAGGTCACACGGCGAAATGCTGCTGCAGCACTCGAGAAACGTCTCTTTTCCGTTCTGCTCCACGCTCTTCCCCTGATCAAACCCTGCGCTGAAGAATGGCTTCCTGAAGCAGACACTCACAATGAAGTACTTCTCCGTGAAGCTGGGGGTGCTGGGTGGAGTCCAGCTGTACAGTGACCCCTTCCGACTGGGAACAGACAGCTTGCTGGTGGAGGTGCTCATGGGCCTGGTCTCTCCGCTGTCAAAGGGGCTGGAGGGGCAGAGGCAGGTGTTAGAGTGAACACTCCCAGTGAACAGCAGTCTGATCCTTTCCGTGCTTAACAGGCTGCAGGCACTCGCTTCTAAGGCAACAGCAGGCTGCGCAGGCAGACACCTGGAGTTAGAACACAAGAGCAGCCGCAAGCGGGGGGAGGCCATGTGGTCCAGCCGGGCTGCTGGGTGGTCAGGAGGATCTCGTCCTGCTGGTTCCTGGAAGCAGGCTGGGTATCGGCTTCAAGAGCACGGCTGGGCAGGCTGCCATCTGGGTTAAAGAGGTGCCTCCTGTTCTTTGTCTTAAGTTAAGTGTCATTCAGATATATGCCCACGTATCACCCTTCTGCTTCATCAACTATATACAGCGTTGCTTGTTCTTTATTACAGACTACACCACAGTACCACATTCTAAGGGGTCATTCTGCAGCTGGTTTAATTATAATCATCCTGCTTTTAGGTGTTTGATTTGATTCTGAAGTTGTTTAGCTGTCAGCTTGGCTTTGGGGGTGTTTTGTTTCTCAGGCAGCTGCAGGGAAACGTCATGCGTGCAGAGAACAAAACTAGCCCACCGCCCTGGACCCATGTCACCTGGTTCCTCATGGAGGTTTTCCTTGTGCTTTGTTTGCCTGGTGCTGATTAGGACACTGTAATCGATTTTCCGTTTAATTAAAGCAGAGGGTCGGGAGTGTTTGCTGCATGATGACAGCCAGGGAGATTTAATCTGGATGAGTCTTGACTGCAAGTGAGTCAGAGGGCACTGGAATGGCAGCTGCTGTATACTGGAGTACCAGCGCTGCTTATAGAGTAGCAGAGTGGACCCTGCACCCTTGTAACTGAGGTCATGCTCTTTTTAGCTAACTTTGCTCATAAAACTGAAACTCAGAGAGCACCCTCCACCTGGGGTCTGTAAACTCCTCACCAACGAACTGTTGCTTTTTTAAGAGATGGACGGCTTTTACTGAGCGCAGGCCAGATGCCCTCCTTGGGTTTTCAGAGCAGAGCTGTAACACCACACTGGCCGAGACACACCCGCCAGAAAACACACAGGTCCCTCCAACACGAGAATGAATGGACAAAGGGCTTCCTTCCCTCCTGCTCTCTCTTTCTGCATTGTCAGTGGTTGAAATGATGTCAACTGTTCAGTTTCTGTGTCTGATCTTTATTGTTTTTAACCAAAGTCTACCAGTGTTTTCCTGTAGTTCCCTGAGCATGATATGGTTTGTTGGTTAGTCGTAACCTAACCTGGACCTTAAACCTCACGCTAAGCATTGCTATAATGTCAAACCAAACTAAACCCCAGTCTAACTTTAAACTCGAACCCAATTGCTAACCTGAAACTTGCAGGAGCAGAACAAGTTGCGTCTGGGCAGGTTTTAGGTTAGCAGAATGGCACTCTGTGATTCGGTCAGGGTGAAGATGTGATACTCACTCCCACATCACCTCCATCTGCAGTTTGATCGTCCCCAGCTCCGTGATGTCCACCACCATGATGTGTGGCCTGGCCTGGAAGAAGTCCAAGCTCTCACAAGTCACGACCCCCACCAGCACTGAGCCCAGCCCTTTCACCTCGGTTACCTGGGAAACATAGAGGTCAGAGGTCATCCGACAGCACAGGTGGGCCTGCAGCAAGCCATGCCTGATACACAGAGGGTGCAGACACTGGCTTCACTCTCAGGCAGCAATGGCACTATCTCCAAGTTTGAAAAAGTCGGGTTGTTGCAATCTGTCTGAGTCTATCAGTGTTGGTCAACGGAGGTTTACAAGGCTGTGAAGTGTCGGAGTTTAGACAAAGGTCTAAGCTCTAGTACATGATGGATTGACTCTGCATTCAATCACTCACCTTTATCTCAAAGTTCTCCTGTATGTGAGGGAGGAACACCATCTCTTCCTCATCCCAGGACTGTCTGTCATCTGCCTCAATCTTCCCCTTCAGCTTCCACCTCTGCCTGCCCAGCCTGATCAGCACCTGGAGTTCAGGGCAGACAGGTTGTCTGATCAAGCCCTTTGCTTTAGACTACGGGTGTCGCACTCCCCAAGGGCCTAGTGGCATCTGGTCAGTGGTTCAAGTATCTATAAAACACCGTAATTTATCTACAATACATGTTCAAGCCTGCCTGGACGTATTAACAATTGTACTGTCAATTAAATAATTAGACTGACTACATAACTGAAAACATAAAGTCCTTCCTTAGGCTAATCTGCGTGTGTCCTCTTCAGTCGTGTGTGAGGGAGTTGAGCCATTCAGTCCCAGAAACAGCACAACGAGGGAAAGACCCACCTCGTACTGATCCCCTGGGCAGAGACGCGCAAACCCAATCAGCCCTGCAAATGGGACAGAGACGCAGAACAACAATGTGAAATTAATACATCTCATCTTCTTTAAATCAATCAAAGTGTAATAAAATATCAAAACGCCAAAAATGCCATAAGAGTTATTTCAGTAGTGGACTCTGATGGCAGTAAAGAGCCCTGACTTTGCCAACAGACCCTTAAATCAAATCTCTGCTCGGAAACCAGACATTCTGCAGACAGAAAGAGCCATGTTCCTCGCTGGCTCGACTCCGAGTACCTTTCATCTTTATGTGCAGCTCTCCTAAGAGAAGCTCAAGTTCTCCTTCCATCATGAACATGTCCTGAAAGAAAGGAAAGACCATCAACGAGATCATGCCAAGGGCTGATTCAATGAACAACCCGCCCCCTCTGCTGCTCATAAACCAAACTCTGAGCAGACAGGCCAACAGTGCCCACCCGCCAGTCTGGAGGAGCCCCCGTGTCCCGCTTTTCCATTGCACTTCCTGCCCCGACCGGAACCCCCGGAGCCCCGGAAGGACGAGCTCTTCCCGGGATCTGAGCTGTGTTAAGGCTCGTGCTTCAGCCGGCGGCCGGCGCCCCCTACCTCCAGACACTGGCGCTGGCTCCTGCCCAGCTGCAGCAGGCTCTCGCGGGACGCCCTGGTGGAGGGCGACAGGGCGAAGGCTCTCTTCATGTTGGCGGCGCCGGTGCACAGCCGCCACTGGATGGCGTAGGCCTCGTGCAGCTCCTCCACCTGCGGCACAGAGCGCGGGGACACACTTTACTCCGCCGGTACCGGGACGTACTGCGGCAAACTACAGGGTAGGTCCTTCACAGAACTGTCTGCAACCGGCACTGGAGGCTCAGTCGGAGTCTCAAACTGCTCACTTGAAAAGTCAAGTTAAAGGTGAGGTAACCCCCAAGACAAACCAACGGCCGCTCGGATGCTGCAAGACTCGCTTGCTCACGTGGGAGCGTTTGTATAGGAGTGTCAGTGTGAGAAAACGTCCCCTCGTAGTGACCCCAGATAGACCCTGGGATCATCACCCACGATGTCAACAACCGACATTTCTTACAAACCCACTGGTGTATTGAAGACCTGAGCCAGGATCCATGGGACGTGCACACAAATACAGGAATACAAACGGGACTGTCATGAATACTCTAGAAATGTTGTCACATTCTGAAATACATTCAGTAAGTCGAGATTTACGTACTACATGCAAAGCCTTTGGGGAAACGCGCTTTCAGCTACCTTGCTGATGTGGAACTCCAGCCGTCGAATGTACCTCTCCAGCGCTCTGATTTCCTTCATCAAGAAACAAAAGAGGGCGTCTTACAAAGTGAGCAACCACCGCTGACATTTCCGAAGGACTGCCGTGGCCATGTGGCACAGCATTCCAAAGATCTCCAGAGCAGGTCACAAGTCCAAGCGTTCCGCTGTTGTGAAAGGATTAAGGGAAAGATAGGCAGCTTCCAGAGGTGGGAAGCCCCCAGGAGGACCAGGAAGAGGGAGAGTTCTTCAAGACACCGATCACAGGAAAATACAGGGATGACAATTTAGATCCACACGTCCACATTCATAACAATGCCACATTTGTGGTAATGACATTTATTACTTGAAGTGCTTGAATTGATTTATAATTGCATCACACGGAGAAAAGCCATCCAATTTATTTTTAATTAACTTCTCTCCACAATCTGATTTCCATCTTTCAATGAAGCAAGAGTGCCTGTATCAAGGATTAGCTTATTGTAACTGTGTTAAATATAATTCAGGTTAATAAGATTCATTATGAAATCAATAAATGAATTCAATTGGTATTTAACTCCATCTAAATGAAATGGCATTATATATTTTGCTTACTAAATTCAGTTGTGAACACAATTAGAATACTAAATGTGTTTTATTAAAGAAAAGAGACAAAGGCGGTGAATGTCATACCTTACCTTTTCTAGGTCATACAGGAACGCCTGTAATTACAAAAACAAGATGATTACAGATTGTCACACCAATCCATTCAGGCAGCCATTGTAAATTATCTCATGACTACACATGAGGATAACGAACTTATAAGGGCAGAAAATCTTATTACATTAAGTAAGTACACCATTTGCCTGCTGGAGAACATGCAGTTCTGTGAATAAGGCATGTAGCTGAGGCCTGAAGAGAAACCTGTGCGATTCTCCAAGTGCTGGCCAGCAGATCCTTGGGAGCTCCTCACACTGGTGACCTCAAAAAACCCCAAGACATGTCAGCCCCCAGACCCCCACCTCAAGACTTAAGATCATGGCCAGACCTAGTGAGGTGCTTGTCTCGACTGCGGCTCCTGTGCATGTTTACCAGTCTGGAGATCCTTTTGCTGTCCCGCTGCTGAGCAGTCAGGAAGTCCAGCTCCGCCTGGTGCCCCTCCAGGTACTCCCTGCAAAGCAGACAGCAGCACCCCGTTAGCCACAGCAGCAGGAACACACTTGGTATACTGGCCGCAGGATGGGGGCCCCTGCCTCTGGCCTGTCGTGGCCAGAGGCTGTGTCACATAATTGTTCCCACTTCCAGCCCACTTTTCTAGGATCGCCTTCAGCTGAGAGGATGGGGAGATCTGGAGATTGGCCTGATCAGGCAGGGATCGGTGATGGATGTCACTGTGCAATGCCTTCTGCTGACAGACTCTATTCGCTTGGCTTGGGCACGACAGCGTGACTCATAGCATTGAGCAGCAAACCCTTCCTCCCTAGCTCTCCAAAGAGGAAACTGTCTGTATTCACTTCCCAATGTTGTGCATCCTCCTTCTGGTGCCTGTTTCACGTCAGTGCTGAGATTGGCTTGTGAGGTGCAGCAGTAGCCTTGGTCTCATTAGACGAGGTGAGAAGAGCTGCTCTGCAGCCCCCTGGGTCTCACGGCAGGACGCCTCCCCCGGATGTGTGCTGAGCTGTTGAGGAGCAGCTGTTCAAGGTTCTCCTGCGCCATTGTGCTGTCAGGACGTCCACGAGTCTTTGATTAGCAGCACAGTCAACACAGTGTAACGGGTGTGTGGAGATGCTGGATAGTAAGAGTCTCGTACATCAGCCTGGGATAAAGACTGACGTTAACATCAACGCCTGGTTACACTGGCTAACTGTGGCATGCAATCATGGAGCTACAGAACCCTTCCCTTTTCTTGTCATTTTACACATCCCAGCTGACCTTTTCCTTTCTCCATCGATTTTTGAGCTCCGGGTCATTGCCTAGGTGACAGCGTTGTGGACTGTGTGTCTCTGCAGGCTGCAGGACTGCAGTGCCTGACGAGTCCTCTGCCTCACCGCAGTGCGTGAAGACTTTGAGTATGAGACATCAGCTGTCAGGGAGGCTACAGCAGATGGAGAAATCGCAGTGTGATCACAGTACTAGCAGGGTGAAGCACCTCAGAGGACATTTCTAAAGCTTTTAAACTGCAGGATTTTTATATGCAGTGTCTTGAATTACTTCCTGAATTTCAATTGCTGATTCATCAGAATTGCAAAAAATGAAAAGGCTACCCAGAATGAAATGGTATTCTGTTTCACTTTCAAGAAATAGTGCACGTTCTTGGAGCACTTCCTAGGAGAGTGTTTCACACTTTCTCAAACGAGCAGTCAGAAGTCTTCCATCTGTTTGCTGGCTGGAGCTGTCGTGAACTCAGAAACCTCGGACTGTTTTCATGTACAGTATCTCATCTCATCTTCTGCTAGGGATAAGAATTTGACTGTATATTTTTCTAGCTGCTTGAATTTATACAGGATCATTAGCTTCCAGCACAAAGAGCTCTCCAGGATTCCTTTCATGTTAAACTTTAGTATCATGTTCTCCAAGCGACGAGTGGGATAGTGTAACGCAGTGTGTACAAACTGTTAAACACTCTTTGATATCTGTTTAAACTCGCTGCTCCAAGCCATTCCTTTCCATCCACATCCGTCTCAGATTCCCAACAATAATAATCTCCCCCCAGGTCAGCTGATGGCTGGCCACTGACACTCTAAATAATCCTCCCAGGATAGAAGCAACAAACACGTCTAACCTGTGCCAGAACTGTGGCATCTTCCCACTGTTCCCGCCTGTGTGGGTACCCAGATGAGCAGATATCCGTGGAATCCGTCTGGGAGTCTGGGGGACACGAGTCTGGCCAGGGGGCAGGGTGAGGGGGCTGGTGCAGTATGACTGGGGGGGTTGGGGCAGATGTCTCATGGCACTGCTCCCCAGACACAACTCAGGAAGAAGAAATGTCATGAAGCGATCAGGCCGCCTACACTGCCACAGAGTGACTCATTAGTCTTCTCAGAGTCCTGGTGCATGGCCTTAGGAACGTTTACTGTTTCCTTTACCACATGCCTTTCAGCACACCGCTGGGCTCTTCCACACTTTTACCATGGTGTGCCATGGACCACTCTTGCTCTTGAGGCAGTGTACTGCACCAGTCCCCATGACCCCTGGCTGCTGTGCTCGTGTCCCGGCCTGGGTCAGGACCTGCTTGTGTTCACGCTGCAGAGCTCTGGGGCTGCTCGGTTCGCCCCCGGCTGTTCTCGACACGACCGCGGGGCAGGCGGTGCTTACTCACTTCAGCCCCCTCCGCAGTGTCTGGAAGACCCTCTCCACCTGCTCTGGCTGAGACGCCACCGGGCTCCTGGAAGAGTGGGACATTCTGGGAGACTTCCCCAAGAAGCCTCTGGACCTCACTGAGCTCCGCACAGAGGACACCCTGCAGAGAGACAGGAGACACCAAAGAACGCCCACTCTTCAGAAGAGCTAGATGGGGCGAATGGCCTCCTCTCATTTGTCTCATTTGTAACCACTTCTAATGTTTCTAATGTTCAAACCTACACAGGCCATGGACCCTGAGGAACAGGAGCAATTACTCTTCTGCTCAGGAACTCGGGGTTCTTTGCTGGTGCATCCTGGCATGATTTCGAGGAGCTGTTCTCCTCCACACGGTGCTCATCTGAGTCTTAGCAGCTCCTAAGTGTCACTGTGTGGGTACAACCACCACATGATTATCCTGTTTGTAGTAGAAATGATTCAGCCTTGAAATACCTATAATCTAAGTGCAGGGATTTGAGCACTGCTTAAAATACTGAGACAATGCCTGTGTTCCAGACTTCTCATTGCCATTAATAGCCTGTTGGATTTCTGACGATGGCATTTTGCATCCACTTCCACTGTCTTTAGGGTATTACAGCCTGTCATCTGAATTTTTGTTTGTGTGAGCGGTACGTATTTTCTACTACAGCCTCCATGTCAGTGGGGCTTGAGAACTGCAATTAGGCCATCCTTCATAGCTATTAAGGTGGAAGCTGTAAAGTGCAAGCTTGCTCTTCTGCACAGAGGGGACAATGAAGCCGAACGCTCACAATGGGATTCATTCCTCTAATGTCAGTGCTTTGTATTTACAGTCAGTGCAGCAGAAGTGAAGGGATTACTGGTTTCTTGTCTATCCCAGTTGTCATCCACACACTGTCTGCTGAAGCAAACTGAGGCATTTACTCGGGACTGGTTAAAATGTTCTAACCCCAGAGTCCTGGCCAAATTCCACTCTGGGTCTGGCGCACAATCTGACCTCCCGGAAATCCCCCTTATTGAACTGGTGAAGTAGTTTCAGAGGGGTTTGGGATCTTTTGAGATGAATAGCTCTCTATAAATGTCATTTATGCATTAATCTTAGTATTATGTGTTTCGCAACAGAGAAGAAAGAGGCTATGGCTGAACTTCCCACAGGGCATCAGTTAAGGAGGGCGGATCTCTTATTCGATAAGCTGGCATGAAGCAGCTTCGTGTGGCACCTCGTACTGACTGGCTGTGGCTTCGAACAGGCTGCACAGCCCGCTGCTCTCTGCCTGCCTGGCTCCAGCCCCCCCGGCTGTGTGTCTGAGACAGCTGCTGTCTCTCTCGTCGCCACACCAGTCCACAGACAGGGGAAGAGCAGGCCGCCGTCTCCGGTGTGGCCAGAGCTGGCCAGCCAGGGGGCTCCACCCCTCGTTCCCTCACGCAGCCGCCTGACTGCTGCCCCCTCCTGGGTCAAACCAGCTAAAGGCGCTTCCACAACCCGCAGGACTGCTCACCGTGCGTGGCGGCTGAGAGGGGTCCCGAATCCCGCGAAGGAGCGGCTCCTCCTGACACCTCCGCCCTCGGCCGGGCTCTCGAACCGCAGCTTCACCGACATCCCGCTGCTGCCCGGGGGGACCCTGCAGCAGACAGAGCGTCTGTGAGAACACACAGGCGGCCATCTTTCACAGCCGGGATGGACAGCAGCCCTGCTGGGGCTCGGCTCGACGGTGCTTCTGCCCCTGTGGCAGGGTATCCCGCAGAAAGCACCCCAAAGCGAAGCCGCAGGTGTGCTGCAGAAGCACAGCGCAGCCCAGGGCTGCCCGCAGGGCCGGCACCTCTGCTCCTGGCACAAGGGCACGGGGGCATCAGGTGGGAGCTGGTTCTCAGCAAGCGTTTCGCAGTACAGCAAACTGAGTCTTGTTGTTCAGATCAGCTTCGGAGGTTAAAAAAATAAAACCGGGCAAAGCTGGCTGAGATGCTTACAGCGGTGGGGTGAAAGTGCTTTAAGGAGCGTGTCACCGAGGCAGGCAGGTGGACACGCTGGAGACTGGGTCCCTGATTCTTCAGAAACAGCCTTTTGGTTTATGTAGCAGCGTTTGACCTGGGGGGTGATTTCTAAAAGCGAGGAGAGGATTTCTGTATTATTCCCAAAATGCATTTCATTTCAACAGGATGGCAACATTTTTCTACCTAAACAAACCAGTGGAGACATTATCTGTCTCGTTTCTGTGTGAAAACTGGGCTTCTCTGTGCACAAGATCTGGACTTCAGGCGGTTTTGAAATATAATCAAACTCTTGCTAACAGGGCTTCTGCTGGAGCTGCACACTGTGTGTCTGTGGGAGAGGCACCGGGGGGACAGGGGTAGCCCAGCCCAGGATGGGGAAATGTCTAATTACAAACCCAGAAAGAGATGTTTCTCTCCAGGCCGTAACTCATGTCACTGCGGCTCGTGGGGGACCGGCCGCCCGGAGAAATTCAGTCATCTTGGTTTCTAGCCGGAACAACGAGGAGACGCTGTGCGGTCTATCTATGGCAGGGCTGTAATTTAGACTAAAAACCAAACAAAAGAGATTCTGAAGTTTTTGTCTCTTTTGCACGCTTGATTTTGAAAGCATCCTACTGAATAAAAAAGGTCACTTAATAGAGTAGAAGAGTTCCTGACGTTAACACCCCTGTGGTTCTACCAGAAGGCTCCCCTCTTCTTCTCTTTTAGTGAAGATGTTTTCCAGCAGAATCTGGCTGCAGGTCTCCCCTCTTCCCTGAATCACACCTGTGCAGGAAGTGGGGTGCTATTGGGGTGCTCTCCAGTGCGCTGAGTGAACAGGGAATCCTGGGAAAGCGCAGAGGCACACTGGGGTGTTGCAGTCAAACTGAATGCTCACTCCAAGCATGCCAACAGCAAGAGAAATACTGCACCACGTTACCATGGTAAACACTCACAGCCGGAGTGTGACTGTTCACAGTCATTTACCCACATTGTAAAAACACTTGTAAGAAAGTGACTTGTAATGTTTTATTTTAAGAGATTAGTGCAGGCAGCTGCATAGGATCAAGTAGAAGATAATCTCACGCTGGAAGTGGAAAACCAAACCTTCACACCCGAAGAAGGATCAACAGGCGAAACTTTGTTCTTTTTTGTCCCACTTCTGAGTGTGGGATTAACCTCTACGTGCTCTTGGATTTAATTTTACTCCTCGCTAGTCCCTGTGATATTCTGCAGGTTTCTGTGTGTGTGTGTTGTGAAATTCATTATTATTTTTGCTTCTCTTCGCTGACGGATCTGTGTTTTTGGTCTGGACTTGGCAGCGGCAGGTGAAATAAATCTCGGCAGGCGTTAATGGAGAGGCGGTTTCCTCTGGCAGCTCCCGGCTGACCTCTTGATAAAGGGGCTGTCAGGGACAGACCTGGGGCCAGGGTTTCGATCAGCTGGCTCCTGCTGTAAATATTTACCCCTCCCAGTTAAACAGCCCTGAGGAGGAGAGCCCAGGTCCTGCGCAAATTACACAAAGTGTGCAGCAGCCAGGAGTAATAAAACTGAAATTTATTGGGGAGTAGTGTTAGTGGGATTTTAATTTAGCATAATGGCTTTTTGCAGATGTAGAAATGCGATTCTGCCTGTTCCACAAGGGCCTCAATGTTTGTGAATTACAGACACAGACATCTCCAAGCACAGTCCATGAAAGCAGAAACCTTTGCTTTGCTAGGACCAGATGTCTCCTGCATTTCCTTTCCTCGTTTTCTCATCTCTTTCCATCTGATTCTTTTAACTGACCCCCTTCCCTTCTATTTCCAAAGTAATTATTTAAGAAACTGTAAAAGGGACAAGTATTTTTTTTCAATTACTTGTCATTCAAATGAATTAACTTGTTGCTCTAAAATTACAGAATTACAGCTGTGACAAGAGAAGGTTGTGAGATCTGGGGCTCCCGGTCAGCTAAGTCTGCTAACAATGGATATTTGGAAAATACTCCTCATGCTACACAAATCCCCAGTTTGGGTTTTAATTGGAATGAGATGATAAAGGGAATCATTAACATGTTCCATATTGCTTGCAATGCCAGTGAAATATAAACAAGTTGCACTTTTCAGTGAACGTATAGTAAGACATTTTCTGCGCTTACAGTGTCTGTATGTGGCTGTACAGCATGTGGCAGGGCAGAGTTAAACAATTATTCTTTAGTTTTGTTAACATCTCTGAAGCCTTGACACTTTATTAACTTTTATTCAGAGACTATAACATAATTGGTCTCCACCATTGTGCTTCAGACTGCACCCCCTGCCAGTGCAAATATTAGCTCAGGGACCTCATCCAGTTAGTAAAACTGCTTTCAAACCATTGTCTGGCTCAGGAGAGAAGGAAAAATTGGAGGAATTACAACCTCTTCCAAGCTTGGCGATCTGTTTGTTATTTTTAATGATTTGAACAAGAAAAATCACCCTTATCATCATATTATACACATTTCCTTCTCGGCTTGGTTAAGCCTGGCTCGTAACAGGCAGTGTGAGTGATCAAACTCCAGCAGCACAAAATGAGCAAGGCTTCAGGACAGGCTGGGACCTGGCACTGGGGAGAAGACCCCTGCAGGCCCCTCCTCACTGAAGGGAGCAGCCCTGACTCGGAGATAACATCTGTGTGACACAGCACCCAGAGACACAGCTGGATCTGATAGCCAGGCTGCCGTCACACAGAGTCGTGCCCAAGACTGATATCAGCACCCAGGGCGTGAAGCTGTGTGGGGGGTGGGGGCGCTGGTAACTCCGTTTGGGCTGCTCGGAAGGGGATGGTCACCTTAACAAGGCAAAGGCCCTGCAGTCCAGACCAGAGCAGATGGGCTACGACCCCACCAGCTCAAGAAGAGCCCGAGAGGACGAACAGGCTTAATGAAATAAGAGCTGTGAAGGCTGGAACACAGACCACACAGGCCACTCCCCCACGCCTCTCTCTGCGTCAGGATCGCTATCTTCCTCGCTTATTTTCCTTCCCTGCCCCTTTTTTTTTCCAAAGGATGGAGCCGCATGTTTTTAATTTAGAACAGATTCTGAAAATAGCTGACATTTTTGCTGTCGTGCAGGAAGCGCTAGCGCAGGGTCTCCGGGGGCTGTGCTGCGATAACAATCACCCAGGGCAGAGTGTCAGGGCTCGCCCGCTGTGCTGCTGCTCTGTGCGCCATCAGGCCCTGGGCTCTCGGGGACGAGTGACCCCAGCAACCGCAGGCCCGCCTTGTCAGCTGCGTGGGCCGACACTTTACAGCTTCTCTGGGTAAACGATACTTTAAGCAAGCTCGAAAATATTGATTGGTATTTTCTGCAAACGCAGGGGTTAATAGTCTGATTCCGTATGCAAAGTATTTAGAGCACATCAGCTTTGCACTTGTCAAGCGAGACAAAACTGACATCACATTGTGTTATAGCGTGCATTCTGATTGACACAAGCTTCATGATGCAAAACTTAATCAGAGCCGATTTCTTCCGTGTGCTGTAATTAGTATCATGGAGGAGGCCCTGAAGAGATCGAGAAAAGCCTCTGTCCTGAACATGTGACATACGATCTCTCTTTCTCAGCACATCATAGCCCAACCCTGCAGCCCAGAACATGCCCATCTATGTAGCTCTTCTTCTGCAGCTTGGGGTCTAGGGTCATGGGGTGAACGTCCTAGAATAGGAGCTTTTCGATATGAATGCAGGCTTAGTAAATATGAACGGAAGAACAGATTAACTTAAACTCTGAACGCAAACTTGGTCAGATTGCTGAGTTAAACAGAACAGGGCCCTCATAAGGAGGCAGGTGCAGTCCAGAGTTTGCAGAGTGGGGGGTCTCCCAGGTTCCTGTTCTGCTCAAGGTCCACATCAGCCTCACAGTTTACCCCAGTGGGCTCCGGGGCAGGTCTGCGTACCGAGGGTCCTGAATCCTGCTCCTTCCTAATCAGTGTCGGGTGTGCAGGAGGTTCGCTTTGATTGAGCCCCTGAAACAACCCGGAGTGCTGCAGAGTCCCCAGGCTGCCCCCTGTCACCTCTGACCCAGGCTGTGCTTGAGCCAGGAGACAGCAGGGTGTCCGAGTGTGAGCGGCGCTCCCGGCCCTGTGCAACAAGCACAGGCAAAGGCCTGGGTGTGAAATTAGCATTTTGCGCTTACAAATTCTTCCATTCTGTTTTTCTTCATGCGAACATATAAACGCCAAAGCCAAACTGGTGCGTGTCTACAGTGCCTCACGCTCCCTGTCGGGTCCGTCAGCAGTGGAGGAGCAGTCCTCTCGGCGCAGTGACTGTGCTTGAGGAGAACACAGAGCGCTTTTCCACATCAGCCCATACCTGCTTTCTAATAACGTCCTTTACTCTCGCTTTCAGGCCACGACGTACAGCATAATTAACAGCGCTTTTCCCTTCTCCTCCTGCAGTGTCTGGTGTTGTTTCAGATCTCTTTCCAGTGAAATCGGAGGGTCCTCAGGGAGGGTTAGTCACGAATTAACTTCGACACTAAAGTTGTCCCGGGGGACAACTCAAGCCCCTTGGACTGGTGCCCGGAGTGACGCTGGACAGAAACTATTGCACTCTTGTCCTCCACTGACTGCCGAAACGCGGTGAATATCTCGGGCGGTGCTTAAAGTGAAGATCGAAAACATAATCATATCAGTAGAAATCATAAAGCCAGGTGAGTCCTCCACATTCCCAACGCTCCCTGCGCTCTGAGCCGGTGCGCACCGCTGTGCCTCCCCAGTTCCTGGCAGCCGCTGCCGCTGTGTTTCGGGTCAAGATTCCAACACGTTAGTGAAAGAAAAACTCTTCGCAGGTTCCGGCTGTCTTTCTGCTTTCAGCCTTTAAAAGAGATCAGCGGAGCTGGCAGGGCACAGACAGAGCAGTGTGTGGAACCTGCCAGAGGACAGACAGCAGGGGTGTCCGGAGCATTCCTCCCTGGAAAAGTGGAAAAGTGGAAAAGTGCTCAGGAGAAGGGGCCTGAGAGAGAGGAATGTGGAAAGGGAGCAGTGCCTGTCTTCAGCATCATTGCCATTGGTCCGTGCAGTAATCCAGTGTAAAGTCTATAATCAGACTCTTCCTTATCTCATTGATTCTCAGCGTAGTTTACTCATTTGTAATCTTACTGGAACCCCTAAGGTCTTGACATAGGTTTGGCCAGGCTGAGGAACCTATTGTCAGAATGAAAATGTATTTATTGAAGTAACATCAGGAATTGCACGGGCTCTCTGTGCAAAATCAGTTCCTTATGTGTGCCTGATTCCAGGCTGCGAAGGGGTGGGTGTGTGTGACTGGGGGGGCTCTCCAGGGTGTGATGTACAGACCATGGTGAGGATGACTGACTGCGCTTCCAGAGCTGTACCGGGGCCCCCTCGAGGGGCTGTAAATCAGCGTGAGGTCAGAGGTCACTGCTGAGCCCCCAAACACACACAGACAGCCCACCTGCACCAGACAGTCTCCCCCACCTCACCCAGCTCACTCTGTCTGCCTCTCGTCTGACATGATTAACGTTCACATCACGGGATAGCTCTCCCCGAAAGGGAAACAATAGTTATCTGAGGCCTTTCAAACTTAGGAATTGCATATGAATATTATTTCCCTTTATTTCTGAGAATGTTATGCTGCAATGTGCTGTGTGTTTCTGTTCAGTTGGCTATATTTTATTGAGAATTAAGGTATCACCTTCAGGTATCAGCTGTAGCCTCAGTGATGAACTCTCTACAGCCTGAAAGTACATGATTAGCCCTGTGAAGCACAGTGGATGGTATTCAAGATAGCACCCACTCCTGCCTTTTTGAGCTGCCATGTGTCTCGTAATGTGCTGATATGTTAGCTCCCACACAGGGGCGCTGCAGAGTCCTGTGTCCAGGGAGGATCAGGTGCAGCCCAGGAAGTGACGAATGAAGTCTCTGGTCTGTCAGGGGCACCAAGAGTCACTCCAGCCAAGCTTGATCTGCACAGTTAGCAGCGCTGCACTGCGTTCAGACACAGACCCTCAGCCTTTCCCCACCTGTGAATAGTGCTGTGTTTGAAGGCAGAAGGTCAATGCTTGGCTCATGTTTGAATACACTGGTGTAAAAGGAGGTCTTGCAAACACATCAGGCAGTTAAGGGTCTTTAGAAAGCTTGGCTGGTTGCTGTAAGCATGCACTGTGCTTGTAGAAATCCCGGCAAACTCCCCCAAAACGTTGCTACATGTAGGTTTCTGCTGATGCAGAATATTTTTAATGTGTTCATCTTCCGGAACAAATGTAAAAGATTTGTCTCTGAAATAAATCAATATTTTTCATCAGGAGTAACCCAATGGTGAGCTCAGGAGCTGCGTTCAGCGATCTCCACCAAAGACATCCTGTGTCCAGTACCTCTGAGCTCACACCGCTCGTCAGGTCTGCACACTTTAATACCATTCTAGAAAGGAAATGCAGGCTGTGAGGTAAAAATAGGGGCAGGTCACACCTCGCTATGTGTAAAGTGAGAGGCCCCAGGGCAGTGCAGACTGAAGCAGAGTTCCTTACGTGTTTCAATGTAGCCCACACAGTGCAGAGCACCCTCCACTCCCACAGCCTGCAGACCTGTCTGCACTCTCAGGCTACACTGTGTGAGGTTGAGCCCAGTTCCCACAGACATAGTCCACACACACCCTCAGCCTACAAAGTGCGCAGGGTAGGAGGGCTGTCATGGGAAAACTGGGATACAACATTGCATTATTGGGAGACTTGGTTTGGCACCTACCAGGGTGGTCGGACAAGGGCCCTAAATAAGGTCAGTTTGTTTCTCGTTATTTTCCTTAACAGCAAAAGGGACAATCCTTAACTACCAGAGATAAAGATGCTTCTCCGTGCTTTAGGATACGAGGGCTCTAAAGATCTGTCTCTTAAAAACAGAGGTGATTTTTGGGGTAAAGGTATTTTGTGGCAGGTAGGATTTAGGAGAGAAGAGCTCAGTGAGGTTCCTTCAGGTGGGGCAGGCGAACAGCCTAACCCCCTTCTGTGACCGCCATCACAGCTTGGAGGACTGTGGGAGTCCAGTCTCAGTCCTGCCCTGCTTCTAATGAGAGTCCTCACCGCAGGTCCCCACATTACAAGAGCAGCGTCTTGGAAGAAAACAACTTTCATGTCACTGTAGTGGTAAATACGTCAAGCAGTGGAGTCTTTTCTTCAGAGGTGAAAAGTGAAATATCGCAAGGAAAAACACTGCTGGAACTTGGCAGCATAACATGGCTTTGTATAACAAAGGATTTACAAAAATTCCTCGAGTGACACAGATGGCTAAAAGGGGGCCAACACTGCCAGCTCTGTGCTCTGCTGCAGTTGTTTCCTATTTTTTGAGGCTGCATTTCATGCACATTTGTTTTTCATATTGGACGTCGCCATGGCCCGGCCCAAGCAGAACACATGTGCTCCACAGCCACTTGAAAGGCCTGAACCGGGCCAGCAGACACACAGCCCAAGAGGCAGGGCGGGGGAGGTTTCACTAAATGAGTCCCAGGACCATGGTGCCTGGGGTGGCCTGGTCTCCACCTGCCGGATGGGGGGTTAAGGTCTGGGAGTCTGCTGTGGCGACCGGGGACACCCCCTGTCCTGCAGCGCCACAGGGCTGCGCCTGCTGTTGTCTGGATCATTCCTGAGAGATCCCAGACAGGCACACGCCCTTCTTCAAGCCCTGGCCCACAAGGCAGCGTTCCCCCAGCAGCAGCCCTCTGGAGTAGTGGAGGCAGAAGTTACAGGTACGAGAAGAGCTTCAGATTAACAGATGACCTGGCCTGGATGGGTCTCATCCAGCTGTACAAACAGCAGTTGGAAAACAGGTGTGAGCCTTGGACACAAAGTCTTTCAGCCCTCATGCATCTGAGGGGAGGGCATATCGACCGGGAAACTTTTCACCCAGAACGAGGGTCACAAAGCCGAACGAAGTGACTATAGACCATTTAGTCTGACTTCTGTGACATGTGATGTTATGGAAATGATCATTAGAACCAAACTAGAGGATCATCTGTATGGCAATATGATCCCAGCAGTTATTCAGCATGGATTTAAATAAGGGTTGATGTTCTTCACTAATTTATGAGAGTTCTTTGAACGATCGCCAGCATTAATGAATGCTAGCACAATACAGTGCATGTTACAGTCTTATTGCACGGATCAGGATGAAGAGACAAAAGTGTCTCCAGCTGCTTGAGGCCTTGTGCAGCAGTGCCGTACTGTTGCTGGGCATGTGAGGAATCTGTGGTGTTAATAACCAACAGCTCTGTGCCCCGCAGGAACATGGCGCTGTTCGGGAAATGTCCCGCGCGTCCGATATGCAAACGCACTTTTCCCAGATGACTTTCATCTGAAACATAAGTCGGTTACAAAAGATGTGATGGAAAAATAAAAGTTCTTAAGCAAACTACATTAACACATCAATCACTGGCTTCAAAGACAAGTCCAAATTCCAAGAAGGAGGATTGTGCCAAACAAGAGTGCCTGATACCCAGGACTTCAGTTTCGCTCAGCTCGGGGATATCCACAAATAAAACAGCACTGAACTTCTTTCGTCCAGGTGGCCAGGCCGACTGACTGCCCGGTCAGTGTGACCACATCCCCAGATTCTGTCCGTCCATCTCTCCTTCCTTCTGTCTCTCACGCTGCCATGTTAACGTCTCTGTCTTCTCAGCCGCCTCATGCCTGCTTCTCCTTGTGTAATTTACTACTCTCGCACCCGGCTGCCAAGTTCATTTCGATTGTGCGGGGTCATTATTCGGAGAGCACACGGTTCCCACTGTGCAAGCTGATGGCTTTATTCTAAAGGCTTACGGACGGAGACTGAGCTATGCTTTATTTGAATCATCAGGAAAATAACTTAATAGGATCTATAGGTCTTCCCACTTTCCTCTTCACAAGGAATCCACTACAATCCGTGTTGTGGAATGCAAAAAGGAAACTCTTAACTAGAACATCCTGCATAGCAGGAGTGCCAGTCAAAGCCAAGGAGTCTCATTTCTGCATGTGTCCGTTTTTGCATTTCTTTGAAAAGGGGGGAATCGCATGTCTCTTTGAGTGACAGCGCACGTCTCCCTGAGAGCCTCTTTGCACGATTTGCATTATCTGGAAGGCGCAGGCAGCCGTGCCACGACCGTCCAGCCCGTGTGCCGGCAGGAGATAGGCTAGCTGGCGCAGGCCCGTCCTGCAGCCGCTGGTAAACAGGACGCATGTCGGACTCCTCTGCAGCTCTCCCTTCACTCATCTGTCAGTTCGCCACAGCGCTCGATTGATCAACACCACGCAAACACGCCAGTGGGCTGGCACCCCGACACCTCCAGACCGTCTGCTCCCCTCTGATGCTGTGATTCAGAACTTTAAGGCTACGACCACACCATTAACCTTTCACACAAAGCACACCAGTGACCAGGAGTAAGCCATGACTGCCAGTGGACCGTATGGGCATGGTTGGCTTTTGTAAGAGGATAAAGGGGAAGACACGTCCGGCAACAGATCTATCACAAAACCACGATGATAGTTTAAATTAGAACAGACACATTCAGGTTAAGGATGGTTTTTAATTGTCTTTTGTTCTATGCACCTTATCTTTAATCAAACTCTTACTACCAGACAGCTAATTGAGTCGGAAGGCGTTTGGTACGTTTTTTTCCTTGGCAGTCTGATTTTCAAGGTGGTGTTTTACCCAGCTGCTGTGGAAAAACTGGTGACTCTGCCAAGGGAGTCTGTGAAGTTGCTGGTTGTCTTTCCTGCTCTGAGCTCTCCGATCCTCATGGTCTTTATCAGCGCTGGTCCAGCTCTCACTAGGCTCGGCAGTCGATAGTGCAGCTGGCACGTCTGCTGTCATCTGGTGAGCACAGCTGTATGAGGACTCACACACAACATGAGGGGCTCCCTACCACCTCACCATGGGCTGCTGTCTCCCTCATGGCCTCCCTGGTTCAGCTCTCTTGAAACGCTTCTCTGGGAAACCTGACCCCTGAGGCTCTGGGATCCCTTATGGGCCCAAGAAGTTTGGCAGATGTGGGCCTGTTTGCTCCCCTCTCCCTACACAACTCAACTCGGACATCGATACCCTTCCCTTTTTTTAGAAACGCGCTCTTTGACTCAGTCATGCTGACCTGCTGGTGATTACTCACAGAGCTATGCGAGTGTTTGTAAAATGCGTTTAAGTTTTTCACTAGGACATCAAAGCCACCAATATACTGCGATTTAAAAGGCAGGTGGGCCCCTAGTGGGCTTGAGTAAGTTGTTCAACCCAGCGCGCTGCAGGGGGAGCTTCCCAAATGAATATTGATCTGATTTTAAAGAGATGGTGCTGCTGGAGGGGTAGGGGTTGAGTGTCTGGGTGGGATCAGCTGAGGAAACACAACAACCCGTAACTTAGTCTGTGAACCAAATCACACCGGATAAGTGTGAGCAAGGAGGAAAAGGTCATCTGATTCAGTGATGTAGTGAACCAAATAAGAAATGCATTGTTTCACTGCAGAGAGATCGACAGATTAGGTTCTATAAATAAGTCTGCATGTAAGCGTTTTCCTTTTAAAAGGTTCCTGGAGTAAACCCTTATGTAATATCCAGTACTGTGTAAAAAGCACATAAGGTGTTTGTTTTGTTTTTATTGTGATTATATCTGAAGCAGACTAGAACAACACTTTAGTATTTTGTGGTAAATGATCTGCATGTGTACATCATAGCGATCACCAGGTCTGCCTGCGGTCTGTACACATAGCACAGATTGCACCCTAGAAGAGACTGAAAATACGTAAAAAAGTCAACTTTCCTCACAGCGGTGTGCAAGTCCACCAGGTTGCCCACTGTCTCTGCTGTCCTGATATCTGAACAGAAAAAATCAAGCAATTTCTCCTGGAAATTTCAGAACACAGACTGTTGACAGTCTGTTGACATCATAGTTGACACCATGGAAAGATGCTGAACTCTCTATCCAGTTTTCTTTTAAATCAATGTCACACAGGACGAGTCCACAGAAAGTGAAATTTTGGAAATATCTTTCCTTGTACAAAAATTCCCCCCTGTTGAGGACTCAGCAACCCAAGCAAACCCAGCTCCGTTCTGAAACAGTCATGGACACAGAAGAGCTACAAGAAGACACTGGGATGCCGAGCCTGAAGAGTTTAAAGAGCGGGAACTGTGAATTGTCCCTGACAATGATGAAGCTGTCTCAGCCCAGACTCTACAGCCGAGATCCTTCACCCCTGTTCACTGTTACCTGCAACTCGGCTGTGAGTTTCTATAGAAATGTCCCAGTCCTACCGAGAATGAGGACACTTCTGTAGGAACCCTGAGGATATTTTCACCAGTGTGTGTCCTGTACTACTCTGCTGGGCAATGTGAGCGCTTCGCAGTGTCTCAGTGTGTCCCTGGCTGTGGGAATGGGGCAGGACCTGTGGCATTTCCTGTTTTCTGGAGATCACACATGACAGTGTCATTGACATAACGAGCATCTGCTGTCTCTTTCTTTAGATATTTTTTCCTTTTCTGACCCTCTTGCAGACCATGGTACAGTGCAGACTTTACAAAAACACTTTGTCTTGAACTATCAGAGCACAGGCCATTTGAAGATGCATTTCACTGCAGTCTTCTTCTGCTTATGTATCCTTCATAAACATTCATTGAGCATTGTAACACACAATCTAAAACATTTTACACAAGCACAATATTCACCTACCTCCAGATGAACAGAGCAGATTACCAGATTGAAACATCCTATTAGACTACCTGAATTATATTTGCCATTTCCATTACTAGCACCACTCCTGTAGAAGCAGACAGCACCCGTCCTGCAGGAACCCCTAACAAACAGTACAAGCTAAGGGGCAGTGCAGAAACTGAGGACTGGAGGCATTTCGTTACACAAAGTGTGGTGAGGGTCTGGGAAAATCGACCCCTCCACATCATGGGAGCTGATACTCTGGTTTCTTTCAAGAAATGGCTGAATGGGATCTTGATTTAAAAACAAAAAAATCGAATCAGTTAGCCAACAATGACCGGTTATTGCATTCCGTTTTTTTCATGTTCTTATGGTCTTAATTAAATCTGTTTTATAACTGTTAAACTTCAGACCCAGGAATCCCGCCAGTGCACAGCCATCTCCAAACCATACTTTGTCAGACGGGTATTTGATTTTTGGGAACAGCCTGAACATCCTAATTCATTTATTCCCTTTGTCCTCCGTGAAATCCCCCCACTCAGGCTTGGCGTTTCTCCGGTGGGTTCTTGCCCGTCACGGGCTCAGCTTTCCCAAGCAAGCAGGTTTCATCTGGAAATCAGTTTGGAATGCTGTCTCACAGGCACGGGGGGGCTGCGCCGCGGAGAGAGCACGCTGCAATATCAGTTCACAGCGGCGTAAATCACAGTGACGGCGGACAGTCAGAATTACGACCCAGCCTGTAGCCCATAGAAAGGCTCATGGCGCTGGGCCCTCTCGGCGTGTTGCACACTGAGCGCGTTCTGTTAGGGGCTGAGAGGAAGCACGATCAAATATCACTATTCTGTCATAAAAATTAAATTTCCCCAAATTAAATGTAGCAAAGTCGTAAACTATTAAGTGCATTAAATGTTTTATTAACTCTTTAAATCCCTGTAGTATTTGGCAATGAGATTGAAAGCTCTCTTGTTACAGCAGGACGCCTGTCCATGCCAGACAGGGCTCAGACAGGGCGCATAGTGTGTAGCTGATGGAGGTGAAGCCGATCAGACTCCCACTGCAAAGACACTAGATTCATTTCAAACTTCTGGCCACAGGGTCTTAAACAAATAATTTATTTTTAAAATTATCTAATATAATTTCTCATTATTTTAAATGCTCATGACCATCTCCAAAAAATCTCTTAGAGTGCGATTACAAGTGTGAAATTTCCAGTATGAGTTGTTGTTTTGCACAAAAACATGCGGCTTGTAAAAAAACTGACGAGGATTAAACAGCTGTGCAACGAGATCATGATCTCTTTCCCTGTGCTTTGTGTGTACAGTGTGCTTCCCAGCAAAGGGACTTTGCTGTTAATGTTTCAGAGGAACAAAATGAAAACAAAACAGTTTTGAATAATTGAAGACCTACTGGCCCATCAAAGCTCTGCCTGTTTCTGTTTAATAAGATGCAACCAAACAGCACTCCCTGTCATGAAGACAAATGACAAAATGTCTGTCTGTGTCCCTCTTGATCAGTGCTGACAGCAGAGGCACATTAAAAGGTCAAAATATTAAATTACCAAAATTCCTTTTCTTAAAAAATTCAAAGCATCCCCCAGAAACATATCCACGACCAACACCGTAGGAGCACAAAGTCCCTGCAACTGCACGGTTGAAGAGAAGCAGAAAGCTGGAGCAGCGTGAGTGTAACAGGTTCAATAACCAGAGAAAAGGCAGCGTGCAAAGTCACACAAAACAAACCGAGCAGAAAACAAGCCTTCAGGAAGGACAGGGAAGTGTGTCCTTACCTGTAAGGGGTGCGCGAGTCTCTGGGTCACTGGGGGTCCGGGGGTCCCTGTCTGCTGCTCATCTCCAGGGCCGTGTGTGGCAGGCAGGCGGCCCGGCCATGTGCAGCACCCCGATAGCTGTGCGTGTCCGCTGGGATCTCCGGGAGGCAGTAATGACACAGGGTCCCAAGAAACGGTCTTGTGAAGAGCCTGAGCACATCAGCTCACTGCAGAAACTGCTGTTCACTTTCCAGGCACCCAGTGAACCTCTCTCTCACTGTCCTGCTCTCTCTCTCCAACTCTCTCACTCTCTCTCTCTCCTGCACTCTTTCTGTCTCTTCTGCTCTCTCTGTGCCTTTATCTCTTTCACCCACACACTCTCTCTGTCTCTCCCTGCCCCTGTTCCCCTCAAGCTCCACCACTCCTGTCTTGTCCAAAACATAGGAAAGTCCCTCCAGCTCTGAAAATGTGTCTGCTGAATAATTCCCACAACACAAACAGCAGGCAGGCTGGGAGAGTCTCACTTTGTACCCCTCACGCAAGCTTTCCGAATTGCCTCAAGTGACAGTTGCTTGTGCAGTCCAGGAGCAAAGGAAAAGAAAGCATTATTTCAGGGGTAATGACAAACAGATTTCTGCACAGCTGAGCAGAAGGGAGCTGGTGAGAGGAAAGGAACAGCAGTGAATGTGTGCGAGTGTGTGTGTGTTCTGTTTACCTCTGCCTTTGTTTCGCATCGCAGAACAGAACAACAGCTGAGCCCCTGACACGTCTCTGCACTCCACACCCGAGTTTGTCAGCACTGGAAATGAACGTGCAGACTCCTGCCCAACTTGAATTTCAGCAAAGTCATGCGAAGAGGCAGATAAACCTGCACTTAGCCTCAAACGTCTGTTTTGAGAAGATGAGACTCAGCCTTCCAGCACCAACTCTCTGACTCTCTGGGTATTCCAGAAGGACAATAAGCACAGTCTGATGAGCTGCACTGAGCTGTGCTGCGCTGCGCTGTGCTGTGCTGTGCTGTGCTGTGTTGTGCTGTGCTGAACTGAGCAGTGTTGAGTTGAGCTGTGTTGTGCTGTGCTGAGCTGAGCTGAGCTGTGTTGAGCTGAGCTGTGTTGTGCTGTGTTGAGCTGAGCTGAGCTGTGTTGAGCTGAGCTGTGTTGTGCTGTGTTGAGCTGAGCTGAGCTGTGTTGAGCTGAGCTGTGTTGTGCTGTGTTGTGCTGTGTTGAGCTGAGCTGAGCTGTTTCACCATTTCAGCACCTCTCTGGTCCTTCCTCTCCTCTGCCCACAAGGGCCCTGGAACAGGAGGTGAGCTGGGAAGCCCATCCCAGTGGTGTCTCTCAGGTTCGAGACTCGGGGCTCTCCCCGAATGAAATTTTACATTGGGATTTTACCACGGTAAAAGCTGAGTAATTACCTCAAGTATAGTTAGTGTAGTTATGATCTTTTTTCTCTCCCTCTTTCCACCAGTTATTTCTAGACTTCATCAAAGCTTTCTATGCATCTGTGCTGTGTAGATACATGCTACTCACTTGAGAAACTTTTCAAACATTTAATTTCTTAGGCATTTAGCCTGGAAAAAGGGGGGAAAAACACTTGAATTTGAATTTTCAGGGGTTAAAACATTTTTACTGCACGTCCTGTCTGAGTGTGTGAAGGCACGCAGGAAGGTTATCGCGTGAATCTCTGAAGTCGACATGGCGAGGGACCACACGCGGCTCGGGAAACCAGCGAAGGGGGAAAACCCGCGCTTTCAACAGGAAACATTAAGCATTTGACACCGTTTTAAGGAGCGTCTCCTCTCACTACCCTGTGTGTTCAGGGCGAGAGTCTGACCTTGAGTCTGAGGACTCATAAATTCTGATTCAGGGCTTTAAAAACAATATTTTTTAAAACCAACATTTGCCCGGAGCCCAGAGGACCGAGCTACTTCACTGTCCTGTGGGAAACCGCCACCGACACCATTACAGCTTCACTACTGAGCGGCCGATGTGGCTCCAGCTGTCGGTACCAGCCGGCCCTGCAGTTCCTGGACACGTTGAGAAAAAACAGGATTTTTACAGTTGCCCAGAAACGCAACTAAGTTACCAAGTAAAATTGAGCACCGAACTGACACCGCAGCTTTATTGCTGACTGGGGGCTGGCAGTAGAATGGGCTCATATAGTTGAATATGCGGAATAATGTTTTTTAAAAGCATATAAACATAAAATGTTTTGTTTTGTTTTGTTTTTTCCGATTTTGTATTGGTCTACCAGTCATTTACGGCCATCTTTCTTTAGACGCTCAATTTATATCCTTACGTCGCGTTTCAAATGTACACAGATTAAATAAGTGATCCGCTGTGCACTGTGCCTTTTACGGACGAACTCGTTATCACAATTTAATGAAGACAAGTCGCAGCTTTAAAAAAATGTAAAAAATTACATAGAACTGTAAATTATAAAATGGAAAATAATTAATGGAGGTGCTTGTTGAGGTCACGTAATTAAATGGCAAAATTAATTTACTCAAGGTTTAATGTTCACTTTCCACATTCATTTAGTTGAGGATAAGGGAATTACTGTCCAGGTTTCCCTCAGTAGCGTAAATGGCCGAGCGCGAAAAATGTGTCACACTGATGCAGCGTGAAAACCAGCAGCTTCGATTGATTTTTTTTATTGCAATCTTATTTATATTTGCTTACCCCACAAAGCCTAGAGTTTCACGAACGTCATTCTGCAAGGCGATCAAAGAGATTACGGCATTAACAGGGATCATTAATCATTTAGGAGTGAAGAAAATACATTTAAAAGTTTATTTTGAACAACTGTATTGATCTGTCGGGTGAAAGGGATCTCGTTCACACGAAATAAACGGACCCAACCCCGTGAAATAAACACGAATAAAACTAAACCCTCGGAACGATTCCCTCGAGTGCTCCACGTCCGCGCAATGTGGTGTAATGTCGCCCCCTGCTGCACCACAGTGGAGATGGAAGTAAAGTCAACGTTATCGCTTCAAATTAAAAGCGTCATAGACTTATTTAATTTAACACCCGAAGAAGGCTCCAAAGCCGGAACGTTGTGTTTCGTTTCTGCTCTCTTCAGCAGGGAATATACCTTCACTTGTTCCTTTACAGCCTGTGCATGCTGATTCAGCTCCCTACTTGAACTACCTATTTAATTTAAAGGATACAATCAGATTGGGTGGTTTTGGAATGCCAGAGGGCAAGTAATTCAGATATTTTAAAAACGAAAACAGCCATTTTTTTATTCCAGTGCAGTTGGATTCCCAAGCCTAGCTGTCAGGTCTGCCTCCAAGGTGTGTGTCCTGTCAGCCAGCGCGTGCTTTCTGGTGTGTCCCGCACGATCATCCCCCCTGTTGCCCAGCACGGCAGACAATATCCCCTGCACCTCACCGAAAGTTTGTTTTTTATGCTTCTTATTGCTGAAAAGCAGCTCAACATTGCAGTTTGCCACAATAACGCTGCTATGCATCACATCCATCGGGAGAGTTTATATAGGTGGAAAATCCTGTAATTATATTACTGCATCTTTTGACATTTTGAGTGTTATCGGAATCGTGCAGGTAGAATGTCTTTCTACCTAATCCGCTCCAAATACTCTGTATAAGAATGATGCACAACAGATAAAAAGACATTTCTGTCGACTGTCCATTTCCCGATCTCTCGGTCCTTGGACTGATCGGGTCAGAACCCCCAGCTCAGTCCGCAGGCGCGTGGCCCACACGCTGGCACGCTCATCCCGGATTCCACTCCAGAGCAGGCTGTCTGCCACCGGGCCAGGCCGTCCCACGGACCAATCCGGGTTCCTGCTGTTGCAAACCATCAGCGTGCATTCACAGGTCCAAACGCCTGGGCTGAAACGCAGTTCTAATTTCAGACTGCATCAAGGAAGAAGTGCGCGCCTGTGTGTGTGTGCGTGCGTTTCGCAGGGCTGCCTACAAGGGATTTCAGATCTGCATCAGTGGGCTCACTCTGCATGTTAACATCGCTGGCTTTTTCTGCAGCACTAAGTACTGAAATGTCTGCTGGGGGGAACTGGGAGTAATTGTTAATGCTGTCACACAGCCATGGCAAAACACAGTCGAGACTGAGCTGTGCATCATATACTGCCTCCTGTTCGACTCCACTCACCTGAATCACACTGAGTGCACCTCGAAGAATGTGTTCTCCCCGCGTCCTCAGCAGAAACGCACGGCGTGGTTCTGTGGCGCCCTGCAGGTGGGAACGGAGGGGGGGTTGCCAGCAGGTTTCTGGGAAGGGGATGAGGGCGGCGAGGGCTTCGCAGCGGGAGGCAGGATGGAAGGCGAGAGTGAAAGCCTCCTGCTGGCTGCAGTGACGAGAGCCTCTGGGCTGCCAGCCAGGGAGGAAGAGGGAAGCGCAGGAGGGAGAGACACAGATGCGCGCGGGGTTGGTGAAGGTGTGGCGGGCAGCCTGCTGGGCTCCTCGGGCAGCTGGGGGCAGAAGCAGCTCGCAGACACTCGCGGAGGCTCTGGTCTGCGGGCGCCTCACCTGGCTGTGAGCTGAAGGAGCTGTGCTGACACCCAGCGTGGAGCAAGATGTTCTTGCGTTGAAGAGAAGCTGCTAATAATAAGATGAAGCCTGGCTGGATTTTGAGACGGGCAGAAATGAGCCTCCTGCTGGCCCCTGTGCACCAGCGAGGACCCGAGTTCAATCCACGCCTGGTCCAGATGAGTTCAAGCTCTTGGCACCCCACCTTGCCACCCTGACAAGAGTGGCACCTGTCTGATGCACCTCTGCTCTCCAACCTGCACCAATTATAAATCTGAAATGATGACAGCAGTATAATTTTATACAGCGTGCTACATGCTCCAGAACACCAAAGAGCTTTAAGAAGAGACCCCCTCTGCCCACCTCTGTTGCACAGTTGTTCTCTCTGCACCACAGACACAGTGGAGGATAAACTGATTTCTTAGTCAGCTTATCTAGAATGGTGATTCAACTGGGGCTCTGGATATACTGTAGCATCCTGACTCGTCTGAACAGAGCCTGCAAAAGGTCAGGACATGTTTTAGCTTCTCTTGAACAAGATAGCACCTCTTCCAGCACAGTGTCCCCCTAGCACCACACGGGCTTCAGACTTTGGCTCTTGTCCAGAAAGAAACCTTCTGATCTGCCAGAATCATTTCTCCTGTCCTTGCTGGAGGCCACAGGGAGAAGACTCAGCCCTGACTCTGGAGAACATGCAAGAGGTTTTGTGTAAAGGGATGGCCGTTGCTGACAGGTTTGGTTTTCAAGCATGTTGCACTGGCTGGGCCTGACACTTAGTTAGAGTAACACATTGACAAAAATGCCCTAAACCTGTAAGGGACGACACCTCCTCAACACCTGCCCCACCCACATCCATTTGATTCACTCAGCAAATCCAAGGCTTTTTAGCCAGTCTGAGATGGTATTTCTTGCTCTGTGTGCATTCCTTTAAAGATCTGCTCCGCTGATTGTTTTACAGTCCTGAGGAGTTCAGACCAATTATTATGAGTCCTGCAGGTTTGCTTATGCACTGAGGCCTGGCAGCATCAAGCAATCTGTTTAGGCTTCCTAATTAAAGCATGAATCAGAAAGGCAGGCTACACACTGATTCGAGAGAGTCTTCAGCGTGGGTCTGGGCAGAAATCCCCCAACACCAGGGAAACCCCAGAATATTCTGAAGCTCTTCTCAAACACATGATCTGAAACGGCTGATTCTTCTCTTCCGTCAAACACGCCGGCCGTGAGGCAGCTGCACCCCTGCAGGGCTTCGCCCGGTCAGCACTTGCAGAGGTACCCCAGCACCCTGCTTCTGGGCATCACAGCCTGAGCTCTGAGTCAACTGGTCGTATCCACCTCTACGTTTTACCTGTTGCATGCTCTCAGGAGCATTAATAACCTCTTTCATGTGATACACAGCGAGCAGAACTCCACCTGAACTCGGTACAAAGCTGATGCTGCCCGTGGCTTTGCAAGCAGCTGTAACTGCTGCTCGACCGGTGAAGGGCAGACACAGGTCTGACAAACGTTCCCAGCGCTGCAGGGTCTCATCGACAGCGAGAAGAACTGAAACAGAGCATCTGGCGCAGGTTTCATGTCTAATTTCTATCCTGGTTTCTAACCTGTTGAAGAACTGAAACTGTTTTCTTTCTCAAACTCAAGAAAAGTTGTGCAGTTTATGTTCAATCCGTTTATAGGATTTTTTAAGAGAAGACAATAGAATATTACATGGTGCTACGTAATAGTAATTGTGAACAATCATCATGGCATTGGTGATGTGGGTCAGAAACAAACTGTGAAAGAGAAAGCCGAAGACCTTGATGAGCCAACCTTATACAAGGTGAGTACCCCAGAAAACAGGTAGGTCCAGGAGCTGGACTGGCAATCGCTTCCAGGACAACGGAGCCACAAAGCAAAGCCCAGCACAGTGGGGACTCCAGACGCAGCCCTGCTGTTTCCTCTGTAGCCTCAAACAGCGCAGCTCCATCAGACTGCATCACCATCAGCGCTGCCTGATCTGAAGCAAACAGACGGCCCCTCTTGAATTATGATTCCCAAGATCTTTGCAATGCCGAATTGCCCATGTGGCTGAGACAGACGAGTTGGGGAAGAATTCGAGGTTAACCTAACGTCTCGGCCTGTCTTCACCTTGCCCAAAGGCAGTGGCGTTTTGCCTTCTCAACAGGTGGTTGAAATAAACTGATGCAAACCTGTGTTTTGTTACCCCAGGCGGGCTAATGAATGCATCAGGACTTGTTGATCTGGTGTTAGTCTCCATCTTGTTCCTGACCCTCCAGTTATTGTATAAAACAGAACACTGAAGAATTCAGGTGTCATATTAGTTGGAATTAGGAGGATATTAATTGAGCACTATGCCTGGAGTATGTCCCATTATATATTGCTTTCTGTGCATTTTGCATAGTCCAGTATTTTTTGTTTTTGACTAGAAGGCACTGCAAGACACCTTCAGGGCCAGAGAGGTATCGGTGCATGCCAGTTCAGGTACTGTAGGTGCCCTCTTGAACTGCACACATCGAGAACAAGCAGCAGAAAGCACGCAGGTCTTCAGACACGCCGGGCTCCCGGATCTCTTTTTTTCCTTCACTGTTTACAAGTTCAGAATTTGCTTTCTAACGTTTAAAGGTTAATGGTCAACAGATCGATCACTAAATTCACTCAAGAAGGAAAAGCAGGTGATATACATGAAATTATCTTCTTTTAAACAAACACGCTACAAAGCATGACAAGATCCACTTGCATAAAAGGTCATCGGGAACTAACTTCAGCGCACGGGTTATTTGCAGTAGTTTTATATACTTAGTTATGCCATTTTAATGGGAAAACATCGACAAACCTGCGGGTTTCTAAGATGCTAGACAGGAGGAAATGTAAAGGCGTATGTTCCCTATAGAGAAAATGTTGAAAATAAGCTTTCTGTGTGAATAGCGAGCTACGAGGGCAGGTACCGCGGAGAAACTTTGCGCGACTCGAGTCCTGCGGGAAGTCGAAACCCAGCACATTCCTGCTACAGACATGATGTTTAATACAGGAAATTTCACATCCGGGAAACGAAACATGAGCAAAGACGTGGAATGCAAACGTTAGATTTTTTTTCTTAAACGCTGTAATGACGGGAGTAAAGGGGACCCTGATTGGCGGATGGAAACAACAAGAAATCTAAACCTTAGGACCCCCCGGCACCGAGAGCCGGAGGACGATGCTCGTCGGTAATAAACGCGGCCCCCAGGACGCACCTCGGGGCTTATAACGGGGGTACAGGCGGTATTAATCAGGTTTTTCACGCCTGCATGTCGCCAGAGGTAACCAATCATAAAATCGCTCACATCAATGCCTAGGACTACAGCGCACAATGGTGCTCGCAGTGAGCGGCTCTCACACAAACCCGCACGCCCTGCTTGACTGACAGCTGAGCGCCCAATCGCGGCGCGCAGGGGCCCGGCTGCCGCCCCGCTCAGCCAATGGGCGGCGGCGCAGCCCGGGTCCAGCTGAGGTTAGGCTGTTCCTGCAGCCTGCCTGAGCTAAACTTCACCAAATAATAGCTGTTTGTATTTTGGCTGCTGCAGTAGCCATTTTAGGTAAGTACTTCTTTTAACTTTTATTTTTCCAGTGCCGTTCTGTGCCGATAACCCCTGCGTTGGTCGCGGTGTGCTCATGGTCCAGACCCGAACTCCGCGCATCTCAGCATGAATGAACTCCGGGGCTCTGTTGTGCTTTACCAGGATTAAGAAATTGCATTGAGTTTTTTTTCCTCTTTTTTTTTCTCTCCCCACCACCTCCCCCCTATAATTTTTAATGCATTTTTTTCTTAGAGACTGTCATGGCGTGTTTGTGTCCTTGGGAATAGACGCTGTGTGGAGCGGGGCTCGCAGATGCTGGGTAGCGCTGAGTGTGCAAGCTGCCCAGCAGGAGCAGAGTGGGGGTTGAGCCGATGCCCCGGTGCGGAGTTTCGGGGGGTGCCAACACGTGTAAGGGAGCGGAATATTCAACATTATTGCAGTGTGACATTAGAGTTGGCACAAATAGAAGACTTTGCCGTTGGTGAGGTTTAATTAAAGGGAGGGGGGGTCTTAGTAGTGCAACGCGAATCTGGCTTCAAGCTTTCCTCAACTATAAGTAATCTGGATGTGATTATAAACGTGACTTTTTTCCAGGCTGAAGAAAACCCACCCCCCCCCCCTCAGGTAAACGGGTTTTCGGGTCTGCGGTGCACGGACAGGCGCCTCTCAGTCAGACAAAGGCTGCGGGCAGGTTGGGAGACTCAAACTTGCACTTGCGTTTGTGTTTCAACCCAAACGTTACGGGTCTGTCGTGTTTTCTCGCGCCCCCTCCTTTTCATTTTGGAGACAGGGGGAAGGATTCAGTCCTAGACGCCACCATACCTTAAAAGGTATTAGTGCAAAGTAACAAAAGCCTCTTCCTCTCCGTCTTCGCTTGGCGATACAAAGTTGAGTTACCCCGAGCGCGGCGCGGCAGGACGGACCCATCACCCCCGGGACCACCTGTCCGTCCCCTTCGGGGTAATCACCCGCACGGTTCCCTCCGGAGCGATGGCCGGCAGGGGTAGCTCCGCGGTCCGGGATTGGAAAATTCTTTACGCAATGAGAAGATGCGGGTTTTTTTTCCTCCCTTTAAATGAAAATAATTCTTGGTGTCTGCGTGCATCTCGACGCGGGGCTGGACGGCGCTTGTAGCACGTGGTTTTACCCAGTTTAACTCGCACCGGTGAGTTACAGAGGAACAGGTGAAATCAAGGTGCAGTTCTGTAAATCCACATCAATGAAACATGAGCTCGACATGGTTGCTGCTGCAGTACAGTTTTTGCAAATAATATAGCAGTTCTTATTTTATAGTTAAGTATTAAATCTTGGGCTACATACAGCTCGGATTTGGAGTCTTGGACTACTTGTTCTGGTCCGAAAGCGTCCTGCTCTGTGGTGGATCCTCTCTACATCAGAGCTCCTCAGCCTGCAGTTCTACCAGTCGACACCATTGCAGAAATGTGCTCCTCCTGTCTGCTTAATTATTGAATTGAAAATGAGCACGATCGATCTGGTAATGCAGGTGGCTGTGGCAGAGTCGACTTCGCCGAGCAGGTTGGTGGGCAGGAGAGCCTGTCGCTCAGGCGCACGCAGGATATGTGTCTTCTCCTCCTGCCTTGAGCTTTTTATGGGAGTAAATTCTTGCAGACGAGTGTGTGATTATTTCAGAAAAATAGTTGCTACTGACTCCGAAGGCCTTCGGCTTACCAAACAATTTGATTATTTCTCAGTGCCTAACTTGGAACTTGGGGAAGATTATATCCCAGACGGTTGCACAGGCAGAACGCCCCCAACACGAAGTCTCCGTAGGCATCACCAGACTCCTGTTGTCACCCTGCCCCAGACACTCTTCTGCTCCTCCCCATGCCTGTACTGGAGTCAGAACCACCTCTGCTCCGCACCAGGTTTCTTCATTTAAAAACTCATGTTACTTTTGAATCCTTTCACCCTGCGTTTTGCACTAGTGATAATTTCCTGTTCTCATGCTGTAAGTGCTGTAGCTCCACTAGCAGCGAAGACAGTGTCTTAGGTGAGCCACTGAGAGGCTGTCAGTGACCTTCCGAAAGGCCACAGTAAGAGTGATAAGCACTGTGCACTTGTGACTGGCAGGGTGTCTCTGCCAGGCAGCTGCCCTGGGAGGGGAGACACACAGCTGGAGAAACTTACTCTCAGTGCTGCCTAACATCCAGCCTCTAAGGACTGGTGCTTTGTCTCTGAAGATCAGCAAGATTGGGTCTGGTCAGAACTGGGATGGAGGACTTCCAAGGAAAGCCTCCTCCTGTCAGTGGAGAGGGTGGACCAGTAGGGAGCGCTCTGATAACCCAGTGTAGTCTCTTGTGGTGTTCTGAGTTTGAACAACCTGGCCACTCTGATTTTCCCCAGTGGGGCTGCTGTACATCATTTACATCAGGCTTTAGGAGCTCTACAAATATAAATATAATCGCTTATCAGTCTCAAAACGTTTCTTTAATTCCTCTGAGGCTGAAGAGACGGAAAGCAGTGTAACTAGGGCCAGAGATGGAAACGACTGGCGTAATCAAGCAGTTCCAGAGAAAGCTCTAGTTGGGAGCAGATTGCGCACCCCTGTGCCTCAGTCCTGCAGTGCTGATTGGGTTAATCGCTTCCTTCGGGTCTTGAGGTGTTTGTGAACCCCACTGGAATGTGCCCCTCCCCCCTTCCCAATGGCATATTTGGAAACTCTGTTGCAGGTAGACTGGATTGTTCCAGTACAGTATGTCTTGCATTATATCTACAAAGTAAAGAACCGAGTATTTATTTCTTGACAGATGAACTAAATTAACTCTGCTTGAGAGGTGGCTTCATCTGGACCTCCACATCTTTTCCATTTTTGCAGTAAAAGCGAGAAACCTTTTGGCTTTTGTTTGTCTGGAGGCCGTCTTGAGGGTCAGTCGAATCCAGGCTGTCTGCGGTGCTGTGGGTGTCAGGAGCTGTGCAGAGAGGCAGACTCTGCGGGGCTGTGAGATGCGGAGGCTGGCTGGTTATTTAAGCCAGACAGTTGATGTTCCACATGTGTTCCCTGGTGCTGAGCTGAGGCAGCTGTTGGCTCTGAGCCCCGCCCACCAGTCTAAGCCCCTCCCCCTGTCTTGAGCTACACCCACCAACCAGCACCCCTCCTCCTGTCTTGAGCCCCGCCCATAAACCAGTGCCCCCTGTCCCTGTCTTGAGCCCTGCCCACAAGCCTGGCACACCTGAGGTTTCCACACTCATGGATTTCTAGGTCTTATGTATTCCTGGGAGGTGGAATAATGTAACTGGAGTCTTTTCAACAGGTTGCTCTTCTCAAGGAAGATGTGAGGTTTATTCTTGTAACTTCAGGAAATGACTGATTTAAAAAGAAGGAAGGTTGAAGACAGGACCTAGGCTTGCAGTGAGATCAGAATAGCAGGCTGTTATCAGCTTGCATCTGCACCCACATATAAGGCTGGGTCTTTCTGTGGAGCGATCCAGGGACGTCAACTAATGCTAATGCTCCTAAGTCATTAGTGTTATATAATCGTTGCCTTCTTAAACTTAATGAGACGGTTTCATATTTACTGTTTTAGATGTATATTAATGTAAAGGTTTCTGTTTTGTGATTCTCTGTATTTGTGAAACGAAAATAAAGATCTTAAAAATCAAAATCGAGCCTGGGAAGATGCCCTATTCTGGGGTACAACAGCAGTGTTGCACCTGGGATGTGAACTCACAGTCCTGAGCCCTGACCTCCGCTCCACACTGCTGTTACAGTCCAGTACAGCATTAACATGGAAGAAAGTGTTTTGCACTGCGGGCTTGGAAGAGCACTGGAGTGAGTGGCGAGAGGAGGGGGTGATCTCTGTCTGCCCCCGTCCGACTCTGAGCCCTGGAAGCTGAGGCGTCTGGAAGGGAGCAGGAAACAGGAGCGAGAAGGGCAGTGTCTGTTCAGGTGCCGCGTGCTGATGTGCAAATATACTGCGTCAGGAAAGTTGTTGAATCCGAACGTGTCCAAGCAGACCGAAGCGTTTTGAAAATCCCAAAAGTGTGCTGCTGTTGAATATCAGATTCTTTAAGCCTTGGGGCACAATGCATTTCTTTTTTCTTAAAGTCGTGACAAAGCCAGTACGATAGAGGTAATAACAAGACCTTCCTCTGCCCAGCTGTAATAGGGCACCAGGCAGGTGTTGGACCCCCGACTGCACTTGTGCTCACTAGGTCTCGGTGTCGCCGGCTTACAAAACGAATCTTCTTTCTTTTCTAGATGTGAAGATTAGCGAAGTCTGTGACATCATGAAAATACAAAAGAAGGAAAGGCAGGTTGGTGGAATGTTATTTTGTATCCGTGTTTTCACTTTTCCGTTCGAAATGCTTGGATTTCAAGTGGGCAGCGAAAAGCCCACAGCTGAAGAATGCTCTGTGAAACAGTTTGTGCCTGATCAGTACCTGAAGGACCCGTGGAACTCAAACAGCGACCCTGTGTGTGGTATCGGCATTATGGCAGTGTCTCTCAGTATTCAGTATCCTCCTCTGGAGCCAGTGGTTACTGCTGTCCATGAGTGTTGACGTGTGGTCCATGCTTCTCAGTGTGAAAGCCAACAGTCTACAGACTGCAGCAGAGAGGTGGGAGCTGTGCGGCGCTGCTCTCCTGTGCGAGAGGGGCTGGGGTGGTGCTCGGGGACGAGGATGGGGGTGTAGTGTCTGCGGGGGCTAAGGGGGTACCCCGAGAGCCTCCCTACTTCTCCTGTGGGTGGATGGGAAGCCCCTGAGCGCTCGGGTACTGTGGAATGTCATTCACATCTGCCATTACATTTGTGGGAGGTTCTGCTTTGTGTCGTGATCATTGTACAGGCGTAGCAGGGTAGCTGAAACTGGGGTGTGACTGTGTGTACACGCCAGAGGAAGCAATCTGGGGAGAGGGAAGACATTTGTACTGTGTTTGGAGTTTATTGCGGTGTCGGTTTGGAAGGAGCTGTAGTGCGTTGATCTTTCATCAGCAGAAGGAGCTCGCTGGTTCCAGTGGAGGGGCGTGCTGCCGGTGCGGGCGAGCAGGTGCATGTTGGGGGAGGCAAGGGTGTGCAGCTCGTGGGAGTCGAGACAGTTCGTGCTGTGCTCCGAAACGCTCTGACCTTTGCCAGGCCAAGAATCAGATGATTCTGGCACTGCCAAGCCTGAGTCCTGCAAGCTGAGAAATGGAAGAGTTCTGTTTTCAGTTTTTTTCCAGATTAGTTCTGGCCTTGGTGCCAAAAACATTGTGAGTATCTTACAGATAAAATCACAAGGAGTCCCAGTCTGTGAACGCAGCAGTGACCAATTAATGTTTGTTGTCTGATTAAAGCAAAGTGCCTCACAAATGCCTGTATTGGAGACACTATTTAAGAAATTGCTTAATTCGTTTCTCTTCTGTTGTGCAGTCGATTTCATTCACGAGAGCTGTGAAGCTGTGATAGTTCACTGTTATTTTGAACAGCAATCTGTAAACTTCTTAATCAGACTGCCGTGAGGCTTGATGGTCAAATGTTTTGTGATAATAACTCCTTGCTTCTTATGTAGTGTCTGTCATCCCAGTGGATCCCAAAGTGCTGTGCATTCAGCACAGCTTCCTCTGCACCACTGTGCAGCCCCACCTAGGTTCTGTGCAGCAGCAGTTCTGTACCTGGGAACTGCTTGTGTTAGCCCACGATTCCACAAGGCACCTACTGTGGCAGAGATTTTGTTTTTGGAAATTCTGGCCAGGAGGGAAGAGCACCACCTACTGGTTCACCAGCATCACTTACAGCAGGATCCTGGCTGTCCTCAGAGTTCTCCCACTTGGGCCCAGGCCTGGCTCAGCCCACACAGGCCTGGCCCTGTGGAGACCCGGTGAGGTCTGGCTCTGAGGTGGTGACTCGGAGAAGCAGGAAGAGGCAGTAGGAGCAGGAGAGGGGAATGAGGGCCTGTGGGTTGGAGGGTACAGACTAGTGATTGAAAAAAATAGTTTAGTTTATCCACGTTAATGGCAGTGGTGTGGAGGAGTGGTTAAAGCTCTGGACCAGAGAGCTTTGGTTGCAAATCTGAAGTGGGACACAGCTGTGTCCTTGAGCCAGACACTTCGCTCAGGCCTTCCAGGTCCTCGTTGTAACTGAAAGTTTTCTGGGTTGGTTTACCTGTTAAAAGAATGAAAAGTAATGGAAGAGTCCTTGTCCTGCGCTGCAGTCTCAGCCCCGGCCAGCTGCGAGACAGTGGGGCAGGAGCTTACTCTCCCGGGTGAGCAGGAGGCCGGGATGTGGTCTGGCTTCGTACTTGTCCGGAAAACGAAACTCTGGATTTGTGGCAAAAGTCAAACAAAAGTGCCCCCCTCTTCCTCCTGGGCTTTGTGAGCGCATTTCCGAGTAGGGCGCTGGGGTCGTCTCTCCGAGAGACTGGGGAGAGGGGCCAGTGGTGGACAGCCTGTCCTGCTCCAGGTCCACACAGCAGTCCTCAGGCTGGTCCCTGCTGGCGTGAGAGCTGCAGTGGGAAGAGTTAAACATGTTCGTTTAACAGACAAATAAGCAGAGATTGGCAGTTAATGTTATAAAGCAGTTGTTAGTCTTTTAATTTAATTTTTGGTTAAAGGCTAAATCCAGGATCAGTACAACAGCATAATCAAGTGTTTTAGTAACTGTTTAATTAGCAGGTAAAGTGACACTCTATCAGGGTCACCAATTAACTAGAGAAATTTGCTTTACCATCTTGCTGAACACCGAGGCATGTGTTGGAACTCATGCTTATTATCTCTGTGGCAGAATACCTTTCTAAAGGTCACATTAACAGGTCATTAATTTGCCATAAAGACTTCCGTGTCTTTGGATTTTAAGATCACAAAATTAATTGTATAATGAGGTGGTTACAGGTGGCTGTGAAGTGCTCCAGGAATTCCCCAATATGTATATTTTACTCTGGCTGTGAGAACTATTAATATAGTTATTGTGTAGCTGTACCGTTACTATCTTTAAGCCAGCAAATTAAATGTGTCTTTGCTGGGAGAGAGAAGGGTGACTGTGTGGGAGAGAGCCGGGCTGCTGTGGGCTGGCTTGAGCTTTGAGAAGGAGGGATGTTGGTATTATCAGATCAGCTGCTCAGCTCTTCATTTCTAGAGGTGCATCAGCAGACCACTCACCACAGGGTCCTTACAGTTTGCCCCTGCAGTGGTTAATGGTCTTCCTGCTGCCTCGCATCACGTCCGTACGATTAAGAGGTTTAGTATTGACACTGCTGATAAAGGCAGTATTGTGTCATGGCCTGCAGGCTGCGGGCTGTGGCTGTAAATTGCAGCAGCTCATGAGGCCAGTGTGGGCTCCTGCCCCTGTTTCATATTGGCCCCTCCTGTTGGTGGGGTAACTAGATGCGGCGGTGACGTCCCGGGAGGAGCCAGCCTGCGTGCCCAGCGGTGGCACGGAGGGGCGCTGTGTGTCCCAGGAGTGAGGCTCTGGTCCGTGGGGCCGGGGGGCTAAGAGAGCAGCAGTGTGGCTGTGCAGCGAGCTGTGGGGGGGGGAGGGAGCCCGAGCCACCCTGCCTCTCCGCCGTCTTGCTTCTCGGGAAACCTGCAGTCATTTCCCCTCCCCGTGTTCCGCACACAGGTCTCCCGCCACGCTCAAGTGCTGCCTGTCGTCTACCGCGCGCGCGCGCTCGCGTGTGCGTGTGTGTGTCGAGCAGAGCAGTTTCTTATCAAAAGCAGGACGGAACCTGCACTCGGTGTCGGTCTCCTCAGCGTTCTGTGGAAGCGACAGCTCGAGCTAAAGGTGGGAATTGCATTGACCTAATTGCAGCTGCTTGCATCCCGCCTATTGATTGGAGACGGGTCCTGGATTGATTGCAGTGCCTGTGCTGGGGGCTGGCGGCTGCCTGCTGCAGTACGTCACAGGCTGGGCTCTGTGTGCAGTGCATGTGAGGAGGCACCATGCGCACTCTCTGCAATGTGCCGTCCGCCCGCTGCCTGTGGAGAGAGGAGCCCGGCTGAGGACGTGCCTCTGCGATAGCGGCACAGGCGCTCCCCTCGGGGCCCCGGGAGGATGCTGAGGGGGAGGAGGAGGAGGCAGGCAGCCAGGTGAGGAGCCTTCTTTCCTTTCTGCCCTGTTCCCCGCTGTGGCTGTGGGGGCCTGGCGCTGGCTGCCTGCGTTGGCGGAGGAGCGTCGCGCGGCGCTGCTGTCGAGGGCGCCCTTCCCAGCGCAGGCTCGCTTCAGGCCCGCTCTGCCCACAGCCTCGCCGTCCTCCTCCCAGCCTGCCCGGCGAGCAGCAGCCTGCCCGTGTTCTGCCTCGGTCCCGGCTGGGTAGGCACCCCTGTTTCGATTGAGTGATCTGTGTCCTGGCTCGATGTTATCTCAGGGTCTTGCTGCACAGCAAGAGCAAACAGCTAAAGCCCCGCTGTGTTACTTTATTGTGTTCTATTTATTTATTCTTCTGTCGGTGGGGGGAGAGCCCTGGAAGGTCCCGCAGTGTGTCTGTCCACCCTGAGCTCTGGTTCTGTCTGACGCGGCCTTGTCGCGTGTCTGTGTTAATACCGGGGTCGTGACCAACACCCTGCCTCTGTGGGCACTGTGAAATGAACGTCTCACTAGTCTGCTGTCGCTGTTGAGCACAATTATCGGCTCCTGTAATTCCACATATTTAACAAGCGAGAGGCCAGAGCTGAGGGAAATCCCAAGCCCTACCTCGCTGTCTGCTATATTACCTCTGTCACCGTAATCACTGAGGGGAAAGTCTCTGCTGGAGGGAAACTCAGTGATACCTGATTAGGAAATCGGGCTGTGCTTCTGTATTTTAGCAGTCTCGCTCTGTCGCGTGTCTTTGTCAGCGCGGCCGGCTCTCCGTGCTGTGGGGCTGCTCGGCAGTGAAGGGGTTACTCCGCAGGCTGTATGTTTACGCTGCCAGTTTCCTGCAGCTTTGGTACGGAGCCTGTTTCCGTGGCGACGGCCCTGTTTCGAGCCGGTGGTGGAGTCTGTAGTGATTCATTGACATTATAGCCGTACCTGCTGGAGAGCTGCAGGGAAAGAGTCGTCGTGGCAAAAATAGCCTCTCTGCAAAATACACACGCAGCAGTACGGAACCGCTGCCCGGGCTGGGAGCTGACCCTGTTTGAGGTGGAGAAAAGCCCAATACAGTGCCTGAAGTGCTCCTGACTGGAGTGAGAGTATCACCGGAGCCACAGGCCTTCAATAGGACAGTCTGGGTGACCACGGCGCAGCGGCGGGCGTGTCTGCGCCACACTCGCTGGTGTCAGGCAGGTAGCCGAGCGCCTGAGGTGTGTCGTGTGAAGGCACAGTGCAGAGGAGTGGACAGGGAGTGCAGTGCATGAAGGATATAGGAGAGGAGAAGAGGCTTAAACTGGGTTACTCTGGTACAGTAAGGCCATGTTTATTGTGGTCAGCTGTTCTTCTTTCTTACTGGGTGAAAAGGACCTGCATGGTTTCAGTGAGCATGCCAATGCTATTATCGGTTCACTGTGCCAAACTGAAACTGGGTCAAGCCTGTCCCCCATCAGTCCAGAGCAGCCAGCCCTGCTGCCACAGTGCCCGATGTGCCTTCCGAGAAACTGGTTTGGTTTGGGCACAATAAGCTCCTCCTTGCAACAAGCTCCAATAAGCTCAGTTCTACCATGAAGTGGTGATTTCTAATGCTACGCGTCCATAACCCCTGGATTACTGAGTCACTCTGACCTCTTAAAGCTCATGATGTACCAGGAGATGAGGGAAACGGCTATCCGCTTCTGAGCTAGTGGTGCACAAGCCCATGCAGGTGTTTCTGTAGGGGTCACCATGAAATCGTGGTCCACAACGTGATTTTGGATTTTCGTTACTGTAGGTAAACAGTTGTTTCCTGTCTTCTGGTCTAGAACTTTGTGTTTAGCAAGGAGCGTAATGCTGCTGGCGTTCCTGTTAACGGGCCTATTGGTTCCCTTCTTCCCCTGCTGTTCTCTTTCAGATGTCCACCGCCCAGGTATTAAAGCACACTCCAGCCACAGCAGCCGCAACTGCCACTGACCAAAACGCACAAGTTACATTTCCTAGCAGCCCACACGGGTCACCGGACCAGCCCAGGGCCCCCGGGGGGCTGACCAATCACTGCATGGCCCACACCAAACAGCCTTGCCTGGGGGAGCAGGGGGTCAGCTCAGGCGGCCTCAGCCCCGCCCCCACGCCCCCCCTGAACGGCGAGGAGGACGATGATGGGGGTGGCGGCTCGAGGGTGAAGAAGAAACGGAAGAAAAAAGAGAAGAGGGAGACAGGCGCTTGGGCGAAGGCCGAGAAAGACGCCAAACCAAAGAAGAAGAAGGAGCAGAAGGAGGGCAGGGAGCCGCGCAGGACTAAAGTGCCCAAGGAGCCCAAGAAGGTCAAGGAGCCGAAACCACCAAAGGAGCCCAAGAAGCCGCGGGCTCCCCGGGAGCCCCGGGAGCCCAGGGAGCCCAAGCCCCCACGCGAGAAGAAGAGTGCCCCGTCCCCGCAGAAGCACCGTGGACGCAAGGCCGGGTGAGTCGCCGCTGCCCCCAGCTGCCCTCTGGGTGTAAAAGCCGTTATTCTGACTGGTTATTGTGTACGTGCAGAGTCCCGTAGGCCAGGTTGTCTGTTTCTGCTGTTTGTCCCCTGGTGGCCTGCTCCCTGCTGGCCTGGTTGGTCCAGCAGCACAGCTCACAGCTGTCCAGACCCAGGAAGGCGCCGTGCCTGTCCAAACCCAGGGTGACTCCAGGAAGTGGGCTGGGCCAGCAGTGCCTGTGGACACTCAGCTCTTCCCTTTGCTTTCCTGCTCAGCAGAGAACAGGGCCCCACGCCACCGGAGAAAAAGAAGAAGGGGAAGAGGAAAAGCGAAGTCCTGCAGGAGGCACTAGAGAGCGATGAGACCGTGTCGCTGTCGGCCCCTGGCAACGAGGAGACCAGTGACTCTCTGGATGGCACGGTGAGCCTCAGTATCATTTGGCCAACCACTTCTCCAAGTCAGCTTGCATAGAGTCTGAAATCCCAAAGTTCAAAGGAAAAGCAAACTGTAAAAAGCACTGGTAGAAGAATTTCCTTGGTGACCTGTCTCTCCGGTGTCTGTGACCCTGTGTCTCTGGTGTGCGTGTCTGTGACCCTGTGTCTTGTCCTGTGTGTGTGTGTGTGTGTCTGTGACCCTGTGTCTTGTCCTGTGTGTGTGTGTGTGTGTGTGTGTGTCTGTGACCCTGTGTCTTGTCCTGTGTGTGTGTGTGTGTCTGTGACCCTGTGTCTTGTCCTGTGTGTGTGTGTGTGTCTGTCTGTGACCCTGTGTCTTGTCCTGTGTGTGTGTGTGTGTCTGTGACCCTGTGTCTCTGGTGTGCGTGTCTGTGACCCTGTGTCTTGTCCTGTGTGTGTGTGTGTCTGTGACCCTGTGTCTTGTCCTGTGTGTGTGTCTGTGACCCTGTGTCTTGTCCTTTGTGTGTGTGTGTGTCTGTGACCCTGTGTCTTGTCGTGTGTGTGTGTGACCGGGTGTCTTCTCCTGTGTCTCCGGTGTGTGTATGTGTGACCCTGTGTCTTGTCCTGTGTGTGTGAGTGACCGGGTGTCTTGGGTGTCCTTTGTCTCAGAAGCGGCGCTCGGGGCGGCAGGTGAAACGCAGGAAGTACAATGAGGATCTGGACTTCAAGGTGGTGGACGACGATGGGGAGACCATCGCGGTGCTGGGGACCGGCCGCATCCCTGCGCTGTCCTCCTCCACGCTGGCCTGGCAGGCCGAGGTACGTCTCCGCGGCCCCAGTCGGCCTGTCTCACATTTTCACAGTCTCGGCCACACGCGCCGACAGTCCGATCCATTCCCCTGACGCTCGAATCGCTGTGTTTCAGGAGCCCCCAGAAGACGAGGCCAACATCATCGAGAAGATTCTGGCTGTGCGCGCAGTCAAGAGAGAGGTACTGCACTTCCTCTGCCTGTCCCAGTGATTTCTGGACCTGCTGCCTGTCCGTCTGCTTGTCCTGACTCTGCTCTCTGTGTTTCAGATCTCTGCAGGAGAGCCGTCTCATGAGATGGAGGAGTTCTACGTCAAGTACCGGAACTTGTGAGTGTGATCGTCGGAGACTGGAATTCGGATTTCTTTCCTTGCCGCAGAGTCTAGGATTCTTCCTTTATTTTTCTGGCAAAAGAAAAGAGTTACACTGGTCCAGTTACCCCTGACTTGACCGGTTAATTTCTTCAGCACTTGTCTTACAATCCTCTTTATGTAGTAAGTGGAGTCTTAGCAAACTCGCGGGGCAGGGGGACCTGTCTTCTGGGTGATCCGGGCTCTTGAGTTCTCTCATTTCCTCTTGGGCAGGTATGACTCTGCTGTTAACGCAGGGAGGGATCAGATCTCACCCAGAGCTGGCAGGGCAGGATGCCTATGGCCTTCATGGCCAGGGATAATCTTTATTGTGTTGGAGTGCCAGGCTGGAGCCCAGTGCAAGCACCTGTGTGAACTGATAAACAGAATGAAACTGCGTTGGCTGCGCGAGAACGATCAGCCTTGAAACGGAGATAACGTGTAGCAGAGGCAGCGAGACGCTCCCAGCCTTGGAGCTCGGCCTTGCACCTTGAGCGCCGATGCCAGACCTCACAGCTCTCTGCAGCTGCAGAGGAAGAGCGGCCCTGTGACCCGTGTCGTCATGACTGACTGCAGCCCTCTCTCTCTCCCCTGTCTGCAGCTCCTACTTGCACTGTAAGTGGGCCATGCTGGAGGAGCTGGAGAAGGATCCCAGGATCCATCAGAAGATCAAGCGCTTCAGGAACAGGCAGGCCCAGATGAAGCACATCTTCACCGAGGTGCGTTTCTTGTGACATCACAATTGTGTCACCCCTGACAGGAAGCAAACCGCTGTCCCGCTCCTCTCCACCCACAGAAAATAGTCGCAAAGACTGTTGCACTATGTATGTTTTTAAAGTCTAACTTTCAGTTAAATGACATCACCATGTCACATGAATGGTTAAAAACTTCTGAATCGCTTTACTTGTCTTTAACCTTGATTTCCACAGTGTGCAGATTGCCAATCTAATTAATTAACTGTAGAGTCTGGGGTTTGCTTGCAGTTTGCCTACAGAGAGAATGCACATTTTTATCTCTTAGCTGTGTGTGGGTGTTTGCTTTTTCCCTTGGTTTGTGTAGAGGGCTAAGTGCTGTTTTCCAGTTGTTGATAAAGCACGTCTCCTTAACGCCCCCTCTCGCTGTTGTAGCCGGACGAGGACCTGTTCAACCCTGACTACATCGAGGTGGACAGAGTCCTGGAGGTCGCGCACACCAAGGACACCGAGACTGGGGAGGTGAGGCAGCCAAGCCGTCTGCTCTCAGCTCACGACTGCAGGGCTCATGACAGAAATCAGAATTACAGGTACACCTTGAGCAGTCAGCTGCGAAAGCTGCTGTTCTGGAGAGCAATCCTGTGGCACCATTTCCTGCTCGTGCAGTGGAACTGCTTCTTTATCTTTGTATTCAAAAGTGTGTTTTTTATAACAGTATCAAATTGGAGTTTTTAAATTCTCTGGATATTATGGCAATGTGGCAAAAAACATCGGAGTTAAGCTCGGGTTCCCATTGCAGTTCGTTTCGAAGAAGAGTTTTGCTTATTAAAACCATTCAGGATTATAGTGCAGCGCATCAACCTCAAGTCATCCGGGGCATGGTGCTTCTGCCCTGCTGAAGCTGTCGAGGACAGAAGTGCTGTGTCAGGTGGGCGGGTAGTTTCCCTGCTCACCAGTTCTGTGCTTTAAATTTGCCTTAAATCAGCGCGTCTGTCTGACCTTCACCCTCTAGCTCTCGTTATCCCCCTGGTTAGAGTCCTTGGGAAGTTAATCAGCCTGCTCCCGAGGAAACGAAGGCTGGACCGTTTCCAGAGTTCCTCAGGGAAGCTCTGGAGCAGGCGTGTGTAGGAGCTCCTGGAATCCCCTCGGACTTCTCTGCACCTCCTCTCTCCTGAGGCTGCGGGCCGGGTGACCCAGGGGAAAGGCAGGCTGTCGCTCTGTGGGGAGACGGGACCCCACAGTGAGGCCGCAGAGCCACAGAGGGCTGGAGCCTGTCTGGGGTGGCTGCCCCTCGGGGCTTTACTCACTGGAGGTGTTGGGTTTCCGCAGGAAGTCACACACTACCTGGTGAAGTGGTGCTCCCTGTCCTACGAGGAGAGCACCTGGGAGCTGCGAGAGGACGTGGATCCCGGGAAGATCAGGGAGTTCGAGGAAATCCGGAGGATCCCCGATCTGAAAGCAGTGGTGAGAGCAGGGGGCTGTGTGAACACACCTTGGCCTCGTGTACCTGTCCTTGCTGTGGCGCAGAGCCTTCGGCCCCGTTCGGAATCAGGCCAAGGAGGCTGTTGGCGTTTTATTTTCCAGGTCCTTGTGTGCCGTTTCTTTTGTGCCCTACTTTGTAAGAGCAAGAGACCTCCCCGGCGCACTGGTGTCGATGTGGGTCACCGAGTCTCAGGAGGCCTGGTGGGTCTTCTTGTCACGCTGTGAGGCTTGGCAGTGAGCTCGGGGGGTCAGAGCTGGAGCCGGCCTTCACTGCTAAAGCATGCTGTCCCGTGTACGACTGCAGGAACGCCCGCCCCCGGAGCAGTGGCAGAAGCTGGAGAAGTCCCGGGATTACAGGAATGGGAACGAGCTGCGGGAATACCAGCTGGAGGGCATGAACTGGCTGCTTTTCAACTGGTACAACAGGTACTTGTGAGGCTGAGGCTGGGCACGCTGATCCGCTCGCCTGTCCCTGCGCTGATGGGGCACTGGGCCAGTGGCCTTCTGCCTTGGGCTGATATTTTTCAATCTTGCCCAACTCTTATTTACCCGATTGATCCAGTTGATTGTCAGGTCTTTGTCATTGACCACGGAGTCTGTGTGTCCAGCTGGAGCTGGGGTCTGAGATGAGGGCCTGGACAGTTTCTCTGGGTTTGACAGGCCTGCTCTAGGCCTGGAGGAAGCATTACACTGCTTCAGTATAAGATAGAAGTAGTTTAACCTTCTGACCTCAGGCGGAGTAAAACGCACAGCTGAGAGTCAGATTTGAAGATCACAAGGTGAGATGGTCAGACTGTCTTTAACCCTGTGACCTTTCTAAGCGTGTCTGTTTGGCCGCGATCGCACAAAAGGTGAAAGTGCTCATCTCCTTTGCCCCTCCAGGAAGAACTGCATCCTGGCGGACGAGATGGGGCTGGGCAAGACGATCCAGTCGATCACCTTCCTGTACGAGATCTTCGTCATGGGGATCCGCGGCCCCTTCCTCATCATCGCGCCGCTCTCCACCATCACCAACTGGGAGCGGGAGTTCCGCACCTGGACGGAGATGAACGTCATCGTCTACCACGGCAGCCAGATCAGCCGGCAGATGATCCAGCAGTACGAGATGTACTACAAGGACGAGCAGGTGTGTGGTCCGACGAGCGTGTGGACGCCTTGATTTCCGCACACGGCCTTCCTGACCGCTTCCCTTCGCCATCCCATCATGCCAGGGCTGTGGTGGAGCTGTACCTTTAATGGCAGCAGAGGGGTTCTCAGCTTCAGGCTGGAGCACAAGAGGCAGTTGTTCCTGGAGACTGAGCAGACTCGGTCTGGCTGCGAAGGGGGAAATGACCAGAGCGGCCTGGGAGTTCAGCAGTGCCGGGTGCTCGTCCGATGGCTGTGCCTCTTGTTCTCGGCAGGGCGCCCCCCTCGCTGGAATGTTCAAGTTCCATGGGGTGATCACCACCTTCGAGATGATCCTGGCGGACTGCCCGGAGCTGAAGAAGGTCCAGTGGCGCTGCGTGGTGATCGACGAGGCGCACCGCCTCAAGAACAGGAACTGCAAGCTGCTGGAGGGGCTGAAGCTCATGAGCCTGGTGAGAGAGCGAGGATCTGTGTGTGTGGCCTGCCCCTGCCCCCTGCACCTGCCCCAGCCCCTGCGTCCTGCGGTATGTGCTGAAATGCACTGACCCTGGCCTAAGCTACATTGTGAAAGACGATTTCCAATCCACAGAAGTACGTGCAACAAGTCCAAACTATTGCAGTCTTCCTTTATTTACCCTTCTTGTAGTGTTTGTTCCCCTTTGCTCTTCTTGCCTCTTGTGTGTTTTTTTTTTTAACCTTTATTTAATGAAGATGGAAATGACACGGACAAAGCGCATCCCTCCACAGAGCGCCAGGTTGACACCAGTGATGACCACAGATTCCCAGAGCTCCGTGTGGGAGGATCACCACCAGCAGGCGGACACGCCAGTGATGCCATCTGACCGGCTGTTTTCCTCCTGTACAGGAGCACAAGGTGCTGCTGACCGGCACGCCGCTGCAGAACTCTGTGGAGGAGCTCTTCAGTCTGCTCAACTTCCTGGAGCCCCAGCAGTTCCCCTCCGAGAGCAGCTTCCTGGAGGAGTTCGGGGACCTCAAGACCGAGGAGCAGGTGCTGGAGAGAGAACAGTGCCCCCAGTGGGACTGCCAAGGGCGGGTTTGGCGCGGAGTTTCCAAAGCTTTGCGTGTCGTGTTCCTTGTCTGGGAGTAGAGTGAGACGGCGCCACCTCAGACAGCCAAATCAAGCTCCTCCTCTCAGGCTTGTCCTTCCTCCTCCTGATCTTTTTTACTGTCAGAGCTCGGCCATGTTCATCCGAATTACATACCTGCTGATTGGTGGGCAGATCCACATGCCGGTCACTTTCCTGAATTTCTAGTTAGAAGTTAAAGCACAGAAAGAAACTGAAAGTCACCCACCCAGTAAGACATGTCCGTGTCTCTGTCCTTTTCCGACCGCGTGCAGTTGTCCGTGCTGCAGTTTGTTTGCGGATGGGGCAGTAACGTGTCGGTCCCCTGCCCCTCAGGTCAAGAAGCTGCAGGCCATCCTGAAGCCCATGATGCTGCGGAGGCTGAAGGACGATGTGGAGAAGAACCTGGCGCCCAAGGAGGAGACCATCATCGAGGTGGAGCTCACCAACATCCAGAAGAAATACTACAGGGCCATCCTGGAGAAGAACTTCACCTTCCTGGCCAAGGGAGCCAACCAGCACAACATGCCCAACCTCATCAACACCATGATGGAGCTGCGCAAGTGCTGCAACCACCCCTACCTCATCACAGGTGCTCCAGTGTATCCCATAACCCTCCGCCTTGTAACAGGTGCTCCAGTGTATCCCATAACCTCCCACCTCGTCACAGGTGCTCTAGTGTATCTTATAACCCCCCGCCTCGTTACAGGTGCTCTAGTGTATCCCATAACCCCCGCCTCATCACAGGTGCTCCAGTGTATCCCATAACCCTCCGCCTCATCACAGGTGCTCCAGTGTATCCCATAACCCCCCGCCTCATCACAGGTGCTCCAGTGTATCCCATAACCCCCTGCCTCATCACAGGTGCTCCAGTGTATCCCACAACCCCCTGCCTCGTCACAGATGCTCTAGTGTATCCCATAACCCCCCGCCTCATCACAGATCCTGCATACAGCCGCCCTCCTGAATGGGAGTTGGCAGGAAACAGACGACAGGCGGGCTGTCACTCCCTAGTGACCATGTCTTTGCTGTCACATGCAGGGGCAGAGGAGAAGATCCTGGAGAGCTTCAGGAAGACGCACAGCCCAGACGCTGCGGATTTCCAGCTGCAGGCCATGATCCAGGCGGCTGGGAAGTTGGTGCTGATCGACAAGCTGCTGCCCAAGTTGATCGCCGGCGGACACAAGGTGCTCGTGTTCTCCCAGATGGTGCGCTGCCTGGACATCCTGGAGGACTACCTCATCCAGAGACGGTGAGGGGACAGCGCCTGGCCACACTGAAACCCCCCATAAATTATTATCTATTATGGTTTTTTTATTTGCTTCTTAGAATCTTAATGCTCTCATCATGCTGTTTCTCGAAAGGGAGGAGAATTTAGAAAATTGAAACGCCAGTTTGGTTTTGATTTTATTATACATCCATCCAATCTGGGAACTTTTTTGTAGAACAAGAACAAAGAGCCGAGATTCGGGCTCGGACCCGTGTTTGAGCTCCAGGCGCTGTTGCTGTCTCTGCAGGTACACGTACGAGCGCATCGATGGGCGGGTGAGGGGGAACCTGCGGCAGGCGGCCATCGACCGCTTCTGCAAGGCCGACTCGGACCGCTTCGTCTTCCTGCTGTGCACGCGGGCGGGCGGCCTGGGCATCAACCTGACCGCCGCCGACACCTGCATCATCTTCGACTCCGACTGGAACCCCCAGAACGACCTGCAGGTGAGCGGCGCCCTCGTTCGCCGTGTAGGCATGCGGCCTGAGCAGCTGCAGCCAGGAGGAGGAGCTTTCTGGGAGACGGGTAGGAGCAGCAGGGGACAGTGTCGCTTGTTGGTCTGTGAGGGAGAAGTGAAAGGACAGACTGTTTCTGTCTCAGCATGTCTGCTCCGTCTGGTTCTGCGTCTCCTAGGCCCAGGCGCGCTGTCACCGGATTGGCCAGAGCAAGGCGGTGAAGGTGTACCGGCTGATCACGAGGAACTCGTATGAGAGGGAGATGTTCGACAAGGCCAGCCTGAAGCTGGGGCTGGACAAGGCCGTCCTGCAGGACATCAACCGCAAGGGCAGCCTCAACGGGGTGAGCGAGCAGGGCTCAAGGCTCTGGACTCGTGGGTTCAAATGCTGGGTGGGTCTCTGCTGTCATGCCCTTGACCAAGGTACTGCACTCGGCAAATGCCCTGGTTAGCAAGAGTCCAGGTAATGATCGGAAAGTAGAATGTGTTCTCAGTTCACAAATGACCTGTCTGGTCACATGAAGGGTTTTCTATAGACACCCTGTACAGAGTGAGGCTGTCAAACTCAGGATGTTGCATTATCTTATGGCATTTGTTATATCCAAACTGGAACTTAATTAATAGTTCCAGTTATTTGACCAACTAGAAAGGACCTCTTCAGGCCTGAATATTTTAGAACTGATTTGAATCAAGTATTATCTTTGAAATGAAACTTCACGTATCATTAAACACATTCACCTGGGCTAAGATTTAGTTTCTTTTAACTAGCTTATGTTGGGGAAAGTGGGGCTGAGCCTTAGAACCCAAGCCCGACGGCCCGGCCGTAGGGTTTCCTAGAGCCTACAGCTCCCCCTGCTGGTCCCCGTGTGATCTCCTCTGCCCAGGGCTGCAGCTCTGTGACGACCTGTGTGTGATGCCGCAGGTGCAGCAGCTGTCCAAGATGGAGGTGGAGGACCTCCTGAGGAAGGGTGCCTATGGGGCGCTGATGGATGAGGAGGATGAGGGATCCAAGTTCTGCGAGGAAGATATTGACCAGATCCTGCAGCGCCGCACGCAGACCATCACCATCCAGTCCGAGGGCAAGGGCTCCACCTTCGCCAAGGTAGACCCACCGCGCTCGGCCAGTCTGCCGGACACTCTCCTCACCGGCCCTGACACAAGTGTACGCAGCTTTTGAGTACAACATGAGCAGCACTTCACACGCAGCTGTGTTAAAAACTTCCCAAAAGATTTTAATGACGCAAAACCTCTAAAAAGAAGTGTGGTGGCGTGCTGGTGTGCTGGTCAGCCTGCGGTTGATGCCTGCGAGAGTCGCTGTGTCCTGCTGCTCTGCAGTGGCTTGGCAGAGCAGTCGGCCTGCAGGCAGAGAGGAGAGGTTGTTCAGAAACTGTCTTGTATTGCAGGCCAGTTTTGTCTCCTCTGGAAACAGGACGGACATCTCTCTGGATGACCCCAACTTCTGGCAGAAGTGGGCAAAGATTGCGGAGCTGGAGATAGATTCGAAAGCCGAAAAGGTAAGGGCTCTGCTGGCATACGGCGGCTTTTCAGCATTACTGTCTGTCTCCACTGCTCCAGTGGACTGGTCGCCCTTGTACTGTTGCTCCTGTGCAGAATTTTCACTAAAGACCTGCAATATTTGTGTGATCTTCTTTTTGTTTTTTCTTCTTAATGTATATTTTTGGTGTTGTAGGTTTTCTAATCCTGTTCTGGGAAACAGGTACAGTGGTTTACATTTTTTAACACTCCAGTATGCATAAAGTCGCTCAGCCTTCCCAGGCTGCGGTGTGGTGGTCTGGAGTTCTTCTCCCGAGTGCTGCAGCGAGACCCCGGCTGGGGGAGCAGAGCCAGCTGAGAGGGGCGCCAAGCTGTGGGCCCGCACAGGCTGCAGGTGCACCTCACACGGCCGCGGTGATGGGCGCAGACAGAGGTCAGCACCTATCCGGAGGTGACGACGGCGCTAGGCGTTTGAACCCGCGGCCCTGAGCCCCCTGGGAAGAGTTGCAGCGTTAGTCTTTGGTGGAGATGGTCTCCAGTTGACATATGGGCGCTGTGAGGCGTCTGGGTGGTGGTGGTGGTGGTGTGGGGGGGGGGACACTGTGTCCTGGCTGTGACCTGGGGACCCTGTGTGCCCCCCGGCAGGAGAGCCTGGTGATCGACACGCCGAGGGTCAGGAAGCAGACGCGCCACTACAACTCCTTCGAGGACGACGAGCTGATGGAGTTCTCGGAGCTGGACAGCGACTCGGAGGAGAGGCCGTGCCGGACGCGCCGCCTCAATGAGCGGAACCGCCGCTACCTCCGCGCCGAGTGCTTCCGGGTCGAGAAGAACCTGCTCATTTTTGGGTGAGTGTGCGTTTCCGTCAGCACATGGGGTGGAGGGGGGAGACAGAATGTGTAAAAAGCTACAAACGCCTGACAAGGGATGATAATGTTCCTGCAGTTTAATAAACTTATTTTTCCCTAAACCAAAAGGCATCTTTTCTTAAATCCAGAATGTTCCACCCAGTCACAAGTGGCTGATGCCACATCTGGGCTTTTGTCAAACTGTCTGTGCTATTCCGTATCCTGCAGTGCTCGCACTGAGCCCGAGTGTGTCTGTCTGTGCTGTACAGCTGGGGTCGGTGGAAGGATATCCTGAACCACGGGCGCTTCAAGTGGCAGCTGACGGAGAGGGACATGGAGGTGCTGTGCCGAGCGCTGCTGGTGTACTGTGTGCGGCACTACAAGGGCGACGACAAGATCAAGAGCTTCATCTGGGATCTCATCACGCCCACCAAGGATGGCAACAACCAGGCTCTGCAGAACCACTCTGGTGAGTTACGCTGAGCTCTTACTGCCCCTGCACTGTCCAGCCTAGTCTGGTTTCACTGGTTTCTTTTCGTTTGTATAGGGTTAAACTATTTCTAAACTCACAAAATCGTAAAGCAACTCGGTAAAACAGCCCTTTGGAATTCTTAACTCGTCGTCCCTCCTGTGACAGTCTCCTGAACCCACAGCTGAAGGGTGTGTGATGTGTCCCTTGTCGGTCTCTCAGGCCTGTCCGCTCCAGTGCCACGTGGGAGGAAAGGGAAGAAGATGAAGAACCAGATATGCCAGCCAGAGATGAAGAATGCAGACTGGCTGGCAAGCTGTAACCCAGAGGTGGTCCTGCATGATGACAGCTACAAGAAGCACCTGAAACAGCACTGCAACAAGTGAGTTTTGCACTGCTCTCAGCCCACCCAGGCGTCCTACACTGCTCTCAGCCCACCCAGGCGTCCTACACTGCTCTCAGCCCACCCAGGCGTCCTACACTGCTCTTGGACCTTCCAGGCGTCCTACACTGCTCTTGGACTTTCCAGGCGTCCTACACTGCTCTTAGACCCTCCAGGCGTCCTACACTGCTCTTAGACCCTCCAGGCGTCCTACACTGCTCTCAGCCCACCCAGGCATCCTGCACTGCTCTCAGACCCTCCAGCCCACCCTACACTGCTCTCAGCCCGCCGAGCCCACCCTACACTGCTCTCAGCCCACCCAGGGGTGCTACACTGCTCTTAGACCCTCCAGGCTTCCTGCACTGCTCTTAGTCCACGCAGACACTCTCTGCTGTTTAACTTCTGTGCTTTCTTAGTTGTTTTTAAACAGCCATTTTTAAGAACTGAACAAATAATTGATCAAACATTATTTTTTTGTGTATGAAACTTAACTTAACTGTCCAAATGGACAGGATCGGCAAAGATTCGGAAATGTGAGAGTCAAATAAAGGTGTATTTGATGTAGTTGGCCAGTGCTGGGCATCCTACACTGCATACCAGACGGTGACCTTTCTTGGTGTCCTCTGTGCTTTCCAGGGTCCTGCTCAGGGTGCGGATGCTGTATTACTTGAAGGCAGAGGTGCTAGGGGAGGCCGCAGACCTGGCTTTAGAGGGCGTACCGTCCAGGTAAGTTCACTGGGTTTTCTGTTCATGTTTTTTGTGCTTTTCTCAATAGAGAGGATCTCAAAGTGCTTCAAAAAGCAATGTTTCAATGAGACACGGCAAGCATATGCTGCAAGCATATGCTGCTAGCATATGATAAAAATTCTGGGAAGCGTTAGCATGTGTTGAGGTTAGTTCTGCATCAATGCGCGTTGTCTGTGGTGGATGTGCAGGTGAAAGGCTCATTGCAGCTGTGTTGTGTTTTCTTCAGTAAACTGGAAGTGGTGCTACCAGATATTGACTACCTGGAAATCCCTGCAGACTGGTGGGACGCAGAGGCCGATAAGTCTCTGCTCATCGGGGTTCACAAGCACGGTATGCTGTGCTCTCTTTTTATAACCAGTGTTTTTTAAGCCTTGAAGAAGTCCGAGTCAGTCCTGTGCTATGTAGGAATTTGTGTATGTGGCTGACTCTGCCTGTCTTCTGTGTGGTGTCGTGTCTGCCCCCTGCAGGCTACGAGCGGTATAACGCCATGCGAGTGGACCCCAGGCTGTGCTTCCTGGAGCGAGTGGGGATGCCCGACGAGATGGCCCTGTCAGTGGAGCAGGGGGGTGGAGAGGGGACAGCTGACATCACCGACAGGCAAGGGGCTCCTTGGGATGACAGACTAACATTGGAACTAATGAAAAACCAAACAACCCAGATTTGATACATAACACATGTAATCAGACTCACCACAAAATGAGAACAGATTCAGCCATCTGCATTGCTGGAGCAATTAGCCATAAAAAATAACCATTAACCATTAAAATATCTCCATTAACAACTGGCAATGAAATGCCTCAATGCATCTCGCAACATCGGGGACCCCCCAGGAAGTGATCCCTGGACACTGCCACCATGTACTGTGTACCTTGAGAGTGGCTGATGTGGCTGAAGACATTGTGTTCTAGAAACATACTTCAGGGGCAGCTGCCGGGCTGAGCAGTCCTGACATTCTTGGTCCCGAAAGCTCATAAACCAGAGCAAACGTGGGCTGGTTAGTGTGTGACAGGCCGCAACATGCAGAGCTCTGTTTCCCGACATGAGCGTGTCCCGGCCAGTGCGCCCTCGTGATTCCGGTCTCTGCGTGTCATCTCCAGGGCTGAGGTCGGCAAGGAGGAGGACCAGAGACAGGCGGAGGCAGGCTGCGCGCTGGAGCAGGCCGAGGTAAGTGGCACGCCCCTCCTCTGGGCCTTTCTCTTCCTCCTGCAGCGCCTTGTCATTGAGTGTCATCGTCTCTCTTTTTCCCCTGAAGGAAGAGGTGGCCGTCGGTAACGATGTCTCGGAGAAAGCTGAGACTGCTGCTCCCGGTGAGTGTCCTGGTCTCGCCTGGCTGCAGTGTTATTAATACGGACACTCGGGCGCTACGCAGACGCTGATTAATTCGCACTCGCTCCCCTGCCCAGCTTGTGAAGAGCCTCTGTTCTTCCTCCTCCTCCTCCTCTCCTGTCCACAGCCCAGGACAGCGCGGAGCAGGAAAGAGCCGTCTGGCCAGTGGGGTCGGCCTTCACAGCCCGGCTCAGGCGGCTGATCACGGCGTACCAGCGCTTCACCCGCAGGGAGCCCCTGCGCCCCGACTTCCTGCTGCCAGGCGAGGGCGCCGGCGGCGTGTGGCCAGTGGGGGAGGAGCTGCGCCGGAGGGCAATCGAACCCGACCCGCTGTTCCTGGAGATGCAGAAGAGGTGCAGGCCTGACGTCGTTCGCCACACCCCTTCCTGGAGCATCTGTTTGTGTTTCTTTGTTTTCATGTAGTTTGAAGTCAAATGTTATTCGGCAACAAAGTATTTTGAGCTCTGACCACTTAGCTTTACGGTCAGGAAGGCAGGAACTCAAAAAGAACAGGTTTCCTGGGCTTTCGGTTTTTACTGTAGAGGGGTTGACCGCCGCTGTGGTGTCTCTCCTCTCCGTCCGTGCAGGTGGACCCGGCGCGAGCAGGCCGACTTTTACCGCACGGTGTCGTCGTTCGGCGTGGTGTACAGCCCGGAGAAGAAGAGTTTCGACTGGACGCAGTTCCGCTCCTTCGCGCGGCTGGAGAGGAAGACGGACGAGAGCCTGGAGCTCTACTTCTGCAGCTTCGTGGCCATGTGCCGCGCGGCCTGCCGCCTGCCGCCCAGGAAGGAGGAAGGTAGGCGGGACGTCCGGAGAGCGGAACCGGCCGGCCGGCGTCTCCCTGCAAGCCTGGCCCCTGCTCGTACACAGAACCGTCACGCTCGGCTCTGCTCCAAGAACAGAATCGGGAGCTCGCTCTTCCAGGATGGCGTTGATAAAGATGGCACAAGAATATGTGATTAGCAGCGCTTTAAATACATTGTGTGGACTGAGGTGAATTAAGGCAGGATCATCGGGCGTTTCTGACTTGAGGGTTGTATCATTTGTTTGGCACCAGGGAACTGAACGCATGCTGGACCGCGGCTGTCACTGTGCCGGACTGTGAGACGTCGGTAATTTCCAGGGTTGTTCCCGTGTCTTTCCAGGGCCGCTGGACCCGACCCTGTTCGTGGAGCCGATCACGGAGGAGCGCGCTGCGCGAACGCTCTACCGGATCGAGCTGCTGCGCAAGGTCCGGGAGCAGGTGCTCTGGCACCCCCTGCTGGCCGAGCGCCTGCAGCTGTGCCGGCCCAGCCTGTACCTGCCGGTGTGGTGGGAGTGCGGCAAGCACGACCGCGACCTGCTCATCGGCGCCGCCAAGCACGGCCTCAACCGCACCGACTACTACATCCTCAACGACCCCCAGCTCTCCTTCCTGGAGGCCCACCGCAACTACGTGCAGAAGGAGACCCAGGGCCAGGCGGGCGCCAGGGCCGCCGCCCACCACTGCTGCCTGTTCGAGGCGGGCCTGGGCCACTGCCCCTCGCCGCCGGTGGACTTCGCCGCCGCGCCCGGCCCGCACCCTCACCCCGCCTCCGACGCGGCGGGAGCAGAGGCGAGCGGCGCCCTGGGCGTGGGCCCGGGCAGCAGGGCGGGGTACCTGGAGTGCCCCCCCGTGGACGAGGCCCTGGAGCTCAGCTCCCTGCAGCACGAGGGCCTGGGCGGGGACTCGCTGCACGGCAAGCCGGCCAAGGAGGCTTTCAACGGCTTCCCCTTCAACTCGGCCTCCGGCGGGCAGAGCATGCTCAACTCGTACGGCGTGCAGGGGGGGCTGAACGGCACCGAGCCCTGCGACATGGCGGACAAGCTGCGCAGCGACGTGCTGGTGGGGGAGCAGTACCCCTGCGAGGACACGGGCCTGATGACGCCCTCCGGGGAGCTGGAGGAGCTGCAGGCGCCCTGGGACAGCGCCGACCACACCGGGGCTGCTGACATGTTCAACGAGTCGGACGCCATCCTGGGGCCGGAGTTCATGGACTCTGCGCCGCACGAGGAGCCGCGCGTGGGAAGCGCCCTGACTGACTGCCTCAGCATGCCCAGCTCCGACTCGCAGAGCGCCAGCGTGGAGCCCCTGCAGTCCAGCTTCATGCTGTTCAAGGAGATCGCCGTTTCAGATCCCGCCCCGGAGCAGACGGCCCTGTCCGCCAGTCCAGGGCCGCACTGTGCCCCCGAGTACGTGCCTCCCGCCCTCTCTCTGCCCGACATTAGCCTGAACCACCACTGCCCCGAGGATGCCCCGGGCAGTGCAGAGGAACCCGAGGAGAAGCTGAGCGACTCGGACGTCACCCACAGCGTGCCCAGCCCGGGAGACGGCACGGAGAGCGTGACCTTCGAGTTCTACAAGGAGGAGCTGTCGCACGACGGCCAGAGCTTGGTGGGCCCGGAGTCGGGCTCCGTGGTCCCGGACCCGTCCTGTGAGGCTGAGGACGAGAGCGCCCTCTGCGGGCACAGCTACCCGCCCCCCCGCAGCACCTCTCCACCACCCCTGCCCCTCCCGCAGGTGCCCCCCCCGGCCTCTCCGGGCACGGAGGCCGTCTCGCAGTTCAAGGAGGAGTTCCCTGCCGATCCCCTCCCCTCGGAGAGCAAGCCGGAGAGCACCCTGCTGCCCCCCAGGCTGGAGCAGCTGGGCGCCCTGGAGCAAGAGGTCAAGGAGGAGGTCAAGGAGGAAAAGCCCCAGATCCCAGGTACTGCTCTTCCCGCCACAGAAATACAGCCGGAGCCCCAGTAGCCCTCGTTTCCGCCACAGTCGCGTTTTTCCACATGAATAGCGTGCGAGGAACCACATCGCAGAGCAGCGTGGGAAGGGGGAAGTGCGCGTGAACTGGTGAACACCCGGTACCGTCGGGTCGGGTCGGGTCATGTTGAGTGGTTAGTGATGTGAGTAGGAACTGCAGGCTAGCATAGCCTGGTACTCTGAGTGTTGGCGAGCCTCTCGCAAGCAGAGACAGAGTGGCTGTCCAGGCCCAGAGCTGAGCATCTGCCCTGTATAACTGCTCTGCCCCTCTGTGCCCCCCTCAGCTCTCCTGGGAGAGGGCTATACGGAGGAGCCCCCGTTCTCCACCCCACTGGCCACGTGCGAGGTGCCGGAGAGCCTGCAGGAGGCCCGCGAGCCCACCATCGCCCAGCTGCTGCAGGAGAAGGCGCTGTACTCCTTCTCCGAGTGGCCCAAGGTAGGTACAGCGTGGGGCTCTGGGACCCAGGCTGTGCCGATGTACCCAGGGGCATCCGAGAGCAAACGGGCACAAGTATGTCCTCATGCACCTGGGAGCGTGCTGCAGAGATGGGGCCGTCGTTCAGGAGTTTCTGATGAAAACATCTTTAACTTACAACTGCAGCTGTCCTGATTCTGTGGTGCTGTCTGTTAGATGACCTGAAGTAAAAGGTGGGAGTTTAGGTAAAAGGGCAGTAATTATGAAAGGACAAGCCCAGCTGTCATTGTTCTGTTCTGTCTGCAAGATTCAGCCCAGGGAAGAATTCGAATTTGGCTGTGCTTCCAGTGCAGGTCTTTGGCAAGAGCAGCTATAAAGCTGATCTCCCAGCCAGCGGGTGGAAGACTGGCACGAGACTGCTCCTGGGCGTACAACATGAAAGCATGTCTTCTTTCAGGACCGCGTGATCATAAACCGCATTGACAGCATCTGCCACGCCATTCTGAAGGGGAGGTGGCCCTCCTCCAGCCAGCAGTTCGACTCTCCCAGCTCGCTGTCGGCGCCCCCTCTGCCCAACAGCGCCCCGAGGAGTAACTACATCCCTGCACGGGTGCAGTCAGCCCAGAGCCTGAACTTCGGCCTTGGGGCTCCCGTCTCCCACCTCTCCAAGGTATTTATCAGCTCTTACAGGTTCCAGTTCCAGAAGGTTAGGTGGTTGTCCTGACAGCTGAAGCCTCTGTCGGGCTGCATAGACATGATGATTCGGGGGTGAGCTGCGATCAGTGCCTCGTCTCGTTGCAGGAGAGCCTGGGGGGGGTGCACTTCCTGCCCGAGCTGAAGAGGAGTCGTCGGGCATTTGAGTACGATGGCGAAGGAGGCGCCAAGCCGGGCCGTCCCGAGAAGATCCCGGTGGCGCACAGGGGGTCTCTGGTCCTGAACGGCTGGCAGGAGGCGGCCATGGACCTGTCCAAGGCCGGCGAGCTGGGGCTGGCGGGGGCGGCCGCTGCGGTGCACATGGGCCACCCGGGCCACAACGCGGCGCCGAAGCTCCAGTCCCTGGGTGCCCTGCAGGGCTCGCTGGGCCTGGACATGGCCGGCATCCTGCAGGCCGGCCTCATCCACCCCGTCACAGGCCAGATCATCAACGGGAGCCTGCGGCGCGACGACGCAGTGATGCGCAGGAGGAGGGGCCGCAGGAAGAACGTGGAGGGGCTGGACATGAGGTTTGCCAAGAGCAGGAGCCTGCAGACCCCGGAGCAGGTAATGCAGCATGGGCGGGGGGCCCTTTCAGTGGGCATGACGCCCACATTCCCTCTGAAGAGCAGGCCATCACAGGGATGCTGTCTGTGCAGAAGCAGATCTTTTCACCTCGCTGTCGCCTCTTGTTCACAGAGCAGCCAAGAAGGCACAAAGCCGTCAGCGGTGTCCAGCTGTGCTCCGACTGACCACCCGTCGCCGGCGCCCTCGCAGCCCGACAGCCTGCTCCTGGACCGAGAGGCGGCAAACAAGAGCCTGCTGGAGTGGCTCCGCCAGAACCCGAACTACACCATGGAGATGCCCGGCTTCTCCCCTGTGAGTGTCCCCGAACCCTGCTGTGCGGGACCCGGTACACTTGCCCTCCTCTGGCTCGGCTCTGTTTCCCCGCTGTGCCCTGGACAGGGGGTGGGGGGCGTGGCCACACCCAGCCTGTAGCCACGCCCTCATCCCGTCTCTCCCCGCCCCCCCCCCCCAGGCCCAGAGCGTGGGGATCCTGCATGGCTTCGCCGAGCGGCCCAAACAGAGGCGCCACCGCTGCAAGGACCCCAGCAAGCTGGACGTGAACTCGCTGACCGGCGAGGAGAGGGTGCCAGTGGTACACAAGGGCACCGGCCGCAGGGTAATAACCGCCTCGCTCTGTTCTGCGCCTGCTGCTGTCGCGGTGTCAGGGGGGCCTGTTTCAACACCGCGGGAGCCGAGACGTGCTGCTGCACGCAGACACAGCGCTGTCGCGTGTTAGAGCCAGAGCAGAGCAATACAGAGGGGTCTGCACGCTGCTCAGGGGCCCAAGGGAGTAGGATTCCTCTGCTGGCCGTGGGATTTGAACCGGCAACCTTCCAACCACAGGCGCAGATCCAGATCCACAGAGCCACCGCTCCGCCCACCTCATCATTTCTTGATGTGAATTTTTTTTTTGTCCGTGATTGAACATTTAAGGCCTTTTTCTGCCCAAATACATTTTTTTCTGCGTCTGTAATTACAGTCTCTATGAATCTATGAATTGGCTTCATCACTCTGCTCTCCTCCCCACTGATATCTGATGTGTGGTGAGCGTTCTGGCGCACTATGGCTGCCGTCGCATCATCTAGGTGGATGCTGCACATTGGTGGCGGTGGTGGGATTCCCCATTACCTGTAAAGCGCTTTGAGTGGAGTGTCCAGAAAAGCGCTATATAAGTGTAAGCATTTATTATTATTATTATTATTGCTCTGTCTGATCTTATTGTCATTGTGGTGTGTTGCAGCTGGGGGGCGCTATGGCACCAGCAATAAAGGAGCTGTCCCGATGGCTGGATGCCAACTCCGAGTACGCTGTGGCTCCCGACTGGGCAGACATCGTCAAGCATTCTGTGAGTGCCAAACCAGTGGTAATCAATCCATGCACACAGGCAGTCTGAAATTGCCTGAAACTACATATTTAACCTTTGCAAGGCTACATTTTAAAATCTGTTGTGTTTACTTTCCTGAAACCAGCAGTCCCCGTAGCTGTTGTGTAGCGCAGGGCTGCCTTAGTCTCTGCATTATGAGTGTGACCACATTCCCCTTCCAGGCTCAGGGTTAGGGACGGGGACAGGGCTCTGCGTGCTCCTCTCTGCTCCGGGAGGGGCTGCGGTCTGTCAGCGTTAACATCCCCGTGTTTTTTCGAAGGGGTTCCTCCCGGAAGGCAAGTTCAACCGCATCCTGACGGAGCCGGTCTCCCGCGACCCAGGCCCGCGCCGGAGAGGCCGGAGGCCCCGCAGTGAGATGGCCAAGGCGGCGGGGATGATGGCCGACTCGCCCTCCAGCATGGGGCCACTCTTCATGAACGGGCTGATCGGCAGCATGGACCTGGTGAGCCTGCAGAACCTGCGCAACGTGCCGGGGATCCCCCTGGCCGGGCTCATGGGGTTCCCTCACGGGTTTGCCGCCGTGCCTGCTGGGGAGGACGCCAAGAATGGCCTTAACATGCTTCCCATGATGCTGCACGGCATGGCAGCGGTCCAGCCTCACATGTTCAGCGTCAGCGGGCTCCTGAGCCAGCCACCCAGCACCAGCCCGTCCTCCACCTCTGCCCCGGCGCCTCCTGTGGCCACGGTCAGCAGCGCAGGAAGTGGCTCTCCTGCCGCCTCCAGCCCAGCTGCCAACGAGGGCTCTCGCAACGAGGCCACGGCCTCCTGTGCAGGAGTGGACAGAGAGGCGGGAGACGCGCAGGACAGCCTGGACGCCAGAAAGGAAGACAAGCTCCCATCAGATGTAACAACGAGCTCGGCCTGTGTCAGCAGCAGCCGTGCGGAGCCCGTGGTCACCACGTCGACGACGACAAGTGGACACTTGGCGTTTAACCCCTTCCTGATCCCAGGGATGTCCCACGGACTGCTTTACCCCCACATGTTCCTCCCCCACGGGATCAGCATGGCCCTACCCAGCATGCCGCAGGCCGGCCCCGCTGATGGCTCCGGCAGCCCCAAGAGGAGGAAGAGGAAACTGCGGGAGGAAGGAGGGGCGGAGACGGGCGTGGACAGCAGCCTGCAGACTGAGGGCGCACCCCCTGAGCAGGCCAGCGAGCGCCAGACTGAGGCCGGGGGCGAGGCGGAGGACAGCACAGAGCAGACCTCAGCCGAGTCGCCCGGGAGCCCTGCCGCGAAGGCGGAGAAGGAAGTTGAGGAGCTGGAGGAGGAGGAGGTGGTGGACAGGGAGGATTTACAATAGACCTTCCCCTGGCCTACCTCTTTGTACTGTGCTACCAAGTTACCGGTTTGTGGTTGTGTAGGTCAGAGATTTTCATGTAAAGTCTTTTATTATCCACTTATTAATGTTTATAGATCTCCTGCACAGTACCAAACTTGTGATTCTTACTATAGCCCCATCCCCTGAATGCCTTGGAAGGAAGACGGAAAGAGAATAAAACACTAAAGGCTCTGTGTCGGAGGCAGGAGGGTGCTGGGGTGGGTCGTCGAGAGGCGCGCCCCAGCTGGGACCGTACTGAGCAGGGGTGCAGCGCGGTGCAGGAGGGCGTCCTGCCGCGGTTCGGGAGCAGCTGTGCGGCTGCAGACCCCACAGTGTCTCGGGGGGTAACGATGGTGTCAACAGGGTTCTAGCATTCTTGCCATGCTTCTGTGTGTCCGGGTTCCAGAAGAGCTCTGGAAGGGAGGCGTACCCTTCAAGTCTGGTTAAAGAGAAAGGCCTCTGTGAAAATAAGAAAACAGTCGATAACAGGACCCCGAGACAGATGAATAGCATATTTGCTGCTAATAAGTTGTCTTTCTGGGCATCTTTGTTCTTGCAAGGTTGGTTTAGGATTTTGCTGCTACGGGAAGTTTTTTTTTTTCAGATTTTTTTTTGGGGTGGGTGGAGAATTACAAAATTCCCAGGTTCCTTAAAAAGTACCACGTAGAAAAATGATATTTTAGAAGCATTTTAACAAATGAAGCTGTTTGCTGAAACCAACAGCAAAGAACAATCCTTGGTTGCTTTTCTTTTTTTTTTTGCTTTTCTGGTCTTTTTGCAATGACACTTTTAAAAAATGTTCTTACAGTTGCTAAGTTGCAACGGACCATGTGCGCTTACATTGCCCTGCAGGCAGTGTTCAGACAGCTGTCTCTGTGTCTGGAGGCCACTGGATTAGTGCCATAGGGTACCCCTACCCTTTGAGGGCCAGATGCTTGCAAGTGTTTAATTGTTGCCAGCTTGGGACCTAAGGAAAGACTGCTGGTGGTTCAATTGATTGAATTGTTCTGTAATTAATAGCTCTGTGACCCTCAAAGACAGAATTACAGTTGTCACAGCAGCGGTGCTGCACTGCTGCAGGAGTGAGGGAGATGATGAGCGTCAGTGCTGCACTGCTGCAGGAGTGAGGGAGATGATGAGCGTCAGTGCTGCACTGCTGCAGGAGTGAGGGAGATGATGAGCGTCAGTGCTGCGCTGCTGCAGGAGTGAGGGAGATGATGAGCGTCAGTGCTGCGCTGCTGCAGGAGTGAGGGAGATGATGAGCGTCAGTGCTGCGCTGCTGCAGGAGTGAGGGAGATGATGAGTGTCAGTGCTGCGCTGCTGCAGGAGTGAGGGAGATGATGAGCGTCAGTGCTGCGCTGCTGCAGGAGTGAGGGAGATGATGAGCGTCAGTGCTGCGCTGCTGCAGGAGTGAGGGAGATGATGAGCGTCAGTGCTGCACTCCTGCAGGAGTGAGGGAGATGATGAGCGTCAGTGCTGCGCTGCTGCAGGAGTGAGGGAGATGATGAGCGTCAGTGCTGCGCTGCTGCAGGAGTGAGGGAGATGATGAGCGTCAGTGCTGCGCTGCTGCAGGAGTGAGGGAGATGATGAGCGTCAGTGCTGCGCTGCTGCAGGAGTGAGGGAGATGATGAGCGTCAGTGCTGCGCTGCTGCAGGAGTGAGGGAGATGATGAGCGTCAGTGCTGCACTGCTGCAGGAGTGAGGGAGATGATGAGCGTCAGTGCTGCACTCCTGCAGGAGTGAGGGAGATGATGAGCGTCAGTGCTGCGCTCCTGCAGGAGTGAGGGAGATGATGAGCGTCAGTGCTGCGCTGCTGCAGGAGTGAGGGAGTGGACGAGCTGAGTGAAGATTGAAGGAACAGGTGGGAAGTTTCCCCTTGTGTCCAGTGCAGTGGAGGAGTTTCTACTGAACATGAAAGGAATAATGCACCAGCAGAGTGTTTAGCTTATTGTAAAGTTTTAGGGTGTCCTTTCTCCTGTTTTACATGTGAAGGTAGATTTGATAAATCTATTACTTTTAAATGATGTAAAATCTATATTTTATTTTTACAAGGTGCCCTTGTAATTTTGTTTAATTCATTATACTGTTTCACACAATCAGGACCAGTTGTCTCCATGCTTGTAGTACTGTCCTTTCCACTTCATAGTTTTACCTCTCAGTAACTTCACACCTCGTTGATATACTAGTGTTTGGCATCTCTCTTTATTTTATACTGAGAGGCGTTTAGAAAGGCGATGAATGTTACTGGATTTGGTATTCATTTGTTGCGTTTTTAAAGCTTCTGAGTCCGTTTGCAGCTAAGCCACTTTGACAGAACAGTTGATTTTCCTGTTATGTTACATGTTACATGTTTTTGCACAGAGAAGCAGGGCGTGGCAGGCTCACTGGCATCTGGAGGTTTTCTTTGTGGTTTTATTAGTGTGGAAGCTCACCTGGAAACTGTGCCTCTTCCTCATCCACAGCAGGTTCGCACTGTCATCAGTCTCACTTTTCACAACTAGCATTGATGTTGCCTTGAAACAGCTGGTGGCTTTTTCCTATTTTCTTATTTATTTTGCTTTTTGTTTTTGCTTTTGCCAAACGTTACCAAATATAATGAGAAACCATTATCATTATCATCCTTTGTTATTATTTAGTTATATTGGAACTACAAAATGCCTTATTTAGAGTTATGCCTATGGATGTTTCTGTGCATTTCCATATTTGAAAATGTATATAAAAGTACTTAGTGTAGAACTTCATTTCATCAAAACTGAAACCTGGTCTAAGAATCTCACTGGCCTGAGTTCCTTGAAATTTCCCTTTAGTTGTATGCATACTTTTTTTGCTTTCTTGGTAACCTTTTTGCTTCTGGATTTAAAAAGCAAAACGCACAGTTCATAATAATAATAATAATGCAAAGACAGGTGTTCCAATCTGATGCTCTTAATATTTTCTCAAGTGATCTCATAAGCACAAAAATCTGAGGAATTTCACAGATCTCTGCTGCAAGTTCACATGAATGTTCTTTTGTTGGTGAAAAGTGATTTTAAGCGATCCCTTTTTTGTGCTTCCCAAAACTGTTAGACTGCCTGAGCACCTCCATCCATGGTGTTACTAATTCCGAGTAACTTGGCACGTTTGCGGGCCTTCACCACCGTCATGATACTTTTCAAAACCCCGTTGAGCTTGGCGACAGAAGGTGTGTGCATACAACTAAACTGGGTGGCGCAGTTTTAGTTTCCTGCCCCTCTGACACAAGTCTGGCTGAAGCGTTTGGACTCCCCTCAGAAAAAAAAGAAACAGTTCCCTCAGCTATCACGTCGGCGTCACAACACGAAGACAGTGGAACAAGCCCAGCAGCAGCTGACCATCATCACCCGCTCACAGACGGGACCTGTTCCCTGCGTTTGCCGGGAGAAAGACTTGAATCTCTTCGTTGGTGCAGTAATTAAGGGCAGAAACAGAACACAGAAACTGTTGGTATTTATTCAGTTTACATTCTGTCGTTCGTCGCTATTTACCATGTTTGTATTTTTTTCTGTTACAGTCTTGCTAATTTATCCAAAGGTCAGATTGTTTTTGGAGTCGTGTGTATTTCAGATGTATTTATTGTACACTTCTTTCTTACCAGTATCATTTTTATACCTGTATTCTAACTTATAAGGGGTTCAGAAGGAAAACCTGCAGGATCCAAATCTCTTTTTGACACTGACGCTGTTAGTTTTCCTTAAAAATCGTTTTCTTATTTTTGCCTCCAGTGGAAGCAGGGATAGTTTGCAGCTGATTAAAAATGAAACTTTATTGTACTGAATAATGAATTACTGGGCAAAGAATATCCAGGCTGTCTGAGTGTCTCACTGTCTGTGACTGTCAATCATAGCGTCTGTGTCTGTGTACTGTATTAAAGCACCTCCAGCTAGACTTATTTGCTATGTGAGTCGTTTTCCATTAATAAATAAATGTGAATAACAAGCTATTTGAAAGTGGAGTTATAATAAAAAACATATTTATATTCTTGACCTGCAAGTTCTTATTTTTATCCAGAATTTTTTTTATTTCTCATTTTTGTTTAGGTCAGGTTTTTGTCATTTGTAATTAGTTATGCACTGGTATCCCAGCACCTGTACTGTACTAGTTAGAGCACAGTACTAAATAGTACATAGTATAATTAGTAATGTAATCCTACAACACTAAAATCACTTATTTACTCCAACAGAAAGGAAAGAGGCTTCCTTCTGACACAAAGCCCTATCGTTTATCAATCATCACAGATTTATGACTCTCATCTTCGGCTGATGGTATACTTTAGTAACTAATAATGTGTGATCTGCTGTTCTAAAACAGGGCTCTTCAAGGTTAATTGTCAGGAAACATTTTGGTATTTTACCAAATTTGTCCTTCTAAATGTCCCATTGGGTGGCACTGTGACACTGTGGTTAGCATTGCTGTCTCTCACCTCTGGGGCCCTGGGTTCAATTCCAGACCTGGGGTTGCTGTCTGTGTGGAGTTTGTATGTTCGCCCTGTGTTCATGTGGGTTTCCTCCCACAGTCCTAAAAAAATACCGGTAGGTTAATTGGCTTCTGGGAAAACTGGCCCTGGGTGCAAGTGTGTGCTTGTCTGTGTTTGTGTCTGTCGTGAGATGGATTGGCACCCCATCCAGGGTGCATCCTACCGGAGGCCCGTTGCTTGCTGGGATAGGCTCCTGCTCCCCCGTGCCCCTGAACTGGAAGAAGTGGTTAAAAAATGGATGATTATAAAACCCTGACATCACTGGCCATGCCTAGAGCATAAAGTTAAAACACTAGCTGGTGTGTCTTCTTGCAAGCACACATTTTGTGTCAACAAGCAAAACTGTCAGCTTAATTCAGACAGTGTGCCTCACAGAGCCCTGTTTAGTAAGGTGTTTAGTTCTGGGAGTTTATTGCATGAACAGACAGTGTGATGCTCAGATGGGGCTAAAGGTTTTTTGGACTACAGCCACCTGCACTGGAATTGTAGTTTTCTTTTAATGCAGTGAAGGCCAGTGGTTAGCCACACGGGTGTAAGTTTTTTTTCTCCCTGAACCCAAGACTATTCCGGATTGTATGCTACAGAAGCAGAGTGTGTTCTGTGTAGATCTGAAATCTGCCTCTGCAGCTTTTACGGCGTTAGTTTTTATTTTTTTGTTGAACTAGCTCCTGTATTCCCATGTGGACCAATCACATAACTCAAAACATGGTATGTGATCTTTTATTGTGCAATAAAAGATGACTTTCAACTTTCACTTTAAGTGTGCCTTCTGCTTTTGTGTTAGGGGAACATAACCTGTAAGAACAGAGCAGAGTTTAACAGAACAGCTAGAATGGAATATGAATTTTCAGTCTTTTATTATTGACTTTGCTAGCATAAGCGGATTAAAGAAAATGACTGCAAGCTGAACCAAATTACATGAATGTGAAGTTCAAGATTTTTCTTTCAGTGATTTCTAATTGGACAGCAAGCATTGAAATATACCTGATAAGGACACAAGAAATATGAGGGGAGACTGTCTAGTGCATTCACCTCGTTTGGCTGGCAGTGTGATGTCATTGGGTGTCATTCAGCTCTATTCTTTGAGGAGCTAGGGTGTTACATTCAACAGCATGGGTTTTAGTATTTGTCACTGTCAACACCACAGTTCTCACCATAAGATACTCTCATTTACAATTGAGTCTATTATCCCCGGGGGAAGGGGCAAGTTGTTTTACAGCAGCAGTGTTGGTGTACTGACGGACAGAAGAAAAAACCGACAGGAACAACAAAATACATATTTGCATGGAAGTGTTAAATAATGATATGGTTACAGGTATGATTTAAATCGTTCAAAAATAATCTTTTAAAACATTGCAATAACCTAATTACCAAATTCAGAGTTGACTGACTTCTCTATACCTTTATCCAAACTGTTAATCTAACGGAGGACCGATACAGCACCACATAAGAGACAAAGACAGAAACTTCGGTAGACACTACAGTGTGTATCCTGGGGCCGCCATGTTTGAGCGGCGGCGGTGGAGGACGGGGTGGATTTTCGCGCCACTGGGGCCGCGCGGCATTCTGGGATAGCGGTCCTGGAGCCGGAGGGACGGAGCGGGGGGCTGCGCTGAGGTAAACAGGCTGCGCTTTCGGCGAATAGACCCGGCGGCGGAGAAATGCCCGAAGTCGGCACGGAGGCCGGGTCCGAGCCCCGGAAAGTGGACGAGGGCCACGTCCGGCGGACCCTGGAGGCGCTGTGCCAGGAGCTGAACATGGACGAGCAGACGGGCAAGGAAGCCCTCCAGAGTTTCACGGCCATCTGGGACACATACACCCTGGAGGTGAGGCAGACCCAGGATGCGCCGCCGCTGCGACGTCTTTACGGGGTTTTATTTTTTTAATTCCAAACGCAGTAAGCGCTCGGGAAGCTCTCATCGGCAGTGTCCGTGTGTGTGTGTTTGTCTTATTGTCGTTTTGTGTTTTGGTGTCTCTCTCGCCCCCCTCCCCCCGGAGGTCGTTGTTAGCGCGCAGCCGGCGGAATGAACTTCGGCAGCTGAGCTGCACCGCCAGGGTCGCGCCGTCTGTAAACAACACACCCCCGTCTGTCCCCCCGAAACGGGTGTGTTTCCCCGCTCCCCCCTGTCTTCCGCCTCTCCTGCGCGCAGCGGAGGAGCAGGACCGTGCCCGCCCAGCGACTCTGTGTTTGTTTACGTGGGGGTCCCGGCTGACATCGCTGGCCCAGCCCGGTCTGTTGTGTGCCGGCCGCGTCAGGGGGAACATGTCGCAGTTCTGATGTGATTTCCGAACGGGGGGGACACGGGAGGGCAGGGGCTGGTCGGGGGCTTTAAAGGGAAGCGAGGGGCGTGTGTCGGAGACACGGGGCTGCCGGGGCGCCATTGGCCAGCGCGGCGCAGGGGGGGGGGCGGCGTGTGTTGTTGTGTGTTGCTCTTGCTTGTGTTGTTCGTAGTGGTTGGCTGTGCGCATTTTCAGTTCGAGGTCTCGAAGCGCGAAGTATTTATTCTCGCAGAGGCGCAGGTAAAGGTGATTTCCAGGCTGAAAAGGAAAGCAGCGTTTTCTCTGCGGAGCCTCCTTCATGGGGCACCTCTTTTTCAGCAGGGAATAAACCTTTACCTGTTCCTTTGCAGCCTAGGAGAAGATAGGAGATCACTTCATTAGCCATACACAATTTCTTCATCAGAAATACATTTGAGCCTGGAATAAATTTGTCTTTTCGCATACACCAAGTTGCTCTCCATGAGACACACGGACAGGGAGAGAAGCGTGGGGTCAGAGCGCAGGGTCAGCCATTGTACAGCGCCCTGGTGCAGATGGGGTTAAGGACCTTGCTCAGGGGCCCAACGGAGTAGGATTCCTCTGCCGGCCGCGGGATTTGAACCGGCAACTCTCCAGCCACAGGCGCAGATCCTGAGCCACAGAGCCACCACACCGCCCATGCATGCTGATGCAGCCAGCTACTCGTATTTCTTCTTGGTAACAGTGATGCTTGTTGGGGAGTCGGTAGGTGTTCAGCATCTTTTTAAACTCGGAGCAGTCTCCCTCCCCCCAAAGAAAAAACTGACCCGGCTGGAATAGACATTCTTGAAACGCAAACTGACGATGGCTGTACCCTCCCATCTGTAATATGAAGCCCACACCCATTCACGCATGGAAGGAAAGACAAATCCAGGAGCTCTGTGACGGGGGAGAGGGGGTTTTCACTTAACAAAATGCCCTTTATCCTGTGTGTAGCTGCTCTGGAGGTTCTGGTCTGTGATGCTCATCCTAAGGATTGTTGTTATTAGGTTATACCATGTATTTATTGTTTTGTTTATTGTCTGTACATTCTGTCACTATGTTTTGTAATGTATTGTGTGGTATCTGCTGTGCTGCGAATGTCCTGAGAGAATAGTGTGGATAAGAATCCTATTGTATTTATGGGAAATAAGATAATATAATAATATTCTGCTCATCCTGCAGGGTGAAGTGGCACACTGGCTCGCCTGCTCTCTCTACGCCGCCTGCAGGAAGGGCTGGACCCCCACAGTGGGCAAGGGGGTCATGGAGGGCAACTGTGTCTCCCTGACCAGGATCCTGAGGTCCTCCAAGCTCAGGTGAGCCCCCACTCTCCCCGGGTCACCGGATTAACCTTAACCCTAACCCTTTTTCCACCCATCTGTACGCCAGCACTGCTGCTGTAAAACAAATTGCCCCCTCGGGGATAATAAAGACTCCCTCTCGGAAAAGACCAACTAAGAATGTTTGTTTTTTTATTCATGTGGTCTAGAAAAGCTGATCTAACATGTGTCTCTGCAGTTGAATTCCCCGACATAACCTGCGCTGTTTTCTGTCTCCCCGTTTCTTGTCTCTCGCCCGGACCCCAGCTTAATACAGTTCTTCAGTAAGATGAAGAAGTGGGCGGACATGTCCAGTTTGTCCCGGGAGTTCCGGGAGAGGATAGCACGCCTGGAGAGAAACTTCGAGGTCTCGACCGTGATCTTCAAGAAGTTCGAGCCAATATTTGTGGACATGTTTCAGGATCCTCAGGGGGAGCCGCCTCGGCCGGCCCGAAGCAGGAAGCACAGGTACGACCCCCTCTCTGTCCCCGCGCGGCCTTGGAGCCGCCATCCCTGCAGCAGCTGGAGCGCGGGGTAGCGTTGCTGTTTACTTCAGAATGGCCAGTTCCTCTCTTCTAATACTCCACCAAGGTGGGACTGATGTTGTTAATGAAGTCACTATCAGGGCTGCTACAGGTCTTTTACCAGAACCAGGGGGCACTCTCAAGGGTAGAGAAACCTCTGTGAGTCCCATGCTGCCTGTGAGGCAGTTAGAATTGTTCAGTGATGCTGCTCCCCCTGACGGCCTGACTATTCACTGGCATTGTTTTAGACTCCTTGACGCAGCCACAGAGTCTGCCTCTGTCTCAGTCGCCTTATTTACTACTTTATTTTTTTAAGGAACAATATAAAACCTGAATGTTTTTTTCTTCCGTCAGGCGCCTTCCCTGCCACGTCAGTGATGTTTTTAAGTTTTGCTGGACGCTCTTTGTGTACACAAAAGGTAATGTTTTTATCAATTTTCAGCATGCAGATCTGATTTACATTTATGTATATAACAGCAGTAACGTTTGAACTTCGCCAATTTACCTGTTGTTGTTCTCAGGGAATTTCCGCATGATCGGGGACGACCTGGTGAATTCGTACCACCTCCTGCTCTGTTGCCTGGACTTGGTGTTTGGGAATGCACTGCTGTGCCCAAACAGGAAGGATCTGATCAACCCTCTCTTTAAAGGTAATGGGCTGGGCCTGTTGCGTATTGGGGTCTTGTCTGAATATACAGCCTTCACGCTCTCCACTGCAGTGTTTTATACACTTAAATCTTACTGGTTCTTTTGATACTAATAATTATTAATTAAGAAACTGGTTGTCTCAAGAGTTCTGCACTGGAGGGGTTTTAAAAGCTCCTACGATTTACTCCAGTGAAAACAATTTAATCTCTCTAAAGAATCTTACTCTATTTCACGCAAATGTTTTTTGTTGTGCATTCTCTTGAATTCATTTGGGTAACTGAACTCTTACTGTTTAATTCATTTTGGCTGTAGTAGTACTGTTTAATTCATTTATATTTCTCATTGATTAACCTGTTACACTGAAGCTAAGTCATCCAGACAGTAGTTCAGCATGCAGTAACAAATGGACACTTTTTGGGATGCACAGTGTTCCTATCGTTGTTTAAGTGTCGACTCTTTGTTTTGCAGGTTTGCCCAAAGACTACCACAGCCCCGATTATAGTGCCCCTGAGGAGCCCCTCTGTGTCATCGACAAGCTTTGTGAGCTCCACGATGGACTGGTGGTGGAGGCTAAGGGAATCAAAGAGCATTACTTCAAGCCTTACATTAATAAACTCTTTGAGAGACAGGTAACATCTTTTTCATACATTGGACCTTTACTGTCTGTCCTGAATTTTGATCAACTTTTCCCCAGGTTTTAGCTTTCTTGCAAGATGAGAATGTGACAGTTGGATTTGAGCCCCACTGAACATTTGTAGGGTGACCTGGGACAAAGCATCTGGGGCTCAGAGACCTGTGAACAGGCACCTGCTTGTCCAGGCTCTGCGAGAGGAACAGGACAGCAAAGCACAAGTCTCAGATGTAGAGCTTGACTTGCTTCAAATAGTGGCCACTATTTGCTACTGGCCTGTCACATTCACAGTTGACAACAAATGTTCTTTAACAACCAATTGATTTACTGCAGTGACCAAGAACCTGCAAACATTCTTTGTGAAATTGATATAGTTGGAAGTAAAAATGTTTCTTTTGATGCATAGTGTATTTTAGCATTTTAAAGATGTATTTTTTAGCTAGTGGATATAATTGTAAGTTTAATCTTAATAAGGTACAGTACTGGCATGTATTGATAGTTTTATTGCTTGTTCTTTATTTTAAGATCTTGAGAGGAAACCAAGTGACCCTGACTGAACTGCTTGACACTACCAACTTCATTGACAATAAGTAAGTCGGATGCCTGTCAGCAACTAGCAACTGCTGTAGTGGTTAACGGCAGCTCTGGCATCGTTATGCTCATCTTGAACAGAGCTTTATTTGCAAGTAATTATATTTAAGTTTTATTTTTTTAATTTAAAGCAAGTTTGGGAAGGGTTAGTTCCTTTTTTTTAAATTGCAAGCATTTGCAGTCGAGCAGTTCTTATCGCGGTCAAATATAGTTGATCAAGATCTGTTCTGTAATTAAGCTACAGTCTTTTAACAAATTTGAAGGTTGTCCATTTTGTTTAGGTTTTGTGTTGGCTCTTTCCTGTGCCCCTGATGAATGCTGAGAAAAATTCTGAATCCCTGTTTCTGTCACAACAGCAAGGCAGTCAACAGGGAGTATGAGGAGTATGTGCTGACAGTGGGGGATTTCGACGAGAGGGTCTTCCTGGGGGCGGACGCCGATGAGGAGATCGGGACGCCCCGCAAGGTGTCTGTGGAGCCCCCTGAGGGCCGGCTGTCCGCTCGTATGCAGGTGGAGTGCAACCTTCAGCAGCATTTCGACAAGGTACCAGCTCCTCATTGGCCAGCAGCCATGGGTTCACAGGCTACTGCAGATGGTCTTCAAATGTTTTTTAAGATGGTATTCATGTCTGATCTTCAAAGGGAGACCTTCTAATCGCTGACTAGTGTTTTGCAAATGTATTTGAATCCGTATCTGGGAAAGGCCTAGGACTTCTTGTTAAGAGTCCCTAATCTAAAATCTCCCTTACCCATCACAAGGCTCTAATATTGACATCTCATTATATCGGTTTCTGCTCAAGCCTTGAGGTTAAGTAATAGAATTCAACTGGGATGAGACTCTGCTTTATGAGTCAGAGCAGTGCACCTGTGATGTTCATGCTGGCTTTTGTTGTATCGAGAGTGAGGCTGCATGCAAACCGCTTGGAGAACAGCTAAAAAGGAATGCAGCTGAGGCCCGGTGACTACTTCTCCACAGGCACGGTCCTTTGCACCCTCCACACCCCTGACCGGCCGGCGATACCTGAAGGAGAAAGAGGCCATCGTGACCCCCGTTTCCTCAGCAACGCAGAGCGTCAGTCGCTTGCAGGGCATGGTGACGGGGCTCAGGAACGCCCCCAGCGAGCAGCTGCTGCAGATCCTCCGGTGAGCACGGCAGGCCCAGCCGCAGAGCTCTGCTGGGACCCAGTGTCCTCTGCTGTCCTGTGTGTTAACACTACTGGAGATGTTAGAGCAGTGGGGGAGAGCTAAAAATAATTAACCTGAGTGTTCCAGATATTGTCTTTTGAATTTATTTATTGTTTATGAAGTACAAGAAGAGAGGGAGGTCATTTTGACTGCCTGGCCAATAAAGTTATGCACAATATTGTGAATGAGATCCTACTAGCGCACTGATTAATTCTGCATCTGTCAATATGATATACATTGTTTGCCCTTTAAATTGCTTCCCCACAGTGTTTAGAAGATTAAATGATTTCAACATCAGCGAAATCTTTTCTGAAATATTTAAGTGTTCTTGAGTTCCTTTTATAGCCCCTACTTTGTTTTCTATTTTGGGCTCATCGGTGAAGCTGACAAATTTAACTAGACCAAATTCTGTTGACCACTTCTTAATCTCAAAACATCTGGGGTATTTTTGTTCCCGGCCTTTAATGGATGGGTGTGGCATTATCAGTTTCTCAGTCAGTGGTATTAAATCTTGTTTTTTTTGTAGTGTTATGTGATTGGCATCTTTTTTAGTAGTGTTGTTTGATTAATTGCAATTCTTGTTTCCCACTGCTGAAGGTCTTGCTCCCGAGACCCCACAGAAACAATTTTAAACCGGGTGAAGACTCTGGGAGAGTTGTTCCGTCAGCACTACACTCGAGTCACTGAGGATCATGCTGCATCTCACATGGGTGAGAGAACCTTCATTTACAGCTGCAGGAAACCATATCTCAAGAACATGCTTATCAGAAGCTTATAAAAGTCATCATTATTGCTTTACAACGTCTGTGTTGTTAGTTGAAAGATTTTTTTCTATATGAATGCTTTTTCTAAAGACATTTTCTTTGATCAGAAAAAAAGTTCTGATATTGTCATTTTAACATTTGTAGTAGCTATTGCATGAGGTTAATTGCTGTATTTTTTCAGATTTTGCAGATAACCGATTAAAACTTGCTGAAATTCTCTATTATAAAATACTGGAAAACGTCATGGTTCTGGAAACACGAAGGCTGCATGGCAAAGACATGGCTGTAAGTTCATGAGCTCTTGAAAGGCTGTTAGTTGAAACATGTAACATGACACATATTTCATCATAATTCTTAGTTTGCCTTTTCTGAAGTATCTGGAATTATGTTTTTCATGTTAGTGGCTAGAGTTCAGATTGTCATTTAGTATCCAGAACATAATATATTTCTGGTAATACAAAGTGGCTGAAGACAGTTGGAAAAAATGTTTTACAAAAATAATTATAAATGGGATCCATTATGAGTCAGAAAACCTTTTATAGGTTTATTGTTTCATAATCTTCTATGGCCAAAAAAGAGGAGCCTTAATGAATTGAGCTCCTCACATGGTGGCTCTTTGTAACCAAATTAATAAAAAAAACGAAATACAAATGAACTAGAGCACATTTGTTTTCAAAGCCAAAGCCCTGTGTCTGAGCATGTTTCGAATGGTATTCTGTCACCGCCGTGCATTCCTGCTGCTCGCTCTTGCTCAGCAGTTCTGCTCTGTCTCAGGTGCTGCTGGAGCAGGATATCTTCCACCGCTCCCTGATGGCCTGCTGCCTGGAGGTGGTGCTGTTTGCCTACAGCTCTCAGCGGACCTTCCCCTGGATCATCGACATCCTCAATCTGCGGCCTTTCTACTTCTACAAGGTAGGCGGGGGGGGGGCGCGGTTTTCCCTGCATTTTTCCGTGTGTGAAAGCCGAAGGCCTGTTCGTTAAACCTTTTCTGACGGATGAAGGTGTGAAGGTCGGTGTCTCTTTCCATTTTCTTTTGGAAATGTAGTTTTCGGAAAATATTTTTAAATAACATAAAAAAGCAGTAGAATTGTAATTCATTCAGTAGACATTCTGTTTCATAAGAGGGGTTTGAGTACAGTGTGTTTGTGTAAGTCTCGTCCTGATTTTCCAGTCCCGTGTCCCTGTTTTCCTCCCTCTCTGCCTCTGTCTTGTTCTCATTGTTCACGCTCTGTGCCAGGTGATAGAAGTGTTTATCCGGTCAGAAGAAGGCCTCTCCAGGGATATGGTCAAGCACCTGAACAACATTGAGGAGCAGATCTTGGAGTGCCGTGCTTGGAGCAGCGGCTCGGCGCTGTGGGAGGCGCTGGAGGCAGCCCACAGCAAGGTTCCCACAGTGGAGGAGGTAAGGAAAGCTGCTGTGACAGTGCGGGGTGTGTCTGGCCCAGGGGTGTCCCACCAGTGATGGGGCTGGTTTCTGTCGGACTTCAGGACTCGAGAAGTAGTGGTGACTGTTACCTATGGGACATAATAATGACTAAAATTGTAAAAAGCTAGGACACAGCAGCCCTCAAGGAATTTATTTGGATACACCTGGCCTGCGCCTTAATCTCAGCAATGCATGTTTTGTCCATTACGTTAAAGGCAAATGATTTAGGAAGTGGTGGATGAAATTCGGTCTTTGCAGCTTTTGTTTGGAATTAAGGTCTTTAGGTCTGAGAAGATGAAAGCAAACTAAGGGAAACGCTATCTAGGCCATAATCGAAGTAGTTAAAGTGCACAGTGAGCTCTTTGGTCAGCCCAGCCGTACGCACTTCAGTGCTCAATGCAACAGTCGTCATTTTTTCCAGGTAACCTTTCCCAGCAATTTTGAGACCGGCAGTGGCAGCAGTGGACCCGCCCACCTGCCCTTGGTCGCGCTGTCGCCCATCGTTCACCCGCGGCTGAGGGAGGTGAGAACAGGCCTGGGCGGGAGCGCCCGCAAAGGTGAGCACCTCCACTGTGCTGCTCGGGGCCCTCGGCCCTCAAGGTGTCTAGGGTCTCGAGGTTTACACTGAGAAGGAGCCGTTTTTTAGGAATACTTGATCAGCTCGCAGTTATTGCCAGCTCCTAAAAACTGTCTTGTACTTAAAAAGTTAATACTGGTCCACGTGCTGTACGCACCTGTGGGGTTTGAGCAATGTTCTTACACCTGTCTGACCTCTCTGCAGACGTCCCCCCTTCCCCAATCTCTCTGCACGACCGCTACAGCTCCCCCACTGCCGGCAGTGCCAAGAGACGTCTGTTCGGGGACGATAATCTGCCTGAGTCGCCACTCAGGAAGATCTCCATCTCTCACGGGGGAGGGCTGAAGATTGTCTCCACCCCCTCCACCCCTCGAGATGCCACGCCTCTCTCTCCCGCCCGCACCCTGTTAACCATGGCGGCCGCGATGGTCACCACCACCAGCGGGCAGCAGCTCGCCATACCTGTGCAAGGTGAGGACCCAGCCTGCACCAGCGTTGAGCGAGCGCATGCCGTTTCAGCTTTTTTGCAGGATGTGGTCTTTCTCCGTTACCAATTGCCATTTCTCATGCAGTAAAGCTTTATTACAGTTGTTTTATTTAGGAATCTCAAAACCCATCTGTGAATGGGACCTCGAAGGCTAATTTCTTTCTCCTTGTGGATTAATATTAAATATTTACTGTGTATTTGTATAGGTAGACTTTTGTTCAGAGAGTATAAAAGCAGAAAATCAGAATCGTACTTCAGATAAAAGTTACATGCTTATACAATACATGGTATCTGAAGCATTTGTATATATCTAAACAGGGACATCCAAAAAATCAGTTTTGTTTGAAGCGGCTGTATTTCAACTCATCCCACATTAGAATTTTGCTCATTAACCCTCCTCTGTGTCAGTAATCTGATTTAACTCTTACATCATACATCTCGTGCTCTTGTGTATTCCCAGGTGTGGCAAATGAGGTGGGTGGAATCACGTTTATACAGGTGCAGCCCGGAGAAAGCAGCCCCCTCACAGCTCAGGCTCTGCTCCCTGCCTCCCCCAGCCGCTCTGGGCCGGGCCTGTCCGCACCAGAACCCCAGAACAACGCTGGCAAACCCCGGAGGACTGGCTCCCTGGCGCTGTTCTTTAGGAAGGTGAGCAAAAGGAGCAGGGCAAGCACAGCTGGGAGCAGGCCTCATTGCATAGGGTGTAACTTTTTGTTGTGTTGATAAAAACAGACTTTTTTCATTTTAATTTTACCCCCTTCCCAGGTGTACCACCTGGCCAGTGTGCGGTTACGTGACCTCTGCCTGAAACTGGACATTTCCGCAGAGCTGCGGAGGAAGATCTGGACGTGTTTTGAGTGCTCACTGGTGCACTGCAGTGACCTGATGAAGGACAGGCACTTAGACCAGCTTCTGCTCTGTGCTGTTTATATTGTCTCGAAGGTAAGGTCTTTAATGCAAATATTAAAGTACTTAATATTACTTAAAAAGTAAAAGTAATATTAGTAAAAGTACTATGCCTTTCACCGTACTTGGAAGTTTCCAAACTGCACTTTCCTACTTGTTAATTTATTTTTAAGGATTTTAAACCTGCCGGTTTCTTTTGCAGGTAACCAAAGAAGAGCACACCTTTCAGGATATCATGAAGTGCTACCGCAGCCAACCCCAAGCCAGCAGTCATGTAAGTAATACGTCCTCAACATCACAAGGCACTTACCCTGATATCTGCACCTTGAGGAATCATTCTGTTTAGGGTTTAGGGTGTTGTTTAAAAAAATTACACTTGCTTTATATTAGTACAAACAGGTGAAATTCTGGATGGTACTTGCCAAATTCTTCCAGCAGATAACTTCCCTGCCCTGAAGCAAGGACTGGAGGATTCGGGAGAATTAAAGAGCGTTTATTTAGGGGGTGCACCCCGCTTGCAGAGGGTCATGCGTGCATCCAGCCATGTTGTTAAAGCTGCTGTCTTTCCAGACGTGACTGGAAGAGGCACGTAGGTCAGTCAGCTGGGGGTCGAAAGGCCTCCTCTCGAGTGAATCCTTTCTGATGTCCATCAAGTGCAGGACCGCTAACACACTGTTGTCCCTCGTCTTTTCTGTTCAGGTATACAGAAGCGTCCTTCTCAAGGAGCGGCCTAGAGCGATGTCGCCAGACAGGCACAGCATGGACAGCGATATTCCCAGCATGGCCCGTGATGGTAGGACTTTTACCAGGAATGTTTGAATGCTGCTTTTCCGAGCTCTATAATCCTCGGCCTGATGGAGTTTGATAACCACAACAGCTGTGCGCTGTGTGAACACGTCTCGGGTCGTAGCAGAGCGTTTTGACGCTCGTTTATGGTTTGCGTCTGTTCGGGTTTCTCGTTTCTTTGCTGCTTTCTGAGCTGCCTTTCTTCCTTGGACAGCGGCGGCCACTGCAGGGGACAGCGATTCCAGGGCAGGCCCGGCAGAGGACAGAGGCGACCTCATCCAGTTCTACAATACCGTCTACGTGCTGAGAATGAAAGAGTTTGCCCAGAAATACGCAAGATCAAGCCTTGACCACAGGGTACCGGATGCATGTTTATTCTAGCACATCGTGACTTTATAGAATAGACCATAAAGAATACTCAGATAAAATAGGTGGTCTCTTCTCAATTTTCCTGCCTTTTTAAATTGCCATTTTCTTTGTATTGAACATACATACCAAAACCAAGCCTCACTTGACCACTTCCAGATAAATAGTGTGTTTAAATGTTTAGATAAGATAAACATTATTGTCCCCCTGGGGAAAATGTCTTATGGACACGCATTGCTCCTGTACATCAGAATACATCACAAAACATTACACATGACTTCTACTGGACAATGTTTAGCTTAATTAGGACAAACTAAAGGGATTCATATTGGTTGAGTGTCTTGGTTCCCTTGAATCTTTTAGAGCCTGTTATCAGAATGAATAAGTGGCAGGTGGGGAATTGGCTATAAACGCCTGGTTGTGAGTGAAGAGCGAATGCGCTCGAAGACAGGATGCCGGCCATGCGAGGGCGCTCCTGGAGGTGGCTCTGGTTTCGAGTTTCGTGTTTTCCTCTCCTGCAGGGAGAGGCCCCGCCCTTGTCTCCATTCCCGTCGGTGAGAGCACAGCCCCTGTCTCCTCGTCGCGTCTCCCAGAGGCACTCGGTGTACGTCTCCCCTCACAAGAATGGCTCCTGCGTCACCCCTTCCTCCGCCATCACGTACAGGTTCAGTGGCAGCCCCTCCAAGGTAACGCTGTTCGCCTCCTGACACTAGCTTGTCAGAGGCTCCGATATTTCTTTCTGCACCTTTCCACTAATGTGTGTTAGATCAATGAAACATGCCATTTGGGTTTGTAGATTTGTCTTTGTATCTGACAGTTCAGTTGTCGGACCAGAGTGTTGCTGTGAACTACTGTATGTCCATTTCTTCCATTTCCGAGTCACGGAAGGAAAGGCTATTATTTATGGTACCCTGTTCTTGATCCTTTTGATACAGGGAAGCCCTTTAAATTGAGCGGGGGAGAATGAATTAATTGCAACACAAGCAGATAGACTGAAGTATTTTTTAGGTGCCACTATTCCAAAACATTTGCAAAGCGATGTGATTCTAAGCTATTGTCATTCCAAATGGGTTATGAATGTTTGTAAGACTTGAGCCCCAGCTGAAGCAAATTAAAACTCTTCTTGTTTCATGTTATCTCTTGGGGGGGAAAAATAATTTGTGCTATTAAGTGTTGGTATTATTACTTGTGTTGTTGATAGATTGTGTTGCAGTCTTCTTGGGTCTTTACTTTTGCTTTCAAAGCCATTTTTTGTCTGATTGTCCGTGTATTTGACCTGCAGTGCTTGGGGGCAGTCTGTAGATGAGAAGAAGCCTTGTGCCTTGTAACCCGTTTAGCCAGATATCTGTGCAAAAGGCAGCGATTGACTTTAACCCAGGTCTCTCTGATGTTTCTCTCAGAACCTGAGAGACATCAACAGCATGATCAAGCAGGGCGAGAGGATGAGCCGGAAGAGGGCCTTCACCATGGACAGCGACTCGGAGTCCCCCGCCAAGAGGCTGTGCCAGGAGAACGAAGATGTCCTGTTGAAGCGCCTGCAGGACGTGGTCAGCGAGAGGGCCAACCGCTGACCCCTGCCAGCGCCTCACTCCGCACACCAGGAACCCATCCTCTTGGCACTTCCACAGTGCGAGGTTCTTCTTATTCGCTCGGAGACATCCCAGCTCCAATCCAGTCCTGTTGTGATGCAGGGAACTCTCTGTTCGCCATCACAGCCTGCAGTCTGCAGCTTTATTAACAGACAAGGCTTGGCGCAGACTTTTTCTTGGGAAATATCCTTGGGAAGACTTACACTAGGTGAAAATAGTTATTCTGCTTGTGTACCACTTCTCTGAATATGAGTTGAAAGTCACTATATTCTCTCTGCTTACGACAGAGATTCCAGATAAAATGTCCAGTCTCACCTGAGCCAAGAAAGATGAGTGTTGATCTGTCTTATCTGTGCTGGATGTCTTAGCTGGAATGGAGAGCTACTCCAGGGCTGTGAGAGCCATATGGAACAGAAAGCTCCCAAGACCAAGAAAAACTCAGTCTGCATTAGGTAGTTGCCAAATTATCACCTTTCCTATGCTGATAATAACGTGGCAACATTTTATACTAAGATGTGTAGCATCTACACTTCTTTATGAATTGTATTTTTTAAACAGATGGTTCATTTTCTCTATGCTTTAGACGTGCTCAACTCCTCCAATCTATTTTCTTCTACGTTTTTAGCGTTTCTATATATGTATTCTTTTTATGTGTTTTAAGGTGGCTTTCTAATAATGTCAGTTTTGTGAACTACATTCAGTGTATAATTACTGAAGCTTGGTTGTGTGTAATATTTTCTTCTGGCTGATTTTAAGTGATGCTGTAATACTTGACCAACAGAAATCAGTGCCTTGATGTTTTATTTTCAATTTGAAGGGCTGACTGTTTTTAACAGAAGAACCTATTACTGAAAAAGCTGCTACAACTAATAGTTAAAAGGGCATAACTTACAATTTTGACCAATTCTGGTTATATAAAAAAGGCTATTCAGCAATTGAAAAGGACTGTCATCCTCTGAAGTAGGATTACTTTTGTCTCAAAAGCAAAACATTTTTAATTGTCCATAATTCCTGACTAATTTAACATTTCATGTTGCATAAATTACAAACACAACGTGCTTTGATAAAAAGGAAATTATTGCACATAACCTAAATGGCATGCTTTGTTACCTTCAAGAGCACAATGTGTAGACTCTCCAGTGAAACAGCTATCCAGCATGAACTTGGAGGCATCAAGTGTGTATCCTAGCAACAGCCTGACAGTTTATCTGCTGCACCAGCACTGAATGACACCCCTTTGCACACTGAAGTTTTAATAAAAGCTGTGTTGAGCTTTCTCCTGGAAACCAGAGACGCTTTCTGAATTTGATAACCTCGATTCAGCAACGTGTAATCAAAGCTCAGGAGATCTGACGACTGATGACCAGTATCTTGCATCAGTTAATTAACTAATTGCCGTAGTGCTCCATCTTGCTGGACCAGCTTGTGAGCAAGGCTTGGTGACGTAGCTCATCCAGCATCCAAGACGGTGTTGAGCCTATTGGCCAGTTTGCACAAATGCAAAATAAAAAGCTCTGAGCCCTGCTCATACTGCGTTTTTGTTTGGAAAATCCCACAAGCTTGTGAATATCCTCTAACCAGTTCATTCATTGTGTTCTTTGGGCTTTTGATGTTTCAGCCGAATGTGAGCCAAGTGAAAGCTCAGTGGCTGAAAGATTGAAGTTCTGAAGAAGGTTAGTAGATGTTTGGTTGAGCCCCCATCGGACAGAGTGGTGCAACCGATGGTTTGTTATATGGCAGTGCTGCTTGGTTTTTTCCAGTGTGACAGTGTTAGAGTTAACTGTTTCTTTAAGTGGCACCTGACTAGTGACAAATCTTGACACTATTCAAATTTCAAATGCCCCAGGAGGAAAAAACATGTACAGTTTATCAGTGCCTTGAAATGTACATATGAAAATAAACTAAGAGTTTTTTATATTTTAACTTGCTTCTCATGTTTTTATTTTATATATCTTCATCTGTCTTCATGGGTCTGTCCATATTATTAGAAATAAACTGGGGTTAATACTGGAGAGGTGAGAAAGATTTGTTCACTTGTGTATTCAGGATGTATTCATAAAGTGAAATTTTACAAACTGGCAAACAGACCGACTAACATTTCCCCCAAACTAATAACAGCATCTAATCAATTCTTTCTAGGGTACAGAGGACATATCTTAGAAAATTAATTTTTGGACTAGTGACTAAAAACGAATACATGCTCTGTTCCTTTGTGCAATTGAATGAGTCTCTGTTGGAGTAGTACCAGTTGATTTTTTTCCTGTGAGCTCCTGTGTAATCTGTTATATTTCAGAGGTAGAAAAGAAAGAAAAAAGTTGACGTCATGTTGTGTCTTTTTTGCTCTGAGGTTTTTGGGCCAAGTCTGCTGTGAGTTATTTGTCAAATAAATCAGTGTAGCAGGCAGGATCTCATCTGGGTGTCTGTACAGGATAGGTGAGTACTACTGTGAGCTGCTAATGAGCTCGTTATTGTTATCTTAAGGTCTATAATGAGTCAGGCAGTTACTGGTTCTTTGAGGCTGCTTTTTTCTTGTTGCTATATGATGCATGATGAATCTTCATTGCTTTTTGAAGGCCATTGTGCCTTTAACTGCTCTTCTCTATATGTGGCAGAGATAAGATATAGGCCAGTTTAAACCTGTGCTTCTCAAACCCAGGATCCTCTTCATCATGTGCATTTGTAAGTTTATGTATGTTATATAAAAACTGCCTTTTATCATTACTCTACATTTCAGTTAAATATAAAACATTGTCTGGAACAGTGAGAGCTATAGGAGGAAGTAAGCTGATGCTGAACTTTGCAGTTTCTGTTATTCTATAATTAAACAGTGTAACTGAGTGGATGTTTAAAATACAGAAAATAATTTTCATTCAAATTCTTATGAGCTAGTTTGCAGGCATGTCCAGCTTGACAATGTGCTGAAAGAATAAAACCCGATGTTTGCCACCAGGTGGCGCCAGGAGAATGCTGTGTAGGACATGTGGTCGTGGTCGTGCTCCACGGCGAACTCCTCACTGCAAAATCTTTCGCAGTTGCGCCAGCTCCTTTTAGAACTGGCGTTTAGATTCTTGTGCTGCTGCTATTAAAAGCTTTGAAGCTTTGGAATCGTAGTGAGGGTGGAGGTGAATTTCAAACCTGCATGGAGGCTGTGCACTTTTCCATTTTTGCACTGGCTTCTTGCTGTGTGTGTCTCGAAGGCTCCTGCCTCTTTTCTGTCTTGTAGAATCCCTGTGGAGTCGCAGCCAGGCAGAGCTTTCAGCCGGCCACAGGGTCAGCAAGAAGAGGAAGTGCACCTTGCCCCGTGCTTGTTCCTGTTCTCAAACGTGAAGATCGCGCTGCTGTGCTGCGAATACCCTACTTCTCCTCCACAAAGCCACATGTGCTTTTTAATGAGAGCAGGTTTGTCTGTTTGGCTACCTAACAAAAAACAGGAACATGACCAACGTCTGGCTGAGAAAAGATTTTTGGGTATTTTTTCTGACTGAATGAAAGGGGTCGGAGGTGGTGTCTGTATTCTCTGATGCTGTGGGAGACAGCTCCTGCTGGCGCGAGCAGGAGGTGACAGGAGAGTGGAAGAGCTGCCTGACGTGATCACAGCTTGCGATGGAACTGGGCCCTGCTGATGACGCCTGAGGCCTAGGCGGTCCAGTGGCAATGCGGGGGCCCAGCTCCTGTCCTTACTGCTGCCTAGTGGACACCTAGTCTCTGTAGGTCACATTGGGTGAATGGGGTGTACAAGTATACTGCTGAATGTTCTTCTTCCCTTTCTCCTGCTCTTCTGGGTTCTGCTGAGGGGAAGACCTGCTGCTGGTGTGCGTTTCAGTGGAACGTGTGTGAAGGATGATCATGATCACGTGAGTCTGGAATCTGATTCAACAGGAATCCGGTGAACGTGCTAACATGTACTAATAGAGCAGCTCCTTTCAGTAAGATGGGTGAAGCTGGAATTGTAAGATCTCACTCTGGCTGCCTTGGACGTTCCCAAAACCTTCATTTCTCCTTCATGTAATCCTCCAGGGTTTTGGTTTGATCAGCACTTGGTCATGTGTGGAGTCTAAATCAAGAATCCTTCAGGAACCAGCTGGGCAAGATCAATTCAGAACGTCAGAAAAGTTGCAAACAAGAGGAGGTTCTTCTACTTATCTGGCCTGGTTGGAAGTTTGTAGTCAGATGATCTGAAGATCTCATCCAGCTGTTTCTTGACAGAAGCCAAGGTATGGGCTTTGATGACTTAGTTGGGTAGCCTGGTCCACACCCCCCACAACCCTCTGTATTAAAGAAGTACCTTCTACCCTTGTTTGTGTTTCGTACAATTTGCTACTAACAGCCAAACAAGATAAAACGATTGAGTTACATTCTCTGCTATGAAACCTATTTTTACATTCACATTTACTTTAAAGTCAATCAGTGATTCATACATCCTCAGAAGTTAATGACACTGAATAGAGCATTTATTCTGAGGTCTCCATTGCAGCAGGAGCAATTTATCCCATGGAAATAGTTGTTTGAAACCTGCTCTTTGTTGCTGCTGTCTCTGCTTCGTGTTGGAATGCATGCAGCTGCTGTTTGTCTTGTGATTGCTTTCAGCATCTGCCCAGGTCTGTGGTCTAGATGTGAAACTAACAGCAGGCTGTTTACTGTCCTGTGAAACAAATACTGCTGCAAAAAAGTTTATGGATAATTATAAAATTATTTTTTAATTCCAAATCAAGCATCAAAAAGGTTAAACTATTGTACATGCTCATACCGGCTTCATTGCAGTAAAGATCTCCTGATCTAAAGAAGATTGATGCAATACTTTTATATTTTATTGCTAACATAATGGAGATATCTTGTGGGAGAGGTTCTGAAATCTGGCGCTAAATTATACTTTACACTGACTAGGGGTCATTTAATTAGATTTTTTTTCTAATGTATCATCAAATCTGTTCCGATAAGGACATTTTCAGTCACGTAGTGCTTATCTGAAGAAGTTGTTCACAGGAGTCGAATGATGTTTCTTAGCTTTATAGGATTAAAACTTGATTCCTGTACTTTCCTGTCAGCCCTCATTGCTGAAGCACAAAGAGAGGAAGAGGCTTTAAAAGGTAACGGCAGGAAGATTGTCAAAATGTCTCTTGGAAAATGTCTCTTGCTGCTGTGAGGATGGTTGTCTTTTAAAATCCTTTAGAAATACAATTTGTTCAGTTTGACCTTATACCTTTATTTTTTGTTAGATGCCCCTTTCCGTTTAATAGCTCTTTCTAAGCACTTCAGATAAATCTGGTTTTACTGCAGTGTTTATGCACAGAAAAGACTTGATTTTCACAATCAGACAAATATAGGCTGTTAAATTCTAACTTGATTCACAGGCCCTCAAGGTATGATACATACCATTTCAGACCTCAGACAAGGGAAGCCTCTGAGGTCCTTTGGGTCACTGCCAGCTGTAGGTGAGATGTGTTTGTGTTGAGTGGATAATCTGTAAACAGGATGATGGCTCCTTTTTAGAAAAAGATTTGGGATTTCTCAACATCCTGAACTGCGTGAGCAGACACCAGAGTCCTGTGAATTACAAGTCATTATTGAACTGTGATTGCATTTTGGAACTTTCTTGAATGGGTTTCAGTGATACAGAATTCAGGATGTGGCTTGCTTTTAAAAAGCTCTGTCATCTAGAGGAATAGCGACTCACTCATAGTCTGCACAAAGCTGATGGGGTTTGTGTAGTGTCTGCAGGGGTCCCTTTGGGGTGGTCTGGGGAGAGGAGGAGACAAGGTGTGGGCACAGCTGGGAGATTCACTAGACAGCCAAATGGGCTCCATCAGGTTGGAAATTAAAGATGGATTCAGCTCTTGTGACCACGTGGTCAACCTCAAAAGAGGGAGGTCCGAGGGAGGAAATGGAGTGAGACCAACGTAGCAGGAGAGGAGAAGAAACAAAACAGCAGTTTCAGCTTAACCCATCTTCCAGCAGGCCCTTGGTCACCTGTCCATTCAGATGTATTATTTAAGGGTCCAAAAGCTTTCTTTTATGCAGCATCAGCTGAGAGGATAAGCCGACCTGTGGTTTATTATTTATAAAAGCTTTCTCGCCTACTCTTGTCATCATTAGTATTCAGGTTAGAGTGCATCAGAGGGGTCAAAGTTAGGGATCTAGTGCACATGATTGAATGCATCGTGTTAGGCTTTAAGAACTCATAACATTTCTGAGATAGTTGTGAATATTAGTTTCCGTGTTCTGTGAAACATCTGCATGATGTTGCCTGTTTTTTTCTCCCCGCCCGGATTGCTCATGGAAGAAGCTGCACGATCGTCCCTGATCAGCGAGTGGATTTCACCACTCAGGCTGCTGTCAGAACTGACTTAACTGTTGTAATATTTCATTTCTTTTGCCCATGCCATCCTGCTGATATTAATATATATATAATACCCACTCACACTGGAATCATGAGTGGATAGGATTGAGATGTAAAAGCTGTTTGATGTAGGGGATGGATCTAAACCATGCTGGGAGTACAATTTCATTTAGAAGCAGAACCGCGATTTTTTTACTGTTCACTGTCTTCAGGAAAACCTTTGTGTTCCCGGCAAAGAAAAGCTGCTGCTGCTGCTGCATGTGGGTAATAAAAAGTCACACATGCACGTCTGAGTGCTTGTTAGGCTGTCATTTCAAGCAAGTGTAGCGCTATTATTGTGGTTATTGCAAAACACAAAATAAAAATCAAGCGTGTGTTAGTGCGGGATTGTCACGTTCCTAAGAAACCATTTTGTGCTCATCTGAAAGAGAGAAGAAAAACTCTTCAATGTCTATTGTTCAGACAATTACGGCTTTGGTGAATTGACAATTTAACTTCCACTAGAAGATAAAACTGGCATTTACTGTGAATCTGCTCCATTAAAGCAGCCTGTTTGGGCACAATGAGGCTGATTATAATTCTTTTTCTGTTCTCGTTTTCCCAGGGAAAGGAGAGCACACGAGGTTCTGCTTCGGCACCCGCTCCAGAGGAGACAGACCTTTCATATCTAATATTCATTTTTCTTCATAATGGAACTGTCACAGAAATGTGTCATGAAAGGGCGAGCACAGCCCGTGTTCGGCCCCGTCTCCGCCGAAGCCCCAGCGCTGTGGGAGGAACGAAACTCCTCTGTCCGGAGTGATGGCGAGCAATTCATCACCCAATATCTGTGGCGTCTGAGTAATTCACAGCGCGGAGACAGGGAGCCTGCCAGGACGGACACGCACACGGTGTTGTGCAGTCGCCTTGTTATCTTACGGTGTTTTACATTCTAAAGGGGAGAATGGATTGCCTGGGACCTCGAGACGTTGGGGTGGATACAGGTGAAAGTCTTTTCTGCGACCATTCCAGTTGACAGCCTGGTGCAGAGCTGGAATATGAATTCAGCTCAGTTTATTTGTCAGATGCACGAGTGCAATGAAATGCTTATTGTACAGGTTGCTAATTGTTTTAGAAATGGCTACACCTTGGACGCCCCTGCATTTAAATAAAACCCTGCAGTTGTACAGATAGCCCGACTCAGCCCTGCACAGCCCTGCGTGTTAAATTAGAGGAGGTTCACACCCCGGAAGCTGGGAATGAGCCACGAGCTGCACAGTGCAGGGAGTTCAGGCTCATGGAGATTGTGCTGTAGCATTCTTTTCAGATTCATTTCCTCTACCTCAGCTCACCTGTGAGAGGATCCAGAGCTGACATCGTGCAGCTCAGCTGCAAAGGAATGGAAATGTTTAGTTTGTGGAGTTACAGCATCTCTTTGAACCTTCTCAGTGTAGAGAGTCACAGTGCAGTTCTGCGAGATCAGACTGACGGTGATTTTCTCTCTGTAGCTGTTCAGCAAACCATTATTCACAAAAACCTTTTATACTCAAGAACATCTCCTTTAATTATCCTAAATGGCACCTGGAGAAGTATATTTACAATATTATGCGGAGAATGTTTAAAGTTACCTTTTTATGTTTTAGACAGATTTCTATTTAAGTGAGACAGCAGTATGTCTTACTCAGCCCGGTTATATACTGTAGCATGTCTGGCACACAAGAAACCCTCCCCACAGGGATCACAGTAATCTACACCAGGAGCGACTGTTATCAGCCCTCTCCTTCCATGACTTTTCCAGTGCAAGAGTCGAGTTTTGAGTCAACATGGGGATGAGATTTTGAAACATGACGTTCTTATTTCGTTAGTCGCGTTAAGAGGCTCATCCGTGGGGTAGGGTTAACCACAGGTGGTGCACATGTTGCACAGAACCAGCTAGGTGGGCAGTGGTGGGAGGGGGTCACTGGAGGGTATGGGTTATTTTGTGAGTCACCTATGCCCTGTGTCTACAGGGTGGAGTGTTGTCAGTCAGATTTTTCTACTGCTCTGCTGTTGCCACAGCCCCTTCCTTTCTGGCTGCGTTTCAAGACGAGCATTTTCCAGCGCACAACCTGTTCGCTCGTCCGTCCACGGCCGTTGCGGAGATGAAGCCATGAATCGGTTGAATGGAGCTCGGCCTTGTGGCCTCGGCAGAAGGAATCCAGTGAAGGCTTGGGAGCAGGATTGCACCACTTCTGTGTTCCGTCCTCACGCTGACTGGGCAGCCTGTCATTGAGCCTCAGGTTGGACTGGTGTGCTTTCTACTTTGTGAGGCCACTGCAGCAACCTTTTTACTGCTGGCAACCTTCCTTCTAGTGTTTCTAGTGGAACGAAATGTCCTAGACTTGCAGTGATGCCATCATTCCAGATGCCGACTCTTGGCGCTGTTGTCAGATACGGCTTTGTGCTCTAAAGATTGAAAAGCTCAAGTGATGGCCATGCTATGCTGGGGGGGGTTATTCTTCAAGAGGCTGTATGTGTCCCACACAGAGACCCCAGGATTGTACTGCTGTGCAATATTACTAAAGCAAACAAGCAGCCTTCAACAGGGTGGTAACCTTATTGTAGTCTGTGGTGTTGCACAACCTATATCAATCTGGCTTTCAGTAGATTCTTATTCATTTAATTAAACCTGTTGTTGAGAATCACTGAATAAGAACAGCAGAAAAAAGCCTTCTTATCGGAAAGAATGGATGGATGTTGGAAGGCTGCTGTAAATGGAGCTGGTGGGCCAGTAGGTGGCAGTCTTTTACTTGAAGTTCATTTGAATGAAGGGGAAGCAGTTTCTCACTCCTCCCCCTGATCAGCTGGTGCAGAATGGCCACCCAGGTGGGGCTGCACTTCATTCAATAAAACACGGGGGGGTGGAAAGTGTTGCATGATGCCATGTTAATTGTCAACCTCACTCATGAACAGGAGGACGGTCCGTTAGTGTTCAGAGTCAGAAGTGAGGTGTTTGAGCTTCAAGGTGTGTTTCTTCTTCAACTGCTCGAAACTGCTATTTGATGACTGTAGCGCAGCCCTGGTTTTCAGGAACCGTACAGGGGGATGCAGGGTGGGATTAGTCTCCCAGCTTTCATCTTCCCACACAGCCATGAACCTGCAGTCTGGGAGAGGAGACACTGAGAGTCTTGAGCACAGTTCTAGACCTCTGCAGGCTTTCGCTTTCTTGTGTGTAATCCTCACAGGAGTGTCTGGGAGGGATGTTTTCTGTGAGGGTTTCAGGGTAAAAGTATAAAACAGAAAAAAATCAAGTACAGCTCCAAATGTGCAGTCTAGATTGGCCTTTTTGCTGAGGAAAGTGGGGATCCCTGCCCCTTGTGCTCTCAGTGGAGAATAATTCACTGTGTGGAAAGGTCACCTTCAGTCTGGTCCACAGATCTGGCTTGTTCTTAAAAGAACTGTGTATCATGGAAGGTTACAGTGTGTGAATCCCTTAATTGCCCTTAGAAAGTGCAGTCAGGGCTGCTCATTAAAAAGGCGCATGTGGCCTGGGGGGAGGAGATGTGCCAGTGTCACCATCTCTCACCCCTGATCGGTCTCATTGCTGCTGCGCAGGTTCATTTCTTCTCCTCATCTCTATTTTAAGCCTTAAGAAACTGTCATAAAAAAGCAAACGTCTTCCTTCACAGGGAATCTAATGAGCTGTTCAGTTATACACAAGCAACAGAAAAAAGGCAGGAAATTCAGTTTCAAAGGAGACGGCGATTCAAAGTGAAGGGACTGAAATCTTAACCTTTTGCTTTCTCTCTGCACAGGTGTTGCTCACTGTTTGTCCTACCAGCGCCACGTGTGTTTGCCATAGAGGCAGGACAGCGGGGAGGTGGAGGAGTCAGTGCTCAGAGGGGCTCAAGCCACAGAGACACTGCTAGTGCTTGCATTGCTACAGCAAAGCTGATACCACAATGCTCATGTATGGTATAAGTCAAGTAAAGATGAGTTGTATCCGATATCTGAGGAAATATACGTGCTCCCACTGAAAAGGGCTTCTGGCTTGCTTGGTTGATTGCAGCTAATTGATCTAAGAATCTCATCCAGCCATTTCTTGAAAGAAAGCAAAATATCAGCTTCCCAACATGGCTGGATAGCTTGTTGCAAAACCCCACAATCAAGGAGTGTGTAACCAAATTCTGCTAGAAACAGTGTTGTGGTCTGGTGACTGGCACTGTCCTTTAATGGAGTCTGGGGGTGCTGTTTTGGTGCTGCTCCTCAGATGAGATGTTTCATTGAGGTGCTGATCACGTGTGATTGTTTCAAAAAGGCTCTTGTCACTATTTGTAAAGGAATTTCTGCTGTGCAATGAAGATCGGGATAGAACAGCTGTTGTGTGTCACCATCCACTGCAGCGTGAAGTGGGTTCCCTCCTACTTATTCAAGAGCTTTGGGTCTTTCTGGTTGAAAAGTGCTGTGCAAAATGCCGATTAGTGTTGTAAAAAGCTGTTGTACTTGACAGGGCTCAGTAGAGATGGTAAAAATAGAGCTGAAGTGCTTTTGAGTCCTTGTAGTCTTGTACTTTAAATTCAGTTCTTTGCTTTTAGAAATTAATCTTGCCAGATTTTTGCCAGGGAAAGTTTCCTTTTAGTGAAAAGTGTGAATGCAGTCAACTTCTGAAATCTCTGACCTGTTGTTATCGGGGTTTAATTAAAGCAGGCGAGAAACTCTTAGCACAACAGCATGATAAACAGCGCTGGATGTTTTCACACCTGCAGGTTTTTAATTCTTCGTTTTTTTAAGTTCCTGATACGCTCTCCAGATGGCTTTTGTTAATGTGTTTTTTCATAGATAATTTAAGTTGCCTAAAAGGAAAATCGGCTGCTTGAGATTTGTGGAAATTGCCCTGTGAATACGTGCCAGACAGTTTCTCCAGAACAGGTAGCTCACTTTTGCTTTGTCTGTCTGAGAGGAGGGGAAGTCAATCCAGAAGGATTCAGGAATCGTTTGCGCTAATGCCAAGTAATGCTAATAAGACTTCCACAATTGTTTTCATTTGCATATAAATTAAGTTCATTTAAACCTGTTTTAATATTTTTCCCTCTTTCGCAGCAGGCTTTAGGATTCTGTATTTTTGCCTCCTATAAAAGTCCTTTTGCATCGTTCCCAGAATAAAGATCTAGTCAAACCATTCACTCACTAAGTACACTATTTTTATTTAAGTGGGCAAATTACATGTATATTACTCCGAAGATAAGGCCCAGCACATTCAGCTTCCTCCTTTTCATTATGATGATTATGAGAGTTCAATTAGGTTTAATGTGTTCCTTTTAAACTATTTAATACATTCCCGAGGATGTATTTTTCATCCATATGGAAATGAGATGTTTCTTTGTATCGGGGTGTGAGTGTTTTTGGAATGTATAGATTATGTTAGCATATTCTCCCTCTGTTTGTTTCTCCACATCTCCTGGAGCGCTGATGCCCAGCAGCCAGAAAAGAGTCTGGTTTTCATCACGGACAAAGGTAAGAAAGTGCTTTTTGGATCTAAAAAAAACAGCACTGCAGCTGTTTTCATCATAGCTCCCTGGGGCTGGATTCCAAAATCTGTGTTTAGTTTTTATCCATAAAGACAAGCTTCTGCATTTCCAGGCATGTGTTCATCAGAAACACGCAGAGAAACTGAAAAGGTGATATGAATCAGCTGAGACAAATGAGTTTCTCCCTTTTGTGCTGTTGGGATACCAGTCATCAACCTGTCAGGGGAGATGGAATAGCACACTTGAACTCTTTAATCTTGTTTTATACCAAGATATATGAAATTGGCCTTTTTACTTGTAATAGTCCACTTCGGCATCCCCGACTGCTAATCTTCTTCAGTTATCACTGTGGTCCTGGTGTCCGTGAGACAGGAGTAGAGCACGTTTGAGTCGTCTGCCACACATGCTGACGCTCTGCGTTCCCACGGCGCCCAGCGAGGCCGCAGGGTGGGGTGAGCTGGAACAGCGCCCCCTGGAGAACAGAGCCTGAACTAACACCTTCCAAAGTCAAATCCAAAATATTAATCTGCATGCTAAATACCCTTTGCCAGCCAGTTTTAGGTCTCGTAATGAATCCTGTTACAGACCCAGTAAGATTATGCAGGTTACTCTTTCTGTGGAAGAGAGAATCCGCAAGAGGACCCAGTACAGGCGAGATTTCTACTGAAGAAGGTCTTTATATTTATTATTGATGTCCAGGCCTGGAGAGACCACCCTGCAAAGCTTTTTAAAAAGGCCTAAAGAAAGATGATTACTTTATCTTTGGAAGACAATGTTTAACCCTTACCATAATGGTTAAATATTTTCTTCCATTTGCGGCACGCCAGTTAATATATTTTTATTGTTTACCCCTGGAACAGAAAAAAAACAAGACACGGGCCATTCGACCCATCTAGCTCTTTTGTCTGACATGAACGAAGGACATCCCCCAGGAGACCAAACTGGTTATCTGTCCCACGTTTGTCAGAGGAGTGGTTGCTTGAGCGGAGGTGATGCTGTTTGGTTTGTGAATTCCCTGTTCTTGTGGAGTTTGCTGTCACAGGAGTGCACCCCTGCTCCTGTCCTGCTTGGGTTAAGCTTGACCTTCTGAAAGTACCTTAAGGATACAGTCCTTTAGGTTCTGTTGGTTAATTCATCTTAGAAATTTCTCAGTTGGTCCAGTTGGTCACTGTGTTTGTCCTTCGCAGTCGTCACAAGACGAGAAACGAGGTTACTAACGAGAGGAGACCATTCGTCTGCCCTCCGTCACTTTCAGGTTCGTTAAGTTATCTTCTTCCTGTCGGTCTGCCATCAGCACTTTCTTTTTAAAAGAACAATAAATGACCCGTGTTTCTATAGCTTCTGCAAAAGCACAGTATTTTGAAGGACGTGTTAAGTCTGCTGTTGCTGCAGGCTTACAAGCTCAGTCATCAAACAGACTTTGACATTGATGGGTCTTGTGCTTATTAAAACACAGGGTTAGAGAATATCTCAAGATGGGAGCATGGTGAACAAGACTAAACTCTCTCACTTCTCAGTTTTACTCGGAGCTGGGGAGTGCCTGTCAGTCCTCTTCGCCCTCCTCAGGATGCACGATGCAGTGCCGCGATATTTCATTAATCAGCTAGTGATGCGTTGACTCTGGATGTGTGGTGCTTTGACACCTCAGTGCCTTGAGCTCAGACATGCTGCTGGGGCATCCAGAAGCCTTTGCTGCGAGTGTTTGTCCAGTGGTGGAGGAGACCGTATCGAGAAGAAAGGGCTGGACTTGTGGGAGCTTCCCATGTGGATATACAGCACTGGGAAAAGATGGAACAAGAGTGGGAGGCTCCTAGGCCTGGTTGACTCTCTCTGGGACCGGGTGTGAGGCATTTCCCATTCGGTCAGGGTCCCAGTTGGGATGTTCTTGAAATCCGTCTGCGCTGCTATTGTCATATAACTGGATATGGAGTGTCTGCAACCCAGCAAACTCGCAATAAATAAATGAATAAGGAAATAACTGGCTCTCAGACCTCGCAGAGAGAGAGCTCAGTGTGGGAACTTGCCAGCTGAGAGCAGCTTTTCTCTGTTCCGTTTTCCTGCTGACTGCAGACATGCAGCTCCTCTTGCTGTGCTCTGGCATCGCGACAGGCAGAAGGCAGCCGTTGCTGATGTGTGTGGATTCTGCCAGGAAGCCTTCTGTTCACCTTTTGCAGCAGGTGTGAAGCAGCTCAGTGCTGTGCGTGATGCAGGCTGTCCAGGACCTGTGCTGCTGAATCTCCTCGCAGTCTCTCGCAGGCTGAAATAATACAGATCTGCTTTCAGCTCTTGTGCCATGGGCAACCAAGAAACTCTGTTAGCATTATAAAACACGAACAGTGATGGAAATCTTAGTTAATGTTACTGAAGGTGCTTGGATAGAATACCTGTTGGATAGCTTTTTCCTTGTGCACATCATTATCTTTGTAAAGGTGACTTTCTGTACTTTTGTCTCATGTTCATCTTTTCATTTGAAATCCACATGCTTGAGTCCACAGCGAACACGGTGGTTTTGACTTCACTGTCCCAATATTTATGGAGGGCACTGTTTACATTTCTGTTTTTAAAATCATAGTTAATGAACTTATGGACTTAAACTTAGACGTGATAACTCTGATTTTGACAGTTACATATTCCTTTATAAGCAGCCTGAGATTCATGAAGCATGATGAAAAAGAGTACTTTTTAAAATAAACTATGCGATTTGAAATTGCGATTTGCTGCCAAGTGTGTAAAAGGCTGAGTGGAGCCTCATGACCATTCAGATCCAGGCCAGTGGAGGGTGCCCGCTCCCAGCCGAGTGCGAGCAGTTCGAAGCAGGCGGCAGTCCTCAGGGATGAAATCAAAGTCTCGTAAATCAGCCTTTCTTTGCAGCAGCAGGTACTCTCTCTGCCAGGGGCCCTGGACATCATTCTTGGCTCAGACCCCCCTTCGGTCTCCTAATTTAAACTCCAGGCTAAAATTGGTGAAGGTGATCAATGGAGCTCCTGAAGAGACCTTCTTTCTTGCCCGTTTGGAAATGAACAGAGTTGCAGGAGCTGATCAATTCACCTCTTGATGGCTCTCAGACGGCAGCGTGACAAGACGAGGCCCGTTTATCCCCACAGAAATCCATCTCCGCTTTCCTTCACATTAATAATGACAGCAGCATCGTTAGGGCCCTTATTTATCACATCGCTAATAAACAAGGTGAATGTTTTTTCCACTCTAGTCTCTGTATGGCCTGAGCATGTTCCTCTGGGCTGAGGGGGAATGTTGTGCCTTTCAGGTTTCCAGACTGAGGCTGTCTTTACTTATCAATTTCTAGCCTGCGTCTGATTAGGGAGGCAGAGCAGCTGCACAGGAGCGCAGTTACAGTACGTACAGTAGTAGCTGAAGAAGGTTTCCAGCGCAGATTCAGCAAACCTTTGACTTTGAACAAAAGGAAACTAAATTGTTGACCTAGTTCAAGTAGGAGCTGCGTCAGCAGGCGTAGGCTGCCAAGGAACAAGTGAAGCTATATTCCATGCTGAAAAGAGAAGAAAAGAAACTCACCCTAAGCTAGATACACACCTGAAGAAGGCTCCACAACTGAAATGGTGTGTTTCTTCTCTTCTCTTTTCATCATGGAATAAACCTTTACTTGTTCCTGTTGCAGAGCTGGATGGAAATCAGTCCAAAGCCAAGAAGGAGTATTGCTACACTAGAAAGTTTAAATCGTCAATTGATACCAAAGAGAATAAAGGGGACTTATGATGTGAAGTTGGTAAATGTTGACATAACTTACTATTCATTTATTCATGATCATTTGTGATCCTGACTTTGCATTTCATTCAGTCATCCTAATCTCCAGACTTTAAGCCAACTCACTCCAAAACTATCCATTTCTTTTCCTGCTCACTGGGAAGCTCATTAAGTTAAAACGATTAAAATTGTGAGAATTCTAAAACAATTAATTGAACTCCTAAGTTGTTTCTAGACGGTTTCATTATACTGCATTCATAATTCATCGACTTTCAGAAAATATATGTGGCCAAACATTCATTGTCTTACAAGATTAGATTCTTAATATCCTCAGGATAAGAAAAAGATGTTTTATATCATTTGAAAAGCCTGTGGGGATGATCTGTTTGCTAAGGTAGTTTCCTAAAATCTCATTACTGACACAGTCCATTATTCATTCCTCAATCAGCACCTAATCTAATTAAAGTTTCATTTCTTTTCAGTCTATTAGTGTCCTCTTTTGATGTTCCTTTGCTTTGCAGAGTCTGGAATCTTTTGCCTGGTCTCTGTCTAAGCAAATGCGTGGCCAGGTTGCACAGTGTTTTCCAGCTCAGAGCTGCAGGCTTGCTCTTTGGAAAGGAAGTTAGAAAGTGCTACAGGGAGACAGTGTGGCTCCAGCACTCTGCTGTACACTTTCAGACATTAACATGTGAGATTTGACCTGGGCTGCTCTGTGTAGCATCTATTCTACAGCAGATCACGCTGAGGAACAAATAGAGACACCGCATGTTTTTTCAGTCACGGAAAACAGAAGACAAAAGCGACCAATTAGTAAGTCGCTTAACCACAATGGAGGTGAGAGAAAGTGACTTTTAGATTGTCTCGCCTCCCCATCAGCTGAGTGTCCTGCGGGTTACATCCAATAGGTCTCTGCTTCGTTTAGAGTCTTTTGAGTTTCTCGCAAACTGCAAAGACAAAGACTGGCATTTAACTTTATTCAGTGCATTTCTTTATCTTTTCTTATGCAACAAAAGCAGAATGTAAATACAAAAAGACTGAGTTTTTCTCTCCTCCCTCCCTGACTTCTTTGCTTTGCTGGTGGCTTCTGCCCTTTTTAAAATATGAAAATAAAATTAGGGTTGAATTGGAAATGGTTTAAATCATAAAGAGCACAAAGAACACATCTGAAATCTCTTGTGCTGATATTAAAAAGGCAAGTCCGTGGAGTTTTGCAGTTCACAGCACTTGCACAAATTAAAATTTAACTCTGAACTTATTGTTCTCTGTATTAAATCATGCCTGGATATTTAGAATTAAGCTTTGCAGAAGAAATAAGAGCTGGATTCATAAATGGTGCTTATGAAAGCGTGTGCAGAATGAGATGAGCAGGCCTGAAACTGAAGAGAACCAGCCCAGACTCGGGCATGTGCACATGATACTTGTTCGGCACTTTGCAGGATGATTTGCTGCCAATCTCTTCACAGCAGAACGGAGAAAACGCTCCTGGGACAGAGCCTCCCTCGGACGCTGTGGCCCCTGTGGACGCCAGTATAAACGGCCAGTGGTTCTTCAGTGTCTCCAGTTGTGTCTTTATAAAGCTATTTGACTCATGTTATGTTTATTGTTTATTCAGCTCAAGAAATGTGCTCCTACACATTTTGTTTGACAGCTGTGACTGATGAGCTGTTTTAGGAGCCAGAGAGGAGAATATGTAAATTGACTGTTTTCCCATCTTCTGTTGCTCTTACATCCATCCTCATTTCCATCCTCCACTTCTTTTTAATGGAGACTTCTTACCACATCGCTGTGCAGTTTAGTGGCAAGGGAAGAGCTGAGCATCAGCAACTACTGTACATGGGTTTGTTACTTTAAAATATCGATATTACTGTTGTGAAAGACTTTTGAAATCCTTTCTGCTTTGTGACATGTTCTTTATTTTAAAGTGCTCAGATAAGACCTTAATTCAAAGAGAAATCACAAACACAAATGTGATAGTGGATGCCCAGGGGATAAATTAGAGACAGTGATTCAATTGGCCATGAATTCAGAAGAGACTGTGATCTCTTATTTTTGGCGCTATTGTGATGTAATGGACACAATTAAAATAAATACCCCCACCCCAGAGTCCTACCCCGCATTTCAATTTGTAATATCATGCAGTAAATTTGCCATGTCAATCTATTTGCCATTTTTCAGGCCTTGTTGATGCATAATGATTAGCTGAACTGTACAGCAGAGCAAACAGCAGTAATGAAATATTGATCACATCTTGACAGAGGGCCTGCATTTCCACAAGCCAGTGTTATTTCATTTTGCTATTCAGAGGCAGTTGAATTGGACGCACTGTAGATGACTTCAGTGTCCATGAACAACAACTAATATCCAATATTATCAGGTGCAGCTGCACGGGTGTTGATTAAAGGACAGAAAAAGATCCTGCAGAAGCAGAGGAATTGTGTAAATGCCTGTATCAGAGGACTCAAACTAGTATGTAGCAGCCATAGCAATTCCCAGATAACTGATCTGAATGGTTTAGGAGAACTACTGATTTTTTATTCCAAACTTGTAGCGAGTACAGGGGTGCCAGCTGTGGAGTAATGTGATCATGCTGTTTGCTGTCTGAACAGTTGCCTCAGCTGGAAGGTACGAAATAGCAGAACAGTTGGGAAGACACATGGGCATATCCACAGAGACCTGGCTTCTGTAAGTTGAGGACAGACGGCCTTTCCTTCAGAGCCAGGGGAAGGCGTACTTCATGATAGGTACAATCTGCAGTCACCAGCTGGACTTGAGGTTGTGCAGCATGATGCAGAATCTGGGGGCCAGAGACCATTGGAAGACAACGGAGAGGGTCAGAAATGAATCTGTAACTACAGACCAGAGTGTGGCTGAGGAATGCAAGAGCCAGGCCTATCTGGAAAGTTTGATAGTGTGAGCAATACATGTTGCAGGTTTGACTGTCAAACAGAGCTACAGGTTTGAGGATGTTCATATGTGTGAAGAAGTAGAGCAGGAGGTGAGTTTCTTCTGGTTTGTAATGGACTGTTGGTGCTTTTCACTCACTGGTTACTCATTATCACACCTAAAGTGTACAAGCTTTATATACTGTATGCATATTAATTTTATTGGCTTATTTCTTTAAACTGAACATCTTGGCTTCATCACAACTGGCAGATTAATACTTTGATTTAGCAGATTTACAAAACCATGTGAAAGGCAATGCATTTTTTGATAAAAGTATACATGAGCACATGGCTACACTTATTAGCTATCAGCATGGGAAACACGGAGTGTTTAATGCTTGTTTGGCTGCTGTTCACAAACTGTATCTGGTAGAGGGGGGCTTTTGTAAGATTCTAACACAACTACCAAACAAGCTAAGACATCACATCCGAGAGATAAGAAAGACCTCAGTACTCACTGGCAAAACATTTTGCGGGGCTGGTCTGAGTTTGTGATGGCTGGAACACAAATTCAGCCTCTTGATGAGCTCTTCAAACTTAAAAAAACTAGTGGGGCAAGTGCGACTGCAGCTTTCTCCAGCCTTCTGCTAATTAGAAGCAGTGTCAATTCCTGGCTGGTTTAAGTAATTGGCTGGTGATGCACAGATTTCTCTGCAATTTGGATCTATTCAGAGGCCAAATGGCCTTTCAGTGGGTAGAACAGCTACAGATCAATTCCTCATTTGTCTTGATTGAACTCCGGGAGGACGTGATGAACTGGCCTTCCTGCAGTCAGGACTCTCGTGCTGGCCCCGCCGCCCAGCCTGGAAGGTAGATACCTGGTGAGCAGGTTAGCCAGTCCCACCTCTGGGGCAGAGGCTGGCACTTCTGAGGTGTTGATTTGGCCCGAGAAAGAGTCAATTAAAGGTGTGTTTCCCCTTGCGGGGTGGCTGAAGGAAATGCGTGCCTTGATTCGAGCCTGCTTTCTCACTGCCACTGCCAATCGTGGCAAAGTGTACTTTTTAAAAAACAAAAAACAAACGCGCCCTTCTGTCCTCACATTCAGAATAACTTTACGAGGGGCTCTCGTGACAGCGGGTCTGGGCATTGTCGTTGACAGTCCCTGAGAGAGTGCAGTAGGATTCGGTTTTCTCTTCTTTCAGAGGTTTGTGACTCATCTCCTCTGTGACGCCGACAGGCCTGACAGCCGCTCTGTGACTCTGCCTCATCACTCATGTGCGTGTCCTGCTCCCCTGACCCCGCAGACAGCCTGCCCTCTCGCTTCAGCAGCTCCGAACACTCGCTGAGCAACACAGCCCACAGATCACTTTAATTATGTACAATTAAGAAGAAGCATAATTAATTTGCTCCTCTCTCCCAAGAGGAATTAGCGCACATCTAGCTTGTCCTGATCAAAGTATGTAATCTGTGTGAAGAGTTACTGGGAGGGAGAAATTCTTCTTAGCCAAGCCTCTCTGAGGAAGGATCCTCGTGGCTTTTGTGATGCCTTACATCTCGAGCAAACCAAGGAGGTTTCGTTTCATTCATTTCTGCCCTCGCCTGCGGTGACCGAGCGTATCAGGCGCATTGGAACTGGTGAGGTCGAGGGGTGAGGGCCGATGGGACGCGGGGACGCCGAGCCGGGCTGTGGGGCGCGCCAGGCGCCCGCGGGCTGGCCGCGATGCCGTGATGTCATCGAGAACCCTCTCCCTACTCTGTCAAACACTGCCCGGGGGTTTGAAGCGTCCGGGGAGTCAGGATCTGGCTTTAATGCCTGCCTGATGGACAGCAGCACTGACAGCGCTCTGTCTGCACTTCCCACATGGCGTGTCGGACTGGGAACACGGGTGCAAGCGGGAGATCGCCCCCTACTGTTCCGCCAGCAGCCCCTGCCGTAACTCCTGGCCTCCCTCCTCAGCCCCCTGTCCAGCTACTGGCCAGCATTCGCAGGCAGAGCAGATCTGGCTACGAGGCGGTAGGGCGGGATCGCTGGCGTGTCCATGGTTTACCAGCGATTAGACACTTCGAATTCTTAAGGCTTCTGCACGTCCTACTCCGAGAACAAAACAACAGCCGCTTCCCCTGGCCGAACTCCTCAGAACAATCTGTGGGATGATAAAGTGCCGAGCTGCGTAACGGAATCTGGCACAGAAGTCTTATAAACACGCAGGTTCATGGAGTACCGCTGTGTATGCACTGTCTTCAGGGATTCGGCGATAAACATCCTCAGAGAAAAGATAACTTCAGTTCGCTCCGCCGACTGAGACCATCTGCGCCAGCAAACTCTCCAGCCGAGCCGCGCAGGGAGAATAGCAAGAAGGGCGGGCAGGGCTCGGGTCTGCCCCCTGCAGCCGCGACCAACACAAGAAAATAAAAAAAGGAAAGAAGGAAAATGCCTTATGTGTAATACTGAGTCGCTAAGGGCAGTGAAGCTGTATTGAGTCGTTAAGGGCAGCGGTGTTTCAGCTGGACACAGGGCTTCTGCCCCGCCAGTGTGCAGTCTGCACCCCGCTCTCGTCTGCTGTCCGCCGTCACCGCGCCGCACGTTTCTCATCCGAGCGCGTCACAGTAACACTGTCCTAATTCACGGGCTGATTTACATGAGCCAGCAGCTCCACAGCGGGACAGGGGATGGGATGGGATGGCCGGCTGCGCATTCGGTCACAAAGCCAAGAGGGCAGAACCAGCGCGGGGGGGATAAACACGGCAACATCAGATGTGAACTGAGATTAGAGCTAGGAGCGAAGTGTCGCAAAAGTCATGAAAATCACCCGATATTTTAGAAGGAGCTCCAAGTGAAAATATGGATTTAATAGCTTCCGTGTTTACATCTCCGTGTTTATACTGTATCTGTAAACACTAGTTTACATCTCTGAGCAACAGGTAGCTTGCTGCTGTTTTGGAAGGTTTTCATTCTCTTGAAATACATGTAAGTTCTGGGCCAAGGCCGGGTGTGGCTGAAGGCGGTGAAACAGTTCTGCCTGCCGGGGCGGAGGGGTCCCACCGGCGGACTTTTCCAATTAGGCACGGCCTAAGGAGGGGGAGGAAGCCGGCAGTCAGGGAGGGACGATCACTGCCCTTTCAGCGGCCCTCCCAGCTCCAGAATCCCCGAAGCCCATCGCGCAGCGCGCAGGCGCAGGACAGGGCGAGCGGACAGCGGCGCTCTTTGCGACACCGGTGTGCAGTTTGAACGAAATAGTATGTTGTCCACGGCCCGATCTTTCAATTCAAAATACTTTATTCATCTCATGGGGGGCAATTTAAACAGCAAGTTGTTCAACAGGCAAAACTTAGCAAATAAAACAACATCAATAAGAATATATATATATACATAAATAAAAACAGCAAACGGAGCATAAAAATGATCGAAAGTAACAGTGTGTAATATTTAAGAAGGTATTAAGTGCATTGTTTGCGAGCCTGAAGCCCTCTGATCAAAGCCACGTCTCGCACTGTGGACAGCGAACTGTCTTCCCGAAGGCAAACGTTCAAAAGACTCATGAAGGATACGAGACGTTCCCCCTTCGTCCTCCTCTATATTATTCACAGTCTGTTTTCTCCCGTAACATGGTAACAGTACGGTTCTCAAGGTTGTCCCTTGAAGTACCACGGTTAGGAATTGAAAGCTGCTGGTCCTGTGCACACCTCGCTGAACGACGCGTGGGCTTGTGGCTGGCGTGTTTCCCCCTAGAGATTTAAAGCGCTAGGCGAGGCGGGCTGCGCCTTCAGGCTGTAGGGCTGCCGACCTGTATTAATGGGGCTATGAAGAGACTTGTCTTGGAAATGTTATTAGTCAATAGCTTCCGAAACTATTAATTACTGTTTTTTAATAAGACTTGTAGCCTTAAGTACTGCTTAACCTTTAAAAGTTGTAAGAATTATAACAGGCTATCGCGTAGTTAATGAAATCTACAGTCCGGCACTGACTTTACTCGCTTTCGGATTTACAAGATGTACCGCGAGCCTGTTCCACCCCCCGGGCACGCGACCAGCCCTGGGGGGCCCCCGAGTCTGAACCGCAGCGCCACGTGACACGCACCCCAAATCCGCAGCTCGGATTTAGCTGCCCCGACTTCTATTCATAGACACCCGATTCAGAAGCTGATAATTGTTAAATCTCTCGTTAGCACGACAATGATTTTTCAATTAATTTTTTTTATCATGTTTAAAAAGCTCAAGCTTCTTCTATCAGCGGCTTTTCCGTTGAAGACCACGTGTTTGTAGTGGAAACTACTGGTCAGGCTGTCGGTAACCCCTCATGTTTACAGTGTCCAGACTCGGCGAGCTCCGTCTTGAAAAGCGGGCGCGGGTGTCCTGTTGAATAGGGCGCAGACCTGCGAGGCGTTGCTGTGGGGTCTCAAGGCAGTGAAGGGAATCTCTCCCCCTGACAGACGACAAACTACACTTCCGTCCCGAGAAGAGCCCCGGTCCTGCCCCCGCTCCGAAAAAAAGGCCGAGGTCTGGAGGAACCGTTAAAACTTAAGAGGACCTGAAGGAGCCGTTTTCATGAGGCGCACAAGTGAGACATGTAACAATAGGCGCGCACAGTAATGGGCTATAATAACTTTCACAAAAAGCAGTCATAAGATGTTAAGTAGAGTACACGTTGTAAAAAAAGTGCGTAAGAAGTGAAGGAACTAATCCTTTGAAGGCAGTGACTGGACCACGCGTGTCTGCCCACGGGCCACAGCTGCGCTGCGCTCTCACTCGGAAGTGGGAGAACTGGCGTCTGTCCAGAGGGGAACTGGAAAACCGAAGCCAAACTAAATCTTAACATCTAACAGAGCCCTGTGATGAACGAAAGGATATACAAATAAACTTTATTTTTCCATTACTGTATTTCCTACAGGAGTGCGGCAGTATCATTTTTGTGCATGTAGTCTGAATGCAGGTGCACAAGATAACTCTTCCTACTTGTTTCTCATGCTACGCTTCATGAGGTCGCATAAAACGCGCCAAACTAAATGTTTTTTAAAACTACACCGGTCAACAATAAATACTGGAATCCAGCAGTCAAGAAACGCAGGTCCGTTTCCCTTCTTTTGAAACTTTCAGCTCTTAACCCGCAGTTGGCACACGCCTACAAACCCCTTTTCTCTGTCGTTTGGTTAATTGGGGAATCGAGTATGTTGCCAGCTGGTTGTTAACGGGCGTTTTCGTTTTGCGAAGCTCTGCACCAGCTGACAGAGGAAAAAGCTTTAATCAAGTCGGCAAAACTAAAAACAAAACCCACAACAGCGCGCGTTGCTTTACGGCTGTGGCCTGCTCGGGGTTGGCGGCAATTTCGTTGACCTGAATCCGACGGAGACTCGAGTTGGTTGTAGCGTGTGAAGACGAAACGGGAGACACTCCTCTGAGCTGGTGTTTCTTCCAGGGTGAAGGGGGAACCTGGAAGAAGGTGAGCGGGCAGGAGCCCCAGATCCTGTAATGGCGCCTCGCTGGTAAACACGACAGGTAGGGCTTGGATACACACCGTCGAGTCTGCGCAGTCAAACACCAGGCCGACAGAGTAACGAACCCGGTCACGGTGAAATGAAATGGGAATAGCCAATATCCAAATACACATTGAAACACTAGACACGCTACCTACATTCAAACATTGTAAAGTAATGGTGCGCCGGTCCTGTCGAAGTAACCCACTGAACACAAATGGTTAAATCAGGCGACGTCCTGTTCTTGCTAATAAGCACGGTGAGTTTCCACACGAGGAAAAACAGACTGCGAGCGGTGAAATAATTAAAAACTCTTCTCATATGGCAGACAATCTGGTGTTTAACGTGTTGGGGGGGCTGGTCCGGCCTGGCCCGGCCCAGTCCAGTCCAGGCCCGGTGCTGGCCGCTGCGCTCCAGGGCTGGGCTGGGCTTCTCCTGAGCGAGCCGAGCCTTTCACTCAGTCCGAGCCATTTCAGCCGATACACTATAGATATATGTGTGTGTTTGCGCTTGAACTGTCGTTTCTGGTGTGTAATGCTGAACTTAGTGCAGCTGGTTCATGTGTAGTCTAGTCCCACTACCCTTCTCTGCTGCTGGGCAGGTAACGAGAGGAGTGTGTGTCGTGGCCGGGGTCTCTTTCACTGGGACCAGTCAGGGAATGAGCCCCTACCCCAGAGGAGCCGCAGGGAAATGCCGCTCTCAAGCCATCGGAAAAACTGTTACTGGTTTCCACGCGTGACTAACGTGTATCAAGAGAGGCGAGATATACTGTGTCCATAAAGCGCAGTTCTGTGGCTGTTACAGCCGTTCAGCGCAGAGCGGGGGTTCGGCCGGCAGATGGCGCTCTCGAGCCGCGCAGACCCCGCCGCCGGGCCGAGCGAAGCAGAGAAAAAGAGAGGACAACGTAAAAATAAAAATCAGAAGATAAATAAAAACCCCCACAACAGGAGCAGTCCGAGTGAGGGGGAAGCAGAGATTAGCGTGACAGCGAGTGACGGCGCCGGGCCGCGGTGCTGTCGAGCTGCGGGCCGACCCTGTGCTATCGGCCGGCTCCGAGAGACTGACGGCGCTGCTGCTGCCCGCTCGGAGATGGTGTACTGGATGTGATTTAAACGCGCACATACTGTATATATATATACATGTGGTATTTTTTAATAACATGGTCTGTTAATTCAGCGACAAACAAGAGGGAGGGAGGTTGGAGGGTCGCGGTGCGCACCAGCTCGGCCTGCAGCAGCTGCGCCCGTCTGTGTTGGCTCATCCGTCGCCCTCCTCCTCTTTACTTTGCGGAATGACCGCAGTAAAAAAAAGTCTAGCAAGTTCAGACGAGCGAATGCCAGCATCCAAGATCTTGTGTAATTACCACCAGGATATATTTTTTAACTTTGTTTCTTTTTTAAAAATCTTTGTTGCTAAAGCCTTGTGCTCCCGGTGCGTCACGCACTTTGGAAGCGCTTTGCCGTCCTGGGGTTGTCTCTTCACAGGCCCCTCTGCCCTCTTTCTGCCTCATGTGCTGCAGGTTATGCAAATTGCGATGGCAGGACACTAGGCTGTAATTCAGCAGAAGGCATTGCAGACATTAATCCCCTTTCTCCCGGTTCCGCTTTGCTGAAATGCTGTCATATGCCTCTCAGCTTGAAGATCAGATCCAACACTAACTTCTAAGATGCCGGGAGTCGGGTATATAAATCATTACGGATATGAAAACCGGCGAGTCTGTGAGGTGGCCCTATTTCTTGAAAGGGACGGACAGTTCAATTGACTCCGTCTTTGAACAGACCAGAGCTCTGTCTTCTCATGTCAGCTGTGACTTGCTGGGATTAGTTTATTTCTTCTCATTTTTTTTTTGCCACCATGAATCGTGGCAGTTCCCCGACTGCTGTTCTGAAGTCTTCCTGTAAATAAACTCACATGCATAATTCAGTGGAGTGTAAATAATTTACCGTGGAGTGGACAGTGATGAAACAATGCGCCGGTTCTCAGCGCTATAGCAGAGTAAGGTGTTTTCCGATGGCTTTAGGAAAACGGCCGAAATGTCTTAATCATCCGGTTGTCCGAATGTGCTGGGAAGAACTGCCCTGGAATTCTGCCTCCCAGGGTTTGGTTGTAAAAGTGACGTTGCTTTTTATTCATTTTGTTTCTCATGTATACGCGTTGACGTTGGTTAAGAGTTCTCCCCGTTCTTCATGGCAAAGTATGCCAAAGAGTTATCTTGTTTCCCAGGGATTATAGTGCCAAGGGGAAACATTAGGAATAATTATATTTACGCATCTGCTACTCCAGTGCGATGGAGCTGCGGTACAAATACATGGGTTTGTTGTTGAAAAGATCTTGGAGGATTTATGCACTGAGAGTACAGATAACCAAGTGCCTGCTTAACTTTCAGTCTGTCTGGAGGCCTTAATTCTTCTTCCAAAGGAAGAATCAATAAGCAGGTTTTGTTAGAAGCGAGTGCAAACATGCCGAAGAGGCAAGGGAATGAGTAGTCTCTGCATTAGGCATGGAGTTTGTCACTCCAAGCATTCCTGGTCTGTTTTGTGTGTTCACCCTTTCCCTGATCTGCAAGTTCAAGCGAGCGTGAGCCGGGAGGGCCGGAGTGTTCTCTCGACAGTCTCCCTTCTTCTGCAGGACGGCCTGAAAGCCCCACGGAGAGGAGTGAGAACCACAGAGCTGTAATGCAATTTTCTTCTCTTTCACCTGTTGGATTAATCTCACTGTGACATGGAATCTCAAAGAACTTTCATCATCGTTTGCTGTTTTATTCATTATGTATTATTATAAAATGGGTGACTTGTAGTTTTATAATGCATATTGATATTTTTTAATGACCAAAGTGTCTTCCACTGCATAGTGAAAAGATACAGTATGTTGCCAGTCTGTTACCATTAGTGTTTAAACTACCCTGTGATCGTGGGATAATGGCTGAGGAGAGTGAAGTTTCTAAGGCAGGACAGTACAGTTCTTCAGTGCAGAGATTCTGGCATAGCAGTAGTGTGCAATTAAATGGATAAAAGATGACTGACTGCTCATTTGGCACAAGAGGTGAACTACCCCTGACAAAGAAGAAAGCACTCCAGTGTTTTTTTATGTAAATTCCGAGCAACTCGTTGAATCACAGATTGAAGCGATGAGCAACTGACTAGGCACAGTCTGAATACACTGACATAGTTGGGAGTGAAGAATGTCTTTGCAGGCAAAGCCTCTAATGAAGAGGGAGAAAGCTTTGTGGGAAAAGTGAACTTGGTTGTGTGAGCTCATTTAAAGAATAAAGCTGTCTGCATATCCTTTAGCTGTGCTCAGCAGAGTCCGACCATTAGAGAGCTGTGTCTCTGCAGGTGAATTTGGACATGAGGAGGATAGTCTAGCCCAGATGAGTTCCCAGTCCTGGTCCTGCTGGTTTTCATTCCAGCTGAGCTTTGTTATATAACTGAAACCTTCATTGACCATGTAATTGAAAAATGAATTTGAATGTGTTGGGGGCATGTCTTTTACCTATTGCATTTTATTAAAAAATTAAGATCTATGACTTTTGAGTGGAAATAAACATGCAAAGGTTCTAGTCAATGAAATTATTAATCCAAATAAGTAATGTTTGGCTGGAATGCAGACCAGCAGGTGTAAGGTGTCCCCAGGACCAAAGGTTGGAAGTCCCTGTTCTAGTCTTTACACAGCTAGCTGTTCGAGACTACTTTAACCTTGATAACTTTCTTTACAGAGCAGCCTTTCACTTGTAGATAATGACAAAGAAAGAAAACTATTCTCTGCCCTTAATAAGATGATTGTAATGCAAATTGCACTGTGCCTCATTAGGCATGGTAATATGGTATTCACACTTCTGTATTAACATTTAATTTATTGCTCTAATAAAAAAACAGAAAAGATTAACAGTTTCTGTTGCAGCATGGGGAGTCTGAACAAGGGAGACTACAGGCATGTCTCCTTGGGACAGTGATCTTTCCAAAGGCTTGCAATGGGGAAAAAAATATTCTGTACGATCCAGCGAATTGTGAAGTGCAGTGTGTCAGGGTGTGGACCTAATACATCGTGAGGGTGAGAGGTAAATGTGTGGTTATATATCTATAGGAAAAAACTGGGTAATTACCATTTGGCCTTACTGTGGTCAGTGTACAGCTGGGGGTCAAGGCAAAGGCCCCTGGCTCAGCCACTACTGGTGTATTGGTGCCCTTGTGACTGTAGTTAAGAGTAGTAGGAAAGCAGTGAGGCAGGGCTTGTGATCCACCTCTGATCCTTCATGCAACCAGTGAACAGGCTACAAACATAGGCGGTCTCCCTCAGTCTCGAACGCAGGACACTGAGGCGTGATGAAACTGTTAGCATTGGGCAGTGTCTGAGGAGAGAATGGGGGGCTCTCTTCATCCTGGAGTCAACCACTGCAGAGCAGAACAAGACGCCCAGCTAGTTATTGACTCCGAGAGGCAGTGAGGTCAGGTTCAGCTCATCCTCCGATCTTAGTTAGCTGGGTTTGGAGCAGGTGTATGTGTGGGGGGCAGAGGTGAGGACCATGTCCATAGGGGAGCCAAGCCTCCACTATTGGCTAGGAAGCGCTGGTAAATGAGAACCTCCACACGGTGTGAGCAGCAGTCTGGTTCTGCACCGAAGAGCATCATGCCCACTGCAGCTCCATCTGCTTTAAAACCACTCACTGAGGCCAGGAAGGGAAGAAAATCTGAGCTAAAATCAAGTCTCTTTTGAAATAGGTTTGATTTAATCTTTTATTTCACAGCGGTACCCTCAGTCAGTTGTAAAATCTGTAGCTTGTAAACACGTAAAAATGTTTTTCTTTTCCCATGGGTGTTTCATGATCAAACTTGGAGCATTTGTGTAGCCAGATCTTCAGACTCGGCAGTAAAAAAGTTCTTGAAAGAAAAAACAGGCTGAGGGTAACGGTTCTGCTTTGTGTTCATCAGGTACTGTATTTCTGTTGAAGTCCAAAGCGCTGTTACGTGACCAGGCTGTTGGGAACTGTTTTGCTGTACAGATGGCACAACAGGACTTCACTGGCAGATGGAAACCTTTTCTTTATGCCTTTAATGTAAGTGTGCCAAAGAAATAAAGTAACAGTGCAGGTTGCAGTGGTGGCAACTATTGACGGTGCTGCTAATTAAGGAAAAAACTTTAGATTGTGCAATGTTAGCAACAAAAGTTTAGCTAAGAAGATGAAAGTCAACTACGTATTAGTTGCATTTCTCAAGAGACGGTTATCTGAGTTCACATCACAGGTAAATCATAGTCACTGTGCAGTTGTAGTGAAAGTCTTTATCCCCATTCTGATTATTCCCATTCCGAAGTCTAACTTTCAATATGTAAAATTATTTCTATGGTCGATTATGAGCCTTTGACAAATACAAATTTTGAAATTGTGTCAGTGGTAGGAGTGTGAATATGCATGTGCTTCAGAAGCATTTTTCTCTCTCACTTTCCATCTAACACTGTTGGTACTGTACGTGTGAGTGTTGGAGACTGAGTGTGGCTCAGCAGAGTCACTGTGATTATACAAGATTGTTCTACACAGATTGAATTTCTGAAAGTGCAGATTATTACAGTTTATACCTCCTCTCTCTGGAGACTAAATAAATCGCCCTGAAGTTGATGGAAGACATTAATTCATATTTAGGGCTGTTAATCCAAAAAGCAATGCCACATTAAAAATGCATGTTCTCCAAGATGGAGATATAGCTTTATGGTTTATTGAGCAAGGAACTGCACTGGCCAGGTTGATCCTCCAATTCTTGAGTTCATAAATATTGAATAAAAAATATAGTTTGAAATTATTAAAAAAACAACAGGGGAATACATATTGTATTATAACACTGAATCTTGGAGGGGGGGAAATTGCATTATGTTTCCAGCATGAAACAGGGTGTATAGAAAGAGTAAAGTCACTTTACTGTTATTGATTTCCTCCTCCGCAGCAGTCGATAGTATCCCAGCTGCCATCGGAGAGTGATAGCTGACACTGGGGTGGGGGGAAAAGTAAAAAAAAAAAATGAAACGCAGCCTAAAGTGTCACATTGTCAGATAGACAGGACTGATGTCATACCTGTGGGAATGACGGTTTGTGTGGCACTACAGCTGAGAGGCTTCGTCGCCTAAATCTGAGCAGCAGACATTCTGGGTGATGTGTGTATTGATATTAATTACTGGCTAATGCACAGAAAACAGTTCAGATAAGGGGTAACAACTCAAATGGGCATGATGATGTAATTAGTGAAGTGCCACGGAGATAAATGATAAAGAGCTGTGCTCCTAATATTTGTCAATGATCCAAATTCTGATATAGTTAGTAAACAAGTCAAGTTCACACATGTTGTCAAAATAGGAGGATCAGTAAACGCTGTAGAAGCAGTAAATAAAGTTTAAAAAATTGTTATAATTCAGGACTTGGCAGACTCCTGGCAGATGACATTTAGTGCAGAGAAGTGCATATTGCATGATGTAGCTAGCAGAAATATAAACAATAGATGTAAGGTAGGAAAGGCTGAGCTGGAAGTTACATAAGAAAAACATTTTTGCTGTTAATGCTACCACATCACCTACATCATCTAGACATTGTGGGGAAGCAAAACGAAAGGCAATCATAAAGCTAGGATATAAACATAATTAGCAAATGAGGTATGTTACGTTAAAACTGTGAAGTGCACTAATTAAAACCTCATTTATGTGCAATTTTAGTTACCAATCCAATGAATCAATTCAGTGAAAAGCTACCAGATATTTTCCAGGACTTAAAGGACCTTCCTGCACCAACGGTCTGAAAAGAGCTTTTTACTGTTCAACAGAGAAGACCACAAGGGCAACAGTTTCATTGATGACAGTGCATAATTAAGACCCTAACGTGAGCACTAATCATTAGCGAATTAAAATGGTTCAACATATTTTTGGCTCCTAAAAAGTGGTTTTGTGAAGCTCTGCAAATGTCTGGAAAGGCGGAGTGCGTTTGAAACGCAGGGCGATTTGCAAATCCATAGATATGAAGACTTTGTTGATGGGTTCATTGTGGCTTTTTGTAATTTACTGGTCTGGCAACAAATTGAAATGTGCTTTGCACTTGGATGTAAGCCCAAGTGTAACTAGAGCCGCAGTTTACTTACATCTTGTTTACTTTCCTTTTTCCTGGGTGTACTGTTTGTATTCTGCCCTACAGACTCTTGATGAGAATCACAAAAGGACCTTTTTAGGTACAAAAGGCGTAACCCCAGTGACGTTCGCTGCGGTAATTTAAAATGTTTCTGTGAACATGGCGGTTTCTTGTAAGCGCAGACGGCACCTTGACAGATCTCTCGTCTCTCCGCTCGCACCAGAGGAAACTGCTCAGGTTGTTTGCTGGTGTTGGGTGGAGCTCTCAGCTGTTCTTGGGCGCTGTGACAGATAGGTCTGGTTTTTCAACACACTCCTGCAAGTAACAATTACCAAAGCTCCGGTAAAGTGTGGTCTTAATTTCGTTAAGGGTTTGATCAAGAGCTCAGCTCAGACAGAATATGGAACAGGGAATGGAGGGCAAGTAGAGTATTTAAATATAATGGAAGATGTCATGCCAAAGCAATTTTCCTGAGGAGCCCATCGTGTCCACAAGCGCAATTGAAGCCCTACCATTTGACCTCATTGGCTTCCGTTTTCCTAATCGAGAGGAATGAGTTTCATGAAATCTTTTTTTTTGTTTTCATTGAATACCGGAGCAGGTGAAAAATTCTTGGCTTCTGCCTTTCAAGGCATTATCTTTTTTTAATAAAGTTGAATAAGGACAAACACAGTGTTCTAAATAATAAGATAAGGAAAATGTTATTCATTTTTGTTTTACATTTATCGGTATGCTTTAAATTGAGACTTGGACACCAGAAATGTCACAGAGGATGCAGCCGGTGGTTTAATTAAATTGCCAGAATGAAATTCTGTCGCTTGATACAATTTGTAATTCATCCGTTAGACTCTGGAGGATTCCTCCACTCTTTTTCACTTTAATTGAAAGATATTTCATGGGATTAGAAAAAATTCAGAGGGAGAAGTTATTTATTATTTTAATATCTATATTTAAATTAATTTATTGATGCTACAAAACAGCAGAAAGAAGGGTATTGAGGCGGAGAGGAGAGTCATTCCTGATTCTTTCAGTGTCCTATGTAGCAACCAAATGAATTTTTTCTTAACATGAACAGAGCATTTTATTAGAGGCAAAAGCACAACTTTAATGTCCCGATACCTACAACATCAATGTTGCATTCATGCAGAAAGACACTTTCCATATTTTCAAAGGGCTGTGCTTTGGGAATTGTGGCGATATTGATGTTTTTTATGGAATGTTAAATCAAGATGGTTTCATTTAATTTCTAATGAGGTTATTTTAGACGTGACATAGTCCTGACAAAGAAAGCATCGCACTCGCATTTCGAATAGCAGCATTTTTTTTGGTGGCTCCCAGACCAGCATTGCATTCTTTGGGGTCCTTTAGCATTATTGCAGTCAGACCTGTGGAGACATGCTTGCATGAAAATCTAAAATATATCAAGAAATGCTGAATTGACTGCTCCATAGAGTGCAACAATAGTGCCATATACCAAAAAGTGCATCTGCCTTAAAGAAATACCGAGGACCATCATATTTAATTTGAAGAGTGCCAGGAATTTACCGTTAGGTATACTTGGCCTTTAGTTTAAATTCTTAAGACAAAGAGGGAAGCTCTTTGTTTGGAGCGGTTATTCTGGAAGTCTGGCTCATACTGCTGTACGGAACTTGCATGCCTCAAGCCTGCATCAGAGGTTTTGCAAAAGAGGCCCTGCAGCAGGTTAAGTGCTCGCACTGGTCCATCTTCCAGTGCGTTTGATTGAGGGAGCTGGAGCAGTGGCTCGTCACTGGCGCGGTCATGCGGGGAACGCCAATTAACTCGGCATAAGAGGGCCCTCTGTCCCTGTGTGCCTTGCAGTGCAACTTGTGCGTGAGCCGTTATTAAGCCCTCCAACTCCAGCCTAAGTGCAGGCAGAAAATTATTTCTGCGAAGGTGAAGTGTGGGGAGGGGTGTGCCTGCATTTGGGCTTTTACCTTTCTGCGCGATGCAGCTGTGTTCCCTATGGTGCGGAATCATCGAGAGCTGTCGTTACCGGGCAGAAAGAGCACTAATTGTTTTGAAAACCTTTCTTCAGTTCTTGCCCCAGCAGTCTGATCTCTCCTGCGAGGGGCTGCTGTGCAGTGGCTGGGTTATTGACTATGTATGCACAGGATGTTAACGGGCTCGGGAGCCGCGGCGCCGCTCAGACTTTGTGATTTGACGGCTGCTGCCGCTGACTGGTTCTGATCTGACGGCTCCTCTGGGGGAAGGAACTACATCAGAGGAAATGAAGAAGAGTCTCGGTTATACAAGGCGAGAGGGAGGAGGGCAGCTGTTGAATCGGGGTGTTAGTTTTAACGACTCGTGTGCTGAATTTGAAATGCCGTAAGCCGGGATTTGTAAACCGTCCTTAAATTATTGATGCATCCCGGCGGTATGTGCACACCAATCGAAAGGCTTGACTTTTGTCCACAGAGCCTGATTTGCCAGTGTGACTCATTCCTTAATAATTCAGGGCCCCTGTAGGCCTTGTGATCATGACGCACTGGAGCTGGTCTCTACAGGGGGTTCCCGCTATGTTCCGGGCTCTGCACAGCACCCTGATGGGGCGTGTTAGTGGTTTAAAAGTGTCTTTATTAAAGACTAATACAGGAGCGATCACATACCCAGAGACGCAAACCTGGGGGGCGAGGATCAAGAGTGCTTGTCAGGCAAGTGCAGAGGTGTAAGATCAAAGGAAGTATATAGAGAACAAATTTCATGCGCTGAAGTGCAGCATTTTATGACCAATACTGACAGGGAGAAGGCTAGCAGTGAGCAGCATGACCTCTGTGGATAGTCGCTGGCCACGTTGCTCGGTTTCTCAAGCCTGTTTTGAAGGGGAGAAACTGTAATCCCGTTTTACAGAACAGTCTTATCACGGGAACCAGACACGGACTGAATCCAAATTCCAAACCACCCACCCCCAGCCACAAAATCCCAATCCCTTTTTTTTCCACAGTGGGGTTCTGTTATTTACGGTCGTACTTTGGCTAACCAGTTGCCACAGACTTGTCTAACCTGATTTTCCTAATTCTCAAGAACAAGTTTTGAATAAATGCCGACAAGGAGCTCGCAAAACTGCCGCACTTCCGAATGTTGTAACATTAAGATATCCGGAAAGAGAGCAGCCTCCTTGAGCTTTCGGTCCCTTTCTGCAGTTCAGGTCAGTTTCTTGTTGATTGCAAGGCACAGCCAGGTAGTGTTCTGTTCAGAGCCTGCAGGGACAGACGGAGATCTGTCGCAGATCGGCGTCACATGTTTAAAAGTGTCTTGCTTTAAGTAACGCCTTTCCGCGGCCTTTGGGACATCGGTGAAATGTCAGCCCGCAGGAAGGATCCTCAAGGGGTCTGCAGGAAAGGAACCCACCAATCGGAGTCTGTGTGTAAATCGGAGCGGGACATTTAATTAACACGTACCTCTTCACAACAAGCAAACCTGCTAATTAAACAGTTCTCCGGCTGTGCTGTATATTGTACCTTTCTGTGCCTATAGTGGCAGAAATTAATTTTGCAAACTGGTGCTTATCTGTTGCACAAGGGCTAAAGGGACCTGGTAAATACACTTTAATTCTTCTGAGTGAACACGGCATTCATCTATGTGAACATTCCCCTTTGCCTTGTGTAGGTAAGAATGCCAATTCACTCATTCCCATTCCTGTTCTGGTTTTGTCAGATCTTTGGTTTTAGTTCAGTGTCTTCCAAGGTCTTTGCTATTCACTGAGTTTAAAACATGTTACAGAAAAGAGAGGACCAATACTGTTATATTGGCAAATACCATTTGTGTGGTTATTGATCTTTCTCTGTACCGAGCCTGTTTTTTTTAAGACCGGTTATGATCTATGCTTTCATGCTTCTCTTTTTTCAATGGGAGAATTATGTGAAGGCTAGATCTCTGTAACTGAAGGCAGCTGGACATTTCAAGTGTCAGCAGGGCGAGTGTGCTTGTGTTCCTAAAGACATCAAGGATATATGGTCTACAAGAGCGCCCTCACTACACTGCTCGCAGTTAACCCATCCCTGCAGCAGGATGAATTCACCCTAGTTTTTCATAGCTCAGGAGTGATGTGACTGATTTATATCCATCAATAAATCATAGATTTGCAATGACGTCCCGTCTGCCAGAGCTTTTTTGTTTGTTATGATCTTTTGTTCAGTACTGTGCAATAACTTAAATCTCACAGCGCTTGTTGGACATTTCAAAATTCATTTAAAAAATACTGGTTCCATTAATGATTAAAGTGCTTTTCAAATGAAAACATGTTTGAGAAGTTGATGTGATAATCACATTAACTCCAACTCCTTCTCTTTTGTCTTTTCATTATGATTTTCTTGATTGGATAACGTGGTATAAAATGCTGAAGTGAGTACTGTTTTTAATGTCGGTTTTACACATTACTGAGCTTGTTGAAAGATATTGGACAGCTGTTTAAATTTTTATGTTCATCAAGTTAGTAATTTCCATTGATTTCAACTTGGTGCCTTGTTCTCTTCTGTTCAGTACAAGGATTTTGTTTTTAGCATGCTCTTTTACCTTTTTTTTGTAAATAAGTAGATGTACAGTACTTTCATCCCCTCTGTGAAACTTATTTTTAGAGGACTGTTTCAACTATAAGGAAACAAAGATGTATTTTCAGTTAATGACTAAAAATCTAATAATGGAACCTGAATATGAGACACATGGTAACATTCTGATTTATAATTGGATTTCAGACCTGTAGCAGCAGGCAATTAGCATTCAAAGTAGAGTCTCTTTCTTGGTATTAAAAGGTTCTGGCTTTGCTTGAAAACTCCAGCAGTTCTGTGTGAAGTTTAACATTTTATCTTCTGATTTTTCTGTCATTCTGCTTCCACTGCTCTTAGTCCCATGTCTGGCATTGTTAGGGATTGTCAGCTTGATTCATCTTCAGTGTGAACTTTCAAGAGTATCTTCTTTTGCTTTACAGTTAAAACTACCTCGCTTGCTAATTTTCGTAGTAATTAATTGCTGTTAGAGTGATATTTAACTTATTCGAGGATCTCAAAGTATTTAACATATTGGTGGGGACCTACTACTGAAGTACACACCCACCTGGGAGACGCATAGTGACCATTGTGCACCAGCAGCCCCACCTGGGAGGCACACAGTGGCCATTAATTTAGCAGAGCCAACACCCTTACTTGTACAAATGGCGTCGTGGGATGTCCAGACTCCGCCTTGCTTAACGTCTGAGGCCTGACAAGCTGTTGCAGGCTACAAGGCGGCAGTTGGTTCGCTCATGGTTATGGAGTCTGACTATCATGCGAGATGAAAATGCTCTGTTCCCTGTTGCAACTAGGCAACCCAAAGAACGGGGGGAGCGGTGGCTCTGTGGCTCAGGATCTGCGCCTGTGACTGGAAGGTTGCCGGTTCAAATCCCGTGGCCGCCAGAGGAATCCTACTCCGTTGGGCCCCTGAGCAAGGCCCTTAACCCCCACTGCTCCAGGGGTGATGTACAATGGCCGACCCTGCGCTCTGACCCCCAGCTTCTCTCCCTGTCTGTGTCTCCATGGAGAAAAAGCTGGGGTATGCGAAAAGACAAATTCCTAATGCAAGAAATTGTATAGGGCTAATAAAGAAACATTAAACATTAAACAAGTCAACTTAGATCAGCAGTGAAAGAGGTGTTCATTTGGTTTAATATTTTATCCATTTTATGATTTCATGATATGACTTGGCAGTAGCAAAAATAAGAAATGTAGCTCTTACATCCACATTCCCTGAAAAGGCTCCTTCTCTTTTTACTCCATACATGAGTCCAATCAGACATCTTTAACAAGTCTGAAGTGGGACTTCATAATCTTGATGTGCTGACAGTGTGCTAATGAAGAATTGAATCTGTAATCATGTGTAATATTAGAGACACACTTTCCTCTGACCTCAGCAGGTGCTTTCACTTTTAATCCCATAAGGAAAGAAACTCCTTAACTGGAAGATTTTTTTTTTTAAGGGAGTAAATTCGTTTTGATTTTCACCATTTTTGGTATTCCATGAAAATGAGCAGGTCTCTGCCTTGTCTGTTTTCTCACATTGCCTGTGTAAGCAAGTTTACAACCGGGAGATAAAAAAACAAACCGGAAGAGTGATACCTTGAGCTTCCAAGAAATGTGTTTATAGAGAAGATTGGACAGGTTTCTAAATTTGTTTAATGTGGGACTGTTTATGCACCTCATTAAAAAAAAATCCGGTTTCTCTATTCACTTGATTCAGGAGGGCATGGAGTTACACAGAGATTTATGCACCTGCCTGCCTTCCAGTGTTGTAGGCTGCCAGCAAGAGTGAAGTTCCACTAGTGTCACAGCAGGCTGGCTGCTCCTCTTACTGTCCTTCCATTGCTGAGCTTTGAAGCAAACTCAGTAGTTCTCACCCATAACCAGCAGGATCATCACGGCTGTTAAGACTCTTGTTGCACTGAAGGGACTGCATGTTGTGAAGCCCTGCTCTTGCCTGTCATACAGGACCGACAGACAGACGATGGAGTGGCAGGCGCACGTGTGTAACCTGTCTGCCAGTTTTGTCTGATATTGTACCAGCTACTTTTTTTAAAAGGAAAACTGTTTTTATATCGCCGTAAACTGAAATAAAAACAAGTTCTCTTTGCCCAAGTTCTGCTACCATCGGAACCATCTTCCTTTTCCACGGTAGATCGGATTCCTTCCACTTCTTATCTGTTACCCAGCAGGTAATTATTTCTAATAGCTCTCGACGGTAAAGTGAAGTAGATCAGGTTATGCATGGAAACATCCTGATTTATTGTAAGAGTCTGACCTCATTAACTGACATAAAATTACATCAGCCCAGTCCCACATGCTTTGCAGTATTTCACTGGTGTGAGCAATTAAAAACGGCAGCAAGAGTCCCACCTGCAGTTAAATACGAAGGTAGAAGAGGAGAGGCACTAGTTGGAAGCAGCTCTCTTGCATGCCTTTCAATACATTGATACAGGAAGCTGGTTGATGTATCTTCCTTACTGAGGGAGATGTTGTTCAAACTCATCGTGTCAAACTGAAATCATAGTCCGTAAAATGTCAGTTTAGTGGATGTTCAGCTCCTAAACTTTTCTGGCAGGCTGCTGTTCTGTAAGTATTTGAAAAAAACGGAACATGAGGAAGAGCATTTGTGCCCCTGCGAGTGCAGAGATCCTCTGGGATTGCTCGGAATGAAATCTGCTGCAGTTCAGGAAAGATCGATTTACTCCGTGCCGTTTAAATAATGGACCCTCCGTGAGCAAACCCTTGTCTGTTCAGAGTCCCAGGAAATGTTTTATAAAGCCAATACAAAGCTGTAAATTAATTCCTCTTATCTACTTTAGGAAATAAGAAAAAAGGCCACAAGTATAAGCTGTTGTTTTTATAGGACTGTATAGACCATACCAGTTTAGAAAACATTAATTTGATTTGACTGGAATGTTCTGCCTGGCAAGGCAGTGGCAAAATGGGGAAAAAAAAAAGAAGTGGAGCAGCAAAGCTCTCTGTAATTTATTGGGAATAATCAAACCTTTCAGAAATAATTTCAGTGCACACCTGCCTCAATGTGCATGTAAGTGGCGAAGAAATTAATTTGTACTCTCTTATCCATTCAGCTGAGGGTGAAGAACATGATGTCATCGCTTAGCACGTCTTGTTCTGCACAGAGTGCAGTTCCTGGCTTTCCTCATGCCAACTGCATGACAAAGCAGTTACTCCCCCAGCCAATTCATTACCATCTGTTTTTAATCCACTTTGTTGTGCTCAGCGTGCATAGAGTCATGCTTCATATTGGGAGACCTTTAAAATGCGCTTCACATTGCAACTCCTCCACCTGACAGTGAGATTTTGCAATTTGCTTATTTGCAATATTTGGGTAATTTGTTTCTTCTGAATCTCCATTCCCTTTATCTCCATCATCATCACCTTTCCTCCAGGCTGCCTGAAGGATGTATAGACTGTGTGCTCCCCAACGCTGATAGGAAGCCTTTTTCTTTCCTTCTTCAAACACTAAGAAGGAGCCTGCTGGAGACTTTAGCCTCAAAGCCTCCTTGTATAGTTGTAAAATTAAAAGTGACAAATCCTTTAAACAAAACTGCTTTAATTTATTTTAAAAACTGAAAAGTGTAAGAGAAAAAGAGTGGTAGGAAGAAGGAGACTGTAAGACCAAAACATGGTTAGTTTGTCTGTGTACCTTGGAGAATCTCCCCTAGCTGCTGGGGAGGGGGATGAGCAGAGTTGCTGGTGTTAAAGCCAGATCTCCCTGCTGAGTGGAGGTCAGGTGAGGTGAGCACAGTGTGGGGGGTGTGGGTACACAGTGCTGTGCTTCTGAAGCCAGGCAATGTAAGACTCTTTCAGTGATGCTGTGTGAGCTGTGCACTATACCGGCTCTCTTCACAGCAGGGCTACACAGATGTAGCTTTACTGCCTACTCCGTTGCAGGATTTTGTTAAAGCCCAACTTTATTTAATCAAGAACAGAATCAATGTAAGTGTTGAGGCGCTGGCTGTTACACAGTTCTGAAAGAGAGTGCATTGTAAGGTCTGCATGTTGAGCTTTATCACCGTTTATGTGCAGTCCCTGTTATCAGCTGTGTTTCATCAGTGACCACCTCACTGTGAATAACGCGACAGCTCAGAAATACGAATTCTGCTAGAAGAACCTGGACAATTTTAAATGGAAACAAGCATAATAAATAGCTGAGAAGTTCAGTTCAAAGATTAATTGAAAATGTCTAAATAGCATAAAAATAAAAATGTAGACAATTTAGATCAATTACAGAGACCTATTAAGACAAAGTGGAGCAATTGTTTTACCCACTTTTAATCATGCTTCTCTTATTAAAATACAGGTTAATGCAGACAAGATAAAGAGTGTTTGTGCTGGAAATCTGCAGCAAAGGAGCTCAAATGAATGAAAATGAATGCTCACGAACTACTGGCTTGCTTTTACAATGATGCCTTTAAAATAAATTGTATAATTAATCAATGTTTCCTAAATAGCAATCTGTTAATTTGCTTGTGAATGCTGTGGAATGTAACAATAAATATTTACAGGGTAGCCAGCAGGTGCAAGACGGTTTCTTTATTAGGACTGACTGGAGCTTCGTAGTGAAGTGTTGGAGGAAGGAGTTACAGCGGAGCTCGGGTGTGAACAGCTCCTTGTGTGGGTTTGGCTTGGCGCTGGGAGGGAGATGAAGCTTCAGGGGGAGTGTCTGAGGGCTGGGTCATCCCCGTTTCTAGAAGAGACAGTCTGGTTTATGACTACAGCTCAGTCTTTGCTTATGATTGAGATAGTAATGGACTCTTAATAGAGTTTCAAACCATCTGTGAGTGCTGTTTTTTATTTTTTGCTCATATATGGCCAGCAGCCATATCACCCTGCAACTCACAACTGGCAACCCACTGAAGCTAAGCAGGTGTGAGCCTGGTCAGTACCTGGATGGGAGACCTCCTGGGAAAAACTAAGGTTGCTGCTGGAAGAGGTGCTCACCCTGTGCTCACCCTGTGCTCACCCTGTGCTCACCCTGTGCTCACCCTGTGCTCACCCTGTGCTCACCCTGTGCTCACCCTGTGCTCACCCTGTGGTCCATGTGGGTCCTAATGCCCCAGTATAGTGATGGGGACACTATACTGTAAACAGGCGCCGTCCTTCGGATGAGACGTAAAACCGAGGTCCTGACTCTCTGTGGTCATTAAAAATCCCAGGGCGCTTCTCGAAAAAGAGTAGGGGTGTAACCCCGGTGTCCTGGCCAAATTTCCAATTGGCCCTTACCAATCATGGCCTCCTAATAATCCCCTTCTATGAATTGGCTACATTACTCTGCTCTCCTCCCCACTGATAGCTGATGTGTGGTGAGCGTTCTGGCGCACTATGGCTGCCGTCGCATCATCCAGGTGGATGCTGCACATTGGTGGTGGTGGAGGGGAGTCCCCATTACCTGTAAAGCGCTTTGAGTGGAGTGTCCAGAAAAGCGCTATATAAGTGTAAGCAATTATTATTATTATTATTATTATATGTTGTACATAGCTTGCTTCAGTGTTGTTGTGCATTATTTTAAAATTATGCCCTTTAAAGCAAATCTAACTTTGATTCGTAGTGCTGTTGTAAGCACTGCTGTGGAGGCTGTGGGGTTGATTGTTGCAGTAAGTCATGGATGGGACTAGACTAGTTCCCAATCCACAACTCTCCTACACAGGTTTTACTTCCACTGGAGTACTGTTGCTATATTATACATATCGCCACCACTGCGCTGCGTTAATACATAATATAATCTATTTCTTTTGATGTGGCTTCATCATATTATCATCACCGTTTTTATTATTCATATCTCCAGTACAATACTGGAGTTGCATAACAGTTTCAAAATTATTGCAATTAACACGGTACAGAATAACTACAGTACAGCTATGGAATCATGTTTTGCAGCATTTTGGTAAGATCTGAAAGCGACTGGTGGATGTACTATCCATGCACAACTGCTGTGTGGTGACCCAGCACCTTTATTGACATGGAAGAGCTGGCTTTGATTGCGGCTAGATACATTTTTCTACCAGCAGTTTTGCATTTTAGCTAAATGTGCTGATCTGGTGATTTGTTAGAAATTTTAATAAGTTTGGAGAAGAGAGCAGGATAACAAGAAATGTTGAAAATGTTTTTTGCTCCCCTACACTGAGGTGTCTGAGGTTGGCGCTTGCTGTTGTTTTCCATCTCTCCATTTCTATCAGGTGGGTTTAATTAATTTTTATTCTTTCTGTGTTTATTGATATTTTTCATATCTCCACCATTAGTGTTCTTTTATTGCTCAGTCTAACCACTTTTGCAAATAGAATATTGAAAAATAATTGCTGCAATGCCAGGAAGTGTAGAGAAATTGTTTTTCAAATTGCCATGCTGCCCTAGAAAAATTTATAGTGTCACATTTTATTACTTGGTGTTTTTCATTGTTTTTGTCATTATGATTTTCTATAAACCACAAATAATTGCTCTCTTCAATACTGAATCTCTGGATAACAGAAATGCGCTGGAGAAGACAAAGCAGGATTTCATCAAATTTTCACAAACAGAAAATGCATCTGCTTGCGACGAGCCCCTACAGCACATGGTGCCGAGACCAGCTCACCAGAAGCTAGTGATGGGTAATGTCATTATTGTGCCGAATGAACTAATTGCTTAAAAAACTGACTGCGATGCTAAGTAGATCTCCATTATGACCAGCTATTTATTAGCATCTGCTCGTATTGTCCCCAAAAGAACAATAGCATCCATGATAATTACTGTCAGTGCTAGCACTGTAACAGCTAATTTATACAGCTAGACTGCCTAGCTTACTGTAGTGTTCGTTTCCAACAGGACAGTGTCAAAGTCCGCAAAGGTTGGACACAGCTGCCTTATCTTCTGTATCAAGTGTCCCGCCAGTTTTTTATAAGCCAGTTAAGCAAGGCATGAAAACATCATAATAAGGCAGATTAAAAATGAGGAATTTGTATTGCTTGTTTGGTTGCTAGCTGGTAGTTGGTCACCCAGCTATTTCCGTTGAGGATCCTGAAAACTGCTTTGGCAGGACAAGTTGTACCACACCCCTTATTCTGCATACAGCCCAGCCTTATTTCCTGGATGTGGTCTGCTGTTTCCTAAGTCTTCTGATGCTACACAAGGTATCCCAGTGCTGGGAAGTGCAGCCCTTTGCCCAGTATGCATGCCTGTCACCCTTCTCACCCACAGTGTTTGCGCAGGGTCTCTGTTAACCTGCGGTTAAGGGCTGAAGAGGAGGACGTGCAGTGTTGGAGCTGTGTTAACACTGTGGTGTTAACACAGTAGCATTAGTGAGACCTGTCGGTTGACGTATCTTCGATGCCAACCAGATTGATACATCTGTCGAGCGTTAAAATTGTTCAGCACTTGACTTGTTAACATTTGCAAGCAACCACAGCCATATGAATCCTAATTCAAAGTCCGATACAAATCACAATAAATGTAGTGATTGATAGCAAAGTAAACGCTGATAAAGGCTGCATGGCCACTGGTTTAAATAATAAAAGCAAATGATGACAAGTTTCCTGCCTCCAATGCATTTTCACCACATTTTATACCAAGTATTTTTTTCTAAGTTATTTTGTTTCCTGTTGTGAAAGAGTGATTTTCATTGTCTGGGAATGTAGCTCCTTTCTCTTCTCAAACCGCTTTCCACCTCCTTTCATATTAACAGCACTAGTGTCTGGTTGTGCTTTAGATAAATATTTCATATACAACTTTGTTGTTAAGCAAACAGTTTTACATGAAACTGCAGCATAAATCATGTATAACCTTTGTGTTTTCAAGCACAGCTTCCTGGAAGATCAGATTTTTGTGATAAGCAAAGAGGCTCAGCGTATTCCAGCTACAGATTGCTTTGCTACATGATTAGTTTTTTCAGTAGAACTTGTAGAAAGCATTTTGCTCCTTTTCATGTGCAAGCACTGATAAATTACTTGTAACAAGGGCTTTCTTTTTTCCTGTGACACATCCCAAATGTTTGGTTTTGCACATAGCTGTCGGATGAAGTTTGGGTTTTTTTTTTTGTCTTCAAGAATAAAGCGATTTCTCTCTTCCTTAGCCAGAGAAGATCAGAAATACTGTGTAAACCTGACAAGACATGAAAAAATCAGCCATGGGGAACAGAGTCAGGCTAACGTCAAAGTTTCAGCAGCACGGCACCTGTCTACCATGCGATTGGGCATAAATGGGGTTCTGATTGAGGTTTTCTAAGCAAGCCGATGTAGCTGTGATGTAGGTTTTCCAAGGGGAAAAGAGAGAAAACAGTCTAAGATCTCAGACAGCAGAAAAATTAGTCTCCCGTTTCTTCAACGAATCCCGCCTTTGCTGCTGTTGATGGTTCAGCTTTGCCGCATCGTTCCACAGGTGGTGCCACGCTCGGCCCGCTCCGCGCTGTCCTTCGCCAGGACGTCAGCCGACTGTTCTCTGTTCTTACCGCGGTGCTTGTACCCAAGGTACATTGTAGATAGGATCTCTTTTATTTGCGTGTGGTAGGTGCTCTATGCACTCATTCTGGATTTTCTGAAAGAGGAACGACTGAGCTGGAAAATGCGTGGAGAAGGCGCGTCCTGCACAAATGCTCATGTGAAAAGCTGTGAAAGGGGCCTGAACTGGGGCCCCTCCTCCACCATAACCCAGTCGGGGCCTGTGAACCACATGGAGGGGCCCCAGTGAGCTACCGGGGATTGCCTTTGTGAGCGCAGAATTGCACAGGCTTAGAGTGTTGCAAGTGAAGCACTTTGTGACGCCATCGAGCCTTGCGTTCCTCGAGTTGGGCTTGGAGCAGCTCCGGTCCACTGGGAGTCCTAACTTGTCAGACTCCGCTACCGTCGCGCCACGCTGGGAAGCTGTTGACCCTGTTGAAATTTCCCGCCGTGTTGCTCTTTTGTCTGTATTTATCCTTCTCCTTCTCGGATTTGTTTGAACCACAGCGCTTGATTTTGTAAAAGCTTAATCTGAAGGAGGCGTATGTCACAGTTCCAGCCTAGAAAGCAATATCTGTGGGCTGCAAAGGCCACAACCAGGAGCTGGTGTTTCCCCCATCGGCCAATAATTTAATTTAGCTCCGGGAAAGCAGCTAGTACCTTGACTTATCATATATTGCACTGTGATGCTGTTTGAAATGTCAGGCTAGTCTCAAGGTATCTTCACAGAGCTTTCTGTTCCTTCAGCTGTTGCAGCTTCTCTTAATTTATCTCCACAGTTGGCGAGCATCCTGCTGTCTGGTTATAATGCTTCTCTTCGGAGACTGGAGTTCTGGATGAGCTATATGTTATACTGTAACTAGTGCAAATGATTAGACGCACTTTCTTTTCCATTCGCACAGGTCAGCTGGACGCCCGATTAATGGCATTCCTTGTTAAAAATAAGAAGCAGGGGCAGTTCAGTGCTCATATTTTGGGATTTGACTGCCACTGCTCTCTCCTTAAATATTACTGCAGCGTGGAACATTTCACGACACTAAAAAGAGCAGCAGGAGGATTTCTTTGCAAAACTGTTGGTATTTCTTAAATCAGTGAGGATTTGTGTTGTATAAAGGTTCTGGCATCTGAGTGGCTTATTGATAATTTAGACATTTAAAAAATTAAGATTATTTTACTTTTCAAGCAGAAATTTGCAGCCGAACACTTTTGTTTTGAATACAAACAAAATGATTCAAAAATCGCTTTTACTTTTTCTCTTTCCAAAGATGGTGACTGTTGTGCCTGCTGGGCCTATGGCTCTGGTTGTGAGTGAAGCCTCTTTGAACTCTGACTGGGTGTTCCTTCTCTGTCAGGTCTCTGGTATGGTGGTGCCCGAGCTGGCTGTACTGTAGGAGTCTCTCAACTCAATTGTAAAACTTCTAATCTCAGGGGATTTATAGGTAACTGTACCTTTTAATGAAGCTGATAACTTGTGCATTCAACTATAAAAGATCTCAAGAAAAATCCTATACTGTATGTCTACTTTAGAAAATAATTAGGTTAATTGTTTAATTGACTGCTCGGGTTGGAGCATAAGCCAGATGACACGGGGTTTGATGCCACTGTTTTAAAGGCTCCCTTAATTTTCCATCTGCTAAAAATCATGATGTGCTAAATTGGTTCAATTAAGGAAATTAATTGAGAGCCCGGAATGAAAACCAGGACACCATCCATCCCCTGAGCAGTGAAACCAAGCAATAAAAAAAAAATCAAAAGAATTTTGAATTCTCCTTGGAATGTTCTGTTTGTTCTGATTTTCTTTTATTAATACAAGATTATTTTAAAAGGATTATGAGTGTGTATATATTTTGTGTGCATCTGTTCTTTCAAATAGGATCAAAGGCAGTGTAAAGTAGTTGTTCTTGGCTGTCAGCGCAAGCAGATCACCAAGCCCCTCACACTCTGCCTCGCATCCTTCGAGCTTTGACACGCAGTGCCTTCCTCCCCAATTGAAACCCAGCAGGTGGGCGTTTATCTTCTTAAATCCCACCTGGCATCTTTTTAAACCCACATTTGCTGCAGGCAAAAATATTCCATGTAGCATTAATCCATAAAATACACCCACTGCCATTGTTATTAATTATTAAGCCGTGAGGTTAAATTGGATACAGAGATGACTCATGCACAGAGATCTTAAGAACTATTTACTATCACACACACGCTGCATATGTACTGTATCTATTTCAAATCCCCAGAGATTGATTTCTTTTTTATATCATTTATGTGCAAAGGCTGTTGTGCAGTTTTACTTTCATGGGATGTTAAAGGTCTGTTCCTGGTGGGCACCTGTCATGCAGCCCATAAGGAAGTCTGAGAATGCTTAATATCTGGAGAGTGAAACTGTGCCAGGATTGAGGAGAATACCTTCAAATCTGAGGGAGGCTAGCTGAGGGGTCTAGAAGGAACAAGATCAGGGGTTAATGCCCAAAGGTCTCTGCTAAAGTTCTGGGGAGTCTTGACAGCATCTTGCCCTGTGGAACAGCTGCTTTTTTTAAGGTGCTCTTCACCAGAGCTGCGGCCCAGTTTGACTGCATACACCAGATTTCAGTCTTTGTCTGGAAAGAGCTCCCAATGTTTTTGAAACTGTAAACAAAATATTTTCTAGGTTGTCTTAGTTGGGTCGTTTGTGATAAACCAATTTTAATTGCATTCTGAGCACACCCGCTCATCCATAGCAATTGGACGTTGCTCAGCAGTGAGCAGCTCACAGCAGCTTTCCTTTAATTCTGACAGCAGTGCAAGTGCATTGCAAGCATGCAGCTAGCCCCCTGCTGGCCTGCTGTGTTGGCATCATACCGCTTGGCCACCTTTATTCTGGCCATAAAATAAATCAAATGAAGGCTTGTTTGCCAGCAGGAGAGAGTGCAGAGGTGGGTCCTTGGCTGAGCCTTTCATCTTACTAACATACAGCAGGAAAAGGCTTGCACCCCCCTGCCTCACACACTCTTCTCTGTCCGCACTTGAATTTTGCAGATCAGTACCAGCACAAAAGCTTTTCAGATTAAGAACCCCACCAGCGGGTGTGCGGGTGGACTTCATTATTATTCATGTGAAGAGAAATAGTCCACAAAGGGACAGTAAATCCTGGCAAACAGCAGTTGTGGGGACATCTCCCACTATGTTAATATAAATACTTGTTTTGGGTCAACAATCACTCCGTGCTGATTTTTCAGCACGTGAGTGGAGTTACTGGATAAATATAGTGACCTTCCATGCATATGGGATTTCAGACATACTTTATCTCCTCTGCTGCTTTTTTTTGTAATAGTGGCATTGGTGGCTATCTACAGTATGAATCAGCTTTTATAGCACCTTTATTTTGCAGTAATATATCACGTGCATCTCCCTCACAGTAGAGACTCAAACTGAACTTTGTGTTCTTTCTCTTGACTCGGTGAGTGCAGATCACCCCGTTGAGGTTTTGATTAATAAGGTTCTTTTCACATTCCAATGGATCCGTTTAGTTTTCAGATGATTTATTTAAGTGTCTTCTGAAGAAGCAAGATACCGTAGCTCACATTTGCTCATGTTAACCACTAAACTATAGAATCTGCGTGCACTTAGCTTATCACTGTAACACAGCCCATTAATCACCACAGCTGTGGGAATATTATAAATGAGAAATTAATAATTACAGTTAAAAGTAGCAAAGCCATTGCCTTCCCACAAATCAGGACCATACATTATGGAAAGCAAAACCTATTGTTTAACTGCATTGTGTGAAATCTTGTACTGCAAGACAAGTAAAAGGTGTGGCTTCAAACCCGAGGTCACTGGAGTTCACAGTAGGCCTGTATATGCTATAATAGGCAAATTCCAGCCCTTCTGTGTGGTATTGTTTATCCAAAAAGTTAATAAACTGCCCCTAGGAAGACACTCCTGGGGTACTGTTGAGCTGGAAATTAGATGAACAGAGACAGACTGTGTAGTGTGACAGGAAGCCGGGTTCTGTAATAAGAGTTCAGTAAAACAATACTGACTTGTTGTCTGGTGTGTTTAATTTTATATCTTACTATTGGATTTTTCTATTCCCATTCGCAAGTATCCTCCTTCAGATCCGTAACTATTTATAAAATTTGTCTTCAGCCACTGGGAAAAAAAGACTTCATTGTTTTTTTGAAGGTCAGTTTCTAAGACAATTGCTAAGCATCAATGTGCTGTTAAACTGATATTCCTAAATATCATTGTGCAGTCATTCCATTATAATGTCATACTTCTCCTTTGGTAAATTTCAAAATACCCCCTTTGTAAACGTCAGTATAATAGTATATTACAGTAATTGGCAGTAAATTGCAATTAACGAATGAATCATTTAGTATATTAGTAGATGGTTACTCTAATGCGCGGACAGTGAAGCAGGAGATTAAGATGTGTAGCTACACGACATAGATTTGTGTATTTTGACCAGTTGCCTAAGAAGAGTGTTGCTTGTAGAAAACTCCCTCAGTGGTGCTGAGGTCTTTAGTTTCTCCTTTCACTGTATTAAGTGCACCGTGTGATATGAGCAAAGGCAGCTTCCAGCCTCAACCCTCTAAGCAGCTGACAGTACAGCTTAATGTGGTGTGATCAAAATCCACTGCATTAGGCATTCAGGAAAGTTTGATTTTCCTGAAACCTCTTCCCTTTCTTCAGCATTGGAGTCGTTGAAGTCTGCAAGTATGACAGGCATGGATCTGGGGGGGGGATACTTCAGGTATTTATACCATCATTGGCTTTTTAGGTAAGGATTTCACTATTTAGAAAAAAGAAAATGAGCTTGGTGACCTCGCAGATGTGTAGGACATCACACTGTTGCTCTGACTGTTTTCTGATTAAGCTTGATTGCTGTTGCCCTCTGTCCTCCCAATACACATGCATATTTCTTCTTTGTTTAACAGTTTTTTTAACTTGAATATGGACTATGACTGGCAAATGGAGCTGTGACTTAGGAAGATGTCAGGTGTCCTTCATAGTAGTTTGCACATGTTTAAACATCTGCAGTGTAGGGTTTTTTGTTTGTGCCTTATCTTTGTCCCTGAGCAGTGGGGATTCACAACAGATTATTTCTTCTGAATGACATTTTTTAAAAAGGGGATTTCTGTCACTTGACACAAGTATCTGTTTTTACAGGCCTTATGGATATCCGTTAATTATGTGCAAATGCTTTTTCAAACATCAACAATGCAGAACATATGATCCTCTCATACATGATGTTCTAAAACATTGTAGTATCATCTTTGGAAGGCTCTGCATGCTCTTGATGCATGTAAGCTTTCAAAATCTCATATTTTAAATAGCTTTTAAATATGATTTTAATCCCCCCCAAAATAAAAATAATCCAGGTTCTGTTTTTTGATTTTTGAAAAATTGTTTCTTTAGGGATTTAAACAGGCATATCTGTGCTGATAGCGTGTCTTAATTTTTAATTAAATACCCTTGACTGACACCTGCATTAACCTGTAAAATGTTCTTTGGCAGAACTGAATGCAGACCTTTTGTTTTGTGGCACTACGTGTGGCCTACGGCAGACAGGATGAAACATAATCCTGAGCTTAATGCTTTCCCAAAGACACGTCTTGACAAGAACTCACATTTTACTTCCTGTTCTGAGAAGGATATTTCACTGCTGCTGCTGTAAAAAAAAAATAATCTTAATGCATGCAATCCTTACATTTGGGTAAATTACACTTCAAATTGATTTTATACTTATTTCAACCTTTGTGTTTTTCTGTCAGCCTGCCTGAAAAGAGCCCTGTTTGCTTTTATAATCCATTGAGGACTGATGCCATGCAATGAGGTCCATCGGTTTCATGCAAACAATTCAGCTTCTGAGGATGACTTTGTCCTGTTATTATTAAATATGTCAGAATTTATTCATTCAAGGTGGGTGAAATGAATAAATAAATATTTCGCATCAGTGAAAGTCTCTGAGTAGTTTGAAGTAAGGATAGAGTTTTTTCACATCAGGAATAGTTGATAATGAATGTCACACATGGGGGTCTCGGAGTGAAACGGTGCCTTGATGACTTTGTGTGAACAGTGTTACTGGGTAATGTAAGATAGAAAAAAAAGGTTTATTTTTGCATAATTTGTTGTAAGACTCCTGAGCTCTTGCTGCTAGTGCAGACCATGTGTAATTAGTGGAGTACCACAGGTATCCCTACTAGGATACCTCTGCTCTTCTAATTTTTTCTTATTCTCAGATTTAGATAAAATTCAAGACTGGGTAAACTCCTGGCAAATGACATTTTAATGTAGTTGTTAAAATTGACTAATTTTATGGGATATTATGTTAGAATTGTAATTGTAATGAACAAGTTAGGCCTCATTTAGAATATAGTGTACAGTTTTGGTTACAATTTCATACTGCTCCTTTGGAATCAGTCCAGATCACAGCAATCAAATATATTCAGGGCTTAAGGGAATATTCTGAGCTAAAATGCTGAAAGAACTGAGTCTTTGTGGTCTTGATCAGAGTAGAGTGCCAGGGGACCGGATACAAGTATTCAAAATCCAGAAATACATTGGCAAAGTCACCCAAGCAGACTTCTTCAGAATGAATATTGACACATGAACCAGAGGACACAAGTGGGAGCTACTCAGAAGTGAATTTAAAGCCGAGAACAGGAGGCACATTATTTCCCAAGGGGTTGAGGGAGTGTGCAACCAGCTGCCCAGCCCTTGTGGTGAAATATATACTCTGGCTTCTGACAAGAAATGGTAGCCCTCTTGTTTGTAACTGTTTTTCTGTTTCTCCTTTATCACAATAATAGGCCTATTTTAAGAAGTTTTAAGTAATTTGCATGCACATATACATTACAGGTACCCCATTAATAATGAAGGAGTTTGTAAATGATTTAAATTCTGGAAAAAAATGAGACTTTATGATCTTTTTTCCTTTTAATCCCTTATCTTCCATTCAACAGCAAACATTTAAAGATTATTATACTATTTACTGCAGATTGCTGTACGTGTTTCCTCGGAGCCTTGTCGTGATGCAGCCGCATTGCTATCAGAACGGATTTATCATCAGTTGTCATCTGTTATTTCTTAGAGCAACAGCTGTAATTTTCTATTCAGGTGGTTAAGCCAGATAATCACAGCCAGACTAGCAGAGTGCTTAGCTGTGACATATCCTTTTGTATGTCTTATTTAGGCATTGAGTCATTGTTATGCACAGACTGGGTGATAAAAGTCACAATCCAGAGTTTTTAAGTTCCTCCTTGTGCAGTAAGTGTATACACATTTGCCACTGTGTGCAAGAGCGGATTAGGGCTGCCCATTTACTGGATTGAGGCCAGAGACTGGGTCTTGCAGTGAGCACCATTCGGCTTTCCCAGCTGCTTCAGTGTTGAGGGCGAGGGACATGACAGGTCCTGGGCTGGGTGGGCACCTCTGCCACAGCAGCATGCAGCTGGGCTCGGGAAGGTGCAAGTGGCACAGAAACTTGAGCCCATCACTCACAGCACTGTGAGTGAGCGATGTTCCTGCTGTGGCCCCCACCCTGCTCTCACCGTGCTTCTGCTCGTGCTTTTTTTTTTATTCCTTCATGGACCCCTGAGATGCGTTTCTGCAATGTAAAGGTCTTTCATCCCCTGCTTTTATTTTTTCTGTCTCCCTGGCCTTATTCTGCCCCCTTCCCTCCTCTTTGGCTAGTTATCTTACTTTGCTGTTTGTCTTTTTGTGCACTCCAGGCTGTCGGGTACAGCGTCATGTAAGTGCCTTTCCTGTGCACAGCTGTGGAGGTGGAAGGAGAGGGGACATCTGAGACACTGGGGAAGAGTCACTGCCCCCTGTGACTGGTCAGCGCTGCTGTGGTCATGGGCTGAGCCGAGAGTATCCCCGTACTGGACTTTCCACCTTTTTAGCTCTGTCGGACTTAGTGGCGTCCGCCTGCCTCGTGATTTTAATCGGCACCTCAACTTGCTTAGTGATTGACACAACTCCCTGATTACTTCCTCCCTCAGAGCCCGTGATAAGTGTTCCAAGTTACACTATCTGCACAAGCCAGACCCTAAACAATCAGTGAGGGAGTTAGGGACGTAATGCATTTAATACCTTGTGACTGATCTGCAGAAATATTATCTTGCTCTGCTGCTGGGTGCAGATAGGGACTGGCAGCCTCAGCTCGTGTAGGGATATTTGAAATAGATCACCTGTGGTACAGATAATCCTCTTTGGGATTAAATTTTATTATCCCCGTGTGTGGTGTAATACCTGCCAGATAACGGCATTAACGGGAAATAGCATCTAAAACAGAGGAAGGGAAAACTTCCTCCCAATGGCTTGGCCAGAAATGCCACCTTTTCTTCTCTGTTTCCTGCTGTTCTGGAGCGCCTGTGCTTTCCAGGCCTCTGCTGGTGCCCCTGCTCACTCATGCTGACCACCAGGGGGAGCCATTAAACTCGTAGACCTGTTGTGGTCAGGAGTGGCTCTGATGGTGGCATCGGAATTGAAGAGAACTGGTCAACACACACCTGTCTCTTGAGAATTTGAATGTCATAGGGTCTCGGAGTAGGGGGGAAGGAGGTGTAGTGGATCAGTTGTTAGTCACTGTTTTTAAAAAAGGCCATGGTTTGGGAAAAAAAGCACCAATCGGAATGCTTTCTTTAGGGCCATTTTTATTAGATTTTAATTTCACGACTCATTTCTTTTATGAAGCAATTTTACTTTTCTTAACTGAATCAATTAATAGTAATTAAATGTTTTTGCTTAGTCAAAACATTTTGGAAAAGGAATGAAATGCTGTTTTATGAAAGCCTGTAGACGTCGACATGTTACATAGCCACTCATTTACAAATGCCTCAGGAGACTTACGAAGGAATATTATTTTTCGTTTTGGTTTATTTATTTGGCTTTCAGAGTCCTTAAGAAAAGTGGTAAGCCTTAATGATTCTGCATCCTGCTGCATCCTGGTACAGTTTCAAAGATTAACACATTTCTGCCAACAAGCCAAATGAGGAAAGGCAGGATATATAATTGTTTCTTCAGATAGCTGTGGAATCAATGAATTGGGATTTGTATTCTGCTCAATGGTTTAACCGTGCCTAGGGCAGAGGTTTAGCGATTTGGCTTGGACAGAGGTGTACTGTCACATCGGTTTTGTGGTTTATTACAATAGCAAATTAATGCAAGTGCATTAATCTCTATTACCTGTTCCTTTTCCAGTGTTTGTTAAATATAGCAAAAATTAATTCTTGGGCAAGTGGAGCCACTGCAATTTTAACCAATCGTAATTCTCTATAGGGGGAAATGAGGAGGTGAAGAAAAACTTTTCTGAACTACCCTCCTTTGAGCTCATCCCTTAATTTTGGTCAGTAAGCCGTTTTGTAAAGTTGCCAAAAAAGACTTCACTTCATGTGTAGTAATGTTCTTATGAAATGTACTGTACATGTGTATAAATAATTGGCTTTTGTTTAAACACATTATAAAGGTGGATGCTGCACATTGGTGGTGGTGGAGGGGAGACCCCATTACCTGTAAAGCACTTTGAGTGGAGTGTCCAGAAAAGCACTATATAAGTGTAAGCAATTATTATTATTATTATTATTATAAACACATGTTCCATGGCAGGAATGGATCCTTTGCATCAAACTGTCTTCTGTGCACAAGAGAGGTCTGGTTCTAGAAGCATCCTGACATCACAAACCTCTGGCAGCTGAGCTGCTCTCTTGGAGAAAGTGCCAAGTCTCTGTCCCTCTTGGAACAGAGGAAAATGTGGTTGCTTAGGAGCAGTGATCCTAAAATATCACTATAAAGCATCACATACGTCTGCTGAGCAAGGTTAAATAACAACACTGCTAGGACAATCTAGCTGGATGTCTCAGCATTCTTTGAAAAAAGTGGAAAAATATGCTTTAAGAAACATTTTTTTTTATTAATTCTGAGGTCACTGAAGTTTTCAGAAATAATCTTAGTATTGAAAGATTTAACCTTCCTGGCAGTTAATCTTTGCATGACTATTTACAAAACAATTTCTTTCCAAATTTGTATTAATGTGAAGCAGGCCTCAACCAGCAGACTATCGGGTTATTGTGGTTACTGGTCTCAGGTCATCTTCAGCTGTGCTCGGGTCTGAGTCCTACCTGAACCTTTAAAATGGTAGGACGTGATGTCCAGGTTTTCCTGTGTGGAGCTGAAGCAGAGTGATCTAAGGAACGTACTTTTCTAATTTCCCAGCACGGCGTTGCTCTTTGGGTCCGGATTCGTTTTCACTGGACTGGCTAGAAATAAAAAAGAAGAGCTCCTGATATCCTGAAGGCAAAGAATAAAGCAGCTGTCACTGAGGTAACATTTCTATCTACAAAGGCATGAGAGGGGAGTTTTCATTAACTCCCAGATACATGTGAGTCAGGTTGGGGTGATTAATAGCTTCCTCTTGAGAGAAATCCTTGGTGGACTGATTTCAGATTCCTGAGTCTTGACTTTGACTTGTTGCTTCCTCGTGTATATCGCCTAGAGTTGAGAGAGTTTGCATCTATTCTGTGTATCTGTGTTGCAGTTTCCAGTCCTGTGTTCCTCCCACAGCGTTAAACTAGGTGGAATCTCAACTTTCACAATAGGGTGGTATTCACAGCTAAACTCTGGGACTTTGTTCATTTTCATTGGTATGGGGGGTCTGTAAAGAAATCGCCTGATTCCCTTTGTGAAGTCCTCTCTGGATCACTGTGAGTGAACTATGGTTATAAAAGATGTCTGTGAGTCAAGTGGGCAGTGCTGCAAATTAGGCAGTTCTTGGAGAAATAGAAGAGTGCAGGAGGTGAGATAGATATATATACAGTATATATAGAAGACCTGGTCCTGGGTATGAATGAACACTGAGGTTTGAGCTAGGATGTGATGTGATGAGAATTATATTTTCTAGAAAGTAAGAATGTACATATGCCTGTTTCTTCCAACAATGACAGCAGTTTTGCTCCGCCGGCAGACCGAGCGGAGCTGTCAGTACCAGCAGCAGGGAACCTGCAGCTGCTCCGGGGCCGTAGGCTTCTGTCCTCCCCGAGTCCTCAACCAGCACTTTGCGCCTTGGCTGCCCGCAGCCTCCTCATTTGTAAAGACTTCCCCAGAAAACCAGTCACGGTGGCAGCTCTCGAAATCGGCACAAACACCTTTTAATTCTGCTGATGCGCTTGGCGACAACAGTAGCTTACCTCTTTCTGTCATATCGTAACACTGTCGATGCGAAACAGATGGAATTAAACATGTACCGAGTCTTACATGTTGGATTCTTTTTTGATTAATTGTTCAAGCTACATCATCGTAAAAGATGCTGTTTATTTGTTATTTTGCTCCAGAAAGGTTTCAGTTATTTACTTTCCAATGTCATCTTCAATCCCATGTCGCTGTTTACTCCCCTGCCTCTGCTCAGGATGCTGTTGTGGCACTCTGCTCTGCTGTAGAATATCCGGATAAGGAAAAATTCAATTACTGCAGCGGAGCCTGTGCTGAGAAACAGTGAAAGGAAATCACCGCACATGGGGTTTTAAATAATAATGCAGAAATGCCAAGGATTAAAATGAATTAGTTCATTAAGTTTCATTTTACGGGAGGCTATTGCTTCATTAGTTGAACTTAATGAGCTGGAAAGTGTATTTTCATTCAGAAAATGTGAAAATATCGAGACAGCTGTTGCTTTCAGCAGTGAACTGCAGGGTTCAGAGGTCACAGGGTCTAAGGAGCAAGGTACTGTTCCTGCCTTACAGACCAAAACAAAGAGAGCAGTTGTCTTTAGAGTTTACCCCCAAATTTCCAAACTTTGAAAATAATTGGCTTAACAAATAATTTCACTGTGACCCTTACCAGGTCAAATGGACTGAAACTGGGTGGATGAAGAGAAGTAATGATTGCACCTGAGATATGCAGACATGGGCGCATTAGGAGTAGCAAAAGAATGCAGGCCACGCAGTCCGTCCTCTTCAGCTGGTGTCTGGTATTCCTTCAGGGATCTCAGGGTATCTTCAACAGCCATGGGGCATTTTGTGTTCGTTTTTGTGCCACTTTTAATGTTCCTGTGATTCTGATTGTGTTGCATAAGAAATAGAGTTCAAAGAAATGAGGAGCCCATTCGGTTCCTATTTGCTCCAAGTAACTCATCAGTCAGTTTTCTGAAAGAAGCCAGGAGTCTTGGGTTTGATAATGAGCTTGAGTGCTGTAGGTTCTTCCTGACTCCCACAGCCATATGTCAAAGAGTGCCTCCTGTTCGGTTTTAAATGCTCTTCCTCTTAGTTCCATAGTTTTCATGCACCTTCTCTGCTTGTTTATTTACTGTTGATTCTGAAGAAGGCCACTGGGCCTTCTAGGGTTTTGAATGGGTTTTCCTTGTATTCTTTCATTTTTAGGTAGTCAGTGCAGGGCGTTGCGTTGATCCCAGGAGTCTGTGGTCAATCGTCTTGGGACTGATACCAGAGCAACAGTATATTTTAATAATGGTGCCTGAAATTGCTACTAATGGTTATTTAGTTATAAGCACTTCAGTACCTGGTCCTTTGATCTTTTTATTTGACCCTGGATTTCTCTTTTTGCCTCTCTCTGCCCTCTGTGTGTCTACTTGGCAGAGTCCCTTTGATTTCTCCCCCTTCCCTTTTATGAGAAGGTAATGATCATGATAAGCAGTACTAGAGGAAGTGCCCTGAAGGAGTTAAAACTCTCCTCCCAGTTGGATTTGTTTAGAGCCTTCTCTCAATAACTGCTCCATATCAGTTGGTACCATAGATTCGTCCTCTTCAAGGAGCACTAGACAAGGTTCTGCAGGGGGATTGTGTGTGTTAACGGATTGTTTGCTCAGATTATGCAGAGCGCTTTGAAGAGAAATTCCGGGAGCCTTCTTCAAACCCACTGTTGACAGCCCACAGACAGTAACAACACTATCTGAAGTACATGCTAGTGTTGGCATTTTTTTACAGAACCCTGCTTATGCTTATTTTTATTTTTCCTGCCTTGAAGGTGTTAAGAATGACAGAAATAGGCCTGGAGGGGGGTGTGTATCTTGGTGGAGGAGGAGAAGATTGGAATTGCAGATGCAGCTTGGACCATTAACTTCAAGAGCTGCTTACACATCCTGTGGCATGAACAAAGGAGACCTGTTTGAGTCTTCGCACTTCTTTTACTAAACCAGTCAATGCAACAGTTTACTAATTGTTTTTATTGTGGGGAAAAACAAACCAGTGATAACAGGGTTTTGTCATTTAGAGCAATACTGACGGCTCATGTTTTCTCCTGCAGTCCTGGCAACCATGTGGCTGTGTTAGTGAAGATCGTACCCCAACAGAAGTCTGTTGGAAACATTTTTCTTAGTTTTATTTCTTACTGAAGTCATTGAGCACTCATAATATGTGCATTTCATATCTTGGAGCTAATAAAATGTAGAATTAATGGACAGGCCTGCTTCCTGCAGTCTCTTAACTGTGGGGTATTTGACAGCTAAATTATCCACAACACATCAAACAGAAAATAAAGAAATTGGAGCTACATGTAGATCATCATAGATATTACACTATTTTTCTGTCAGAAAAAGTGTGCATTATTACACCTGAGTGACACTAAGAATTTTAAAAGCCTTCCTATCATTTTATGGTTTGCAGTTATTCAGCTAACAAGTACATTGTTGACCTTAGTAGCTATATTTAACATTTACTGCTAAAACATGTACATAATATCAAAACTCCCATACTTGCGGACTGCACTTCAATACCTTTAAATAAAAGCTTGTTCCGGTGTTATAAGTCAGGCTGCCATGGTTGCATGTAGGTACAGTATGATAGAAAAGGAGTGGAAAAGCAGACTAAATCACACTGTTCTTCATTTTCCATGCCCCCTTCCTACCCCTTCAGTTTGGAACAACTCCGTGGTCACACTGTGCAGCGCCCCCATCAGGAGGTTGGGGATTGTACATGCCTTTTTCTGAGCGTGGTGCCACCCCTCTAACTCCGCTGTCGACAGTAGCATGTGCCTGACTGGCTTAAAGATGACCTGGCTGGCTTAAGGGTGCCCATCCCCAATACTGCTTGGCCAGGGGTGAGCTGCTGTTTGCACGGCCCTGATCGCAGCCTGCTAGTAACGTGCACCCCGCACTCGAGCTGGGGATACCTGCGCTGACGGGCCTGACCTACACTCCTAACTCCTGCACAGAGCCAGTCGGGCCTCTCCTCGCCCCCCTTTTAACTTTTCAGCCTCTGTAGGGTCGAGCTTTCAACCGGAAGGCCCGCTACTTATTCCGATTCCCAGACTGAGCTCCCAGACCACTTGTGATGTGGGGTTCCCACCTGTTGATCTGTGATTGAACTGGCCACCTTGTCAAGAAGGTGGTGGGGACGTACTGGGTCTTCCTGTCCTCGGCTTTCTCACTGCCCTTTTGCTAAACCTGTACCTCACGGTTTGCGGCTCCTTCCTTGTTTCTGCAGCCAAGTGGCGGCTAAAGCTCCAGCAATGATAAGTGTGGATTAGCAGCTCCAATTTGCCTCCACTGACTCATGGAGAGAGGATTGCCAGCTACGTCTTCCGCGGATTCGTCTGCCTGTCTGGACGGCTCTGAGGAGGTGCTGTGAGGTGTGAGAGTTTAAGTTCCAGCGCTTGAAATGTGTTTTTCCCTCAACCGGCTTAGGCTCATTGCAGAGAGGGAGAGACGGAAATGGGCTTTCCAGGTTTCTTCACCCTGGCACCCATAAAAACCGCCCACTGAAACCACAGATAAATCTTCACTTAAAACGGCTTTTGTAAATCTGTCTTTGAGGGGAAAAAAGTAATAAGGGATTGTGGAAGTCTGCAGGAACAGCTGGAGTTGAATCCATTGAGCAGTGATATTGCAAAAGTTGTGTTCCCAGCCAATGTCTGGACTAGCTACAAAGGCCAAACCATTCATCCTTGAAGTAAATACATTGTAATCCTTGTTCTTTAAATGTGCTGTTTATTGCTAACTCACAGGTTATTTTTCTCTGATGTTTTCTCTGCACTGCTGTGTACAAGTGTGTTGAGATGTTTTGGTGAAGGCTGGTGTGAAATAATTTCAATATAAATTGTTTTTGTAGGATGAACTATGAGATACAGCAATGGGTTTATAACTCAGTGAGTTATGCTCCAAAGAACAGACTTTGAAACATTATGAACTGCTGGATGTCACCTGGAGAACCAGTTAACATCTTGAGCAAAAATAAATTCAGACTAGACTCCAGAACCGTTTCCAGAAGAAACGCACTGTGTTGGTGGTCACTGGCCAAGAGGAGCTGATGTCCAGATGGCCTCCCTGCATCAGTGCTGGCACTTTCACCTGGAACCTACCTGGTAGTTTGGCAGCCTTAGATGTTTAGAATAATTTTGCACACTTGATAAAATTTCTACCAATATGTGTGAGACTTAAAATGTTGATTTGCAAATGAATATTAAAGGCATGGCTTGCTTCATGGTGCAGCCCTGTTCCTGTCCATCCCCCGATCACTAGGGCATCTTGATCGTCCTGAGGAGTCTCTCAGGCTGCCTAGTTGTCATTTCAGACAAAAACAGCTAGGTGAGTCTCGGTACAGGCTGGTGCTGCGCACTCTCGAGGAGTTGTTGCTTTTTGTGGTGTGGCGTCTCCCTCACATGACATGTTGGGCAGGTGGTGATGGAGATTGGAAACCTGATATTTAAAGTGAGATCGGTAATGGGCATCCACGCCGCTGCACGGGGCTGCAGTGACTATTGTTCTGCCACTGGTCACCCCAGCAAAGGCCTGGGTACAGTCACGTCTACTGTGTTACAGTGCCATGTCAATGTCCAAGGGGCAGTTCTAGGTGGATATTTCGTTTTAAGGAGCCTTGTTAGTGTTATCTTTCTGCTTGCTCGACTGCATGGCGCCCTGTATGAGACTGACTCCTGTATGTACCATGGTATTATCTCTGTTGACCTAGCATTTTAATAATGCAGCACTGTGCACTGTAATGTGTGTAATGATGCACCTACAGTCCTACCGAGAGGGCTGGCTATTTTGCTGTTGGCATTATACGTGTGCTGAAGTCCTAACATCCCTTACTTGGAGGTGCAGTTCTTTAATGCTGAAAGTCACTTATCTAATTATATGATAACGGGGGATAAAAAGGCACATTTTAGAAAGGAGAGCATTTAGCAGCTAATACCAAGATCTTTCATGAGTGTCAGGTGGTTATCTCTGGACTAATCCAATTTAAAGAGATTGAAATGGTCTGTATTCAGATACTTCCTTAAATCCATTATCAAAACAAAGACATTTTATAGAAAATCTCACTATTCAGTACAGTTGTATGAAATCCCATAGAGCACTGAGTGCAGACTGAGACAAGGCCATCACGTACATATGTTCAAATATTAATGATCATAAAAGCCTGTATTGTTTTTCATGGAAGGTCAGTGCTTCTCCAGTGGCAGACTGTAGTCTCAGTGCAGATTATTTCTCGGAGGCCTTGGATGACAACATTGCTGTCACAGAAAGCCAGGCCCGTGTTAATTAAACTGGATTTTAGCACCAGGCTGAACAGACAGGAAGATAATGAACCATTAACATAATAAACAATTTCCATTGCATCTCCCCTAATGGTTTTTAATTTCAGCTCATATAAATTATTTACATTTGAACTTCCTAATCAAAACATTATGGGGATAAATATAGCAGTGAAAGAGAATATTTCATTTAAGATGCCATTAAAGAATAACACGGGGTATTTTCATTGTTTTTAATGGTGCTGTTCTAAATTTATAGGAGGCAGTGATGTTGTTTCATTAGAACGTTTAATAAGTGATTAGCCTTAAACTAGCCAAAAGGCAGATGTCATACACATCCTTATTAATTTCATGCCGGAAGCCCGTAATAATCAGATGTTCTGAGGCAAGCTTCTCTCTTAAAGTGCTATCAGTTTCCATAGAGTAAAACTGGAAATTATATTATTGAAGCTGTCCTGAAATGTTATTGTTCTGCACCAATGTGTGTGGCTGGTGTCCATATTTCACCATGTGTTCAGTAAGAAACGGCTAGTTACAGAGCATCATTTTTTGGTGATGTAAATATCATAATATTGCTGTGGACTCTAGACCCGACAGCCCTCATCTACGACGGGATCAAGTCCTAGGGTCATTCTCCATGGATTTTTCTCTTTAGGAAAGAGAATTGTTCAGGAGAGGGTATAGTGAAAAATTAGGCCTTTCCTTTACTTGCTAGTGTTATCCACTCGTAATCTGTCACTGACTTTGAAAATGGTGGCTGGCGTGTAGAAGCTTCAAGGGGACGACTTTCCTTGAAAAAGCCTCAGCAGAACAGCCCTCATACTTTCCTTGCTTTTTTTTAGGAATTATGGAATTCAAATCCATTGCACCTGCAACAGTATGTGCTGTAAAATAATATGAGCTGCTATTTTCAGTTCATACCAATAGAACTCTTGATTCCATGTGGAGACTGTCCACATCCCTGTTAATGTTTCACCCATCCATTTTGGGAACGTTCCTTATCCTGATGAGCACTGCAGCCAGTGAGCTCTCTCTCGCCCTGTTCGGGACACCAGGCATCAGGGGCTGTGGAGAAAGGGCCAACTAAGAGCAGCCAGTCAAACACAAAAGACAAATCAAATATCAAACACAGCCCTTTCTGGGATGTGGGAGGAGACCAGAACAGAACCCACACACACTTGATCCCTGGTAGTTTCTCTCGTCTTTATTTCAACCCCACAGAGCTACTGGCAGATGTTGCATTAGAGGTTTCACTGTATGAGTGGTTTCCCCCGAGTTACAGAAATCGTCTGCTGCCTGACACAGAAAATGATTCAGAGAGTGTGAGGGCGATTGAACTCTGCTTTAATAAAAGATCCCATTCCGCCTGTGACCTTTTAGCCTCTGTGCCAGCTGTATTCATTAGACATCTTCTCAAGACGGAACCCTTCCATTAAATCAAGGTAGAATAGGCATTTATAACGCTTCTAGAATGTAGTTCTTCGCTTTTCACTCAGTGTAGGCATTTGTTTTTTTGTGTGTAGCATTGCAGGTGGGTGCTGTACCGAGACTGAAAATAAGATACTGAAGACATAGATGTCAGTGGTCTGAGTGGCTTTGGGGAGAGAGCTGTATACACATCTGAATTGTTTCATTTTATTATTTATCTTCAATTTTCAAAATATTAATTTTAGTGCAGAGAAATCTTTTCACAGAAAATTGTGTAGTTATGTTGATCTTTTGAAGAAATGCTGTACAATTTAATGATGAATTGCATATTGATTTTTTTGTTTACAATTTTAAATTGCTTTATACTACACTCTTTGAATCTGTTAAGTGCCACAGAGGTGCAACCTATGTATATAGAATATATGCATCAGGAACGCTTAAATAGCAAAAGCTGTTTACAGTGTGTTCTAAGTGAATTGAGACAGTGTGAACCTGCTGCCATGTGGCCAACTGTGGACCGGTACCCCTGAACTGCACTGAGATGGCTGTGAGAAGACTTGTGCTCTTCAAAGAGCGGAGAGTTGTAGGTCAGATTCTCTGGTCCTGTACAGCTCTGAAGCAGATCGCTCTAAATAAGAATTATGTTGAACAATCAATTAATTAACTCTTAATTAGACTGTATGAAAATAAGGTGGTTACAAAATTAGATTTTGTCCCATCTAATTCATTTGGTTGTTTGTAGCTCTCTGTTGCAGACATTTCTTTAAGGACCTTTAAGATATTGGCTGCAACAACATAGCTGGACAACTTGTTCCAGACTCCTGCTGCCCTTTTTATAAAAAAAAGTGCCTTTCCTCTTCCCTTTTGTCTCCGCTTGGAAATCCTGTATCATAGCCCAGTAACCACCAACGTCTAGTATTTTGTGACCAGGAATCCAGCACTGCTGCAGCAGTGAGAACCGAATCCTTCTAGGCAAGTAGGGATGTGTAGCATTAGGGATTCACCCCTGCTGAATTGACAGGCCTTGGAGACCGTGTGGCCCAGGGAGCTCTGCTGCAGACGACCGGTGATGTCATCCATGGTTGTCAGATGTGATGCAGCGTTGGCAGGCAATCCAGTAATACTACAAGACACTCATCATCCCTGAAGATAATGGGAATGCTGCACACAGAAACTAGAGCCAGGAGACTCGAAAACAAATTAATTGCGAGGAGATCTGGGTATGAGACTGAGAGGAGCTTTGTGACAAATATAAATGGCGATCCTACAAATAAATATCCATCATGTTCAGAGGATCTACTGTCCATTCTTGAAGTATTCATCAAAAGGATTACCAGCCCCGGTAGCTTGTAGCCCTACTTTATCATTTAACACAATTTTTATATTTTTAGATAGAAGGCCTTTTAATAATTTGATACCAAAACTATTATTTAAGCTAATTTGGTGAACAGTATTTGAAACAAAAAAGTTGTCTCTTATTTGTGTGGGATCCTTTTCATGTCTGACACACTGCAATTGCAGCACGAAAGGAAGGAACTGGGGGGTGCAGTCTTGCTTTTTCTCATGTCCGTCTCTTCATGCTTCCCGATGGGGCTGAAGAGAGCCCCTCAACATCCAGCTACTTCATATATGCACTGGGGCTGATTTAAGTACTCCGAGATGTGGCTAGATGGGAAAAAATGAGCTCGAATGCTGATATGGACAGAATGCTCTGCTAATTACGTTTCTCATTACAACACGGCCTGAAGCTCTGTACTGGAGCCAGTGAAGAGCTGTGTCTGAAGCTCCTGTAAAGTATGTCACAGCTGTTAGGAAGTTCAGTGAAGCGTTCAATCAATATATCATGTCAGGTACTGGCAGCTCACCTTTACTTACTGCACCTGTTTTAACAAATGGTGTTCATTCCGTATTTCCTTCAAGGAAATGGGGGGGACTGAATTACATGCCTGTTGCAACGTGGGGGGTCATTATAACTCGGAATGGCTCCAGTGATAGATTCTGAAAAGAGAATTGATTTTGAGTTGTAGCACCAAGGATTGAAAGGTTCCTAAAACGCGAGATACTGCTGTGGTTGAAATATGAATCTTTCTCAAGGGGGCGAACCCTGTGCTTGAAATGTATGGATATAAGCACTAAGTACTTATTTTTCATTGCAGTCCTCAGTGCATTTCCTTACTTTCCAAGTTACTGTACTTTTGCTCTTACCTCAGCCCAAAATCTAAACCCAGCCAAACCCCCAGTCCAGACATTTAACCAGTACCCTAAACCTATATAGCCCTTGATAAGCTACTGCCCTATATATAAGAAAAATTCCAGCCTTTACCTTATGGCCAAACATAGCCCTCAGCTCTATCCTACAGTAATGGTAATCTTTTTATGGCAGTGGTACAGGATAGTATGTCTCCAAGACAAATCTCAAGAATTACCAAAAACATTTGACAAACTTTCATTGTTAATATTTTTACTATGGATGTGGTTTTTGACTAATTGTGTGGGCTGCTCACACCCACTTAGGAATTCTTCACTAGTCTTTATGGTACCTGCCACCTCCCTCGGTTCTGTTCTCTTCACTTGCAACTGTAACTTGTGTTGAAATACAAGAGCAGCGTGGATTTGGTTAGAAATTAAATACATTCAGGAAGTGTGTACATGGGGAGGACGAGTCGGTAGTAGTGCAGTGCGCTGTAAGAAACACAACAGTGATATAGGAGCTTCTTTTACTCCTGGAGCCTCTGAAGTGTCAGCATGTATGACAAGAGGGCGTGAGCTGCAGCCTGTGTGCTGTGTGGAGGACAGCCTGCCTCTGGACTGCTGGCCTCACGGGGGGTAAGGGACCTTCATTGCTGAGAGTTCTCTCCCCCTTGGCTAAGAAAAGCACACATGTTTAACACAGACAGGAGCCCAGCCCTGATGAGCACCAGTACAATCAAAAGGACTTGCCTGAGATGCTTTTGAAATTACAGAATGAACTATACAGTGTGGCCTTTTTTTGTGTGCAGTAGATTAAGTTTATGGATTGTGAAAGACTGTTATTAAGTGGAGAAAAGGTCTTTTTATGAGCACTTAGAGCAGGCCCTCTCTGTGTGAGTGCAGGAGGGCGTCTGAATAGGAAATATTAAAGCTTGCTTGATGTCTAGCAGGGAGCACATTTCCTGCCTCTTCCTGCTGCAAAAAGTACTTTTTAAGTGTCATAGGAATGAACGTCGTCTTCCCACTGGTTTCAGATTTGATTTGAGTTATTTTGAAAACATTTAATGATTTTTCAAAGTTTATTTTCTTCCGGATACGTTGTGCTGGAGGGGGCGAGAGGTGACGGGATAAAGCATGCAAGTTGGTAGAGGGCTCCCCAACGGCTCCAGCAGTTCCTGCCCGTGCTCAGAGCTCTGGCCTTGCTGGGTTGTGCTGCGTGGTGCAGAGACAGGGATCCTCCAAGCAGCAGCAGGGTACAGAGCCTTTGTGAACTGGACATGTATTAGTCTGCTAGGGTCCAGGGCATTTCAGTGAACTATTGTAGTTTATTAGGTGTCTGCAAGCTTGCAGAGAAGTCAGTGAGAGATTCATTGCTTCTCCATTTGGTGCTGAGCATAGGAGTTGTAGGTGTACAGCTCAGACTTAAACAAATCCATACTGGGTGGGTGTAATAAAAGATAATTGGCATTCATTTTTCACATCAGTTGTAGATGATTAACCTAGTAGGCTATGTATGCACATATAAAAAGTAACGTATATGTTAGTGGTTTTAAAGCACTGCCGCTGTGTTGTTTTGAATAGTTAAATTATTCATGCAGGCAGTCATTAAACTTCACAGTGCTTGATTGAATGACTTCTGACAGTTGCATGTAATTTCAAGGTTATTCCTTTCAAAGAATAAATCGGTTTTGTCACTTATACTTCTGTTTCCATTAGAAAAGGCTGGGAGAACTTCGACACAACTTGGCATGTTCAAGATTACAATAACATTGCTAACCTTCAGACTTATTCATAGGAAAAGGAGAAGGAGTTATTTCTTCCTCGTCACAAGTGGGTGATGGGAGAGCAGCAGATAAATGTGCTTGCTCACATGCTCTGCCTCCTGCTGAAAATCGTTTTCCTTCTCCCCCAAAAAACTCTGTACTGTTCAAAGAGCACTCTCTTCTCCAGGAGCTCACAGACTAGCAATTAAGGAGATTACAGAGAGCTCAGCTTGTCTTCTTATTTCAGATAAAAATCTCAGATCCAGTTTGTTTAAAATGCAGTTCTGTAGCAGAGCATTCATTTGTGGGGATTGTTAAAGTCCCAGTTAATAAATTCAGGTTTGTGATGATGAAAATCTGATTAAATCTTAAAAAGCTAGAAAAGAAGACGGCTATCTTATCTACTAACTCTTATGCACCTCACAGCTCACAATTTCAACAAAAAATGTACAAATTAAAATGCCTCTTGCATTTCTGCCTTTTCTTTTTCTGAAACAGAATAGTCTGACCTGGAGACAGCACTATAGTTAAGAAAAAGCACACAATGCAAACTCCTTATACAGCTGACTCTGGTCACTCTGGATACACCTGCTTTTATCCCATCATACTGTAATCCCAGACTGGGCTGCCAGGGGCTGTGATAGACGTCTCTGGTTTCTCAATCAAATCCTGTTGCACCTAAATCACCTCTTGGCAGAATTGAACTTTCCTAATGAAGAATTAAGTGACATATGTTTTCTTTTTCTAATGATATAAGTAATGAGATAAAGATTTTTTTCTACATTGCATATCGTCTAAGGAGTTCAGATTTGTTTAACAGGTTAAGTGACTTTATTTTTAACCCTCTTTGGGCTGTTTCTCCTTGAAGTGCTGTCATTATTTAGAAAAATAAGCACGCAAAAGTCTCAAAGGCAGGGCAGTTTAGGGGAGTATCTAGTAAGTGGCACTTTGTCATTATTGACAGGTACAATGTCTTGTAATTGAACCCAACAGAAGGTGTTTAACCTGGGGTCACAGTCTGATCGTCTTCATTTAGCTCTGCTGCATTGCTCCTTTGGTGAATTTAAAATGTGAGGCTTATCACAATTGTTCTGGGATTAGAGTGGGTTCAGGTGGTTTGGAATTTAAATAAGAATACTTAAGCCTGCCTTCCGCTGAAGGGACTTACTTCAGTCATTGGTGATGAAGTCAGCTGCAGTCCGCAGTGTGCTGTCAGCTTGTGATAGTGATTCTAAACATTGATGTGCTCCAAGGATAAAAATGTGGGCAGAGCAGGTGAATTGTGCTGTATTACTAACTTAAAAGCAATCCAGCTTCACAGTTTGGAAATCTGTGTTGCATCATTAATCACAACGATTATCTGACAAACGTCAGAATATTAAACTGTGGCTGATCCCTTTTAATGATTTTGACATGCTTTAATAATTTAAACCTTCAGAGACTCCCACTAAAAGGATTTGGGTGACGAGGAAAAAACTCGGATGTGTGTCCAAGGAATAAAAGCGCTTTTTTCAAATGGATATTTTGTTTTCATTATGAAAATACTGTTTAATTTCAGCAGCAGACTTGTTCCAAAGTAAACAGCTGGATGTATAATTTGTGGCATCTCGAAAGCTGGCGCACAGAGGTGAGTCTGGCTGACCTTAGTGCTTCAGATTTCAAAGGCAGGTTGTCATCTGCAGTAATTGCCCGTTTGTTGCCAGGCCTGCTGGTGGGCACTTTGAAACTGACATGGAGCTGTTGAGCATGGCAGCGTGCCGGCCTGGTACACGCGCCCGCGTGTTCAGAGCGCAGCGCAGCCGGAGCCGGAGCCAGCCGGGGGCTCCCCCAGCCTCAGCACGCGCTCGTGGCACCCTGCCGCGCGGATAGCGGCGGGACGCTGAGGGTGTCTCGTGTGCACGTGCTTGCTTTGTTTGGAGTCTGGTTTGACAGTTGCGCTGTTCCTGCCAGGGAGCAAGGTGTGGGGGTGAGCCAGTGCGTTTCATGTGCTGCACAACACTGTGGAGCGAGACCTGCGCACTGGTCCTGTCCTCCTCCCGCTTGGTTGAGGAAGGAGGTTATCTGTGTGTGTGTGACCCGTTCACAGCCATGAGCCCAAAACCCATGCTGTCTTTTTCAAGGAGCAGCACACGCCCTCTAGTCGCCCCTGTACCCAAACTGGGGGGTCATTTTGTTTTCGCTGCTCTGCAAGCCATCCTGTGCCCCAGGGCAGCACAAACATTTTGGATTACTTCAGTCTATAAGTGGATTTTAGACGTTTGAAGAGGCTATATTGGAAAATGGAATTTAAATATCGACAAACTGTACTTAATGGGAACTCTGCTCCATCAGATGCACTGGCTGTGTGCAATGGGATTTTAACATGAAGAGCTCTTCTGCAATCCAGCCCATCAGATTTTGGTGTTGTGGAGAGCCTGAACAGTACATACAGGTCAAACAATTTGTGGCTCAATATTTCAAATAGTTACTGTTGAAATTTTACCTCATCTTAAATGGTAAACTATATTAGATATCTGGGCAATTCTTGACATTTGTTTCTAAATATCAGTTAACGTTTAATGCACATTTATATATTGTCGCCCAGTGCTGCTTTAACAGGTTACAATAATAAGCATACAAGGAGTAAAGTCCATTAGATCAGTTAAATGAAAGAAGTAAAAAAAAAATCATGCTTGCTGGACATTTTTACAATATTCATCTCCCGCACATTCATGAACCCTTTTGATCAGCTGCAGTTCCTTTGAAGAGAGGAAGGAGAGGAAGGCCTGGGCGTCTCATCTCCGCTCTGGCCTCTCAGCTGCCCGGAGGCCAACACTGCACTCGGTCATCCCCCCAGGCCTCATGGTCTTTGTTGATGCTTTCTTTCTCCATCTCTCACACACGTGGAGGCACATAGACGCCTCATTAGAAGGCAGAGATTCATGCTGTCCGGTGCGCTTCTTGTCCAGGGTGGTGGGTAGAGACCTGTGTGCCTGATGCTCCTCTTGTCCAGGATGTGATTAGCACTTTAAAGAATCGCCAGATTCTGCTCTCACTCCGGCAGTTTCTGTTCCCACAAGGCATGTCTACCATCATGTCAGCCTTCATGACAGATGCAGAAGCACCCTGTCCACCCTACCTGCAGTACCGAGTGAATAATTTAAAACAGTCAGCTTTTCAAAAGCATCATTTTTTTTAAAACCTGTTATCAACTTAAAGTAAGGTAGTTAATAACTTTCACTTGGGAGACACGTGTGAGACAAGCAGAACGTGCAGGAAGTGCCTAAGACATTCAGCAGTTTTTTCCAAAGATTTTCATTCAGAATCCGTACGATATTGCTTGTTCACATTTTCAAAAACATCTGGTCAGAGGGGACAGGAAATCCCAGGTCTTGATGGACCATAGAAACGCTTTAGCTCTTGGCCTTCCCCAGCACATGGAGAATCAAATTTATGAGCTATGTAAATGTTACTTCTGAATGCATCAATGGAATTGTGATCTTCAACCTGTAGTTTATAGATTGCTTTCATGGCAATAACTATACAATGTCTATTCTATGTCTGTGTTTCACTGCTTAATGTATAGTGTGCATTGTATCTGAGTTCTGAGTGCCTGCTCTGCCTTGTACACTATTAGCTAGACACCAAGAGCAGCAGTTTGGAAAAACTCATCAGAGAAGCAGAGTCACAGTGAGAACTGAGGCTTGAACATGTGTCAGTAAAGGCACATCGGGGACAGATCGAACAAAAGCACATGGAGTGCATAGGCATTGGTGACATTCACTGCTGCAGTTGACCAGTCTGGTGCTCATGGCTCTAAAGAGGCCTGGCCTACAGAGGGAGTAGGAGGTGTAGCTCACCAGAAAATTAATCGCAAATAAGATTGTTACACCAATAAAAGGAAGTAGGCTATTTGCCTCTAGTAGGAATAGTACCAGCCTCTCAGCCTTCTTTATGGATACCAAAGTGCTGGCTTGCACAAATTGGCTGGTGCAGTTTGTTCCAGACCCCAGAACTCTGTGCATAAACAAGTGCTTCCTTTCATCAGTCCCAGTTGCATCTTATCTTAATTTCCTCTTGTCGCCTGGTGTCCTTGTTACGGCGATGAGCTTGAAATGTAGGCGGATACCTTTGAGGTCTTGAATGTCATTGAATCCCCCCATGGTCTTGTTGGCTGAAGATCAGAGAGTGAGGGTGTGGGGGTAAGTATGAAGGTGGAAATGTGCCAGACAGCACAGCGCAGGGGCTGGATGGCACTGTGCCACTGAGAGGCGCTGTGCCCCCGCAGAGCCTGTAGTGCAAGGCCTGCAAGGCCATGTCAGGGTTGTTTGGTGTGGCAAGCAAAACGAGGCCAGCAAAAAATTCCGTAATTCTAAATAGCTTTACCTCCACCTGATTTCTACCAGTTATATAAAAATACATCCCTAGTGTTTAGACTGTTGAATATCCTATATAAACTTGCTTGCAAACCAGAAGTTTATATGCAAAAATATATATATGTTCTTCAAGGTCATTGCACCGAAGAAATCTGAGCTGGTTGAGCCACAATTCCCCCATTTTCTAGTTGAGCTGACGTGTAATGACCCATTTGTATTCTTCCTGTTGACTGTAATATAAATATTCATGCAGTGACCTTGCAGAACATCTATATTGTTGCATATAGGCTTCTGGTTTGCAGATAGGAATTCACTGGGTGAATCTGCTCGTGCTGATCTCACTGTTGTCCGCTTACAAGACTTGCGCCCAGGACAGGCCAGAACCGAAAAGGGTAACGGCTCTGTCCTCCACAGCGGTGCACTTCGGTCCTCCAAGACACTTCCTCAAAGACGCGGGTCTCGTGTTCAGAGGCTACGGTGCCAGGGATGGCTTTCCTGTGACTTTCCCAAGTCCTGCTTGGGACAGGTCCTGGGGCAGCGAGGGCTGGCGTTTAGCGGTCGCTCGTTGGCAGTTGCAGGCAGGGCTGCATGTGGCAGGGGCTGCAGACGCCGTGCTGTGCCAGCGGGCATCTGGCACTACCTGGAACTAGGAACAGCAGGAAGAAAGGCTGCCAGTCAGACAGAGGGCACTGGGGACAAAGGATGTTTCCGAAAACAAGCGAGATAATGCTGCTGTGATACACTGGCGCTGCCCTGCAAGAGGGGGAGTAGTGATTCATGGTCATGGGCAGTGCTGGATGCCAGGCCTCCCTTTCTAGTTCTGAAGATTCTTCCTGCTTGGATTTTGCCCATGACTTTGAAATTAACCTGTCAGTTCTTAGCACCTTGTATTGCATCTCTCTCATGTTTTATGTGGCCTTTGGGGAATTTTTTTTATACCACTTCATTTTTTCAATGGTTGGGGCAGATGTAAAAAAATACCAGCAGATAGAATGATGGAATTGAGGCTTAACAAATGACTTTATCCTGAGACCTGTTGAAATATTAATTTCAATTAATGAGATTCTGCTCTTCCATGTATACTGTATATCTGTACTACAATCAGAGATTTACAGTGTTCAGTAGGAGCAGACTGTGTTGGTTATTAATTAGATACCTTAAAGAATGGTACTTTTATTTTCATAGATTCAAGGTAAATGAGGATGGATTTTTCTTTACTGATGCAATATGTCCTTTAACAGAAGAGTGCTTGATTCCTTAAATAATGCAGAGAAAAATCAATTATGCTCATTTCCCGTTGACCAAAATCAGTAATTTAATATGTTTTGCATAAAATATTTTTACTGCAAAATGTTGTTAAATCAAATCTGCTACTGCATCTTCTCACAAAGCTGTGCTGGAAAAGAACAGTTTATTAGGGATTTGAAATAAAAGAATGCATCGCTTCAGCACATTAAATTGTGGGTTAGAAAAATGATAGTGAGAAGATATTTTATTCATCTGGAAGGAGAAAATACTTTTCTCCTGTCTTCCCTGTGTTTTTTTTTAATGTTATGAACCCGTACTGTATGATTGCAAAAATCCATGGATACATGGGCTCAACAATTTTAAAGCCGTCTGCTGTTGTTATTAAAATAACAGCATAAAGCATAGCTACACACTGTCAGTGACCTGAGATGAAGCTCCTGGGGTCTCCTGAGTCTTTCCTGCCTTGTTTAGGGTTCAGTATCATTGCACTAGAGTCCACCATGACACTGGCCACCTGCATGCTCACCCTTGTTTTTTCCTGTCCAAAGGAAAGTGAAGTTTTGAGGGTGCAGCATGCAGGTACTTGACTCTGTTATAATGAATTATTCCAGGTAGAAGTAAAAATATTAAAGATTTCAATGCAAAGGTTGTTTCTGTGTGCTGCCCCTGAGCTAGCAAACTGCACAGGTCATGAATAACCATTGTCAGGTCAGCAGAATTGCTTTCTGACTTGTGCAAAGGCTGGTGTATGAATACAGTACCTGTGCACATCAGCCCTCGGTTCTAATCATTCATTTAAAATAGTGCAAATAACTTTCACAGTGCTTTTGGTGCAGTGACAGAGTAACAAAATTGTACTGTGTAATTACAATATTATACACATACATGCTACGTATGCTATATATATTCTATGTAGTTACTTGGGGCACTGAATCTAAAATAAAGGTAACCAATTAAAGATAAATGTAAGAGTCTGTAATTTATCATAATTATATACATTCAGTCTTGTAATTATCTGGCAGTACTTGCATGTTTAGTTTGAAACCATCTTCTTTAAATCCTTATCTGAACTGTGCAGAATTGCTTTTACACAATTGAAATATGTTGTAAGTTTTCAGACTTCGTTTGCAGCCAATGCTAAAATCTTTATCTGGGGAGATGGGGATTGGATCTGTTTTTCCTGTGTGTGCTTGATGAGGACCAGCTTCACGAGCACAGCTCCTAGCGCCGCACAAGGAGACTGTGTTCTCAGACCCTCGGCGGGCCAACCCTCCCTGAAGGAGAGTTTGCTCCTCCGAATTCAGCAGCTCTCTTTGTACCCACTTCCCACGCCGGCAGGCTCTTTGCAATATGCTCATGCCAGGAGGTTTTCAGAAGACCGGAAAGATTTGTCCTCCTCTGAGCATCAGCACGGCGGGAGGTGGCTCGTGCGGCGAGCCTCTCGTGACCCGCGTTCTCCCGCGGCCTGGCGGCGCAGGTGTGAGGCAGGGCAAGGCGGCTGGAGAGCGCTGCAGGAGCCCTCGAAGGTGCGTCGACTTGTTGAGGTTTTAATGGAGCGCCTGTGCTGCGGCACGCTGGTACTTTATTTGATGACCTGCACCTCCATGCAGATCTCGGTGTTTGCTTTCTGCAATGCCAGAATCCTGGCCAGGGCCAGGTCAACGTGTTCTTTTGTTCTTTCTCTGCTGCTGTTGGAAGAAGAAGAGTGTTTATTAAAAATAGCTTAAGTTACTTAAAGGAAAGTAAGCATTTTAGAAAGGAATTCTGATTGCAGTGAGGTTTATAAACGACTCTTCATAAAAAAGCATCTTGGCTGAAGTGAGTTTTTTGCACACCATGTGGTAGGAAGGATAAAACTTTTCACTTGCCAGCTGAACACCATAAGCTTCTTCCACACTGGGCACATGTAGGATGCTGCAGAATATGTTCTAAAGCCTCTACCTGTTGGTTTGTTGATCCCTATGGCACAGTTCACTAGAATGTGTTGTGTCTCTTTTGTACTTTTTGTTTTAACTTGCTCTTTGACATGAAACGGCTCTACCTTGGCGAGTTTCTTGACTGTCCTGGCTGGAGAGGGGAAGCCTGGTGTCACGCAGGTTGATGCAAGTGGACACTGCTCTACAGATGTCTTTATAAATGCTGCCTGCTATGCAATCTGTTTTGGGCAATCTGCTGTAATTTAATTGCCGCTCTTTCCCCTCTCTAAGTAGAACCTCGGACCTCTGTTAAATCAAACCAGCTGTTTTGCACTGCTCGTGTCCGATTGCATTAAAGATAATTCGAGCTGACAGGGTTGCGGAGAAGCTTCTGTCGCGGCCTGACTTTCCAGTCTCCTGCAATTCCACTAGGGGGAGATAAGATTTTGCAGAAATATTATTTTCAGATTTTTGCTTCTTTTCTCTAGTACAATGCCCTACAGCATTCCTGCATAGTAAGCCGAGACGTTTTATTAAAATAAGATGAAAAGCTGTGAAAACAAAATCTTCCTGAGATCATAGTCTGGCTCCCCTGGCGCAATGCATCGATTTGACTTAGTTTTGCAATTTCATAATTTAACTCGAAACCCAATGGCTTGCTTTAGCAATAAATCTTTAGAAGAATATTTCTAAAACAGGTTGGCATACTTCTTTTCAATGGCATTTTTATAGTCATGTATTTGCTTTATATTATAACATATGATTTTATCAGTGTTACATTACCATATGCTTCCTGTAAAGCATTCTGGATTATTTTTTATATGAAAGGCACTTTATTTTAATTTTATTATTAATAAAGTTGGTCATTTATCTTTATTATCTTCATCTGTCTCGGTTCTGTTGTTTGGTAGATGGTTACAGCTCTCAGGGTAATGAATCCAGATCCAGATCTGAACTTATGTCCTTAAACTGCTCAGCCCTACACTGCACAGAGTTTCCCCTTCGTCTCAGGGTGGGTTTAGAGAGGGGCTGGTCAGAGTTGACATTTAGCCAGATGGGAAGATCTTCCTTAGTGCTCTCACCAGCCAGGGGGCTTGTGTGCAGACTGTGGGGAGGGTCTGGCCACTGGAATGCCTCTTGCAGAAGGACAGAGGGAAGATTTCAGGATAGTTAATGTTCTTTAGAGATCACTGCCACAACTGTATAAGTACCCTAAAATGACATTAACCTTGTGCAGTCCGCTGGGCTGATCTGTGGCTTGCAGATAAACGACGACTTGAATTTTCCTCCCATGAGGAACACGCAGCTTTGTGCTTTATTCGTACGAGTCACGGTTTTTAAGGAGCTTTTTTAGGATATCTTTTATCATTTTGTTTTCTGTGTTAAAGAGCCTAATTGCTAGCAGTTTAAGAACCAGCTGAATGTTGCATTAAAATCATTTTGAAACCATGTTCTTCGTTGTGTAATAGAAGGCAGGCTGTGGTTTTGTACCTCTTATGTTAAACGCTGATCCTGGTGTTGTGGTGGATCCAGTTCTGCTATGAGGGCATCTACGAGAGGAGGAAGGAAAAACCCAAAACTTTTTACAAAGGAAGCCACTTGATTTTGGTAGTAGTCCTCACCCAGAGAACCTAGTCTGAATTTGTCCAACATCGGAATCAGTGCTGGGGGTGTTGCCTGTCCTCAGGGCGGCGACCGTGAGGCCTGAAATCTCTGTTCAGGAAACCTTGAAAAATACCTGTAAAGGTGTAAGTGCTGCATACTCCTGCCCTCCGCTAGCATGTGCCCTGCTGAATGAAGCAACGAGAGCTTGTAGCCTGTCTGCCGGCTTAGTCTCTGCTTCAGTGTGACCCTGCTTTAGAGTGAACTGGCTCTGGATAAGAGTCAGATTTAATAGATTTCATTTTCCTCAGAAATGACCAGCTGAGGAGTGGTGGCACAGTGGCGCGGTGCTTAACGTTGCTTCCTCGCAGCGCTGGGGCCCTGTGCTCCCTTCCGGCCCGGGGCTGCTGTCTGTGTGGAGCTTGTATGTTCTTCCCGTGTTCGCATGGGATTCCTCCGGGGGCTCTGGTTTTCTCCCACAGTCCAAAGAATAAAACTCCTAGAAGAAGTGGTTACGGTAGATAATGGATTGATGGATATAACCAGCTGGCGGCACTGAAGTACTGGAAGTTTGAGGAGCTTTTGCCAAGTCAGGAATCTCTCTCTGCGCACTGCAGTGTCTCTCAGGCTCACGTCAAACTCCAGGTATCGGGCTGAGGTTCCCGAGAGCTGCGCGGCACACAGGCTGATGCCAGGTGACCCTGTCATGTTCTGCTGTTTTGAGGCAGGGCCGTGCCGAGCCCCTCGTGATGGACGGCGAGGGCCGGGAGCGCGCTCGTTACCTGCCAGGGGAGCTGTCGCCGTTCTTGCGTTTTGGCCCCGACGGCCTCCTTAACAACCTCCCGACGTCAAAGAAACATTTCTGAAGCGGCACAAGCTTTGATAAAATACACAGCAGAGCTGGGATACATGGCACTGATCTCGGAGTGAGCGACAGCCTGCTGCCACTGGCCTGAAGCAGGGCCACCAGCCTGGGCGGCATCGCCTCACCCCTCGGTCCTCAGGTGTTAGCAGGAAGACCAGGTTCAGCTCAGGTTCGAGGAAGGGGTGGGGCAGAGTGCAAAAGCCCGAATAAATGAATAGTTTTTAGCATGGAATTCGGTACTCTGGGACTTTTCTGCCTTTGTGTTGTGCTGTGCCTTGGTACCCCCACCTGACCCGACCCCCAGCTCTGCCTCCTCGGAGTTTCACGGAGAGCAGCCTGGGAGTTCCTGAGCTCTCCACTGGCTGTGCATCTTTCCTGACGCAGGGGCACGAGGACCTCAGATTCAGTTGCAGTTGCATGCTGTACATGTACAGTGAAGCTTCGGCTGCAACATTTAAAAGCTAGAGTGGTAGCTACACAGTCTTAAGTGACTGTTTTGTCATAAGACACTTAAGTCGGATATAAAGTACTTCTGTTGTGTTAGTGTTGTACCCGGAGCTCAGCTCCGACAGTGCATGCTGACAACACTCTGAAGGCAGGGAAGTGCACGTTGCTCTTCAAAGTCTGCAATGCAAACTCTAGCATCATCAGTGAAAAAAGGCTTATGATACTCTGGAGAGGTTTATCAAAAGTGTGAACTGAAAAAGAAGCTGGCTTAAATGAGTAATACGGTTTGAGATTAATTGTATTTCTAGAGACTGCACTCACTTTACCTACAGTATGTTTCCTGACTGTATCTAAATCTGCTAAAATCCAGACTGATTAGAACTGATACAGCATAAGGTAGGCAAAAACCTTGCAGATTTGAAAATATACTGTATTGGCATTTTGCTTTATGGTGTTTTCAAGGGCATATTGCTTGTTACTTGTTAAAAATAAAAGCAACGGTCCTGCTGCAGTACTGTGTATTTCTCTTTGGCTGGAATCATTTGCACTGACAGCTGCTCTCTCAGTTTAGAGACGTCCATTTACAATGTGTGTCAGTCAGCGCTGTTGTCTGGTCAGAAAGGCATGCTCTGTAGCATGTGTGAAGGTGTGGCCTGACTATCTGTATACCACCTAACAAAATGAGGTAAAGGTCCTTTGTAAGTAACAGATGGGAGGCAATATGTGATAGGCATAGGAAAGAAAAATGTTCAGCCTTTTGAATAGTTATACACACTATGCACTTAATCCAACACAAAATAAACTATTATCTTTTAAATACTGAAACATAATGCTTAATTATGCTAAATGTTTAATTTACTTTCCTTAACCACCTGTTTAATATGAGATAATCAATAATGAGAGCTTCATGGTGCATGAGCTGTAATTCCATTTTTAAAGGAAAGTCATTAACAATCATTTACTCCAATACAATGGAAAGAGAATTCCATGTTGGATGTGTAAGGGCACACAGCTGCCTTAGTCTGATTAAAAGTTTTTTTTTTTTACGGGGTGATGCAGACACTGTTATGAATCGTGTGGATCTCGTGTGGAATTCTGCGGTTTCAGGAAACTTGAATTCATGGCTGTCAGATTGCATTGAATTTATATGTATACAAAGACCTGCAACTGCGGATTGTTACTTTAAAAATGGCTGCACTGTAGTGTCTGAATTAGGTTTTGTAAATTAGTATATAAGTAACAATTAATTGAAAGGCTAGACTTTGACAAGCATTTAACACCAGAGCCTTAAGTTAGTTATTGAAAATGAAAGGAATTTTACTCCATCTCTTTTCCCTGCAAACATGAACATAGCCCTGGAGGACCATGTATCTGCAGGACCAGGCAGGTGTTTCCACCGGGACTTTATATCCAGTGCGTCCATCTGACAGGCAACCGGGAATCGAGCGCTTGCCTGCACAGTGTGCTGTTTTACAGGTGTTGTGCAAGAGACAAATACTACACAATCAGCCAACACTGTGAGCAGTGTGATAGGACCCAGCGGGTTTTGTTTTCAGTGCAGTTGCCATGAGGCCTTTGGACACGTTTGACTGTTGCTGAGTTCTGCCACTTAATTCAGTGTAAGTGAGGTCTTCTCCCTGCTGCAGAAATAACCGCAGATATCCTCAAGGCCCAGGCTTGTTTTCAGTTCCATTAGTACTTCAGTTCAGGGCAAATATATAGTTTTCCTCTTTCCACATCTATCTGACTGGTGTTAATGTAAATAAAAGCTGCTCATAATGTTTTGGAATATATGTGTTCTTTTGGCACTGTCCAGCTGTTTTTGCAGAATACATGGCGCATTATTGACGTTACTGTCAGATGCTGTAATTTCGGAATAACTGCTTTTATGTTGCATCTGATTTTGGCACAAAAAATGGTCTGTTCTCAAACCCTCCTTCGAGGATCGGTGGGTGTACAGTATGTGTTCTTAGCTCTGGGCTCCACACCACCAACAGCCCCTGAAAACTGTCTGTCTGAAAGCCCCGAACAGAATTACATTAAATTAATCCCAGTAGCCAGTAGTAAATACATTAGCTTTACATAAAAATGATGTATTGTGCATCCTGGCTGTGGAAACGGGTCTTGCGTTTTTCACTTAGAGCCCTCTAAATGGTTCTGTTATTTTACAGAGGATGGCGTGGAACATACAGCCCGTAGCACTAATTTGCAAGTTTAATGCATCTAACAGACATCGCCGCTTAAGCACTTCTGTAGTCTTGGCGAAACTCCAGGCAAAGAATATCTCTTAAAACCCATATGGCAAACTAGAGATAGAGGAAACAATAACAGCTGTTTGCATTTCCTTTCCACTCAACTGCAGGTCACTTGCTCATATGTTCTTAAAATGCTTCATTAACTCATGGTGCATGGAGAAAGCGGCCCGCAGGAGGCGTGCGGATCGCAGAGTCCTCAGAGTTTTGCTAGATTGAAACTTTTGTCCAGGTCGGCTTTTTTGTGAGTCATCGCTCATGCGATGTGGAGCTCCTTCGTGAGGGGGCCTCTGCATATTCTGCTCCCTCTCTTTACCTGCCTGTTGTCTTTATTGACTGTGCTTCAAACACAATGCAGCACAACACAACTGTAGAACTTGCCTTGCTGATGTTGCAGCGCAGGGGAGAGCGCTGCAGTATTTTTAGATTGACTTCCCTTCCCGTGTAGGTGCAGCTGGGAAAACATCGGAGGAGGCAAAGGCAGAGATAATTGATATGGTAGGGAGATCCGAGGCTTCACTTGATAAACTCGAGCAGCTGGAACGCGCTTGCTCACTCCTGCTCGCACCCTCATCCTCAGCACCAGACTTTTTTTTACATGCAGTGAAGAAAGAAATCATTATTGATCACGTTTTCTATGACCCAGTTTTAAACTCTTACCGAGGCATTTTTCACTTCAATACCCCCAAGTGTACATGACGGGATGCTTTATTGTTACCATGTATAGATGCTATTGAATATTTCCCGGCGCTGCACGTAGCTACAGAGGGGTTGAGTGCTGGGTAACTCGGCAGCACACTGTCCTGTGAGTGCGCGTTGGGACCTGAGAGGGTGAGCGGAGGCGTACAGCTAGGCAATGAAATCTGCTCTCCCTGCCTTCGTTCAGCTTCTCTTTTTTTTTGCAAATGCCGAAGAGGTTAATCCAGCACTTGAGGCACAGGGCTTGTTACTGGGAAGTGCATGCCATGTCTCTGCTTGCGGCTCATCGAGTAACTGACCCCCTCTTCTCCTTCAGTATTAGAGTAGGATCATAGCGATGGGGTTTGTCACCTATTAGTCATATTCAAGACCAGGCGGTCCTGTGGTTAACATACTGTGCTCCCCAGTTCCCAGTTCATGCCCTGGCTCAGTCCCCCGGATGAGCTGCTGAACCTCTGGACCTCTTCCCTCGGAGGAGGAGTAGACCTGCTGTCCTTCTGTCCAGGACTCTGCGAACTCACGTGTTGTTAAGCCACTCCTCTCAGTGAGCTGCTTTGGAATAGTGTCTAGTAAATGACTCACTTGTTGTTCTGTAAATACAGCTGTGCTGCCTGACCCAGAATGAACGGCCATGCTCTTGCACAGAGGCAAATTGTGAACATGCAAACAGAGGACAAGTCTGTGACTTATGAGAAATATATATTTTTTTCATTTTCTAAAGGCAAGAGGCATTGTAAAGCACGTATTTTTCTAAAGAGTGGAAAACACTTTTTTCTTCTGCTCACGGGGAAGAAAATTATATTTTTAAGCCTCTGCTTATGATGAAGAAGTGGAAGAAAGATGTGCATGTGGTTTATCCTCTCTGGTGTTTATCAAGTGACTAAGGACAGTACAGACATAATTGGTTGTACTCATGGATAGGAATATATGAAACTGTGTTTACGAGACATTAAGGTTTTCAGAATGGGCTTTTTGTATACCAAATGGCTCCAGCAGTAATTAAATGTTTCAGAGCCGGCAGGGAATAGCTTTTGCACAGAGACTGTGCCATGGCTTTAATTGCCTCTCTGGGCAGACTCATAAAGATGCCGAAGTTACTTGCACTCCTCCTTCCCTGAGAATGCGTAATTCACTCAGACGCAGGCAGCGGTTTACTTCCCTTCAAACTGTGATCAATCCATTTTAAATAAATCGGCTCCAAAACACATAAAATTGATAAAATGGCATCCCAGTCCTCAGTTAGACCTTCTGTAGAGAAAAACTCACATGCACGAGGAGAGATGGCAGCTGAAGGGCAGCTTTTGCTGTACTGTGTGAGCAGAGAGGGCTCTTCTGCTTGCCAGTCCAGGTACAGAGAATCAGGCAGGTGAAGTGTTACTGAATGACCAGTAGGAGGCGCCTCTCTCTGGGTTCACAGAATAGTGTTAGAGGAGCTGGATGAAGGGTGGAGCATGCTGGTCATTAAGAGCTGTTGTCTTGTTTTTCAGTCCTTCTGTGCTCATCATCATGAACCCCTTGTTTAATTGACTTTCTGTCTCAGATATAAAGCTGTTGGCCAGTGTAAGAGACTTGTAAAACCTTTCTCACAGTAACACCCCCTCCCTGGCTGAGCAGAAGTGCTGGGACTGAATAGTGGAAAAAAGACAGACATAAAGACATTCAAGCTTTTATCCTATTTAGTGTTATCAAAACCTCTTCACAGGCAATTCTCAGGGTCTTTCTGTCCCCGTACTGTGAAAATTGCTGTAGAAGTTAACAGGTGTGGGCTAATCAAGAGACAACATAATGGAAGGCAGTAACTAAAATTCAGGATTTTTTTATGTAAAAAATTTTCTGTCTTTATTTGGAGTAAGAAAAGGCAGAGCTAGGGTTGTGCTGAAAGCAAGTTGTTCCAGATGAGATTCCAGGCGGGCTCATGGTTCGAATCTTAGGTCCGCGCAGAGCCCTGCGCCCTGAGAGCCCTGCGCCCTGAGAGCCCTGCGCCCTGAGAGCCCTGCGCCCTGAGAGCCCTGCGCCTGCGCCTCACGCTGTCCAGAGCCCCTCCCCAGCGAGTGTGACGTCGGCTGCCCTGGACTGTTTGCTGTGCCCTCTGCTGAGCTGCCTGCCTCCTCGGCTGCTCAACCGGCCCGATAGTGGAGATTTAATCGCCTCGGTCACTTTCTCCACACGGCCCCTCTGCGCACGCAGCATTAAACTTTAATACCCCAAAGGAAGCTGAGGGGAAAACAAATATAGTGACTTCTTCTGATGTACTTGTAAATCTTTCTGCTGGAATCATTTGGGCACGTTCTGGACCCGGCACTGGAATATGACAAATGGGAAGGCAGGACCCATTACCGTTATAATTAAAGCCAGTGCTTTTTATGCGTTTGTTTGTTTATTTATTTTCCACTCCTCCCTTTAACAAGGCCGGTTTATGACAGGTTATTTTCATTGTGCACTTGAGGCTCAATAAATCATCTGGAGGTAAATAGAAAACATTAATTTGTATGTAAAGCAGTTCATCAGATAGGACCTGTCACATTAATAATGCATACTTTCCCAATCTCAGAGCTTTATGGTTTATTGAACCTGTTCCTTTACTGACCAGTTTCACTCTAGCTCCCAGTAATTCATAAATATTTAAGTACTTAATTTTTTTCTAAAGTTTAAAATGTAAAATTGCTCTACCTAAATACACTGTGGACCCTCCACAGGGAGACCCTGTGAACACGAGATGCAGATGGAGGACAGCTTCATGCTCGGCTCTAAATATTGGCGGAGTTTTGTTTTGCAAGTTACGTTTCAAAAGCATAAATCAAAGATTACTGTTCACAAAAAAAATCTTAAAGTGTGATTTGTAATCTCTGGGGCTTAATGTAATGCTACATGATTTGATTTGAGTGTTATTTTCTTCCTTAAGCGGCAGCAAGAGTGAGAATTTGCATGGTGTTTCAAAAGCTTGTGCGAGAACCTCCGGGGTTGTGTTCAGTTAATTAGAGATTAGAGTGGGTGTGTAAATCTGCCTCATTTGGAAGAAAATGAAAAGAAAAAATATGGTAACATTTTGTTTTCCGTTACTGTTCATCCAAATGGCTCGTGGAGGGGCTGTGACAACTGCGGCACGCCACCGGCTGTGTGGGGTCAGGGGGTCGAGGGGTGCAGCTCAGGCCGTGGCGTCATGACGGGGGGGCACTGGACGTCGAGCTGTGAGGTCATGAGGAGGAGAGGACTGGGGCGCTGCAGCACAGACTGGGGGGTCTCGGGACATGCTGGAGGGGGGTTAGCTGTACAGACGGTATTGGTATCTGTACAGTTGTGGTATAAGTTCCCTAAGAAATGTTTGCAATGTCATAACGCAGATCATTCCAAATCAACATGTGTCAACATAGTGTCAAGCTTTTTTTCTGTTGTAAAATTGAGTACTGGCACTGCCATCTCCTTCAAACACGCATACTATAGGAAGAAATCTGACTCATTCAAACAGGTTTTTTTTTCCTTCAGTAATAAAAACCCCAAACCAAGCAGCCAATGTGGTGGGAAAAGTCCAGGCTTGCTTTCAGCCGGGGCTGTGTCCCTCAGCAGCCGGGTCTGTTGAGCAGAGGCTGGGCCTGAGGAGGAGCAGAGATGGAGGGGTGCAGACTGCGAGTCTGACTCAGGCTGTGTTTCTGCTGCTCTCCTTGTAATCATCCTAAGTCGACTCGCTGCTGTGAGATGCGTGATGCAGAGGAAGCAGCGGTGCTCGCTGGGAAGGAAGGGCGTCTTGACCTGGTGCTCCGAAGTGGCTGCACCTGTGCCTGGCGACTCTCTTCCTGCTGCTTTCAGAGACGCCTCTCTGGTCGCTACCCAGTCTGCTTTCCTTACAGGGTTTGGTGTGGGAATCATCCCACTGAATGGAATCATTTTATTTTCAAACAACTGAACGAACACCTCCACCCTTGCTGTTACCCTTGCGGTCGGAGGTTAAGGAAGGGAGATAGTGGGATGACCTACACCAGACCGTGCGTGTTCACTCTCGGTCAGTGGCTCCTGTGTTTCTACTTGATCAGCTAAATGGGAGGCCTGCAGCTGCGGCGGGCGGGGAGACTCTTTAATATGCGAGACATTAGTTAGTTCCAATTGGACTCTCCAACAAGGATTCCAGACCCAGATCTTAGGCTGATAAACCCTTAAGGAGCACAAATCCGCCTCTCCTCTGAACAGCCTCATGTACTGGAGGGGCGGCTCTCAGGTGCACACAGTAGGTTGTTTCATGTTTGCTTCAGAAGTGCCCCGTGAAGCTCGGGTCCCGATGCAAGAGAGGTTTGATGGAAAATGGATGCCGTCCGCACAAGAAGACCGCTCGAGCTCTGTCTCGGCTCTGAACGCGGACTGAGCTTGTGGTTTTGTAGCTTCTGTGCCTTTGCGAGCGAGACTCTGGTGAATGGTTTGTAGTGCTGGAAGAGTTTGTGACCTCAGAAGCTGGATTCAGCTTTTCACTTCACACACAGCCGCCCCCCGCAGATCTGCAGCACAGTGTGAATTGATGCTCTGACAGCTGGTTACCCTGCAGTGAATACCGAGAGTATTCTGCTGCCACTGCTGCAAAGGTGAATTTTTGTGTTGTCTAAAAAGACAGACTGTAGACCCCATTCATCGGTGCCTAGTATTACTTACACTCGTTTTCCATCAGTTCAAGGGTAGAGACCGAGGCTCCAACTTGGACGTCAGAAACGTTTGACTTCTGCTAAAATAGAAACTGCTGATGATCAGCCTTACTTGTCTGTCTTCATGTGCTAGCCTTGCTGGCCAGGATGACTTAGGATGACTTGTGAGGCAGCGTGGTAAATGAATACCTCATTGAGTGCCAATTTCAAGCTTCCAATATTTACGGGTACCTTTTCTAGGGAGACTTTGCCCATCAGTGGGTTTGTAAACTGGGTCTTCATGCACGAACACAGGTGTCACAGCCCTTTCTGGCCAGCAGGGGTCTCTTTCGATCCTGTTTCATTTAAGGTTTCCTTCCTTGGGTGGTCTTGTTGCTGTACTGACAGGGTTTCTTTTAGTAATGCTGTTTATATTGATAATATTATGTATTCTACAGTGATAGACAAATGTTTGCACATCAATGTTGCAATGTTCTCAACACGCCAAAACAATACCTTGATGATCATCTATAAGAAACCAGAAGTGTCCAGTTACTACATTACGTTCTCCATTCCTATAAAAAAAAATATTTGAAAAATATAAAATTGAAATAATGGCTGAACATTATCCTGAACAAAGGTTAAGGATATACCTCTGCTTTAATTAAAAATGAAACCTGAATTTTTTAATGATCTCAGCTTCTGAGTTCTTTGCAGCATGGAAATTGTATTCTGCCTTTATTAAAAACAAATGTTATTATTCTATTCTTATACTACTATAATATTTTTTCAAGCAATAGCTGGATAAGTCTTCCAGATCAATAAGCTACTTAATGGGCTGGATGGTCTCCAACAGAGAGGATGGAAATCATGATAAGTGATTCATCTTTTAAATTAATTGATAAGTTATCTTAAAGATAGGCTTCCTGAAAGAAGCTCATACCAAGGGAAAGTGTCGGAGTTAAAATGCTGTAGAAAAAACGCATTGAACAGATGAACAGGGTGTCCGGGTATGCAATGAAAAATATAAGAACTTCAAATGGAGCAGAGGTTCCCTTTTGACCTGAGAGTTTTGAACTGGGCAGGGCTTTTAAGCAACACTTAACAACAAACTAAAGCATGAATGCATGAAAATAGGAAACTAAACTGTATGAAAGCTGAAATACTGAATGTTTTCATTTAATTCAGTAAAGCTCTAAGAATGTTTTAAAGAAAGATCTTTGATGTTAAAAATCAGGAATCCTATTAACCTGTGAAGGGTTTATGAAAGCAAGTTCATCAGCTTTCACAAAACCGCTGTGAAACATCAGGAGACAAGCTCTTTTTTTTCTTTTTCGAAATTAAGATGAATATCACGTAGAAAATTTTATTTTATGTTGTCTGGCTTTTTTGTACTGAAGGTCCGTACTGAAATAGGAATGACGACAGAGCGTTTTTGGTTTTCCAAGCTGCAGGATGTGGGAGAGATTGTAGTGTGGAAGCAGATAAATATCTTTACAACTGTAGGTCCTTTTCTCTCCCTATGCATTTTCATAATAGGGTACTTTCAGCAACTGCTCTGCCGTTTCTTGCATTTGCCTGCATTATACAAATTCTAAAATGTTTTTTTTGGTTTGTCCATGGTTGTGTGGGATTAACAGGTGAAGAGTGTCCCTTGACACTGTTGTATAAGGAGTGAGTTAGAGTAAGAGCAAGAGCAAACAATTTCTCAAATTGCCTCCTAATCGGGAGTTATGCATGGGGTTAACTTTTTCAAATTTGCTGGTACTGTGTATATATATGGAGGTTGGTGTTTTTTCTTGTGCTGACTGGTGGGAAGAGTGTGCAGGGTGAGAAGGAGAGGAGGGCAAGGCTGGAAGGAGAGAGGCAGTATGCATGATGTGCACTACAAACCCATTACAAAGGGCCTGTCTGTGCGTGATGGAGGGTGACGAAGGAAGTCTCGGCCGGCCGATCTTGATTAGCTCGCTGCTCTCCGGCTGTGCAGCTGAAGGGCGGGGGTGACAGCCGGGATCACCGCTGACAACCAACTGGGGAGCAGAACGGCCCTCTGGGATAGGCGCTGGGCTGCGCGCGCCGTACGGCGAGGTCTCGGCGGGAGCTTGTGTTATTTCTGCCTCGGGTGCTGCTTCAGCTTCGCGGTGGAAATGAGGAAGAGGAAGGGCCTCTCTTGGACTTGCTTCGCCCTGTCTAAAGTGCGTCTCTGTCTCACAAATCCATCGCGTCTCCTTCCAGTTGGGATGGTGGCAAAGCCGTGCTACAGATATGATGCCGGTGGAGGAGTGAATCATTCTTCCGTATTGGTTTAGATTAATAAGGGGAGGGGTAGTGCCGAACTGCTGCCAAAGAACAGTTCAAGTGTTCAAGTGGATCGAATCCTCCAACAGAAGCTGTTCTGCTTGTATTTCCCTAAATGAGTGTTTACCGCAGTACATGCGAGTAGTCCCATGGTTTTACCGTGCTTGTGCCAGCTTGAGCTTGCTGCAGTTTGCACCATGCTGTGTGTTTATTAAGGGGCCGCTTCAGAATCTCTTGAAGTAAGACCGATGTACTGTAATGGGAATGACCAGAAGGCAGGTTCTTAAGTTTTTTAACCTTCTCTTTTCCTTGTATAACCTCTTCTCTGTTGTGTAACTACACATTTATAACCAGGGGTGCAAGTATGGGGGCTCAAGAGATGTCATTACACAACTGTCACACCTACAGATACATTCTTCCGTTAAAGCCAGTATCGTATAAATATTAATGCTTTCACCAAGCATGCAAACTACTGAAAAAAATCATCCTTTTGTAATCCCCACAAGACAATTTATGATATCCCTGCATGTACAAATATATATTTAGCATTAAATGCCGTAGTATGTTACTGGATGGCAGTATAATGTTCAAGCAGCTCTTGGAGTACTGTATACTGTAGTATGCAGGTCTCAAACTATTTTATTTATTCAGACTTCATATTCACTAGCTGCTGCTGCTACTAATTATGTAATGTAAAAACTGCTGTCAAAGCAATCTCTTCCAGACTCCTCCTCATTAACAGGCTTGTGTGCTTGAGTGTTTTAATTTCTTTCTCAGTGTACTTTTCCTCTAATTGGTCCTTGCTGGAGCAGAAAGAGGTGAACAGTACTGTACAGGTTTAATCTTGGGTTTCACCAAGAACAAGCTTGCCACTGGCTGTTTTTACAACAGGGAGCTAGAAATAATCGACCATAGGTGTACATTTCAGTTCAAAGCGGACACCGAAATAACAGCAAAGTTCAAAAGGCTGCTTCTTTTTTGTTGAGACAAAGCTATTCTACAGATCTGGCCCTTCTGTCAGTACCAGCTCAGTCTGCGATCTGAAGTGTTTCGGGTCTGGTGTGTTGTTTGTTGTGGAAGAGGGAGACTAACAGCAGCACTGCGCTGGACACATGGCATGACATTATACATGGCTTCTTTACCAGACTCTCTCCACATCAATACGTGGGAGCAGCAGATGAAGGATGAGTAGCTAGATAGGTATCCCTATGAGTCATGGAAGTGAATATTAATCAGCTCTCACTGTTTCACAACACCAAAAGCAGGTTTCTCTTAACAGACTTCTAATTCTTCTTTGCATATACAGTGTAAAAGTGATACTTGATGACTGCTTATTCTTGAAAGGCAAAGCCTGCTCCTTGATTGGTACACATATGTAGACATGTCTAGGTCAGATTGCACTGGTCCAGCTGGCTGTCATGATCAAAAGCCACCAGGCAAGTTAAGTTTTTGACGTCTGAATGGTATCTAAAGATAAACACAAGGACATCGCTTGGTCCTGCCAGGAGAAGGCGCTTCAAGGCGAGACCCAGCTTGAACACTGGAATGAGTTTGGTTCGGAAAATTAATAATGAACTGCCAGGCTGGTGACGTGTGAGAAGGGGGCGGTATGCCGCCAGAAATTTGGTTGAAATCTGCTGTAGGATGGAAAAGGTTGAGAAACGCCGGTTTAGATGGTCTTGTTTTCAGCAAAGATGATGATTATTCATTTCCGTGATTCATACTGCTTACTCTTAAAACCCATCTTTCTTTACTCTCTTAAAAAAAATCTTTCTGAGTTATATTTTAAATGCAGCACGAAGTGTAGGTGGTGTGTTGTGTTTTGTTAAGCTCTTGATAAAAGGGCTTGAATTCTGTAATGGTTCAGGCTCGGTGAAGGTGTGTGTTCACTGGGCTGCACAGGACCTTTCCAGGAACAGTGCATGAGAGCACAGAGTACAGAGAAACAGTTCTGCTGCTTGCCTGACCTTGAACACGTCTTACTGTAGATTGTAGTGGAGGCTTGGGAATTTCTCTCTCGGACAAGAGCTCTACAAGCACAGCTTTTATTTAAACTCTCTGAGCTTCCTCAGACCTTATACAGTGCTTGTAGATGACTTGTCGACTTACTTTTGTGGAAAGGCTGGCTTTTCTAACTTTCTTCTGAGCAAAGGTTTACTTCTGCTAATTGTGTGGCAATTCCCAGAAGGAGCTGTGAGCTAGACATGCTTTCTGTTCTATGAGCCAGTGCCCATTGCAGAACTACGGCTCCCTGAAAACATTCAACTCTTGTCTTTTGTGTCTGTAAGTAATTGTCCCTTTGGCCTGTTGTTAAAATACACACTCAAATTAACTATATTTAAGCCTGCTTTGTACTAAGAAAACTAAATATACCAATAAACATATCAACATAAAGAGCATTTACTTACTCAGTGCACGGTGCTGGACAGTGTTCCTGGTTTGCAGCTTTCTTCTCTGTGCCTGTGAAGGCAGCTGGGCGTTGAATCTTCTCATTTATTTCAATATATCTGAGATGTACAAATAAGAAATGACAGATACTTACGTACGGCTGTGATAGATTGACGTGCTGAATAGGGTTGGAAACATGAGACTATCTTTGGCTCTAAAAGCAATATCTGTAATTAAAAAAGAGAAAAGAAAATGAAAAGTATCGTTGATGTTTTTACTGCAATTTGATCAGTGTCCAGGGCAGGAAAGACCATGTTCTTTTAATCATATTTCTTAGTCACATATTACAGAATGTATTTTGGAGATCAATGGAGATATGAAAATCATTCTGAAATCAATCTGAGATCTAATGTAAGCTAAATTAGATTTAAAGTCACTTCGCTAACAGTCTGGTTCTGGCATGGCATTCCATGTATGATTGATCAGGTCATCATAAAAACAAGTCATGCAGAAACATTCTTTAATTTAAGGCGGACTGCCTACATTTGGTCTCCCTAAGGTTCTCGGAAGCAAATATTCTAAGCTATTATTAATGACTGTTAGCCGCATATACTTATCGTATTTGATAATATTCAGAGGTATGGATATTTATTGTTTAACTAGAACAGCCCCGGCCAGTGGCGATCACAAGCAGGTCCTGCCTACCTGTTGGCGTGGCCGTTGTGACTCCGAAGCGTGTGCGTGGCGGTGGGAGGGGCACCGCGCCTGGCCGGGATCCGCTGCACACGGCCCCTCTCGCACCAGCGACATGTGGCACCCAGAGCCCGGTGGACGGCGTGTCTCCAGTCCCTCTCTTTCCTCAGCCAGGCTCAGAGCTCAGACCCGGAAGGTTAAATGAAGGCATTGTGAGGAAATCCTCCAAATTCAATAGCTTTTAACTAAAATTAGTTTATAGCAAATAAAGTTTCCAGAGAGCAGACATGATGGAGTTTTTCTTTAATGAGACTGGAGCTTGGAGTTTTATCTCAGCCATTCAATTTGAATTTGGAAGAGGAGTGATGGCATTCTCATGTGGTCTGATAAAATAACACATCCATAATTGTTATAAAACTCCTCCATCAAACTGCAGAAGTCAGCGAGTTGTGCCACAGAAAGCAGAGCCTGGGCCTGTGGTGGGTTTATAAATGACAACACCAAGATAAGCGAAATAATAGTTGTGGGAAAGGAAACTGTTGTGAAAAATGAAAAGCAAGCTGACCCATTCATCATCAAAACATATTAGTTTGCACTAAAGCCTGTTCTTTAAACTAAATAGGTGTTTTTAAAATCTTTTTTGGGGGAAATGAAGTCTGTTCTGACAGCTATCTAATTCAGAGCGTCCCAAAACTTCTATAACCTTTTTACTTTTTGGGTTGTTTCTTCAGTCTCCCTGTAGATGCTTCAACAGTCATTGCCTTCGTGTTGTGGGAACCGTTTTTGTGCTGTCTGAGGCAACACAAGAGGCGCCTCCTCGTTAACGTCCCGTTCAGGACCTGATGGATGGGTGGGGCCGGCTTGTGAGCGTGGGGCTCAGCCTTGCCTCCAGACAAAGTGCGGACAAATAAAGAACAGTCCTGATGAACAGGTGGTAATGCCCAGTAATGCCTTCTCCCAGACGGTCCTGATTTGCTCCAAAGTCCACCTTAAGAAATGTTTAGTGTTGTTCCAAATGCTTTATCCTCATGTCTGGATAACAGAGGCATCTGCCAGCACAAGTCATTGTCTTTCTGTTTAGCATCATCTCATTAATCTCATTTGTTTGCGTAGCAGGTTCTGCCTTGGACACCTCCAGAGTGTGTGAAGGCATGGTCCTCAATCCAGGAAAGAAGTGCCAAATGCTTGTCCACATTGCACAAGCCTCAGAATCCAGCACAGGGCAGGGGTCTTCTGAGGATGTGTGGTTTCTGTAGGAGAGTAAAGTGATCATGCAGTTGTGGGAGGTGGTGTGAGCTCTGCTGTGAGCAGTTCCACAGTTGGAGAGAGAGAAATGTAAGCAGACTCTCTGTAATATCTTGCTGTTCTCTAACAGAGAAATGAGACAAGGGGACTACATACGAATGTGTGATTGTATACAATTTTTCTTCCATATTTGAGTGAATATACCATTGCACCTCTGATCTTAACAAAATTTCCACATTTACTTCCCGTGGATTTCTCTTACCTTATTTTAGTCTGTGAGCAATTATTACCGATTCAGAGGTTTAGAAGTTAAGCATCCATCTTTGTCCCAAGGTGCATGTTTCTCTGGTTCTCTCTATCCAGACATCGCTGCCTGTGAAATATCTTCAGCTCTTGTTGCCAGGACTAATTGTTTTCATTTGGTTTAATTTGTACCCAGCACCTGTGAACAATGAGCACGGAAGCAACTTTAATTGCTACAGCATCAGTTTAAGTAGGATCAAGCTCTAAGGTAATCTCATTCTGTCACTTTGCCTGACACGCACGACAGGCAACATTGTCAAGAAGCTCTGACTCGCCTGCTTGAACAAGTCAGCCGAATTTTCACATTGATTTTACTTCTACTGCGTGTGACGAGAGTGTGCACCTGACACAAGCACACCCTTCTTTAAATTGGAATTGCCAATTGTCAATCAAATCTGCCTGCTCCTGCTGCCTTTGTACTAAGCACAAGGCTTTGGGGACAGTTCATGGTTTCCACTTGTCAAAGTCTGCTGCCAGTTTTCCTGCTGAGCGTCCCTGAGCACTGCTGGGAAAACACTTGCGGCTCCCAGGCCTCAGGGGTGTCTGGGAGACCCCGGCTGTCTCGCGCGCAGCCCCAGCTGCAGTGGTGCCCTGGGCGTGAAGAGTAGCCCAGGGAGTCCAGCTCCCGGGTTGGCCGATGACCAAGCTCAGACACTGGTGCTTTTGAAAACTATTAAGATCCCTCTACGCATGAGCTTATGTCTCATTCACTAAAGCCGTATCAACTAACTCTGCAACTGGCTATTGACTTTCCCTGTGTCACTTGATATTTGTCCTGTGTGATATGTACATATCCGTTTGGCTGGCTGGTATTGCAAACTAAGTTAGACTTTATTCTAGTTTCCATTCGTTTTTATTCGGTCTGTAATTCTATAACTTCAGGCTCTTGGATCAGTTAGTTAGGTGCTCAAGAAAACAAAGCTTTACACATTCTCAGAAAGTCTGCAGTTCCCCAGAGTTGCACACTTTGCTGGAGCTGATTTCATTGCTCTGACCTCTCCAGATGCAGAAAGTAGGAATCTAGTGCATTGTAGAATTTGCTTCCCCTTCTAGGCTGGATGCCCTGACCTTTTAGCACAGTCCTAATTTTGCCATGGCTTTAATAGGCTCAATTTGTACTGAGTGAATAAGCAGCTGGTTTAACGATTTAGCTGTCGATTAAGGGAAGCTCCACGATAAAACCGCTTCGTTTTCTTCCTGTAGAAAACACATCTCTGCAGAACTGCTTTCTGCTGGACTCCAAATAGCCAAAGACTGCAGTGAAGTCTGAGGAGCAAGTCAGCCAGGCCCTTGCAGAAGGCACCAGCTGTCAGCCAGCACACAGCTAAACGAAGTTTTGCAATTTTCTTGATCAGTAGTAACACTTTTTAATCTTTACTGCAATCGCATCTTCAAGATTAAAGATGTGGTCAAGATCGATAAAGAAGTAACTTCTGGAAAGAGTTTAATTTTTTTTTTTGCTCTCCTCTTTTATATTTTATGAACCATGCTTAGTCCTCTGATGGAAACCGGATGGTTTTGTGGCTTCTCTAATCCTAAGAGAGAGAGAGGAAAAGGGAAATGGTCAGTAAGGAAATTTGGAAAAATATATATAAAGGATGTGAAGGTGAGACTCTGACATGTCATCTTTAGCACTAATGAAATGCTTCAGTGCCCTTTAGTCATCATCAACAGGTAGCTGCAGATTTGCCCTGGGCTTTCTCTGACTTGATAGTGGAAAACTAAGGTATTGACCCAGGAAACGACTTTTCTGTTCAAGCTGTGATTCATTTGCAACTGTGCTGCACAAGAAAATTGAACAGGAAGTACTGTGGTTACTATCATTAAAATCATCTTTTAAATCTTTAGTTGCTCCTTGTATCCCTTCTGTCTTTGTTTTTCAGTAACTGGGTGGCTTTTGGTTTGCAAGCCCTCCTGTGGTGGTGTTTAACAGCAATTTACAGCTGATGAAAACAAAGTTACCAACACTTTTTTTTTTGTACCTGCATGTGTCATGTTCATCTGCTTCGTGTTTTAAACACATCTGCTGCTTGGCACATGCCAGTCCGTTTCATCCCGCATCCGTATCGGGAGTCCTGCATTTTTTCCAGCCACTGCCATTGCCGTCGGTAATATACCGGCACGCTCGCCTCTTCGACAGCAAGATGGGATGAAATTAATTCTTTTCAAGAGGCAAACATTTGTCCTTTGTTTTAACCCAGTTGTTTGAGACCTGTCTGAAACGTTCAGCTCGGGCATATCTGACGTGCCTAACACTCAATGTAATGAAGCTGGCCGCGTGCCCCAAGCAGATCTGCGCATCAATTAAGTCCAAATTAACAATTTACTACAGTAATTATCATGCACGTTAAAAGTTGTTCTTGGGAGGCTCTTTGTGCTTCATATATTAATTTCCTTTTTCTTATTTTCTAATTTAAGAAGTATCACACGTGGCAGCTTGTGTAATTGATAAAATAATTAGCAATCACTTAATGAGTAAATTATTAAAATTAAAAGACCTCTGGGTTTATACCTTATTAACTTTAGTTTTATGTATTAGAATTTTTGCTGCGTGTTCCCCATCAGTCGTAAATCGTGTAATCTGAAATGCACAGTAGTACTTTCGGATTGTATTGTAGTTTCTTTAACCAACCATTTATATATTTAATGCATTTCCTTAAGTCCTGGTGAGCTTCATGTAATAAAAATACTGTACTACATTACTGTTACTTATTGAGTTAAAAGGTCTTATGAAATCTGTTGATGCTGTGGCTCACTGTAATAGATTGTTTGGACCTTGTCTTTGACCCTTTATGAATGCGAACCAGTTTGTGCTGATTCGACATTAGACTTGGAAGTTCTTCCGTGCACCGAATGCTGTTGTGGGAGTAGTGCTGAAGTCTGAAGTCCTGCTCGTGGCTCTCGGAGGGTTGCGGGGTGATGGATGTCGCGATGAAGGAGTTCTCAAAGGGTATCGGTTGCTGTTGCCGTGGCTGTTGGGGAGGGCAAAAAAATGTTTTTTCTGTCTCAGAAACTCTAAGTAAGGAGTTGGCGCTGTTCTTATTTGAACAAAAAATGACAAAAACAAGAAAGGGGGAAGGGCTTAGCTTTGCTCCGCCAAAAGTGCCCTCTGCTCTGGGGCACCGTGGCCTGTTGGCTCTGATGAAACCCGTTCCCTGGAGATCCAACAGGGAGCCTGAGCGCTGCTCTTTCCTCTGCAGTTTCAGCCACGTCAGAAATGCATATAACCAAGGCTAGAATCCATTTGGCTTACTGTTGGCAATCTTATCATCGCTCCCGATAGGAGTGATTGCTTTGTGAGTACCCATCGAGCTCTCTAGAAACCCTCAGTAAAGATCGAGGTGCCTCCGCCGAAGAGCTGATTGGAAGATTGATTGCTGAACCGATGTGCCGAGGCTCAGTTGAGGACCACAGCTAACCAGTAAAGCGCTATACCTGTACGTGCGGAGCAGTAAACTCCAGTCATCCAGGATCCATAGAGCCTCCACATTTGCAGTCCTCCTGAGCTCTTAGTTATGTCATGGAACTCGTTAAGTGTTCAGTGACATGAGTCTAGCCTTTCCCCTGTTGTGCTCATTTCAGTTTAGCTGAGCTTGACTGGCACTGCAGAATTGTACCTGTTTAACCAAAGCATTCGTACAGGTGGGTCCTGTGTGAGTACTCAGTGTGTAATATTAAAAGATTAATATTTCATGCAGAACAATTATTGCAAAATACTAATATAAGGATTGTATTACAACTAAAGTACATTTACATTTGCAAGGTGTTTAAAAAATGAGTTTATATATGGTAATATTGTTACCTCAACCTTCTCACCTTTATTTAATTACAAGCTTATAACTTCATAAATTCAGACTAGCTATTAAGAGTAGATCATGCATTAATGAAGTGTTTGTATATGAGAAAAAATTGATTTGTCAGTGTCAATATACTTCTGTCAGGTTATTGATGCTAGTAATTTTCTGTCAGTATATTGCAGGTTATAAATAATTTATAAGTGTGAGATGCAGCCTGTGTGACAAGACTAGTATTGACACCTACAGTATATGGTTATAGATCATTAACATATTTTGTGTTAAAAAGAAAGCCTACATATTGTGCTAAAACACAGAACCTAGTCGGTAGGTTTAGATGTTTAGTTTTCCATTGTCATCATTCTGCTAGTTAACATAAAGCACTTTAATAAAGAAATAGTGATAATTCCAGTCTGAGCTGATGCCATCTGTTCATATGAGTGGAATCCAGACAGCCGGGAAGTGAATTTCAGTATGAGGCAGGCAGAAAAAGCAATATAAAATCACAGATTCTCTTTGGATCAGAGAGAAAATTCTAATTTATGACAAAGGTTGCTTTTATAAGGGCTGAAATATTGCAAAACAGGAGGATAAAAAAACACAAAAAAGTCTTCGAAGAGCACATCAAAAGGAAACGGGCTGAATAGAAGATGAAATTCTCTTTCTCCTGCATGTCACAGCCATCTCTTTCTTCTTCCTGTCTGCCTTTTTGTTCAGCAAAAAAAAAAAAAGACTAAACGGGAAGGGGTTGTGTATAAAACAAAAAAAGGAATTAAAGAAAATAAAAAATCACCAAGGTCCCCTAATTCTTCAAGACAGTGTGATAAATCCAGCTGTCAGAGGCGGTGCTGAGGCTTTGTGTGTCTGTGTCTCTGAAGGGCTGCTGCTCTGCCGGCTTTGTTCTCCCTGTGATTCAGGCGCTGGGCGGTGGTGCTGAAGGGCTGTGACATTTGGCTTGTAAACAGCCTGCAATCAGTTCCCACTCTCCCTCTTTTGCTTTCCTCTCACCATTAATCCAGTGACTTCATCTGTCTCCCTCTGCCCAGAATGTGCCCGTCAGACACAGAGCCCTTCTGCCTGGTGTGCGCTGCAGAGTCCGAACGGGTCGGAGATCTGGTGCCCACGCAGCCTGTCCCAGGTATTGGGACTGGGGTTGTGCTGCTTGTATTGTCAAGAATATGATTTTTAAGTTCGCTATTCCTCGTTTTCGTGCATGTGTGACAGCGTTCTTAATTGACTAAATGTCACAGTCCCTTTACAGACAGTGAGGGAGTAGTATCAGTAATGTTTTTGAAAGGAAATCTTAAGGACTGTTTCAGAAACCAGGCTGCGTTTTTGCTCCTGGTACAGCAAGTCCAATAAAAACAATGATGACGATAATAATATGGCTATTTCCAGCAATAGCAAGCACTTTTAATTTTTTGGCTCTAAATGCTGCCAGATCATTTTGTGATAAGCTTCCCTGTTCTGGCCGAATAGTGTTCCAATAATGTAATTATCCACTTCTTCTCTGTGAACTTCTCTGTGATCCGAGCCATTCGCTCTCACAAGCACATCAATAAATCTGCTGACCTTCTGCTGTAATTTCTGTGAATGCCTTTGCAGAAGAAGAAGCCTGAAATTCGGCTCTTTGCTGGCTTTCAAAGCTGCATGCATTATTAGATTCTGCACAGATATTTGGGTTTGCTCAGCTGAAGTGCTGGTAACTAATGACATACACAAGACTGAGATTTCATCTGTTTATTTCCATTATTTCAGAGCTCTGTGCTTTCCGTTCTTGTGATATAAAATGCATGCACATCTCTGTCAATGAATATTTGAGTTTGGCAATGCATTATTTTCCTAACTGTGATATGCGTAATTGAGAGTGACTCAAAAACCATGAAATTTAATGCTATATTTTTTAAAGAAGAATTAGAAGATTAAAAGGCAATTGCTGGTGTAATGAAGTGTTACATTTGAAGTGCGCATCCTCATAGTGTAGGAAAGGGGGCTGTTAAAGGCTTAACAGGAAACCACCTATTTCAAGCAGCAGGGACCACCAAATGCAAAGACTGCAAGATGGCCAAAGAGTCTGCGGCCATCGCAGGTGCTACGCTGGACCACACTGAAGTGGGGATATTCCTCGGGGTTCTGAAAATTATAAATGAATGGTGTTGTTATTTTCATAACTTTGGTGTGATTGAAAGTGACTTAAAAGGCATGAAATGTTTTGCAATACCTTTTTTAAACGGATTAGAAGACTAAATGCATCTTGGTGATTTAGGTGTGAGGTTTCAATAATGACATTCTGCAACAAGTTCTGGAAAGTAAAGAACTTGTTTGCATTCTGGAGTTATTAAGCTTTGAGAAATACTCAAACAATAGGCCCCTTTTTATAGTAATTCTTACATTCTTGTACTGAGTTGTCTTGTAATGTTTCTGATGTCTCTTAAGGCACCATGCCTCTCTGTTTTGTGAGAGTGGTGAAACTTGCTAAAAGATTGCCTCGTGTTTGTTTCGTGTGTTCTTCTTTCCCGATCCCTGTCGGGATGACCCAAAGCCCTGTATGCCCCATTATCAGAACGAGAGGGGTCAGAGTGCATCTCCAGTCTCCTGAGACTTCAGAACCCAGAACCAAGCAAGCTGATGAATCGGTCGAGGGCTTTCATGCTGCTGTTTGGTCCTGGATGTAGTATATGAAAGGAAACCATTCCCTCCTGTTTAATTCAGACAAAATTCCCAGGGTCCCTCAGTCGGATCTGCACATCACAGCTCCTGCTCAGCTCTCTAACCTGTGGGTCAGCATGTTTTTGTTGTATTAGTTAGTGGAGGAAAAAGAAACTTACAAAGTTTGATTGAGTTGAGTGAGAGGAAATAAAACTCCTAATTTAAATGCAACATTCCGAATTGATTTGGTTGGCCTCTGAAATGTATTTGTTTCAAAGTCCGAGTTCTAAGTGCAGAATCATGACCTCCAGTGAGGATGTGTGTGTGATTCTGTGCACTACTCCCAGTAGACAAACCCTGTCAGTCCCTGTGCCTGTAACTAGCATTATAAGGAGCCCTGTACCTGACCTTAAACTGTGGAATGAGGATTTATATACATGGTGTTAAACTGCCGCCCTCCCTTTCTTAAGAGCCAACACTTAGCATTTGTCATGCTCCAGTTTCTTCAGAGAGGGGCCGTTAAACCTTTTAATGACTTACTGCAAGACTGTATTTGGCGTGCGGCTGAAGCAGTCCAAATTATCTGCAAAGCTTTCCAGCAGCAGTCTGCTCCATAGTTTACATGCTTCAGATGGTCATGTTATCTACAAAGCCCCAGGCTGCGGAACATGCCAATGACATGTTTGATGTCATATCCCACTGTGCCCTGAGAAAGAAACACTTTGTAGTCAGAACTTTTTATATTTGCTTCCAGAAAAAAAGAGCTTTTGGAGCTTGTGGACTGTAAATGAAATGTAGTTACAGACTGCAGTTAAGGATTATACACTTCATAGCAGTCCAGTCAGCGACTACAGCGTTAGTTTTTAACCCCTGGACCGCTGGGACCTCTTTAACAGTGGGTTGTCAAGTTGCGCAGTGAAGTCACATCATTTGCCTCTTTCTCAAGATTGAGAATGTTTGCTCAGATAAGTGGTTTCCACATTAATGGTGTCTAAACAAACTCCAGTTACTAGTGTCAATAAATCTGTTGTCATCCTGCACAGAATTGGATTTGGGATTCTTAGGTTTTGTTCTAGAAATTGTCACCCATAATTAAAGACTTTCCCTGCTGTACTGTACTTTGACTGCAGTATCTTGGAAAAGCTGTTTTTCCCCCACTTTGGTTTGTCAAAGCTTGCAGTTGTTTCCAAATACACATGGTTCCAGCGTGACCCTGTATCAATGCGATTCTCAAATACCCTAGTAAGGAAAAATCTCTTTACCACTTTTCCAGTTCAGTTTCATTGTGGCGAGAGGTATATGTGCAATGCCAAATGAAGCCTTTTGAGCCCTTGTTAAATGATAGTGAAATTCGTTTGACTATTTGCAAGGCAGAGCATGAAACAGACATTGATTCATTGGATGTCAAATGATATCAGTTTGTTTGGCTGCCAGTGGTGTCACACGATAGTAATCAAGGGGAAATGGTGACAAGGGTAAGTGAAAAATGCTCTCTCTATAATCCATTATACATATAAATATATGCATAGCAAATTCCAAAGAAGTCCATCGTTTCTAAGGTTTTGTTGCGACCCCATACCTCTAAAGTTTCTTATAGGGTTCATGTTATCCAGACAGTACAATGATCTTTACTAGCTCTAGACAAAAGTGCCGTTATGCTGTAGCAGATGGAGTTTCCAATGACAGGAGGATTCTCAGACGGGTACCAGAATACTCTGATTCAGCTCTGAAACATGACTGTCCAGCTCTGAGGAAACCGTAGATCGGTGATGCAAATCTCCAGCCCTGGAGGGTCTCGGCTCAGCAGGGCTTATTATGTAGCCTGACAGACGATGATTATGGAAAAGACACATTAATTACATTTAATTAAACTGCAGCTCAGGGCTTGAGAAAACTATTACATTGTTCCAATTAAGAGAATAACTGCAATGCAATTAGACAGGTAAGATACGTGGTAGAATGAAAAGCTGAAGACGCTGAAGCCCTCAGGGATTGGAGCTGTGCTGCTCTGTCCACAAAATGGAGATTCTCTCCAGTTTGTGTTTATTGAAAGATCCCTGGATCTGGAAGTGGGCTTTAATTCCGGACCTGGGCTGCTGTCTGTGTGATGTTTGCATGGGTTTCCTCCGGGGGCTCTGGTCTCCTTCCACTGTGAATTGAAAAATTTGCCCTGGGTGGGTGTGCTTTTGCCTGTATCTGCCTGCCCTGCTATGCACTTGTGTTCCCCCGTGACCCTCTATTGGATAAAGTGTTTAGAAGATGGATGGTTGTAGCACCAGGTTCTGTTCAAGTGGCAGGGTTTTTGGTTTCTGATGGAGTTGCCCAGCAGAGGAATCAATAGAGGGAATAGAAGGGCATAAAAGACTTGATGTTTCCTGTTGGCTTTCCTTTCACAGCTCTTGGAGTTTAAAGATGTTTTACAGGACTTCTGGATGCAGTCATGTCAGCTCCCAAGTGGAGGGGCACAGTAGTGGAGTAGACAAAGTATTAATATCAGTCTGTTTTTTTTAGTTATAAATAAAAGTAACCTTATCATACATCTAAGGTATTTCACTTCCTTTCGTATTGTATATTGCAAGGTTTTGCCACAACCAGCTTGATTATTTTTGCCTCATCGATAATTAAAGTAATGTCCATGCCAGAGAGCTGGAAGAGATGGGAAGGTGTGAAATGTAACAGCCATTTATAAAAAAACAATCAAAACTTCATAAAAGCACTGAGAGAGAAAATCTTGTTTCGTATTTTTCATCATGTTGATTGATCCCGTTGAAGGGCTCTGTTCTCACAAGGGCAGTGGAAAGGTTGAGGAATCACTGTGTTGGAAATATTCGGAGATGAATTTCATCAGGAGTCCTTGATGTTCTGTCTGTGTACTTGTCCTTAGAGTTGAAGGAGGAAATGATGCCTAGATTAAAAATTGAATCCAGTTAATTATCTTATGCAATATTAAAGGGATCATTCTGAAAATCTTAAAACTAGAGGAAGAATTATAAATTTGGTACTGAAAAAGTAATGGGCTTTAAAATGAATAACATTAATTATCTCATCTGCCAACACGCTACTGTTTGAAACGAGGGACGTGCTTCCTGCTTCACGAGGGGGAGTGGAGGAGATGGGAATCACTGCTTTGAAGAAACTCGGCTTTCAATATGCACTCAGCTGCAGATTTAATAATCAGACCAATTACACGCAAATGAAAAAAATCTCCAGTGGAAACGAATAACGCAATAGTCCATTATTGGATTAAGTGAATTAAATATTGATCATAAGTAAATATTCCCCAAGCTTTCAATATGAGGATCAATTACTGCACAAATTCTGGTAGTAATAATTCCCTCATGTCTCGGACGCAGCGAGAGTGAGAAACGCTGTTTGGCTTGGCTGCGGGTGACCTTCCCATCTCCCACAGTGGGAGACATGTGCTTCCACTCTGAAATCCGTTGGACGAGACCTGGCTGAAGCGCACGTGGCGGAACCAGCATCAGCCTTCGTCCATGCTGACAGACAGCAGGTGCAGCGTCTGTACTGCCCTCTCAATACAGTAGTGGGTCAGACCACTGGGATTTGTAGTCCTTGGACATGCCACCATGGGGCCATTCCCAATACTTGGGTACTCCCAGTACTGTAGTCTGTGGTTCAGTACTGTGAGGGATGGGTCACTCCTCTGGGACACGCTTCTCTCCAGAAGTAGGGGATTTAACGGGGGTGTACATTTTAATGGTGGAATGGTCGCGCTGCACTTGTGACACTGTGAAGCAGAGCTGTCCGCTGAAGTCTGTGTCCTTGTTCTGGACTGTCTTCACATTCAACATCTTGTAAAATGCCCACTTTGAATTTTTTCCTGGCTGTTCCTATTTTTGCCTCTTCGGGGCACAATTTTACACTGAGCGTCAGTATAACAAGTTTTGGCCTTCCCTTACTGCGCTCCATGTGAATGTGATGCAAATATCGTCCTTTGTTTTGCAGGTTTGGTTTTATAGCTAAAATCTGTGTCTCACATACACACACTACCTCATCAGTGTTGTGCAGCAAATACTTTCGGGGCACATTAGAACTTCTTGGGATGTTCTGTTGTCATGTGATGAGTGTACCGGAATGAGTTTACCAGAATCTTTCTTTCTAAAAAGCTGAAGAAAGACTTCTGTCCAAGTAAATTTAATTATTTAAACCTAGTGTACAACTTCAGAACCACACTTTTCAGGCCATTTATTTGTGCACTGAAGTTCTGCCTTTTCTTATGATCTTTCATGTATATGTCCATACAGTACACAGCCTCCAGTATGTATGCCAAAGCTTTAGGGATCATGTAATGGTTGAATATAGGAACTCACCTCCTTGTTTTAAACCAGCACCTTCCCGAGCAGGAAGACAGAGGGAGAGAAGACTAAGGTGCCCGCGCCTCTGCAAAGTTAAACAGGGGAAATGTCAGGTGAGGTAATTGAAAACCTAACAAAGCAGATTAGATAAGGCCCGTAGCTCCTAGGATTCATATTCGCCTTGTTTCTCTGCTTAAAATGTCAGATGTATTTGCGTAAGAACCATCTAGGCGTATTTGCAATAAGAGCTTAATATTTACACAGATAATTATATCTCTTTTGAGAGTCAAAGGCCTGGTGAAATTAAAAAAGGATACAAAGAAAGCTCTCTGTAATCTCATGCAGCACTCTCCAGTCTGCTTGCTCGGTCTTCTGTCAGCGTGAGCCCAGGTGCATTGTCGAAGTTTGTGTGAAGAAGGAGAAAGTTTCATTGTTAACTTCCCTATGAAACATGACTGCACAAATTGGAGAATGCAATGTGTTTACATAGTTTTGTCTTTTACTTTTTTGGGGGGCGATTGGGGAAAAAGGACACCATGCTCGCTTTGGAGAGCGCTGGGCATGGTCTCAAACCAATCAGGTGTTCTTTCTCAACTTGGAAGCATAAGCAAAACTTTAATTACCGTTGATTAACCATTCCTAACAGCTTATTTTAAAAAGCTAACAGAGGCTGATTGTGTGAGATCCTGGTTTAAATTAATGCACTCGCTGATTAGTGTTCAGCTTATAAATTTTTTTTTTTCATGCTACCGAGTTGGTCACAACCTTGATGAGTCATCAGATGTGAACAGAATGAACAGTGCATTACTGACGTGTGATTGCAGCACTGTAGGGACTGTAAATAGACTCATCGATAAAGATATGAATCATGCTGCCCTTAAAAGCACACCGGATTTTTAGATGTTTCCAACATCCCAACTCATTCCAAAGTTTAACTTTGCTTTGAAAGATTCACCTTACAAAGGCAAAGGGTCTTTTTACCTTTTTCAGAACCATGAAGATTTTCTCCATCATGTTCAGTAGTGTAATTTTAACAGCACCCCAGACTGTGCAGTCTGTTCCAGTCTCCTTTGATCAACAACCAAAGTTTACAAATACACTGTAATACAATATAATATAATACACTGGCCTGCTGTTGATCTATAGTAGAAATTTCTGGACAGAATGGATCATTTCTGTTTAAAAAGGAAAGATTTTGTGTGATTTCCCCCCCCCCCTATTTTCTCTTTTACTTTATTATACAATATAAATAAAATATTTTATTTGCTTAGCAGATGCCCTTATCCAAGGTGACTTGCCGTATGAACAGAATTTGTCATGTATAAGTACAAGAACAATCATGAAGCTGCTGTAAGGTAACCATAAATAAATTGAGCATTAAGCTTGCATGTGATGGAACTAAATTTACTAGCAAACAAAAACAGTAAAAAAAAAGTGTGGATAAAGAGAAGGGATGCTCAAACTGTCGGTATGCACACCTTCGGTAGAGTGACCGTACAATTAGCCAGTGACATTGCAAGTCTGAGAATCACAGACGTTAGTGTGATCCAGCGTAAGTGGTGCTGAAGGATGTACAGTACTTCACCTGGAAGCTGCAGGTGATGACTGGACAGGAGAAGGTTGAGCAGGTGCCCACAGTTGTTGGAGTACACGAAAACCAAAGCACAGACAATCCAGAAGCGGTGCTGATCATATCTGCTTCAGACTACATGGTGGAAAATCAGCCTTGCATGTTGGAATACAGAAAAGCTTCTTTGGAAGCACACAAATGCAAGTAATTAAAAGAAACAGGGCTTTTACCACTTCGAGGGACGAAACCTGCTTAGCTGCGAGATTTCCATTTAGCTCAAGTGGCTGGGTCCCTGTTGAGTGCCGCCGGAGGCACGGGTCCGAGTCCCCAGCGGTGGTTGGCCAAGCCGAGGCAGCAGTGACGAGGGTGCATACTCACGTGAACCCGAGTATCAGCGTGAGACGTTTGTTCACGATTTACAAGTTTTCGGGCGGAACGGTGGCTCCTGTTGCTCAGGATCTGCGCCTCTGGCTGGAAGGTTGTCCGTTCAAATCCCGCGGCCGGCAGAGGACTCCTACTCCGTTGGGTTCCTGAGCAAGGCCCTTCACCCCAGCTGCTCCAGGGGCCCTGTACAATGGCTGACTCTGTGCTTTTGTCCTGCGCTTCTCTCCCTGTCTGTGTGTCTCATGGAGAGCAAGCAGGGGTATACTAAAAGACAGATTCCTATATGGCTAATAAAGTGATCTTAATCAAAGTTTTAATGGTTGGAAAATCATTAACTAATCCGATACAGTTAATCATTTTCTCAAAGACATTGCTTGTAAAGTCTTGCCCATTATGTTTATGACTTCAGACTGTCACTCAGCCATTTCCAAAGTGCAGATCAGCCCAGACCACTGTTTTTCAGCTGAACGCAGTGCCTTCAGATTACAGAGGAGTCACCTTTTCAAAAAAAAAATTATCGTAATCATCTCATTCTCCCTTCTCCCTCCCTCTCACTACAGTCTGTCTTTCTCCCCTCTCTGTTCTCTCCCACTCCCCTCTTTTTCGGTCCTGTCCTTTTCCCTGGGTGGTTGATGGGGAAATGGAAGAAAAAGTTGCCAGTCCAACACTGTCAGGCATCACCTCCGTATCCGGTTAGGATTCAGAGCTGATGAGCTCAATTCAGCCATCAGGGAATGAGGATGATAGTTACACAGCACAGCAAATGGAACTGACTTATCTTTGTTTGCCTACTTATTTAAAAATGTGCTGTCTTCACAAATTTTGATGTAATATTTTAAATCTGATCAGATGATATTTTTACTGTAGATCATGGATACATTGTCAGTGGGCATTTTTTCTTTCCCTGTACTGGTGTGAGCAGGATACAGCTGAGGAGCATGAGGCATAGTCTTGTGAAAACTATTTGAAACCGTTGATATTTTGGAACATGCATTAATAAGAAATGCATTGACACAGCAAATTGCATGCCACAGGGAGCTGGTATCATGCATAGCAAAAGTGTTCAATTATGTTAATGGGCACCAAATAATGTTTAATAAGGAATGGATAAGTATTGCGGTATTATAATTTATGTTCTACCAATTTACACATTGCTATTAACAAGGGAGCAGACTTTGTAATGAGAGCTATGCAAATTATGTTAAAGTGTTTTATTATACTATCTAATAAGGATAGTGAAAACAAAGAAGAATTCTCCTAATAACTTTGCTGATGTTCTAGAGGAGAGTTTAAGAATGAAGTATCCTGCAGTGAGATAATTTCATTATGAGAACAAGAGTGTATTACCCTCAAACCTAATTTACTATTAACATGATTATGTATCCAAAGCTTTCAGGATTCGTAGGTTTTGGCTGGAAGCATTTGCAACAATGCTTTTTAACAAAATAAGATAAGACAAGCCCATGAGAGCATGCCGATCATAGGTGATAACTCTGGGAATTGTCTGTCTACCTTCGATCAGTTATCTACCCTAGACTCTCATCGTCTCTGTAAACCTGCAAACACTGTGATCCCCTCCTGACCCAGCAGTTGGTAAAGGAAACCTCTACTGTTATCCTGCACAAACAAAGGTCATGAATCAGTGGTCACAGAGACACGATCTGTGGAAAACTAATTCTAATCAAGTTCTTAAGACTCCAGACTGAATGAAAACCCGAAGAGACAGTGGCCCTACAGGGCTGAGAGTGAAGATTAAGGTCAAAGTGCATCAGTCACCTGTATATCGACTGTTGACAGAGTAATAATTGAGAGTGTGTTTCAGCTTATTAAGTATATCCGAATTTACAATATGTCTCTTTCACACTCCGGGAAGTGTCAGAAATTCTTTTTAATCCTCTCTTTCTGGGATGTGTGAAAAAGCATGGATTGTCTTTAGTATTTGTGATCATAGCTTCATGACTGCAGAACCTTTCATCACCTAGTCAAGAATTTAAAGAACAAAACATGTTTGTGAGTGGGATTTGTTTATACAGCCTGATTTCTCATTCTACAATTTGCAAAATAAGAAAAAATAAAATGCGGGTTGCATTAATGTGCCAGGTTACTGCATAAAATTAATCCTTTTTCTCTCTTGGCCTTATATTGTTGAATAAAGGGACTTGACAGACTAAAAATAAATTCCTAAAGTATTTTTCTGTAAAACAAATACCTAGCATATAAGATTTACTCATTTGTTTGTTTTTTTCTTATATATGGACTCTGCTTGTAAAATGAACTGTCAGAATTAATTGCAGCCCCGGGAAATCTGAACATTACGCTGAGCACATTGGTGATCCGAATGTTTCCGTTAGTTTCCTCTCTATATAAATACAAAATAAATAAAGAGACAATGGAATGTCAGATGTTATCAACCATCGTGCAGGTGAGAAGAACAAGCTGGAATGGGCAGACGTGTGGAGCCTTCCACCATTTAGATCGGAGAACTAGAGGTGCCGTATACTGCTAAATAAATCTCCCAGGCCAGTGGTTCACAGCAGCTCTTCAGCATGTTATTGATCTCCGAGCGCTGAGGGACACAGTGCCTGGCACTTCACCGGTCACAGAGTGCTACTGAAATCAGTGCACTGGTGGCAGAGCCGCAGAATTATTTATTCATGTGCTGTTTTTTTTTTTCTTTATGGTTGTTAAACCAGTCCAGAGTTATTTGAGTGCTTAGGGTCTTCGTGCACCTGGGGTCATTTTAATCCCAAGCTGCACTGTTTTAAATTGCAATGCACTCGCCATGTCAGGTATTTGATCTTTTGTGGAGTAGTGGGCTATTAAGTCCTTTCATTTTAAGGAGTTCCTGTGCAGGCAGGAATACCAAAACAGGGAAGTTTGGTCCCAGGGAGAGGACTGGGGGATGTGGGGTGGGGTTCCAAGCACATGGAAATGTCTGGATATTGTTCCATTTGCCATTCAGTGTTTTTATTCTGCATCTGCTTATCGTTCTGCGGTGCCAAGGGCCTGTGTGTGTGATGGTAGCCCGTGCCCGTACAGAGGCTTATAAATGTTATCATGCTTTGTGTCTAGTTTCCAAATGAGGCTACTAATAGAAGGTCAGGACTTTGATCATTATTTTGGTCAAATAATTTCTTGAAACCAAGAATAGAAAATAATCTTAGGGTGTTAGGGTGATTTCCTGAATGGAGGTGCATATGAATTATTTTTCGCTTGAGGTGCAGTTTTCCACTGCTGTGCAGGGGGAGAGCAATGCACTGATCAGGATTTGGGTTACAGGGAGGGAGGAGCACCACAGCACTGTGGTCACGTTTTTCAGTTTACTCCAGGCGATTTGATTGAGCTCTGACTCCGAGAGATGCCTCTCTGTATCACAGTGTGACATTTAAACATCAGATCTTTCAGAAGTACTTGCTATTCTCTCGGTGTTACTGCTGCTGCTCCTCGCCCAGATCCCTGGGTTTGCGGGGATATTGAAGAGACTGCATCTCAGTGACTGCCGACACTGATGACGGTAATATCTACAGTGCTCTCCAAATTGAAATTTAAGCTTTAAAAACTTTATTAAACTCATACATTAAAAAAGCAAAGAAAAAAGCCAGTGTGTAAGAAGCAGCTGGAGTGCAGCTATCAAGCAGTGTGATTAGAAACAGAGCCTATTACACGCTGTTTGCACTAATCCCACTGCTGCTGGAGGAACTGGAGGATGTGACTGACGACACTGCGCACTTCATTATTTATAGTGAAGGTTAAGCCAGGGGCCATTATGCAGTCCTGTAGGTGATTGTCAGGGTCCATTAATTAACATATGCAGCCATTATTACTTCTTAGAAGAGCATTAACCATCAGCCTGATTGGCACCTAGGCAAATGAGGAACAATTTAAGACTTATAATGACAAAATGTTCGCTGTATTAATGACCCACCTACCAAACTCCACACACCCTTGTTTTTGCTGCACCGTGTTTAAGCACCAGACTGACACCTCATTCGCAGGGGCTCCGCACCGTCTGCTTCAATTGATGACTGGAGCGAGCCTTGTTGACTGTCGGAAAGCGCTCCCATCAGGGCATGCATACTGTTGCCACCATCTGCTCCTTGGAAATACTCGCTTCCTGCGCTGTCCTGACCGGAGCGTCTATCATCGCGTGACACACCGGACACGACAGAGCAGCGAACGCTGGATAATCATCTCTCTGGTCCCAGCCAGCGCACCTCTCCGCACACATTGTTTACTTTTAGAAGTCCTGAAGACTTTTCAGAAAGGCGAGTAGGAGGCTTGGTCCCAGTTGTGCGGTGGTCACACTGATTGTCATGCTCAAGTGACTGTTCAAGCCACTGCTAGGGCTTTGCAAATGGATAAAGATCTGTGATGAGTTTTTTTTGTTCTAAATTTCTGTGTAGTCTATGAAAGTGTGCAACAGTAAATATGCATGGTAAGTGCACTGGATCTGCCGCGCTTTTCTGTGATTTCCATCAGTTTGAAAATGAAAAGATCTGATCCGAACCAGAGACCCAATGTCACCCACGACGTGCCGCGACGGCTCTGTGTTTTTCAGTCAGTGCACTGTTGTGCTCACAGACTCCGGGATTCACCAGGGGAATGAGACCTGGGAGCTCACTGTTTTTAACTTCAGCTTCATGGTAATCATGCCGTTTCCCATCTTAAAGAACCTGTCTGGTGAAGTGTCCAGACACCCCGAAGCTCCTCCTTCCAGTCATTCATTCAGTCAGGAGAAATGAATCCCTCCGCCCTGTGACCGATTGTAATTACTGTAGCTGATCTTAAGAATCAGGGTTTTCTTCTAGAGTAACAGTAGTATCCCTTGCAGTTTTGTTGTCCCTCACTGCGTGTCATCAGCCGTCCTTTTTCTCTTGGTTTCTGCTCTGTCTTGAACTCTGACAGTGGGGTTGCTTGTTCCCGTCTCCTGGGAGCCCCTGCAGACTCAAACCCGTCTGCTGATGGGGTCTCAGCTGTATGGCCACCCTCAGCTCCGCTTGGCTTTGCCAGGGAGGGGGGCTCCGTGGGAAAGGGGGGTGAGGGGCGGTAGTGAAGTAACGTGGAGAATGCTGTCGGAGCCAGCGGTGCGATGAAAGCTGTGATCTGGAAGAGCTCTGTCGGAGGATGTGAGTGACAGTGGCCAAGTGCCGGACTGCTGGGAGAGACGGAAAGCCAATCCTTTAACAGGGAACAAAATAGAAATAAAGCATAATTACTCTGATTTGTGTTCTTAGTGGGTTGCATATTTCTTTGTCATACATTTTTCCTTTTATAAATCTGTACAGAGTACCCGCCCAACACACAAAGCAAGCCTACCCACACCTAGTTACCTCCCTGTATCCAGGTGCTTTCGTCTTCACTGTCTCTACAGGGTGTCTGATTCTGTATCGGAAAAAAGGTTAAGTAGTCTTCTAACACCTTGCCACTGTTCCTGAGGTAATCCCAGAAAGAAATAAGCGGAGGTATTTGACATTTGCATATAAATTGCATTAAGTTAAAACAGGTTTAATTATGTTTTGCATTCATCTTTTTAAGTCCTGTCTTTTTAACTACAGTGAAAGCTTCTCGGTTGTGTTTATTATATTAATACCCATACTTATGGAACCCCAGCTGTTCTTTTAAGAGCAAATTACAAATTCTGTATCTGGCAGATGTGATGCTGAACGGAAGTGGCTGATTGTTTTTAACACATTAATAGCATGAGTGCTCTGGATTTGCATGATTCTTTTTTTTTAGCCAAAAAAGAATCTGCAGAAATCTAAGGATGATAAGTAACCGTAGCAGCTGATAGTATGTCACAGACACTACTCTTGTGCCATCGCAAATAGCCTTTGCTTGAAACGAATGAGCCTCTATGTGTCAGGTGCTTTTCTACCCTCAGCGGTGGTTCTCGTGTGGAGCCACTGATAAGGCATGGTGTCACGGGGGCTTCTGTGAGAAATGCCCGAGGTGCGAGAGGCAGTGTCTCAGGCCGCAGTGCAGAAGAAGGAGACCCAGAAGCCTCTCTCCGCAGCCAGACACTTAATCCGTGTGGAACCGTGTGACTTCCGATTGGTAGTGCAGGTGAATAAAAAAAAATCTGTCCTAGAAATGTGGACATTGTTATAAATATTTTATTTACAAGTAATAGCATTGTAATTATTGTGCAGTATGGTAATAACATTGTAATAATATGGACTGTGTTCATACCTTGAGTTCAGCATGCTAAGAGATTTGTTTGGGTTCAAGGTGATATTTCAACATCTAGGAGTGCCAGCTGTTAAGTCATATATTCACCGTGACGTTTGGCCCAAAGGGAGCCTATAAATGACCACTTAAGGCTTGTAAAGTGAGCCAGTCCTTCAAACTCATGATTAAAGGACCATGATATATAACTTTTAATACTTTCCTCACATCTGTTGTCCTATAACAGAGCTGATGCTTCCTTTCTATAATATCTGAAACTGGTCCACATTCAAATGTTGTATTATGCTAAAGATGCCGTTAAATCAAAAAGCTCTTTGAAGCGTAATGGCAGTGTTATGTACCCAATTTGAAATTTTATGATGCTGAAAATAATACAGCCTTTTTTTAATTTAATTTTAATACAGTCATATTACCTAATCTTACTGTAAACAGCATTCTTCTGTCATACTGAACATTAATGGAGGCAAGTGATTTGTTTTTCTAACATTGTGCTACATTGATTCAGAATTATTGATTTCTTCTGTAGGTCCCCGGTCTGAGAGAGACCGTACTTCCTTGTCACAAAGGGTATTACAGAAGGGCTTCTTAAACTTTAAAATGACATTCTGAGCTGAAAGCAGAAATCTTCATTGGCTCGCTGGGCATACAGTTTAGTGGGCTGTAAATCGTATCATTATCGCAATTTCATCATTATCCCCAGCACTAATCCTGAAAGCCATTACTGCTCTATTTGCACTTCAAATAAAGGGATTTCAATTTCCACCCACTACACTGCGGATTGGATTCAACTAATAGGTTTTTGTGAAACTGGGGATGGGTGGCAAGTCTCCCAAACAGAATGAGGTGAACTGAGTATAAAGTCAAGACTGATAAAAGGAAAAATACTGCACCCCCCCCCCTACACACTGAGTAGCCTGTGCAGTTTGGCACATAGCCTTTCTGACTAATCCTCTGCTCATCACTGCAGCTTTTCACTGGTTACTTCTCACCCAGCCTGCTCTGCTCCTCTGCCGTCTCCCGCCTTTCCTGTACTACCTTCCCAGTTTGGCATGGTCAGAAACAAGTTGGCACCAGTGCACACACGCACCTCTCAGGGAGCTGCTCTCTGGCAGCCCCGTATCCACAGCGCCTCAGAACACGCAGTATGGACTGATGGAGCGCTGTGGCTCGTCCCAGGTGCCCAGAGTTCAGACAGCAAGCCCTGGCTGGCTAGAGTCCTCTCAGGCTCACACAGATCTCAGCCTTGGCCATTTAATTACACTGCCCAGACTAAGACTGCTCTGGATATTTAGCAAACCTTTACATCTTTACATTTATAACACCTTTATAATGACTCAGAAAAACATTTTTCAAGGTGCAGTGCAGCCTCAAATGTCTTCTTCAGTGTCCAGGAGAAAGGCATATAACGTACTTGCAGGAAAACAGGCTGGAACCATGCAGCACCAGTTATTGTAGCAGCGGGGAAGCTATTCGACGTTGCTGTGCACCTGGACAACTTCTTGGTTATTTAAGGAAAAATTGAGCAATTTCCTGATATTTTCTATGATGTCTCAATTGGTGGTCCAGATAGCCTGGTCATATGGAAAAGAACCAAGCCTGAGCTTATTTTAACAGACTATGAGGATATTTAAAAAAAAAGATCTGAAAACAACCATCATTATCTCTACCAATTTTCTTTGTTCATTTTCAAGTGATTGCATGAATGCTTTTTTCCATTTCTGTAATGCTTAAAAAATGGCAGTAGAAGAAAAGTCACCTTGAGACTTGTATAGGGAGAGTATTTGCCTTCCTGTTCCTGGGTGGGTGGAGGGGGGTTATGGAATTGCTGGCTGTGTCATATTTCCCGGGATGGAGCTGGGAAAGCAGCTCCAGGCGGACTCACTGAACTTTGTAATCTGTCCTGCAATGTGGTGGGAAAGAATCGATGTGCTGTGGGGTATCAATGGCTTTTGAGTGCACAGGCCTCCCTGTAGGTCTCTGCTCCTGCTTGGCAGCTCAAGTGGGATCACTTTCCTGCGAGACGGACCTCAGGGAATCTCGTCCCTGGCGAGAGCGATCAGGGCGGCAGATCGAGGGAGAGAGCAGGGCACTGAGGCCGTGCAGATGTCTCCGCTCATCACGAGCACAGCTTCCGTTGAAAGCAGGATGGTGGCTGTGGGGGCTGCCTGGCTTTAAGATTTGCCCTGACTGACTTTGCTATCTCCCCACAGTGAAATATATTTTTTCTTTGTTCTGCACAAAGCCATAAAAAAATCCAATTATTAGAAAACCATTTTCTGGCTCTGATAATGCTTCTCTAATGACCGGATTTTTGTAAGAGCTTTATATCTATTATCTTTCAGCCTTTCAAGCGACATCAGGTTGCCCTATTGCATTTATCCTACAGCAGCCCTAATGTTTTGTGAAACACAAAGATAAAAAAATAATAAAGCTCTTTACAAATAAAGCACGATACGGCGAACGCATTATCCGATACGTGTAATCTAACATTAATACCTTACCTAGGAAAAAGACAACACCTACCCCAGCTGTCCCCACCAGCCCACGCAGACACAATAAAGGCACCAGCTGGCCTTGTTCCTGGGTCAACAGGCACTTTAACAAACCATTGTGTGCTTCAAACAGATACCACTGCTGCATTGTTTATTCTGCTCAATACCTGTGTGACCTGGACTCCTCCTGAAGTGCTGTGCTATTTGAAACAGGAGTGATGCATTGACCCCATCAGCAGAGCCTCACGGCTGAGAATCCGGTAGTGTGCCTCCCCTATGGCTTCTAAATCAAGCTTCGTTTTTTTAGCTTAGTTTGGGATTCGTCTGTCAAATAGTGTGTGTTGTGCTCAGCTGATATTTTGTGAAGAAGTGCAAAATTAAAGTATTTTACGAAAGGAAAATAAACACACTTTTCTTTTTCCCAAGTCCTTTTTTTCGAAATCCCGATTCTAGAAAGGTTTTGAAAATCTGTAGTAATCTTCTGTGTATTCTTGAGCACTTGACTTTAAAACTGAACACGAGCTTGTTGCAGTTTTGTTTGATACCACTTTATTTATTTTTTTAAGGCATTGCTGTAAGATGCAAAATAAATCAGGTAGGAATTATCCAGCTCAAAATGACCTGTCTGCTTTATTAGTCCCAGCGAGGCCCTGTGCTTCATTTTTGCAGATATAGTCTTTGGGTATGGACTCCGCAGTCATCAGCCTGTGCTCATTGTTAGACATTAACAATTTAAATTGTTTTATTTTGCTTCCTTGACAAATGCAATTTCAGTCTCAGAGAAGCTCTGGTTAATGAGTTCCCACTTGCAACTATGGAGACTTTGCAAGCACAGATAATTCTTCTGTAAAAAGAGACAAAGACGAATGCAGAGATCTATATGCACTTCCACGGCAGCCCAGGGACGGGGCTGGAGAATATGGTTTTAATGAGAAATCACTGATGCATAAAACCACATTGAAGTTCCGCTTTTTTGTTTCTTTTTAAACCGAGTAGCTTCTGCTGGCCGTGTTGGATCTAATAACACTGGTGCAAATTGCTTGTTTCAATTATTGATTCGGCATGTGAACAGGAAAGCCTCCGTGTGAATTAGCTCATCACTTGCTCTTTGTTTTGTCACCCAGCAGTGCAATTTACACACCCTTGATATGCAAAGACTGTCGTTGTGGTCGTTTTCCTTTTTGACCGAAAGTGAATTGTCCTCTTTATGAACTAAGACTAAAAAAGGACAGCTTTCTTCTGTTGCAGCCCTTATAACAAGTGTTCAGATATGTGTGTCCCATTGTCCAAATTCATAATCCTAGTAGTACTCTATCTTTAATGTCTGGTTTAGTTATTCATTGGCTTTTGACGAGAGCAGGGAATTTACTGTTCTCTGTAACTCAACACATGTGATGTGTTACGTCCTGCTATGCAACACTTCGAAATGACATTAGAATCTGCAATATTAAATTTATATTATGAGGAGGTTCATGTTTAAATCTTGCTCTGCAATGTCAGGAAAAGGAATTCACTATCTATATGGGACATAGTTCTAGTCTACAGGGGATGCAACAAAACTGTGTTCAAGTCACAGGTACTGCTTTAGATTATAAAGGGATGTTGCACATTGAGGACCCCAGCAATCCCAGACAGTTTGCAATCTATAGTGAAGCCAGAGAAAAACGCCCTTCTCAGTCGGAGACCTCTGTGGTGGTTCCCTTGACCAAGGACAAAAGTCATGGGGCATTTTTGGCATGAAATGAAAAATATGCAAGGCAAGGACAGCTGAGGAAGAAGCCTCACAGATTAAGAGGGATATATGAACTTTATGAAGTCAAAAACTGCAGTGAAGGCTGTCCAGACCCAGGTTATATCATTTAGACAGGTAAAGACTATATAAAGCTGTCACTTTACTTATTTTTTCTAGAATCTCATGTTGGAAGGTGATGATTATTACAATGCTTGTGTATGCACAGGCTGCCCACTAAATTAAAGTGATACAATGGCTGCTGTATGTTACACACATTAAACTCATAGTCTTTCAAGGAACGTCTCTGACGGGTAAGACGAGGCATTTCTGATTCATAGTTTTTTTTAATGTTTTTTTTTCCTCTTTGCACTCTACTGCACAAATTAGTGAGGGTACCTTTTATTGACGGCAGTCTGAGTGGGGCCTTTTGTGTGATGCACAGAATAATTCCTTAGGCGGCAGGCAATCTGGAACAGACATTTCCAGAGGTGAAGGGATTAATAAAGTGTTAATTACAACAGGCCTTCTTTATCTGCAAATCAATTAGCATGCCTTTCAGCACTCTCTGTGCTTTCATTATTTAAACAAGGGGCAGAATTCAGCTGTAATGATCAATTCCACCATGAGAGAGATGCTAGCCTCATTCCGGAGAGCAGTGAGAGGAAAAGCTCACTGCGCTTAGACTGCTGAGCTGGGCATCTGCTTGTGTAAGCCTTCCTCCTGCTGTGACCTGTGCAGACTCCCCGGGCCACAGCAACAATGGTGCAGAATGAACAGGAATAAGGCAACAGCCTAGTTTTAAGTTTCGTAGGACGTATGTAGGCAAAATAACAAGTGTTGCAATGTGCCAGAGAGTGCAGTGATGATGATTATTTGAATTAAACACAACAGGGATGTTCTATTATTGAAATGAGTTACGAAGTTAGGTCTTAAGTTAGTATTTTAGCTGTGTGGTAACCTTGTTACCTTGCTAATTTTAGCCGGTTGGTAACCTTGTGCTCGTGGGCAGCCTGGGCAGCCGTCTGCTCTGCTCCACTGCCTCTCCGGCCCTCTGGCTGGGGGCCAGGCCAGCCAGACAGGAAGAGTACCTGCACACAGGTGCACAGCGCTCTCGTTGCCTTCAGAGGCCCAGTGCTGCTGTTAAGGCCACACACCATGGGAGTTTGATTCCCAGTGTCGGTGAGAAAGAGGCTTTGCCATGGTGATTTCAGGTTAATTAGCATGCCAGATGATGTATGTTTAATCTGTAAAGAACATTCTTTGGTTGTGTTGCTTAGATAGTTTTTAAAATAAGTTTTATAACGCAGCCTCTGTGTTTACCGGTATCGTTTTCTGATGGAGTGCAATGAGGAAAACCTTGGGAAACACTGCGAGTTGCACCTGTGCTCATTTCCTCTGGTTTGGAAGCTCAAGCACCAGATTACAGCATTGTATTTCTGGGGTTTGAAGCTGCTGTGCCATGATTGGACTCGGACGTCAATGTTTTCTGCGTTTTGTATTTTAAATGTTCAATCCAAAAATATTTTTTCGCCCACATTGGGGAATAAGGAGGCCAGTAATACACATGCATGACAACTTTAGTAGACATTCGCATGTGCTTGTCTGTGTATGTGCAGGGAGGGAAAGGGGAAGGTTCTCAGTTGAGAGCTTCTCGAGTGTCTGCAGTAACGCCTGCTGTCTGCTGGGGTGATCAGTGGTGTAACACAGGACACGGGCCGCCTCAGGCGAGTTCTGGTGAAGCTCAGGCTTTTAGCTGCTTGCCTTGTTCTTTCTCTCTTTATAAATCTGAGTAACACGGGACTCACTGCAGTATCTCTGCCTTGAAGGAAACCTGAGGTTTAGAAAGCGCTTAAGTGAAAAAAATGGCCATTTTTATTGTAAATCCTTGAAAATGTCAGGTCTTTCTTCCACTGGCTTGGCTCTTCTTGTGTGGCTGCCATGTGGTGAAGTCAACAGAAAGGAGACCTTTCCAGTCTTCCAGGGCAGCAGGGAACAAAGAAGGAAGAACGTGCCTTACCTTTCCTTTCATTCTGCCTTTCATTATTAGACCATAACTGTTTCTTTTAAATTTCGATATTCCAGCGTAGCACTCTCCCATCCTCCTTTATTTCTAATCCCAGAATGAGAATAACAGAACTACGCATTCTATCTTATTCATTGTCTGTGCTGAAAAGGCTTCCCATACTTTTTATAGTAACCTTTGATTTGCACATCAAAGAACATCAATTTACAAGTTGATTGCATATCTGTTAAGCCTTTATTTTATAATAAAATGATGCCCAGCAAACTCATATTTGCAATAAAAATCTATTATGAAAAGGAATGTTTTCTAAGCACCTTGTAATAAAAAGCTGAATGTGATTTATGGCTTTCTGAATGTTGCTGTGGGAATCCAATACCTCTCCGACGAACAGTGCTGTAGGGCTCTGGTGCGCTTTAAGTACTGTAGTTTACTGTCAGGGTCAGGAACAAAAGTTATAAAGTTTAATACGGGTGTGTGTCATGGGAAGGTTTCTCTCTGTGCAAAAAAAAAAATTAATCAGGAACCAAGAAGAATAATTTATCTTAAAATTTGATTGTCCCTCGTTTCAAGATGCATCTTATCTGATTTTTGAAGTAGTTAAGGATCAAGATCTTTTTGCCTTTAGTGCTCGACGGGTTTTTGGTTTCTCGAGGGGTGGGGCCGGCGAGCAGCGTGGGCGCTGAGGCGGACAGGCAGCGAATTGAGGCTTATTACCAGTTAACTGGGCTACAAGGGAAACCCAGACCTCATTCCCATTGTGGGATAAGATTGTTACAGCGTTTCTGTATTTGACCATGAAGAACGGCATAAAAATGAGAGTTAGAATTTGGGAGATGTAAAGAGCAACCAAGCATTGAAAGCAGTGAAATTAGCTTTGGAGATTGATGGTTTGAAGCCTGTCACATTAGCATAAGCGACACTTGAGGGGGAAGGGGGGGGCTTTAAGTAAGACGAGAAGCCATGGCGGATACGCCCTTGTCGCTGGTAATAACTTAGCAGTGACGTGCAATTCTTCATCTGCAGCCCCTGATTTCCTGTGGGTCTCAGACTGCAGATGCGTGCATATTGTTTCAGTTTTAAGCTTAATTCCTTCCCCAGTCTTGTTTTAACAATGCAAAGCTGCATGTGCAGCTGAGTTTGTGCAGTTCTGCTGAGCAGGACCAGCCCACTGTGAAGGTGAATGAGCAGCACGCAACACTGGAGATGCCTCCCCTCTCCTTGATGGAGAGAACGTTGTAAAGTCAGTCGCTTTCCCCTGATTAGGCATTTTACAATATATCACCCGTTCGTTAGGTCATGGAGTAACACTTTTAACAATGGAAACATTTACGCAAACGTCTCATTTAGTATGCAACAATGATGTGATTAAAATCGCTGTTCTGTGGTAGAATTTCTACAACAGTGACACTGGCAATGTGTGTGAAACTCCAGGTAAATTAAACACAAGCAAGCACAGCTGATGAATTGGCAGATAAAATGCTTGCAGTTCACAGCTGCCGTGCAGACGATCTTTGTTTTGGTGAGCGTCGAGACAATAAAATTCAATCAGAAGCGTGTATTTTCCCGTTTCCCCCTTTTACAAGAGGGATGGAGTTGCCCAGGGCGAATCAGAGCCGTAGGCTTGCACAGGGACTGAGGAGGGGTGTGGCTGCAGCGGTCCCGGGAGGACAGGCCATCAGATACCTTTCGTCGTCAAAGAAGCAAGAGCTGAAGAGGGCCGGCACCTTCTCTCCTCACTGGCCGACGACACAGACAGGGTCCGGCTGAGGTCCTGAGATACTGAGGCTTCTCACCGTTGTTTAGTCGAATTAAGCCGTAGCATTTTAATGTCAAAACAGTGCGCTGTCAGCTTCTCGCAGGCTGCGCTTCTAGTCGGCATCACTCAATCCATTACTCGTCAGCCTCGGGGGAGAGGGGTTTCAGATTAGCCTCCTTGATTGCTGACATTCTCGGCTGTAATGTGTGAAGCTCTTCATGTCCGTGTGCCTGTGTGCCTTTTCTGGCTTTTGAAATATGAAGCGGTTTCCTTCATGGATGGCTTTTCTTTGTAAAGTTGTTTTATTTTAAAAAGCGCAGTGGGCGGCAGTGGCTTTAAAGAGGTCTCCTCTCTGCATTCGCCACTCGCACACAGCCGACAAACGTGTCTTTTCCTCTAGAGATTTGTTCGAGTCCAGTGGAGCCACACAGCATAGGCGTGTCGGGCTGAGATGCCCAGCCCCTCCGTCGAGGTATATCAATTAGACTTCAGACTTTATTTCAAACGGATTATTGCAAAGGGGTTTGAAATATTCATGACCAGCCACAGTTCCAAGCTGTTGTAGGTGTTTGGTCTTGGGGTGACGCCCTTTTGCTCTGTGGCTCCCAGGTGCATAAAAACGTAAGAACGATTACAAATGATAGCAGGTTGTTCAGCACATCTGGCCTGTTTGGGAGTGAGCTGATTATCCGAAGGTCTCATCCAGATGTGAGAATCCAGGGCATCGGCTTCAGCAGCTCTTTATACAGACACACCGCCTGCTCTTGCTTTTTCTTTTAAATGCATTTCCCCAAAGTTTCCCCTAGTGTTCTCCTATTTGTGTTTCCCTGTTGATTCTGAAGTAGTTAATTAAAATTGAATTAAAACTTCTAACCAATAAAACATGGGTTCACAGCTAAATTGTGCAACATTAGGTAAACACTGAAGGAAATGTATATAATTGACTAGGAAATCAATGCTGTGAAGGTGATGCTGTGGTGAAAATAAACACAAAGCTAGTGGTTGCTATTTCTTCTGAGCTGGAGGACTGAAACAGTAGTATGTCTGACACTGCTCACATCATAGCACCCCATTTTATTGGGGGGCATAAACTCCTCATGTCAGCTGAGACATTTTTTGAATTCATCAAGGTACTGTAGGAAAGGTATTTCAATGTGTGCATGTAGCAATGTAAAGGACTGTCACTCGAGCTTAGTTGGCGTTTGTAGAAGAGAACCAGAATTTGTGTGGAAACTGCCTCTGTGCCCAGGAATCTGGCTGGTAGCCTTGCAAAGTCTGCAAGACTGAGAACATTATTCTGTTGTGTTGCAGAGTTGCGACGTTGACACGAGGGCTGTCTGTGATATTATCATTTCATAACCCTGTGGCACCGTTCACCCACAGATGGGTTACACTCTTGAAAGCTCCTGAAATGGAAGATGAGAAAAAGCTGCCTGGAAAAGTTTGTGAGTTCAGTGCACCACAGCACATATAAATCAGTTTCAAAACCACAGATTGAGCATAAACCAGTAAGTGAGATAGGTTTCCCCTCTGCATCAGTGGATATCCGTCCATCTTTTGTTTGCTGTAATGACCTTTGAAGCAGTTTGCTACAAAGCACCTTGCAAAATCATATAGCTTATACAGTATATACAGCATATAGGTAGCCTGCTTCAGAAGGGAACATACAGTATGTTACACAGAGATTTCAAGCATTATTCGCAGGATCAGTATTTGATGACCACATGAGAGAAGACATCTGTATCATAACACTCTCGGTTTGGCAAGTTTGTACTAGCTCTTCAGTGGAGAACTTTTATAGTCAGTTCAGTCGTTATATTGGATGATAGAGCTCAAAGGAACAGGTATTGACAGGAGGTGACCCTGCCCAACTGGCAATGATCGTGTGTCGTCGCATCACGCATTTTCCATCAAAGTGTCAGTAAGGTCCTGGAATTTATCAGCCACATATCAATATCTATCTTCCTGTGACACATCCTCATTCGGACCCTCTGTGTGAGTGCCCTGGGCAGATCATTGCACAGCTTTCCCAAAGGCCCCTTCAGCTAAACGTCTTCTCGTCAAAGCAAATGTCACGACCTAAGTGAGTTGCAGCCAGCATGTGAATGGAGATCAGTGCAGCAAGGTCTTCTTTTCCGTAGGGGCTGTTGAGCACTGGAGTGGAAGGAAAGATGTGGGATGAGATTCTGCTAAAGTGCTGTAATTGTTCATCTGGCAGTTGTGCATGGTCAAGCTGGTCTTGCAGAAAACAAGATCTCCTTTTCTATCAGCATATTGTTTTTCTTCACATGACAGGTCGGTGTTTTATCTGAGCAAGGTCTGGCAGTTGTGTGACAACTTGCAATAGCGGGTGTCTTTCCACCTGTAACTTCAGGGTTTTCCAGCTATCCCTCTGCACCAGTCTTCTGGGTGTTCATGCCAGACGTCTGCTGGAGAGACGGGTGGCTTCTTGAATGCAGCCTACAGTATTTCAAAGTACCTTCAATGCAAACCATATTATGATAGCATTTCCCTAATAGTTTTCTTACCTCATAGTAACAGTTTGCCTCACACTCTCTTTATGGTTTGAAATGGATGATTTTTGCCTGCACATAGGATAGTGCACCTGTGTGCTCTGACAACTCTTTAGCATGTGTTCAGAGTCCAGGTAGAGGACGGTTTCTGCTACTGCCTCCTATGCAGTCTGTGTGAGCGAAGGTGTGTGTGTGTCATGAGATGGACTTGGGTCCTGCAACCTTCTGAGAATAATGTGGGTATTGAAAATCAATTGATAGAAAAATCACTTGCCATTTGTCTTAGATGATGTCTGTTTTTTTTGCAGTGCTTTAGTTTAATTATTAATAATTTATTTGCTTAGAAGACACCCATTACATACACTGTGTGTATATATTCTACATATGTGCACTTTAAGTAGATGTACAGTAGATGTTCAAGTCTACAGTATGATTATCAGGCTGGAATGCTCAGTGTAAAGTTCTGCCCAGTGAGCCTAGTCCATTTACAGTAGTCCCAGTTAAGGACTTGTAATGGTTGCTTCTTTGACAGTGTGTGAGGGGGAATCTACAGCATGTGAGAGAGATTTGAGCCTAGCAGCTTGAACAGCACTTGTTGGCTTGCTAATTAAAAGACGATGACAGTATTAATCATTATCTGATCCCTTCATTTACACTGCTCGATCAGTAATGTGGCAGGAAAAGACTATGTGAGGGAGAGTGATGGACACGATACGCTAATATTTCACCTCTCCCCAAGGTTCCCTCTTCTCTCAGTCGTTTCCTGTAGGCATGATTATCTCAAATGGCCTTATTAATCCCGCTGCGCCAGTGCTTGTGCTCAGAGGGAGGCTGCAGTCTGGAGCTCGTGCTGTTCACATGGGCTGGGCAGGCCAGTGCCCGGGCAGACAGCTAGTTGGAAATGTATTGGGGCAGCAGTTTTGGCAGCCAGTGCCAGGATGAATTTAGTCAGTGATTCTGCATTTTTTAGCCCTTCTTCAATTCTTTGGATTTTGACTCAAATTCCTACAGCTTTTAGGCACAGCTTAATTCTGCTGTATTGTTATTGTGTTATTTGTACAGGGCTTGTGCATTGTGGTTTAACCTCCTTCGCTGTGTACAGTAATGTGTATTTGTGTGTGTGGAGAAGAAAGGCACTGTCCCCATGTTTGTCGTGTGTGTGTGTGTACAGTGTATATAAAATAAGTCAGTTTACGCAGATTAAAGAACCCAACAACAGGAAGTATCGATGAGACTGAAAGCTCACATCCCAGAGCTACGCCAGTGGGTCATGGCTAACTGGTCCCACATCTTGCCTTGGTCATCTGTGCATCAGTGGGTGCAGTGGGTGCCAGCAGCTGTCTTTATGACTATGGGGTGTGGAGTACAGAGGCTCTGGGGTTGGTGACTCTTATGGCACTGCGGCTCCAGGGCTATAGAACAGACAGTGCTGTGCGTGGATAATTTAAGTGTGCTTTATCATCTAAAATAATTACAAATGAGATGTATCCTGTATCTCTCAATATCTGTGTTTACTGAGGACTTCCTGTTAGCTTTCTGGAGCCACATTTTTATTTCAGTCCAGGTTTGTGACTGACACCTTAGAATGACTTTGCTTGTGAAGGTGTGATAACTGACACATGCCTCATCTTACTAGTTGCAGTATTAATATGATGATGATTTAATGTATGGATTAATGCATCTGACACAATTTTACGAAGCGAAAAAGGCTGCAAAAGATGATTTTGCAGTGAAAGCGAGTTTGCCAGACTTCTCCAGGAATTTGCAGAGCAGTAAGGAAATAATAAACAAGGTAAGAATTAACGCGTCTGCCTGAAGTTTCTTTTACAAAACATTGGAGTGTTTGCTCTTGCTAAGTTCTGTTATATAGTCAAGGAGTGCCTCTTAAAGTTACAGCAGAGCACGTAGGTGTTATATAATCCTCACAGCATATGAGGAGCGAGCAGTGAACCAATTTCTACAAACAATCTAGTAAGTGTCATAGCAAATGTGATCAGCAGTAATGCTGCTGCCAAATCCCGGTTGGCAAGGATTACATTCACAAAGAGCTTCATCCTTGTTTAGTCCATGAGGTACGTTGATACATTATTCATCCTGTATCCTTCAAAAACAAAGGATCTTTAAAGGGGCTGGCATGTTTAGACATCAGTCTTCATTGTCTCCGAAGCTCATAAATGCTGAGTTAGAGCTTTCGTCTTCATTTATGTGTGGATGTGAAAGTCGTCGCAGAAGCCATGTGAGAAGATGGATGTCAGACTCCATTGCTTAGCCTTTTGATCTGTTGCCGAGCTGTGGGTTCTTGCATATAAAGGAAATTCTGAACTGGGTGTGCTAGTCTGAGTATCTGGTATAGTTAGGCCCGTCTTTGAAAACATACACATGCATGTGTTTGCATTGCTTTGGGCTAGAAGAGCCTAAGAGACTTGTAAAACCAGAAATGAATTAAGCTGCTGTGCGGTGAGAGTCATGTTTCCATTGCTAGAGCTCTGCATGCACCTCTGTTGTAAGGATTCCTTCGAGGATGGGGCGGCACCGTCTGCTAAGGCCTGCCCAGCAGCTGCTCTGGCCCTTTGGCTAGGCTTGGTGTCTCTGCCAGCAGGCGTGACCTCGGCCACAAAGGTCTGTCATCTCACCAGGTCAAACAGTATCAGTATCTCGTAACAGGCAGCAAGGAAGGGATGATTCTTAAAAAATAATAGGAGCATAGCTTTTACTCTATTGGACTGGGATGTACTGTAGCAATCCATGTTCTTTCTACAATCTGGATCATTTGCAATGCTTAATCCATGTATGCGTTCTTAAGGCTGTTATCTTTATCAGCATTTTTTCAGTCTCTGGTAAGAGTTGTGCAGTTCAAAGCTTAAAATGAAGTTTGCGTGCCATCCCAATTAAAATGTGCCTCTGTTTTATTATTTGTCATTTCACTTCACCCACAATTTTAAAATGTCCTGGTGTTTCCAGATGCATCCAACTATTAATGTGTCAGCAGCTCCCTAGTGCTGGAAATAACATCCTCCAGCTGGGACACTCGAGCTCTTGTTACAGCTGGAGATGCACTAAAATCGAGATGTGCTGCTTCCATTATACTAACATGCTTGCTTCTTCATTAAAATCACCAAGAAACATCCTGAAAAAAGTTTTGTGAATTTGGCAGCGTACACAGAGGTGCATAAGAACAAGTTTTTGATTACAGGCACTGAGCTTGGAATGGGATATGACTTTCTAGTATGTGTTGACCCCTGTATTCATATTGAGGTTGTTTTAGTTGTGCAATCTACATGATGCACTACAGATTTTATTATTTAAATGTTTTTACAGTGTTACAAGCGATAAACATTAAAACAATCAAGGACCCACAAACAAAATTCAAACCTGCATGGCCTCCACTGTGTGAATTTCATAAAACACTTGTTTTTTCCCCAAAACAGTTGGGTTAAATCTTTATTGCATGCAGGCCCTTCAGGAACTCTTGCACAGGAGCGGTAGGAGATGACTTTCATCGGAGTCTTGAGTTGAGTGAACTTATCCAGGTCTGCAGGCCACCAGACCCTGTGGTCTTGCTGGCTGACCAGCCCTGCTCGGCAGTTCCACAGCCTTACTGGTTTACAGCACAGAGATGCACAGCTGTGCAGGAGCTCTCGGAGGAACAGTTATAGCCCTGTCCTGAAGCTGTGGCTCTAAAGAAAAGGCAGTGTCTTTGTAAAGAAACTAACTGATGTATGGTGAATGTCTGCACCGGTAGCTGTGGATTAATTGAGGTTTCACAAATTATGGGCCTTTTCTTTCGCCCAGAAAGTAACAACACTTTAGCGAGTGACAGGTGATCAGCCGTGGTTTGCCTCTTAACCACCCTTTCGGAAAATTAGTACATCCTTCTATAATTTTCCCTATAATTAGAGGCACATTATTAGGGAAGAAATGCTAATGATCAGCCATCAGTATCGCTCTGTAATAGTGGATTTACCTCAGTGATATAAATGAACCCATTGCACAGGAATAGTCATTAATATCGTTGACTTCTCCCTGACAACTTCGCTGATGAAGGGCCTCTGACTAGAGAGTGTCCAGTAATGAGCTGCAAGTAATTATTACCAGAGCCTGGGAGGGTGGAGGGGCAGGGACTGTTGTTGATATTTTTACGTGTGCACATGCCTGTGTGTGTGGGCTGTATGTCTTTTAAGGGAAGCGAAAGGGGTGAAATAAAAAAGGAACAATTTGTACAGCTTAAAATTTGACGGGTTTATAAACCTCCAGGAGATGGTATCTGCAGAATTAATTTGAGCTTACAGTATCAGACATCACCGTTTTCTCCAGCTGAAAGCACCAGTTGCTTCCCTGTAGTTCACCATGGTGTGATTCCTCACGTCCTGTAAGGAGAACAGACAAGAGGCTCTCTGGGTTGAGCTGCGAATGTCGGGTAAGGGCATTGTATTTCTCTGACTAGAACAGCTTCCGGAGCTGTGGACAAGGAAGCCTGAGCGTCTGCTTCGGAGCTGCTTGTATTTGGGAGGCATTGCAGACAGCCTGCATTACTGAACCTAGTAGAAGCCCAGTAGGTGCTGTATGTTGATGCAGAAACATGTGCTTTGTAAGAAACATCCATCCACTTTCTAAACGCTTATTCCAGTTCAAGGTTGGGGGGGATCTGGAGCCTGTCCTGGAAAGCAAGAGGCAGAAGGCGGGGTACGCCCTGGATGGGACGCCAGTCAGACACAAACAGAACCGCACTCGCACCAGGGCCAATTAACCTACCGGCATGCCTTTTGGCTGTGCGAGCACGGGAACATACTGTTCAAACTCCACGCACCAGCAGTGCTGACCACTGGGGGAAGTGGGCATTAATTCTATCTGATCAAGATGGCTGTCAGTCCAGCTCAAGGTTTCCATCTGGAGAGGGTGCAGTTTGTTGAAGTCGCCCTCTAGGAGAATCTGTGTTTCAGGCAGTTTTCTTCCTCCTCTCTTGGTTATCTCTGACAGCCCATATACAGTATGATGCATGTTGCTTAAAATCGTTGGTGTTTTTGTTTGCTTTTAATTACTTTGATTTCTGTACTTAAGAAGGAAGAAGGGCCCACGGGAGATTGCTGTGGATGGAGCTGAAGCCTTTTTGTTATTTACAGTTCTGCTAAGGGCATTATGTCTGCTAATCTACTCTCACTAAGCTGTGTTTATTGTTATGCGATAGTCTAAAAGGCTTTTTATTCTCTTTTCAAGGCCATGAACTGATTTTTTTAAGCAGCAGAAAAAGAGAAATAATCTTTTAAGTACTTTGTGAATCTATTTGCATCTGTTGATCTGCGGAGCGCTGTGCTCAACGAGGAGTCGGGCTCCGGCCAGCCTGCTGCAGGGCTGACCCTCACTGGGGCATCTTCCTGACATGGCAAAGTGGGACCAGAGCCGCTTCCAAAACAAGACGTATTACTGAATAATCAAAGGTCATGAAGACAGGATAAAGACGAGAAGAACAGTCTGTTCTGTGCCCCTGCACTTCAGTCCGTGCAGGAACAGTAAGAGCTCTTTACAGTGGAACTGACGTAATAGAACTGTTTCATTGTAAGATGAATCACACTCATCCTGTCCGATGTGGATAGCTCTTTTGAATGAGATGCTTCCTTTTTTAAAGATGGGGATTTATCTTTGAGACTGCCTTAATCAAACTAACTGTGAGGTCGTACACAGTGGACAGGTTTCAGCTGGGCTAATCGCACCTTTTAGAAATTGCATGTTTTATTGCTGCCACTTGGCAAGTCTCACAGAGAGGCATCTGAACTCATCTACAGATCAGATTCACATCGGGGACTTCAAATTCTTTCTCTTAGGCTACCAGACATTAGAAGCCCGTATTGATTGAAAGATTTTTTTTCTTTCTTGTTTTCAAACTGCCAAAGACCAGGCAGCCTAGCAACTTCAGGCTAGGCAATTGTACTGGGACAGATAAGGCATTAATTAGTGACTGGGGCCCTTTGTCAATTGTCAGATGGCAGCCTGATCCACATTCAGAAAGCTTTTCAAAAGTTCTCATGAGCCGAAAATCTGAAGCTTTCATTAACATCCAAGGGGTTTTCAAAACCGCTTGAAAAGCTGCTATAATCATGTTTGACCCTGAAATGTCACATACTGTACCTTTTTGAGACTCGGCCCGTTGGGTAAACTACTGCTGCTCAAACACTGTTTGGCAAATCGGCTAGTTCTGACAGGATCGATGCTCGTGATAGTCAGATTCCTGCAAGGCTGACCTCCATGTTTCGGTGAAATTCAAGCCTACTTGTCCTGGGAGCTGCTGCTCCGCTGCAGGTTTGCTCGCGCTCAGTCCTGATTCTGACCCCGACCACACAGGCTGCAGCGGTTCTTCGTGCGCCGGCAGTTGGCCACCACTAGCTTGGCAGGACAAGCCTAGTGACGTGACCTGGAATAGCCCCAGAACTGCCTGGCCGAGTCATTCCAGACTTGGCAGGTTTCGTTCTTGTGACATTACGGTTGAACTGTGGTGTCACCCAAGCCAGCTGTCTGACCGACACGGTCTTGGTTTCCTCTGTGCCAGCTGAGTTGAAATCTGGCTGGTTTTACGAACACTCCAACCTGCTTGTGACCTACATCACACATGTGGCAGTGACGTGGCGCTGGAAGCAGTCCAGCAGCACGGGGCTTAAAGATGGGAGTAATGCATCTGCTGCCCACAGGTTTGTTTTTTTTTAAAAAGGAGGGACTTAATGCATTCATAGGCTAGAATACTGGGCTGAAACAAACACTTATTTTCAGAGTTTGTTTCAATAATTTTCCACGGGGTCTATAAAGCCGTCAGTGGTGGGTAGTGTGGGATGTTTTTTAGTCTTGATGTAAGGGAAGGTCTCGAACACCAGGAGGCCCCTCAGCCCCTCTTGTTCGATTGGTTTCTTGTCGCTAATTGAGCCAAGTTTCTACAGCTGTTTCCTGGAAGAAGCCAGGGTTTTCATGGCTGTGCAGCATCTTCCAGACACCCACCTCTCATTGTGTAAACAAGTGCCTCCTGCTTTCTGTCTTTAAACATGTTTCCTTAAGTTCCTCTGAGCGGTCTTCCATGCTCTCTCGTGTTTCTTTATCGGTTCTGCTTCACTGAAGCCCCTGTCAGATTTCTGTTTTGTCTGATTACTCTGTTGCAGAACCCTGTTAACCCTGTGACTTTTTTTTTATTTGAAAATGCACCTGCAACTCAGTGTTTCTGATACCTTTTGTAATAGTTATTTGTTTGTTTGTTTGTTTTTTCAATTTGGGATCTCAAATCCCCCTTTTTAAGCCTTTTTTTAACCCTACCTGACCAATAGGGAGCAAAGGAGAGCTTTGCAGGTGATTCTCTAGTTGATCGGATGCGAGATGTACTGTAGGTCTTACTGACAGCACTAGCAGCTCAAGGTGCCTCACAGATAACGGGGTTAGTTTTGCACAGAACTCATGGCTCTAGGTCATGTTTTCATCAAAGGGGCATCCAGGAAGAACTGAAATACAACTGATGTAATTGTCTTCACATGTTACGTACCAGTTTAAGAATTTTAATAATACTTTTTATAAGTGTCATAAGAAAAAAAGTGTCATCTCTTTAATGTTTATTTTAATTCAAGCTATAAAGCGCACAAGTACTGTAATATTTATTTGCTAGGAAGGCAGTGTATATAATATGTTAAAATAAACACTCAAATTCATGGTTGTATACGGTCTAAATTGGATCATAAATATCATTCAAGCAATTTGACCTGAAATTATATTATTTGTATTTCTTCCATTTGTTTCAGTTTGTGGTATAAATCAGATTACACTACTTTGAATGTTACAATCACAGAGTTCATTTGGAGGATTGATTTCTTTGAATGTATGAAAAACAGTTTACATAACCTTGGTTTAAACAGCAGGTGTGGAGGCTGCCCTCTGGTTAAAAGCAGTCTGAAAAGCTGCCATTGTGATTAGCCTCTTGGAATGGTCTTCAAGATAATACTAAGACTCCCATCTGTGACCAGACAGAGTACAGGCATGGGTGTTGAAAGGAGGGGGCAGAGGGCAGAGGTCAGTCCTTCCTTGCTAGTAACAACCCTGCAGTCCAGTCTCTAGCAGCTCTGTCAACAACAACACTGAAGGAATCTAAGGGAATATGCACAGGAATGGGAACAGTGATTTTCTGTTGTAGTGCGTTAGCTTGTTGATTTAATTTCCGTTTGTTCCTGCGTTTAAGCCCTTTTTATTCCATTTCGGCAATGATTCATCTTGTTGCTAACAATAACTAAGCAGGGATCCGGGTTTTATCAGTTCCAGTTTTTCGGGCCGCAGTGTTCCGCGAGGTTCGGGGTGATTTAGTGCCGATCCGTTCCCTTCTGGGGAGGAAAGATTTGCTGAGATTATCTACCGCGATAGAGACATGGAAACTGAGGCAAGCTCCAGAGACTCACTGAACAGAAACATCTTTTCCCTCCCGTTAGTCTTTCGAAAGGAGTGACTTCTTCTGTTGTAAATTGAGATCTCCTCTTTGACAACACAACAGCTTTTTATTTTTATCATCATTCCACTGACTCCCTACTTCTCTCTCCTTCTGGGATGACAATGAAATACTTGTAATCTGTTTATGCATCTATGAATCTATTGCGTATACTGTATATAGGAGAAGTGTAATTGCCTATATGATGACCTCTGTGAGTACTGTTAGCATTAATTGCTTCATGTAGAAATTCTTTGGCACCAGTCCATTGGCATCCCTCTTAGCAAACATATGAGAACTCAGCATGAAATGGTTGCAGAGACAAAATGCCTTGGAGGGTGCAAGCATGATGTCTGACTGTCTGCTTCTAAATTCTTCTAAACAATGTAATTAACCCAGCTTCAGCACCCGAAGATGCATGAGACTGCCTCATCAGAGTCATCCTCCATGTCCCCTCACCTCTAAACAGCGTGGCGCATCTGCACAGAAAGCTAGGTCAGAGCTGGGCGATGTTCCTGAAATTGCCCAGTGAGTTAGAGAGAGAGAGAGACTGCAGAAGAGCCCTAGGATAAATCAAACTCTGCCTGGAGCCTGCTTGGTTTTCTTCACAGACTACAATAAAGGAAAAGCCCCTTTTCAAGGCATTTCTAGGGCTGGGTAAAATACAACTATTACAAAAAGAAAATACCCTAAAAGAAATTCTGGAACAGTTTTCTCATTATTTATAGTGTTAGTAATAGTGAGCATCAGCTGTTCCAACTGAGGTAGCATCTTGCATAAGAATGAGTTTAAAAATGACTGGAGTAAAGGTGCATTTTGTGTATATATACTGTATCTTTTACAGTCGCACAATTCCTAAATTCCATGGAGGTTGCACGTTTCATTCGAATCGTTTTCAAGACATCTGTTAATGAGGCGTTAATAAAAAGTGGGAAATGCCTCCTGGGTCCAGCAGTCTGACAGCCGTGAGCGGGGACGGGCTCTGGGCTCAGTGCTGGTGGGGCTGCTCTGTGTGGAGTCTCGCAGGGCCGAGTCTCCAGTTCCATTGCGCTGTGCTCACTGGGGGCTTCGCTGGAGTTTTTCCAATATTTGTCAAGGTGACTTAGTGTTGACGGGGGGGGAACTTTCCTTAATTGCTTTCCTTTTTAATCAGGCATTTTGTAAGCATGCTTACAGACCACATGCACAATAAGGCAGAACAACTTCCTCGCCAACATCATTACAGGCTTTTATATTAAGGCCATCAATAAGCTGCCATCACAGCCCTCCCATAAATCCCTTCCTCACTGCGATCCGTTTTCTCTCGTGTGCTCATTCGGGGCGCTAGACAAGGAGAGAGGAGAAGAAGGGAGATTTATTGAGGGAAGAATGGGAAGGTGAAGATTATCGCGCGCAGCTGGGGTTTGCCATGTGAGGAATCAAGTGAAACGGCTCTCAGCCTGTCACTTCCCCTCTCTCTCTCCTTAAAGTGACAGGAGCTCCCTTCGAGCTCCCCCGCACGGCCGGGGCTCGAACCGGGCGCCCCCGCCCCATCATCACGGAGCCGTCAGGACCCGTGTCCTGTCCCGGGTCTGAAACCCCACGCCACACGCCTCGCTCCGAACAGCAGGTGCTGCGCGCGTTTGGAAGACGAGAGGAACTAAAACGCGCCTCACACTTTGCCCTGCTGACAGGCAGCATGGAGCGATGGCAAATGAGCATGACGAAGACGAGTCCTTCAGCCTTGTACTGTTCTTGAGGCGAGTTACAAAGTTGAACAATTCATAGACCCATTGGCTATTAATCTGACCTGCTGTGAACCTCATTAGCTCGTCACCAGAGCCTGCCACCTGTGGCTGCACTCACCCCCGGGGCTGTGGGCCCTGCAGTGTGCAGATTTATTGCTCACCGTCTTCTGTGGCGTTATTGCATCTCTCCTGCTTGTACACATTTGTAATGAGTTATGCTTGTTCATGTTTTGCACAACAAAACTGATTGTACAGCCATTTCATTATGTGCTCCGTGATTTAATTTAATCTTTTTCGGGTTAAACCTGCATTGTGATATTAAAGCAAATTGAGAAGCCACCGAAAGGCGCAACTGGTGAGTTGTGACAAGTGAAAAATGAGCCTGAATATAAACCAGCTTTTATTTCCCTTAAATAAAGGTGTTTATAAATGATTGAATGCATAAACCGAGGCTTCTGTGGTATAAAATTAATATTAGCTATCTCTGCTTGAGGTAAATATTTGATCTTTTTGAGAAATGTAATGCATCTTTTATTGAACATGCATTTTAACCTCCTTCAGGGGTGTCATTAGTTTGTACTTAATGGAGCTGTGGAGCTGTTGGTGCTGTTCATATTTTTGGTCTTATGTGACAGCTTGTGTAAGCTTTGGACAAACTCAGATCTGTCCCATCAAACGTTGCCATTCAGTTCAGCATCTGTAGTGCATGACCTCAGGCCTCTGGGGCTGTAACCAGATTCTGTGTTTTTTTAAGAAATGTTGTGCACTGTTGAAACAGTTTAAACCCTTTTCCTGTACAGTCCCTTAATATAGGCTTAATAAAGTTTTATATAATAAAATAAATAATAAATATTAGCAATAACCCAATCTCGTGCTCTTGGGCATAAGTGTCCCTGGACTTAAGAAGACTTAAGATGATTAAGAAGAATTCAGGTGTGTAGGTCTGCTGTATTCTAGGGTGACATCCCAATCACAGATTAAATACTTGTAAAGAGCAGCCAGAATAAAGGTTTCAATCCAGATGGTTCTACAATTGGGCTTTGAATACTCAAGAAACTGATCACTCAGTGTATATATAACTGTAACTGTTTGGAAAAACCAGGCATTGCTGTTGTTTGTTTTAAAATGTTGTGCGCAGCGTTCTCATGTGAAATGTCCTCTCCAAGCATCGAAGACTTTTTTTTATTAATACGCTGTAGAGTGTGATAAGGCAAACATACAGCCGAGGATATCTATGCTTATTACAAAATGGATCAGCGGATGTTAATGTTTAAAGTTATGTGGCGCCGTGCTCCGTTGCCCTTCCAGCTGTTGATAATTTGAAAGGTCTGTGAAAGCAGCAGGACTGTGTCCAATTGTGCATCAGTGCATTTTATTGCCGGCCTTCATGGGGCCAGATGCCAGCTGATCTCTGATTCAAGCTCCCTGACAAGTTCTGTTCGTTGTTCGTGTTGCCTTCGGCTCTGGGCGCAAAGCTGGACCCGGAGCTGCATAACCCACCCAGCTCGGCTAACAGGTGTGTAGCTCAGAGCTCTGGACATGCATGGCACAGCGAGCTCTGTGCTCAAAGTATTCAAAGTTTATTTTAGCTAGTCACTCTTGGGAATGCTAATTAAAGTTTTAATGCGTTTCTCAAAGAATAGTTTGCCATCCATAAGAACAATCAGCTCTTCAGTAATTGTTCTACTGATCTTCTCGTTTGATTATCATCTTAAGCTTTTGCATTCTCGTGCAGCCAATTTAACAACTGTAATTGCCCCTCCGGAGTACACACTACAAACAAACCATATAAAATGTTGAGCTTTTAATTTCAGATTACGTCTTTCCAGGCTTGATCACTGTGCCTTTTCATTATAAAATGTAAAGCTTTGTGAACAACAATAAACAACAGCACAGATGATTAGGCAGCAGGTTCCTCGTATTAAACTGTGTGGGCTTGGACAAGCACTGGAACATTATGAAACCTATTTACACCAAATTATCAGTACTGGCAAAAAGGAGGTATTTCTTAAAATAAACAGTAGTGAAATTAAACAATTCTTCAGTGTACATGTTTATTTTGTGATGCTACTGCATTAGCTGAGGCCTCAGTTGAGTAATTTTTCATAAGTCGGCCTGCTTTATGGTTTTAAATTACTTAGATTTTTTAGGCAATTTGAAATCTCCTGCTGTTTCTGACAAAAGGATAATAACTTGACAAATGGACGTGTATTATGAGAGCTCATTTGAAGTGGGAGCAAACCCAAAAGTAGGTATCCTGCTTTTTTCCCGCTAGATTTTGCTTTGCTGTCTGGAGTCAGGTCTCTGATGAAAGTTCTGGCTATACCAGTAACAAAGCCTGATTATGCTCTCATTTTGATTTCCAGTTTCTGGCTAACATCGGCATACTTTTCTTGAAGGTGCAGCATTTACAATCTGCTTCCTACTCCCGTCTTTCAGGAGAACGAGCACAAGTAAATGCAAGGGAGACAGACACAAAAAGGAGAGAATAGCTCTTAGGTTTGCTTCAGTTTGAGTTTTGATTAGTGAACATGACAATTCCTTCAGCTACAGTAACTACTGGCTTGTCTGGGTTGACTAACGATATCGTCCTCTGTTGCCTGTGGAGCGATTGTGCTGAGGTCCAGGATGCCTGACTGTATGTATGTGCACAGGGCTATACCAAGTGCTCTCCTCGGACACCCCAGTGCTGAAACTGCACTGTCAGTTCTGTTGCATTTTGCCTGGTTGAATTGATCATTCTGCTCCTCTGGAGTCAGGTAGAAGTCCAACCCCCCTCCTCACCTCCCTCTCTTTGCTGTCTGTCTCAATGCACATGTCATATCCCTGCCTGTATCTGTCACAACAGAATCGGAAGGTCACCTCTCTCACCCTGCAGGTCACCAACACAGCATCAGGGAACGGCTGCTCGGCCGTGATGTGCCTTGGCTCTCCCTCTAGTCACAGAGGCGATGTGACATAGACAGTCCCTGTTTACACTTCAGATCATTTATCGTACACCGTCGGTTCTAAAACTCTTCAGGAGCTTGCTGGCTCATCGAGAGGCGGATCTTGTTCCGAGTTCTGTGATGTTATAAAGTACTAAAATTTCAAGATGCCCCCAGGATGGAACACTAGTCTTTCAATTGAACCAAGCATTTAACCCAGTGATTTGAAAATCTTACTGCTCATGTCATTAAAGCCTCAGCAGGGTGGGGAGCCCACTGGGGGAGACAGGTGGAGGACTGCTCCTACCAGAGAGGGTGTGCCGTGTGCATTGTTTGTATTCAAGGACAGAAAAGCCCTTTGGCTCGTTAAAAGTGAGTTTGTTCCTTAAACCCCATAGCCCTATGAGAGATGATGTCTCATATTCTCAGTTTTAAACAAGTGACCGTGCAGCATTTCTCGATTTAAACTCTGTGCTTGTAACTGCTGTATATACCCTAAATTTCTGTTTTGTCTTTTCATTGCTTCCCCGGATCGTCTAGAAAACTGGAACTCCCAGGCTTAGTGATTTCCATCTAGAATCTGTACAAGCTGCATGTGACACACTAGATTTGTCTATATTGAAGGTCATCTGCCAGGTGGTAGGTGGTAGGCTTCAGTATTCATTATCTGCCCCCTTAAAAGTATATCAAGCACAGCAGGTCAAAGTTACACGAAGATGGTATCTATTGCACAATCTGTGGAATAAACCATGAGTTTGCAGTTCTGAGGCTGTAAGTTGTACAGACAGTGAGGTTTACACACAGGAGTGTTGTAACAATCTGACAGACTGTGCTGTTCAGAGGCCTCTTCACAGCTTTGTTTGCTGGTTGCCAGTTATTTGCTTTCCAGATGAAACAGGATCTCACCATTGAATGTTTCTCCTGCTTTCATTATAGGGACCCAAAAGACAACACCTTAACTTTTTTTCTAGCTTTCAAAGAGAGGGTGAGAGAGAAGTGGGTTTTTAATGGCTCTAAAGAGCAAAAGGGAGGGAGAGAGAGAAGGAATTGGAACCAGACCCAGACTCCTTGAGTCTGTCATACAGTACCTGCACAGGTGTGGTGCAGTGAACAGACTGGTACGGCGGGCTGGGACAGGTGGGAGCCGACTGCTGCAGTGACGATGTCTCTGCCTGGCGTGGATGCAGACAGACTGCTGGGTCTCTCCTGGGCCACGAGCTCGCTGCCCCTTGCACTGTGCTCATTCTCAGAGGGGTCATTCTGGGTGAAGAAAAGAGTGATGGTTTGTCTGCAGAAGCCAGCACAGCTGTCAGGATGAGTTTCCAGGTTAGTCACCCAGTGCAATGGAGAATCACGCCTTTGCATGCTGCTGGTTTACACCTGTTTAAGAAAGCCGACCTGGTCAGTTCTGGGGGGTCATGCTAACTGCTTCTCCCAGAATATGTGGCTGGTGCTGCATCTGATTTTCCAACGCATGTCTGTATTGGGGAGGCATGGAGATTAGATTAGACCTGCTTGTCATGAAGCCCCTCAGTAGTCTGTGTCTCTGTTCTAGGACACTGCACTTGATTAACATTGTTGTGTATGTTGGCTTAGAATTGTTTACTGTGGTTTTCTGTCTTGAAAAGCCCAGTAAAGTGTAATAGGTACTGAGAACTCCTGTGTAAAGCATTGATGAGCATGGTAAACTGCAGTAAAACCTGTGAGAAAAGTGAAAAGATAAATTCATCCATAGCATAATCGTGGGTGCATGTTCATGATTATCATGCAGACTGAATGTGGTTTCCTGAAGGCTGGGCTTTGCTGAGAACAGAAAAGGCTACAGGAGGTACAATTTTTAACAGTTCAGGTGGGCAGCTGCGTCAGCATGCGTAGGCTCCAAAGGAATAAGTAATAGGTTTATTCCATGCTGAAAAGAGAAAACTTTTGGCCATGGAGCCTTCTTCAGGTGTGTGATTGTATATGGTATATTTTTTTAACTATCATTATTAGTTATGGGTAGCTTTTTGGACAAACCACTGGCGAACAGTGTTTGACTGAGTCCTGGGACAACCACTGCTCTAGGCTTGAGCTCAGTCTCTGTCGGTCATGTGACAGACAGCTGGGCAGATGCTGCAGCTGAGTGCATCAGAGGCCCTTGACGCCTGCCGGGGTACTTCTGTAGAGGACAGCTGCGCTCTAGCAGCCCAGCCCTGGTTGGGAGAACTCTCGTTCGCCGTGAAACCTTTCCCATCCCGAGCACGCCGCGTGTCCACTGTGTTCAGCTCTCCCATGTGACGCTGGTGAACTGCGGCGGCGATTCAAGGAAACTTCTGGCTTGGTTTTGTGTTGCTTGCCTTCGGCTGCTTTGCAAACTGGCTTAGCTTTTCCGCAGTTTGTGCAACTTGTGCAGAGAATCCAGCCTCCCTGCACATCCTTCAGCCCCGTTCCTCAGCCGTGATTGATAATGGGGTCCTAAATCAGCCCGATGGTGTAACTGATGGACGTCTGAGGAGGAGCATAAATATTTGCAAATTGCAATAAAAATACATGAAGCAAAAGGAGCTGGGGCTGGGGGAGGACGCTGGAGCTGTCGGGATCGGGTCCAGCCCAGCAGCTGTCATTGTAGGGCAGATTTGTGAGGCAGTTTTAGAGGATGCTTCCTGGGTTCTGTGGCAGCAGGGCTGTTATCTACCCGCTGCGAGAATGTCCTCAGCTCACCATGGATGGAGCATCATATATTGGCAAAGTGCGTCCCTTAACTAATCAATCAGGAGCAAGTTAGATTATTTCTGTTGAGGCCCAATCCATAAAAAAGCTGTTGAGCACCCAGTGACAGGGGAGAATACCCTTGAGGTACCATTTTCATGCTTTATTTAACAATGAGTGTCTCTCTTGCTAATTAGGAAAACAGATCATCAAGGAAAGAAGTGAAAAAATTGACAACATGTAGTCCAGGGTTCACGCTGCTAATAGTATCAGTAATGATTTTGTTTTTCTTTGAAAAAGTTGTTTTTGCTTTGTGTTAGGGTGGCATGAATGACAGGATGAAACCTATAAATCAATTAAATTGTTTTTTGCAAATATAAAATTTGGCATTTTATAAATAATTTTATACGGATAATGTAATTAATCAGTGCGTGTCAAGGAAAGTTAAATAATGATGCTAATTATGAAAGTGATCAGTTTGTGCGCTTTTGTATTTGAAATGTTACAGCTGTTGCCATAAAAATAATGTAGTGGAAAAGCTTTGAGCTCTTGATACCCAATAACAGTGCCCTGACTCATTAACATACTCTAAGCCAAATACATAAAATACATAAATAATGGTGTCAAAAAAAACCCAAACACTTTCCGCCACTGCGCCTTTTAGAGGATAAATGGGGGTGAAACTCTTGGTCTCCACTCATGTTTGCCTGGAAGGCCTTTGTGCTGTGAGGTGTGTGGTTAGTCTAAAGCAGGGCTCCAGTGCGTCTGCAGGTCTTCTTGGCATCTTTAGAGCAGCAGCACCTGAGAACTTAAAGAAGCAGTTAAATTGGTCCCGTTAAGCCGATACATGTCTGGTCAAGCTCATTAAGTGCTGTGTTGGACTGAAAACCTGCAGACACACCGGACCTCCAGGACCAGGACCGCACATGGACTGGACTGGTCCAAAACCTTTCCTGCGTCTTGCACTGCAGCTCTTCCCTTTCTGGGAATGAACTGCAGGAGGCGCTGAACTGCAGGAGACAGGTCCGTGGGGGTGCTCTGCGTTATTTTTTTAAACTAATAAAAAAATAAAGACACAAAAAGCTGGAATCCTGAGAGAGCTAGAAGGAGAGACAGGAAGGACAGGCCCGGGTTTGAAGCTCCTATCTATTCTCTGCAGCTGTGTTGCAGGTCGGGAGGAGACAACTCAGCCTATAAATATACAGCTTCGCTCATCTGTGTGCTCGGGTGTGCCAAACAAGATTAAAGAAGAAATAAATCACATTCTCCCTTGTAGACAGATGAAGCATAGAAATGTATCCCTAAACTGGAACATTCATTCAATCATTTATTGCTGAAATTGTATCGTCTGTGATTGAGAAATGCGAGGAGACCCCTCCCTCCAGTCATGTGTTACAGGTGTGTGTCTATGGTGTCTTTACTTTAGCTGGAACAGGCCGAAGTTCTGGACAGCAAGTTTGCCTGTTGACCTTATGAAATGATGTCAGTTTAGTTAATGCAGTAGGCAGTCTAAACGGTGAGATAAAAGTATACAATTATTTTGTTGCCTAGGGGTTTCATGCTTGATCATGTCTCCTTAAAATAAAAAAGAGTGCTGGGCACCACTTTGTTTGATGTGATTGTATTCATTTCCTGTTGGTTCTGCCCGGTTTGGGTGCTGTATGATGGCGGCAGTGGCTGCTTAGTAGTAAGATTTTAGGAATCTGTAAAAGAACAGAAACAGAATCCTGGCAGTGATTTATACAAGAAGTTAAAGTGAGCATTGCCTTGAACTTCCAGTTCCGTCTGTGGCTCTGTTCGCTGGTGTAGGTTAAAACCGTCTGCAGTAAGAAGGCATCTTTGCTGGGAAGGCGACAAGGACAAGAGTGTCTTGGTGCAGGCAGCCGGTCAGAGTTTCACCTCGTATTTTTCATGTCATACAGAATTAGCTAAGAGCACTGTCTGCCGGTGCACAGAGGTGGCTGACATTTTCTTTGCAGGGCACAACCCCTAACGATCATGTGAGTCTAATTGCATAATAATCGCAGGTCAAAACAATTTGCACACAGGGCCACTGACATGGAGAGAGTCCATGCATGCCTTGCTGATGGACATATTCTATAGCGACTGTCTGTAAAAGCTGTTTGATATGAGCTCTCGTGTAGCTCTGAGATAAGCTGTGCAAGGCTGAATATTAAACACCTATTGAAGTGTTTTGCTGCTTTGGGATACATTTCCTTTAAATTAGGTATGCTTTTGTATGCATTTAAAGCTATTTCCACTGCTAAATTATTAAGATAAGTTAACAGCTGCAAAATGTTTGCATTCTGGTGTGATTTTTCCTTTCAGCTTTCCCCAGAATAGATCTCTGAATTGTAATTTGAAAATTGTATCTGTTGTAGTGCAGATAAAACATTATATTAATCATCAAAATACATGATTGTGTGTAATTTGAGTCCATTATTTTGAAAGTTGCTGTACATAGCAATTAACAATAACACAGCCTAATCATTTCAGTGCAGTGCTTGTACCCTTGTAAACATTTTACTCTTGGACTTCCCATGCGCTGGGTTCATTTCAGTTGTACAAATCAAAGCCCCTCTCTCACCTCGGTCTGCTAAACCAGTTCAATCCTATATCTTGCCAAGAATTTCTCCCCAGACTGGCCTGCACACTCATAATCTCAGTTCACTAGTGCAGACCACAGACGGCCTAGCAGGGCTGGTCTGTGTTGGCATTTTTAAATCCAGTCTGGTTCTGGACCCGTCCAGCTCATGGATAGAACCTTGTGAGGCAGTTACACAACCATTCAGGGCACAAGAGTAAGGCAGGAGGTGTAAGACGGGGATAAAAATCAGAAGCGCTTTCTTACACAGGGAGTCAGAGGTGTGTGGAATAACATTATCCGCTGTTGAGGCGGAGTCTAGTGGATGAATAACATTCCAGGGTCCAGAACAGTCAAACTCGCTAGATAGGCCAGAGGCTCTTGTCTTGTTTTGAAATGTGTTTTACATTTAAATGCAAAAGTAAAACAGAGCAGGGGATTCTGATTCTCCAGCATACGAGCCATCAGGTTATTCCAATTATGTAGTCAAGTGAAAATTATGATTTTAAATGAAAAATTTTACATTTGATTAGGACCTATAAATAAAACACAAAAACAATGGTGCATGTAGGAACTCATTTCCTCTTTCTGGCCACCATGAAGTGAATCAGTGTCTTTTCTTCCTTCCCACACAGTGCTGATTAATCAATACAGTCTTGCAGCTGTTCTTCAATTTTAAGTGTTAATCACTTCAGTGAGGGTCATTCAGATTCAAATTCACATTCATTTAATCAGCCAGGGAAAAAAAAACTCTTCAGATATACATCTAATTTTCACCAAGGCCGTGGTTGAGAAGGAAGGGAAGGAAAAGCTTATTATACAATCAATACCAGAAAGCATACACATCTCTCCGAAAAATATAAATACAAATAACAGACAAAAACTGTCTGTTTAAAAAATAAACTAGGAAACATTTTTCCATTTATTGTGCTGGTTGGAATCGGTACTCGTGGGATGTGCGTCCCTGGACTGATTTGGGATTTGGGACCGTAAGCGAGACGGACAGGCTTGTGAGTCTGGGAGACGAGCCAGCAGTGTTGGGCACCCCTGGGCACCTCTGCTTGCCCTGGGGAGCGCAGCTTGACGGGAGGAGCTGCCGGGAACCCGGGCTTTCAGAAGACGGTGGGGTCTGTTCGATGCGCACCTCTCCGAGCCCACGGGACGCAGGTCTGCTTGTCGAGGTGCTGCCATTTTTCATCAGAAGTTGAATTGCTCCTCTGGGGTGCCAATCACAAAAATCACAAAAATGCAAAGTGGAGGACACGCAGAATAATTATGTAGCAAAAATTTAAGAAAAGTGCCCCTGCACTGTTCTTAACGTTCCTTTTGTGCAAGCACGATGAAGCCCAGTGCTGGAATCGTTCTGCCGCCCGAGTCCCAGACCCGGGGGCCTCATCTGCTTTAACACCCTTCCAGGAGCCCGTGGAGGCGGGGAGAACAGACACACGCGCATGAGGAGCAGCTGCCGGGGCTCTGAAGACACGGGGCACGAACTTCACCTGCGTGGAAGAGTAAAACCCCAGCAAGGGGAGCAGCCCTGCCACACGTTCAAGAGACAGCCGGATCAACGACGGACCCCAGGGCTACATGGGCTGGATGGCCTCCTTTCGTTTTCGGTTCTTACATTTTTCCTGCTCCCTGCTTTCCTCTGCCGGCAGCGATGCCATCTTTCCTTCAAGCCCACCTCTGCGCCCCCTTCGAAAGTCCAGTCCGGGTGAACACCATGCCTGAGAATGAGCGGCGCTCATTTTAACAGCAAGCTTCCGAAAAGACACAAACAGGAAGGGATCCCTGGGTCCTCTTGATGAACGGGCCTCAGAGCAGCAAACTCCGCACTAATGAAGAGTAATGCAGCAGCCCGAGAAAGAGAGAATTACCCTCCCACTATCCTCGGAGCTTTTGCTAGTCCTGATTTCAGCAAATGATCTTGAACCTGGTGGGGAAGATGCAGCTCGCCGACAGCAGATTTCCTATTCTCTCTGGCTTCAATTACTGTCGCCCTGCAAATGAAAGTCATTAGAAAAAATTGCAGGGTCTCTGTTGCATGAGTGACGGCTCATTTGGAGATGTTGGCTGGGAGTGATGTGGCGTTGTTACATATAATGTATTCACAATGGGGTCTGAAACGCATTGGCAGCAGTACAGTACTACAGAGTTATTTTGTAGGTATTATAGTGGAGGGAGGATATTTTACATCCATGGCATAGTGTTGCAAACTACACAAGAAACAGAATGCGCCGAACAGCAGTAAAATATGCAGACACTAAAGTAAATGTATAGACTACAAACAAGAAAGGGTGTTATACATTAGGTTTACTTCACCTGCAGCTTTTTCAAAGGCACCAGCTGTCTATAAAAGTGGCTTATAAGGACAATATGAGAATATCTGATTATTTGAGGACGTAAATCCGAACTGGATTTATTTTGAGGGTGGAATGGTGGTGCAGTGAGTAGCATTGCTGCCTTGCTGCGCAGGAGCTCTGGGTTCAATTCCAGACCTGGGTGCTATCAGTGTGGAGCTTGCATGTTCTCCCTGTGTTTGTGTGGAATTTCCTCTCAGAGTACAAAGGCATACTGGTGCTGTAGGTTAATCGGCTTCTGGGAGAACTGTCCTTGGTACGAGTGTGTGCTCTGTGATTGTACGCCATCCTGTTCAGACTGTATGCTGTCTTCTGCCTGTTGCCGGCCAGCTCCCCTGCAACCCTGAACTGGAAGAAACAGTTGATGATGTATTGATCCTAACTGTATCACTTTCCATACAGTCGCTATGTTCTGAAATATAAGAACAGTAGCACTGCTACATAAGGATATCCCCAGCAGCCTTAAACTCTTCGGCTGGAACACCTGACTGGAATGGACCAGAGATCATTATTTATTATTTGCCACAGTTGAGCTATTGGGCAGATGAATGAAAGGGCAGAGGCGCAGGTCCTCGAGACTGGGTAGATTTAGCTACCTTTTACCATACAAAGTAGAAGGTTATAGATCCTCAGGTCATACAAGTTATCTTGTATTTCTTTTCCTTTTTAAAATCTCAAGAGAAATACTGCAATCGCTGACTTTGACTTCTATTGAAGGCTGGAATCTGACCAGCACATGAGGTGGCAGGAATATGTTTGCTTGAATAGATGAACACCTTTCTGAAAAATGAAGTTCAGCAGAGTTTCTGGCAAAGGAGGAGATGTGCAGGAATCCAGTCCCTCTGGCATTGTTGTCCCTCTGTAATAGTGTGTGCCAAATTCATCTGTGGAGCGCTAAAGATGAAAACAAGGATAACCTTCCTGTCTGCTGCTCTTTTTAGCTGCCAGCTGTTGGTAGGGACTGCATGTCAAGAGGCACTCTTGTTGTAATCTACTGTATAACTTTGTAAGTCCGTGTAAAATATTTTCTGTATTGTTATAACTTTTTTGCCTCTTCCAGAATTAATAAGCAGTGAGCATATCTGGCAGGCTGTGTAGCATATGTAAGCCTTGTTTATATAGTTGAGTCTCTGACCTGGTTTCTTGGAGTTTATTTTTAAACTACTTAATTTCGATTAATATTGTAGCCTACGCCTGCCACAAAGAAGGAGACTAACAACTGCAAGGTGTTGGAAATGAATCACATAGACAATACTGTTTCACTTCTGTATTCTAATTAACAAACTTTTAACTTGAAAATAAACACTGCTGCCTGCTTGATTTTTGGTGATAAACCTTGATTTTAACTACCTATTTTTTATTTTTAATATGATTTAGTACATTTGTTTTCATTTTGTTTAATGCGATTGTTTTAATGGCTTAATACGTTGCAAAACAAAATGAAAGAAACATGGATATCTGCAACTGAATTAAAGCTAAGCAGGAAGAGATGAAAGTAATCTGATACCCGACTTGCAATTCCTGAGGCAGATTTTAATTTGCCTAAAACATGTGCAGTTGTGTTTACCAGTTGGTTTTTTTTCATCTAATATTGTCGCACTTATCCAGGGTGTTCCACAGGTTCTGTACTGGAGCCCCTAAATATTTACCATTTCTGCGATGCTTCTTAATGAGTTCATCATTAACCTGGGTTTCACTTCTAAGCTGATGCCTTTCAGATATCTTTCACAGACATTAGGCACTACTGCCTTTGTTTGTGCAGTTGGTGTCTTATGTTATGAAACAGAAGCAACACAACTTAACTTCCTTTATTGTCACAGATGGGATCTTGGATTTGCAGGCAGTAAAAAGACATAACACAATACAGTATATAATACATTTAAGACGGCATGAATCCATTACCAAATAAAAAAACATACATGCATAAGATTAAATTAAGAAGTCAGAAGCTTAGCTTTAAATAATTCTCACAATAGGCTCCCGACATCAGCTTCACAAAGTTGGTTATATTTGTTGCTCTTAAGTAACATCACTCAGTGAGACCCTTGTGCTGAAATATTGATACCTGCCTTTATTTCTGATTTAGTCATCTGTTTCTATCTGTGTTGCCCTTCTTTGTAATGTTTAAATTTAAAGGATTATGTTAGTGACAGGGGGTCACATGATGTTTGTTTACACCACTTAACATTCACATGAGCCAAACGAGCAGTCAGAATGTTCTCTTAGTAGAGGATGTGCTCCACTACTGAAGGCTGTACTGTACCTGTATCGAAAACTTTAACACGATTGGCTTGTTCCTTTTTTCTTGTTTTTATTTAACAGCTGAGAACTAAGGCTTATACTGTAGGTATCAAATGTTGAAACACGGGCTACAAATAAAACAAGGACAAAAATTGAAAGAAGAGAATTCAAGCTCTCTGTTAGTTTTATCTTTTACGGTAACATGGGTGATTGTTTTTACCTTATTGCATATTGGTGTCTCAGTCCTGGGCTTGGAGGAACAGTGTGTCTGCAGGTACATACAGTAAATAATAAGGGCTTAACTAGCCCAGTCTGACAGCTTCTCCCAGCTCTTCAGGTGCTGCTGCTTTAAAGAGACCTGCACACCTACAGACACACCAGCCTCCTGGACACCCGACCAATTCATAGAAGTAGAAACAGAATTAAAACCAATTCAATGAGCACAATTCCAGCAAAAACAAATGGCAAATTTGACAAAATGTATACTACTGTATGTCTTTGAAATACTGCTGCAAAAACATGAACATTTCTTATTTTAAAGCTGAACCTTATTTTCTGTGTTTTTAGAGGACTAACAGTGGTTTTATAAACTGGGATATTTTGTTTTGATTCTCTTTCACTTAACCATTATAAGAGCCATAAGAGTTTGAAGAAGGATATGTGAGTACTGACTGATGTCTTAAATTTACTTCTGGTTACTGTAACATGTTCTTTAAAGAATTCACATCATGATTTTGTATTTTATTGATGTATGCCTTCTTTCCCTGAGCTTTACCTTCAGGGCAATTGAACACTCTTTCTCTAAAAAGGAAAAGCTTGTTAAAGCTACAGTACTGGAAAAGAATTCGACTCAGTTGCCAGAAACTGTTCATGTATTGCCACAGCTCTGAGCCTTGTCCGATTCCTTTTAGATGACAGTCACGAGACAAGGTTAGACAGGACTTTATATCTTCCTGAAATGTATCTGTGTTTTAAAAGGGAACTCTTTAAAAATTCATATTCCTTGTGTGGTGTCAGTTTGAATTTATACCCTTTTGTATCTAGCATGCAGGGTACATTTCCTGAAAAAGGACCCACTTACAAAATAAATGTGTTCTGATGTTTTTAAAATATTCAAGGTATAAACTTTTACTTCAGCTCTAGGTGAGTTCATGAATGTACTGAAATGCATGTAAAGTAACAATACCACCTTGTGAGAGCAGTGTTACAACCTCATGTAACCTTGTGTCCTAGCTGAATTTTACTGCAGGCTATATACTGTAGTCTGGCCTCCTTACAAGTCCATAATTAATTGCTGAAACAGTTTCTCAGTCCCCTTGATGTACTGTGGGGCTGCTTGTGGACAGTGGCATGGTTGCTGTATCGCCTAGCTGGGGTTTCAGGTGCAGAATGGCTGCTGTGTCTCCCAGGAGGGGCTGCTGGTGCAGAATGGACGCTGTGTGTCTCCCAGAAGTATCTGCACATCAGCAGTAGATGAAGTAGAACCCTTCTTATATGAAAGGTGCTTTCACGATGGACTTTTTTTCCATGGTATAATTGTAGTTTGCAACATTTAGTATTGTTTCATCATAGAATAATTTTGTTGGCTTTTTTCTCCTCTCTTGCATCTTCATGTTTGATTTGTGCTTAAAATACATCTGACTCCTTGCGTGAGATCACATATAACCCTTTTCAGTGCTTATCTACATGCAATGGGATTGCTATGGAGATGTGGAGGGATCTAGGCTATACCTGGAGAAATACAATGTGCAGTGAGAGTCTCGGTGCAGTGTGGAATGTCTGACCCCTGGGCTAGAGTGTTGTGTTACAGAGATCTGTCTGCTCGTCTCTCACCTCACTCTCATTTTCCCTCGTTGTCTGAGACCTGTTGAGCACAGCAAAGACTTTGGCTCCATGGTGCTTTTGTTAGAGGAATGTAGAATGGTTGAAGGAAGGTAATTGCTAAAGTCTACAATTGTTTTTTCACTTTTTCTTTATAGACACTGCTCCCGGAGAGAAAGTATAAAGATAATTGATTTTTCCTGATCAACGGTTGTCAGTCTGCTTGAATCTGACCGGCTGACCTTTCTCACAGTGCTGAGCCACTGTCTCTCACACCTGAAACACTAGATTTAATGACTGAAGAATGTCAGATGGGGTCAATCATCAGCCCAGGCAATAATATAAATGCAGCCAATTTATATGCGCTAGCAGTTGCAAATAAAGAATAAAGAAGTTGGTGTCTTCTGCAGTAGCCCTATCACCAAACTGAGCGACCCGAGTGCAGGGTAACTTTATTGGAATCTTCCTCTTATTAGGTTATGTTGACGGCTGAGCTCCATGCCTTCATATTGCCACTGAAGGAGCTGCACAAATGTGATTGTGTGATGCTGCGACCATGCATTGCCTGTGGCAATCTGAACTCTTGCTTTGACCTCTTTCGCAAACTGCTTATATAGGGGCAGGAGAGCTGATGCACAGTGCTGAATGACTCTAGTACTGTATATTAAAAAACATTGCAGCAAGGATGAAATTGCGAGGTAGGAAGATGTAATAGCAGGTGTGAGAATCTCATTAGGTAATGTGGTGCCTGTCCTCCTCCTCCCTGGGCATGTGCCCTCCGCACTGGGTCAGGTAAGGTGAACAGAACAAGTGAGCGGGTGACTTCACCTGGAGGTGTGTCTGGAGAATAGACGAGCGGAGCGAGGAAACTCGCAGCCTCAGAAATGCTATTCGGGAGGCTCTGTTTAAAGCTGCAGTTGTGTGGTCTTTATTTTTGCTGATTTTCCTAGTTGGTTTTATTTTCCAATCTAGAGGGTTAACCTTAGAGGTGGCAGTCGGGGGAGTCAGAGTGCCCATGCACCTGTCACTAATCACTGCACAGTAAGGAGCATTAGGGAGAAGGGTTTTCAGTAACGAAAATAAGACCGAAGCACTTGTTGCACTTAGCATATTCTGACTTCGATGTGGTCTGGAAGGCATTCAACACCAGGCTTCAAAGCTAAGCTGGGAGGCTTGACTTTTGTTTGATCTTTTCTGTCAATGTCATGCCAGAGTGTGCAGCAGCTGAAAGGCAGTGCGCTCGTGCTGGAACGCTGCTAGAGAGGATGCTCATGAGGTCCACTTTGAGTAATGGACACCAACGGGAAGCCCCGGACCCTGCAGCTTTGGAAATGATTAGAGTAAACCTGTCCGCATGCTTGCACCAGAGAGGCCTGAACAAGCTGTTAAAGAGTTTTTACTCCTTTGTAACCTTCACAGAGCAAAGGTCATCCATCTCTGAGTATCCAGATGGGACTGAAATTGCAGTTAGGTTGTCAGAAGCTTCCATAAAATTAAAGCTTTCAGACCTGTGCACAGATTTGCAATGTAAAGGATGTCCCATGCACCTCGAAATCTGTTAATTGTCTTCAACATCATGGCTGGGTAACTTGTTCCATACCCCCATGGCCCATTCTCCTCAGTGCATGAGATAAAAGACTCCACTAAATGCCTGCGATGTAGATGTGGTTATATGTTTTTATATCGTAGCTGAATGGTGGGTTTAACTGGGAATCATAGGCGCATGCATGTATTAACAGTATAGTATCAATAGTAACTTTTCCCATTAGTGTAATTTCACACCAGGGCAGAGCTCATGCTCAAATTTCAAGCAAGGATTATGGCATTCTCAATAATTTAAACTACCCAGCACTACCCAGCAGAGGAACTTCCATTTCGGCATAAAGGGTGGAGCTATGAGCTGCACTGAACCCCTACAGAGACAGATGGATGAAAGATTTCAAGTGTGGTTTGTGGTGCTGAGAGCAGAGCAGACGGCTGCAGACAGACATGTCCAAGTAATGAAGTAATTTATACAGTGGTTACAATCCATCCGGGATTGTAACAGGTTTAGATGGCGTCTTGGCATTGGCAATTTAGGTCTGGGCTTAACTTTGGATCTGCATACAGCTTGATAAACACATTGATTTGCAGTCCGAGAGAATGGAGCTGCGGATCTGGGCCCTGTGCTGGAATTTTATGAGCTTTGTTTTTGAGAAGTTGAGAAGCAATATCACTGTAGCACAATAAAGTGTTTTTCAGATCCAGTAAGACAGCTTGGTGTAACAGAATGATGTAAGTTTAAAACATACAAGTATTTCTGGTTTTTGAATTGATTTTTTTTGTGCGAAAAAGAGAGAGATTAGCTTTGAGTGTTGCACCAGGGAAATTCCGTTGCCAGTTTTCTATCGTCAGAAATGTACATTTCGCCTTGGTTTGAGTTATAACTGACATGCAGACATTTGATCAAATATGGATTTGACTGTCATGTCTGTTTCGGATTTCTAGGAGCTGTTATCAAAGGACGACTTGCTGTTGAGTGTCGTAGATAAAAAAGGGGTAGATAAAGCACTTAGCAGCTGGATGGTAGTAGAGAAAGCGTTGTGAGTCCTGGTTTCTCATTACAACGAAACATAAAAGGTTCGACTCACTGTATTTCCAGTTCCAGCTTTTTTAAAAACATCAAACATGAATTAAACGTTCCCAAGTGCTTTGAACTGCGTTTTCACAGTTGCGGTAGGAAGCCCTTGCGCTCTCTGTAATCTGGTGAATTTCCACATGAAGCTGCCGCGATGCTGACGGACACCTTCTGCTGCTGCATCCTTGTCACAGTCAGACACCGGCCAGGGTTCTGAGAAAATACAAATTAATGGAAATGTTTTTTGTTAACATATAAATAGGAAACAAGGATGCTTCGGACTGCATTGAGGAGGAGGTGTGATTCTTCCAGGATTGTTTTTTGTTATACAGACAGGAGGCCAAGAGAAGGAGCGGTGCTCCTGAATGCTGAATATTTAGGGGTGAAAGTCTGTGTGGGGGTGTGGGGGTGGGGGAAGGGGGGACTGGGGAGCACATCTGACTGGTGCTGCACCGTTTCCGACATTTTGCCGCTAAAGTGTGAGACGGTACTTCACGGAGCACTTCAAAACAACAGTCGAAGTACCGTTAGAATGGATAGTTAAGCACTCTGTCATGCACTTAGAGCACTGGGAGAGCAGGCAGGCCTGGAAAACGCACACCCCTGTGTCACCTCTCAGGTGCTACAGTGCTGTCAGTGTCAGTTCCAGCCCCTCTATTCCTGAAGTCAAACACGAGAGTAATTTGATGCTTGTGTGAAAGAACTTAGTTTTTAGTTTTCTTTTCCTTTACTCATACATCCACAGACCAGCGGCATGATCACGTTCATAGTTACACTTCAGCGTTCTCCCTGTAAAACCTAGAAATGTGTTCTATTAGGAGTATCGCTAATTCCATTCACTTTATCATCTCATTCTCCCAGATGGCTTGCAGAGCGTTGGAGAACAGCGAGACTTCCCTCCATCCAGCTGACCAGCGCTGAAGATGCCACGCTGGGGAATGAGGCAGTACAAACCTGGCACCAAGACCTCCAGCCTCCAGCAGCCTTCACACAAGGTAGCAGGAAGAAACCCCACCTGAAGACAGCAATATCTTGTCCCAGAGATAGTCCCAGGTACAGTACACCCCTCTGCTTCCCAGAGTATGGACTCACGATGGATGTAGATATTAGAGCATTCTGCATTGCCGTTTCATTTTTATCCTGTGATTACAGAATCTGCCTCGTGCTCATGTTATTTAACACCACTGTTCATGAGATTCTCAATGCTCCTGTGTGCAGGATGGTTCATATTTTATTGTGCCTACAAGGTATTTTTTAGATCTCTAGTACATATTGAATGATGTCTGCAATTGGAATAGCAGAAGCTTAAGTGTGTGATCCATAAAATTATGGAGATTTTGAACTAACCTTTGAAGGAGAGAAAAATCTTAAGTGTAGATTCGAGGTAGAGTGTTCTCAGATGAGGTGCTGTAGATGCGCAGGTCCATATTGTTTGAATTGCATTGGTACTTTGGTTGACTCGTTAGGATAGGAGGAGAAATGATTTGAAAATTGAGTATCTGGCATTACCGAGCAGACAAAGACATACAACATTTAAAAACCCAACACTGTACATGAAGCAGTGTGATCAATGAGCATGCCAGACAAATGCAGTCAACTCAGCTCTGTCTCTTTTCATCAAAGCAAAGTTGCTGTTTTGTATGACAGGAATAAACATCGACTTAGCTTTCAAAAGCTGCAGGATCAATCATGCCCATTAAATGAAATAATCAATATTCAATTCACCTTTAAAAATATCAGGGGAATGATTTCTGGCCGTTGTTCTTGTTCGTTCTGAAATTGGTGTTTAGACTGTTCTTGTCGTTTGGGTTTGTTATTGTGGAATGTGATCTTCAGACTGAGTAAAACACATAGCTCATCCAGTCATGGTAGGACTTTGCACCATTTTAACATCTGATAATTAGATATTGAAGAATGTATTATACTATGATGTGTTTTATGGTTTTATTAATTTCCCACAAAACAAAATTACAGATTAAAGAGTCAAGTCATAAAATGTTATTCATTGCACGGCATCATAAGGTAGCCAAGAAACCAACAAATAAATGAGATTTTTTTTCTTACTGGTTAAAAACCACTGCATGTACTAAAAGTCAGCAAGCTTTCATCATTAGATACATGATTTTTAAACTAATCAGCAGAGGGCTATATATAAAGATTTTAATTACAGCGATCTGTCCACAGAAAAGCAAAACGGTTCAAAATATAATTGTAATTAGACATGGCAGCCGGAGTAGGAGAATATTCTCGTATCATAGGATCATAATCTTCTTTTGTGTCTCATGCAGTTTGCATCAAATATATATTCTTGTTAATTTGTGCCCAAGTGTGCAGGAGGTTAAGCATGCTGAGCATGACTGAATTCATAGCAGGGCAGATAACCTTATTATTTCTGCCAATGTCAAAGCAGATAGATATTAATGTTGCAACACCTGTATGTTTTGTTAATGTTTATGAGGTTTATGCAAATGGAATAAGACGTCGCCTGATGATTCCCTAAGGGCTTGTGACGGAGGGGAGAATACAAGCCAACACAGGGAGCGCTGGGATCTGGGATGTGGCTGGACCTTCATCCCCGGCTTCACTGCTCAGGAGGCTGCAGCTGTGCAGGGAGACTGTCCTGTCCAGCTGAGTAGTGGTGTAGAGAGACTCCTGTGTTGAGTTCTCATCCGAACTGTGAAACCCCTCCAGAACATGTTTCTGACAGACATTCTTAAGGTTTGGGGTTTGAAAACTTTTTTTTTCTGTTTATAATTTGTTTTGCATTTCAGCCACACAGTAGGATGTTCTGTTCTTTTACGAGAAGGTGTGTTTTGTCAGATAGCGAAGCTCGTGTGTAAGGCAGGTGTGTGAATAGATCGGATACTGCACTGGCAGTATGTCCTGATGTCCGCCCACCATCCAGCCTCCTTCTCCCCCCTCTGGGACCTCTTCCCCTCCCTGCACCCGCCCCTCGGCTCTGTCCACCTTGTCCTCAGGGCCAGGATTATTAATAATTAGCTGAAAATATTTGATAGCCTTCTATCAAGTCCTGTGCCTCCAGATTGAATGTGGCAAAGGGTTCGGTGTGATATGCCGCGATGCTCAAATGTTCAAATGTACTGTAGCTGCGCCTGCTAAATGGGTTTAAAATAGCGAGAACAAACATCTCTCATCTCTTCACACTGAAAAATCAGATTATGCTGACACGAAAAATCACAAAGAAAGCCATTTTATAAAAGATGAAACTCTAAATTGGCTAATGACAATGGCTTGCTGTGCTTAGAGATTACTGTCATTTCAGTTTGGTGATGGGGTGCTCTTTTCTCTTCCTGTTGATGATGACAGTAATGTCCTGTGAAGTGATGCCATTAGATAGCAGCTCACATCTAAACCCGAGTTGGCTGTTGTCCTTTGTCTTCTTACTGATTCCAGCACTTGGGTACCTCCTGTGTTTTAGGTTACTGGTAGCAAGATTGCTGCACTTATCTCATTACGCAAGGCCGGTTGGGACCTGGAATGCCTTTGTCGAAATTGTGTTCTTTTGTGCTGGCTTAGATCACACTGCCCTGGTTTCATCTTCAGCCAGCATGCTCACTTGCTTCGTGTGTGATTCAACACATCCCCTACCGTTAATGTGAAACCCACCCATTCGTGATCTCTAGCAGAGCAGCAGAAACCCATCGCCGTCACTTGTCAAGCTGTCGGTTGTGAGAGCTGGCGGGTCCCTCTTGGAAATGAAACCAGACAGATGCCCTGTTCTCCAGGACAGATCATGTCTGAAGTCTGTGTATCGGCTATCACTCTGTTGCACTGCTCGAGCAGAGAGCAGCGCAGTTCCCACCCCCTGGCTGACCTCCATGTTTATCGCTCCCTGCCACCATCTGTCCAGCCTGGAGCTCTCCGAGCCACACTCCTGCACTCTGCTGCTTCTCCCTCCAAGAATATCCGAGGCACAGAGGCAGGTGGTAACAGTGTTTCCTTGCCAGACACTCGCCAGGAATTCCAATAGCGTGATCATTATAGATCATCAGACATCCCTTTCTGGGGATAGAAACGGAATGTTTGCTACTTTTATTTTTAATTGTGATTCTGCCAAGTTCAATACCTAATGTTCTGAGTAACCTATAGGGTCATGACAGTCTTATTTGAATTTTCATAAATGAATGTTCTTTGATGAGCCCTGATACTGTTCTCCTGTGTGATGGAAGCCTTGTTTAATGAAGATGGCTTGTAGTTTATTGATAAGGCTGACAGGCATTGAAAGCCAATAGGGACTCAAAGTAATTTTATTTTCTTTCCCATTTTGAAACTGCTCACGTTCAAACACCTGCAAATCAAGCAATTTCGTGGTAAACAGGGGTACCGGGACAGATAAGCCGTTACGTTCCAGACAAATACTGGACAAGGTGACAGTCTGGCCTGTGTATTGGAGGGTTTTGAATGGGGAGCTGGGTCACCATATGTTGGCTGGAAAGTAAAGATTAATTCCACACTGAAAAATAGAGAGAAGACGTGTAACATGTCAGCTGTTGAGCCTTCTTCAGGTGTAAGGTGTTCTTGGTTTTCACTCCTTAAATTGGGCCAAGCAGCTGAAATGACATGTTTCTTCCTCCGTTTTGGAAATTCTTTCACAAGCATCTTATGAGCGGCTGCAATGATTCAGTTGAAACTCGTCATATTTCATCAAAGATGTTTTCAAGGGAAATATCACAGTCTGTCACACAAACTGCTTCTGCTCAAGAACTGTTGGGCCCGTTATCTCGGGGTATCTGCTTTAACAAGTACAGTATGTCCACCTGAACACCACTTTGTCTTCTTTGTTGTTCACTTCTGCCTGGCAGCCTCCAAAATGGTTAGTTTCTTTCTGCCAAGCACACAGTTTACACTCGACATATTTCCATTAGTACGATAACCAAGATTTGGTGTTGAGTGGAAAATGAACATCTCCAGAGACAGAAAAGAAGAAGGCTGATTGCATATGGAAAGCCCAGGTAGTGATTAATACTGGATAAATAATATGTCTTGTGTATGGAGTGATGGCATTTTCACAGTACTGGCATGCATGTGTAGACCACTGTCTTGGCTCTTTAGCTCCTGTGAGGTTTTCTGCTCTGCTGTGTGGGTATTGACTTGCTTGGAACCCTTCGATACTGCTTGCAGTTTTCTAGTTCACTCTTGATGCTGCAGTGGTTTTCCAGTCCCGTTCATTAATGTTCTGATTAGGACACGAATCATCTGTCCCTATGTGCTGACCCTCGTCTGAAATAAGCTTTGTGTTTTTTGGTTTGCAGCTGAACATTGCAGTGGAGTAACAGTGTGTTCACATGCAAGGGCTTCGGATGAAATAAAAAGGCACTGCCAGCTCTGAACTAGCTCCTCTGACTGTGACGGTCTGGGATGATTAGGGGGAATGTCAGTCCACTCGTGTTTGCAAGATAACCCTCTACTTGATTCATGGAATATACGTGCTATTTATGGTTAATTCAAAGTCTCCTTTTGAAATGCTAATAAGCTTTTTGGAGGCCGTCGTCCTGCTACTGCATTTTGTTTACCACTCTCACATGCTTTGGTGTGTTTGATCTGTTAGTGAATTATTTTAGACACCAGCTTCCGTGTGACAGTTTTCAATAACCGCCCAAGTGTGATATTGTAGATCAATTTAATATTTGCTTGCAGAGGGAATGTCTTTAAAAGCACAACAATTGTCACATCAACAAAGCAGCTTGGCCTGACAAGTGTGAATGTACTTGCCTGGGCTTCTTGCATGAAGAGTAGACAACAGGCCCTGCCAAAGTTTTCAAATGATTTTATTTTTATCTGTGCTGTGTTGAACAGTCTCGACTTCTACCAATTTATTTTTTAATTCTAAATTCTCAGCTTGATTCCAGATATTTCCTCTGGTGCCCTGAAGGACGTGTCCTCTCTCAGTTTTGCACTGCTGTGTGAAAGAACTGAAATGGAGATTAGCTTTGTCAGATCTTAGTGCTGGAGCAGAGAGAAATTCCGACTAATCATCTGGAGCTTTTGCTGAACAAGTCGTGATTTGCTTTGTCAGACTTGGGTAACGGTAGCAAAAAGCACCGTAGCGTACTGCCTCTTTCTCCTGGTTTTAATGAATTAATGAGCTCTCTTGCTCTTGTTTACCCCACTCCTCGTGTGACGAGGTTCAGGATCAAAGGGGCCCAGGAGCTGCAACAAATTGGGGACCCTCCTGAGCTTGCAGGGTTATTAACTGGGGTAACCTTGTAGCTGCATGTACAGTATTACATGTCAGCAAACTCCAGTGATTGCATGCTATGAATTTACACGTATTACCTGCCTGCCCTTCCTGATGGACTGACCCTGCGCCTGCCTCGTCTTGCCTTGCTGGGTTTTCTCCTTCGATCTCAGGATACTGTATGTACTGCAGGGTGAGATACTGTAGATGCTCGTTCTTCTAACTGTGTCCATGTTTATTAACGGAAACCCCAGATGAACAAGAGGATTCGTCCCGTCCTTCATCTTCACATCCTCGCTGCCCCACAGCGAATTAATCTCCCTCTAGAGGGTTGGAATTTCATATTTCACACAACCCGCAGCCTTAAGGATTGTTTTTTACAGCTGTTTTTACAGCAACTAGAATATAGCTGCAGTGTAAGCAACATGCCTGTCGACTGGAGTTTACTGCTGTTCTTGGCCTCTTGTTCACCACCATTCGTATAATAGAACCGTTATTGAGTGCTTGATTTGGTTTTTCCAAACCAAGATGGCAGTTTTGTTGTCCTAGACAAACGACAGGCTCTGCGCTTCAGGTCAGAAATATAATCACACTAACTCACTGTGAATGAGCCATTCACACAGCCGGATCTCCTAAAGCACCATTAACACAGTGTGTCGATACCATAATCCTTCCACAGAGTCGGCAAAGCTCCATATTCACTGCTCTAAACTAAATGTCTCTCACCGTCTTTGTATAAACAGCACTGGATGTCTGTAACACTCACCTAGGAAATAAACGCAGAGAAAAATCAGCTTGCACTTTGTGGTGTCTCTCTGCGGTGTTTACTATGTGCCCCATCTTGACATCTTTTTTTACAGTTTATCTGTGCAAATTCTCTGCTGATCTGTAGAAATATTATTTGCATGGAGTCACGGCTGTCAGTTTTGGACTTCATGACTTATTTGGCAGATGGAAAAATTTGGCACTTATTATCTCAGTTCACTGGTGGTGTTTTTCACGATAAGCTCATAGAGAGAAAACAAACCAGCTTCTATTACCTTAAGCATCTCATCAAACGGGAAAGTTGCTGCTTTATGAAAATTGAAACCAGAGATCAGGACATTATAAAGTGAGAGTTCCTAATGTTTTGCCTGACATGTTCACAGACTTAAAAGAGCATTCTACACTTATAGCTTAAAAGAACTGACTTTTTTCTATTCTAGACGTTGAGGGGAATGGATTCAAATATTCAAAGGCATTGACAAAGGTCAACCTAATGGAGTTCTACAGAATCAGCAGTGACACATGAGTGAACAAATGGCACCTCTTCAGAAATGAGGATTGTGTGAATCTGTTAATTGTGCTGGAAAGGTACTCTAATTGCAGTTTGTGTCAATAAGCAATCTGAGAATTAATAAAAGGCGACTCTGTGACCTGATCCTGTTACATACTGTATATATACCGTGCTGTATGTTGCTTTTGTAATCTCATGAAGGAATGGATAGTTCAAGGTTTGTTTGGGTTTTTCTTTAAATTAAGTGAGCTTTAACTGTACACCTCTAACAGAATGTAGCCAGGTTGACACTGTGGATGACTAGGAATTCTTAGAGGGGGGACTGTAATGCTGGCCATCCATGTGGTCAAGGCTCTGGACTTGGAAGTGGTGGACTCCCAGGTGGGACACAGCTGTTGTGCTCTTGAGCAAAGTGCTTCAAACTGACAGCTGCAGTAAACAGCCAGCTACGGTATATAAACTCCCCAGAAATGGTTCTAAATTGACTCACTTGGTTAAATAAAGGGTTCATCAGACAATTAACAGACCTTTGAATGGCCACTACTTGTAAATGTCTGCAAAGGAAAACCATGTCTTCTGATAGCAGAAATCTGTAAAGGGACAGTCTGACTCACACTTCACCAGACATCAAGCTGGAAAATCCCAGGGCATCCAAACACAAATAAAGCCTGTCTGGGGCACCCACCCCTTCCAGCCCCAATTCATTGTTTCTTAAATCTCTTCCCTTTATTTGGGCCTGTTTTATGTTATTGAAATCCCCTGTCATTTATGAGACATGGTGTCTCAAGAGTTTGCACAGATCAGAACAGTGCCCTGAGGTGTCCTCACTTTCCCCTGTCTCTGCAGACTCGGCTCCAGCCCAGTTTCTCCTTCTTGGTTCAGAGGCAGCAGACTTTCAGGAGGGTGGCCCCAGATACAGCACAAGAAATTATTTACTACTGCATAAAATTTTCATGCAGACTCCGAGGAGCAGTATCAGGTGACTGAGGGGAGGCAGGAGGAGACTATCAGTTTCAGATCATTAAGATTACTGAATTTAGTTCGATCAGTGCTGGGGGGTGTTTCTCTGGGCTTCGGAGCAGCAATTGATGCATAGCCACATTATTCTAATCTTTTTGTCATGTGTACGGCTACACTGTTTTAATGAGGTTGTTCAGTTTACTTAGTCAGCAGAAAACAAATTCTAATCATTCTTGAGTTTATTTCTAGCGAGAAAAGCATGGACGTGTGTACTGATATTAGAAAGCCCATGTAAGAATGCTCCATCTTTGTTCCAGGACAGTTTTTTGTAAAGCCTTTCCTACTGGCTGAATGCGAGCCTGCGTGTGGCACTGGTGCTCTGGCCTCCAGTAGCCCGCAGACTTCTGCTGCAAGTGAGGGGCGTTCTGACGCAGGGCTGTCTGGAGTGCGCTCTCCACGCCTCTCAAACCAGGTGCTGTCTGCAGCTGCTAATGTGGGCTCAGACCCCTGGACGCCAAGACCTCTGGGTAGAAAATAAGAGAGTGTAAAAATAACACATGATGATAGTTCATCAGGCCCCTTCAGTATTCAGAGGAGCTGAAACACTGCAGCTGACTGTGCCAAAGAGCTGCTTCTTGCTCCCTTGTGAGCATTTGTATGATCAGAGCACATTCTCTCTGTCATGTGCTTCACCATAGGCAAAGTGCTAATTACAGCAGACTAAATCAAATTAAGGTTTTATTTTTGAATACTTAATTCATTTCCTAACTTAAAAAATGTGGTACTTTGACTTTCATACACTTACTCTACACTGCTAGTAAAGAGGCTAAATAAGAAGAGACATTTAAAACGGTTGTTTTTTATTGCTGATGGTCCACAGTATGCATTCTTCATTGGGTAGTTTGTTTCATGTCTTTTTCTATTTAGAGCTGGCCTCTCAGGCTTTGATAAAGAGATTGAATATCAGTGCGATATTGCTTCCAAACTTTAATTATCTTTGATCCCAGGAGCAGAGTGTTCTTTCATGAATCATAGATGTAACATAAGTACTTTTTCGCCAGCATCTTGAAAAAAGGGAAAGAGAAAATGCAAGAAAGAGGCTTATATTATGTATGAATCCTCAAGGCCCAGTCTTGAAAAAAGCCAGTCCAATAATGGTCAGCTGTGAAGGATGCACTATCTTTATACAGTTCATGGAAATGATAGCAACCTCTAGGTATAATTTTGTGACCTGTTTCTCCCTCACAAAAGTCAATACAGCTCCAGATCAGCACAGAGAACCGGTGGGCATCTCTGGTTTCCTTTGTGGGAGGCAGAGAGGGAAGCAGCCAAGCAAAGATTTAAATTAAGAAGCAAACAGTGACAATCTTGGAAACTTTGAATCATTACTTTGTACCAGGTGTGCAGTAAATTGTTCTTTAGCAAGTATGTCGATCATTTATATATAGTACATTCATTTGCCATGGTAGATAAATATATTCACAAACTGTTTTTCTAGGTGTAAAATGCTAAAGGAGCTTTTGTACAAGTCATGTGCATGCAACACAAAAAACGATCTGCTCTAAAGACTCCAGGGCACTAGGAGAATCAAGCTGAATAGCTGGAGTGACTGGGGTGAGTTATCCGCTCCAGTGAGAGTGACTGGGGTGAGTTATCCGCTCCAGTGAGAGTGACTGGGGTGAGTTATCAGCTCCAGTGAGAGTAACTGGGGTGAGTTATCAGCTGGAGGGAGAGTGACTGGGGTGAGTTATCAGCTCCAGTGAGAGTGACTGGGGTGAGTTATCAGCTCCAGTGAGAGTGACTGGGGTGAGTTATCAGCTCCAGTGAGAGTGACTGGGGTGAGTTATCAGCTCCAGTGAGAGTGACGGGGGTGAGTTATCAGCTCCGGTGAGAGTGACGGGGGTGAGTTATCAGCTCCGGTGAGAGTGGGGTGAGAGTGACTGGAGTGAGTTATCAGCTGGAGGGAGAGTGACTGGGGTGAGTTATCAGCTCCAGTGAGAGTGACTGGGGTGAGTTATCAGCTGGAGGGAGAGTGACGGGGGTGAGAGTGACGGGGGTGAGAGTGACTGGGGTGAGTTATCAGCTGGAGGGAGAGTGACGGGGGTGAGGGTGACGGGGGTGAGTTATCAGCTGGAGGGAGAGTGACGGGGGTGAGTTATCAGCTCCAGTGAGAGTGACTGGGGTGAGTTATCAGCTGGAGGGAGAGTGACGGGGGTGAGAGTGACGGGGGTGAGTTATCAGCTCCAGTGAGAGTGACTGGGGTGAGTTATCAGCTCCAGTGAGAGTGACTGGGGTGAGTTATCAGCTCCAGTGAGAGTGACTGGGGTGAGTTATCAGCTGGAGGGAGAGTGACTGGGGTGAGAGTGACGGGGGTGAGTTATCAGCTCCAGTGAGAGTGACGGGGGTGAGTTATCAGCTCCAGTGAGAGTGACTGGGGTGAGTTATCAGCTCCAGTGAGAGTGACTGGGGTGAGTTATCAGCTCCAGTGAGAGTGACGGGGGTGAGTTATCAGCTGGAGGGAGAGTGACGGGGGTGAGTTATCAGCTGGAGGGAGAGTGCGAAGAGCAGGAGCAGTAATGGAAGCTCATGTGAAGCAAAGACAGGGCTGTTGGTGCTGGACAGGGCTGCAGCACTGGGATTGACTGGGATTGGGCTTTTGAGACTGGGATTGACTGGGATTGGGCTTTTGAGACTGGGATTGACTGGGATTGGGCTTTTGAGTAGTAAAAGACATGGCTATGAGAGTTACGTTTGCACTGTGCTGATTTTCTTTTCGATGATTTATTTCCTTAAAAGCCCTAGATGCTCTTGATTACTGTGCAATCTCACCACCACTGTATCATTGTAGAGCTGAAGTGCATAATTATTTCTTCTTTTGTTCGGCAGCGGAATGGCGATGGTTCTCACAGGCCTTAGACAAACAAACACTGAGCCTGGAAACCGATAGTCATAGAGTAATAGACTGGAACTAGGTGTGTGAACCACCTTATCTACTGGAGATGTGAGAGGAAGGAGAGCTCTAATTGTAAATGGGCTAAGACTGGGTAATATGTTCACAGAAACATGGAGTGAGACTGAGTGACATTTTAGTCTGGGGGCTATAGCTGCTTCCTATCAACGGGGGAGATCATATCAGCACTTGAGGAAATCTCTTGCAGCAGTTTGTCGATGGGGGCAGCAGGATCAGTCAGCTTTGTTGGGTATCGGAAATCCAGAGCACGCAGCCAGCCAGCTCCGGCGCAGAATATCCTGGGGCTCGAACAACACAGGCCCAGCACACATACTAAGACAGAACTCACATGTTCAATCAATGTAAATTTAATTTCATGCCGACTACAAGAAGCAAATGTAATTGTATTGGTTCCAGTACTCTTTTGTTATGTTTTTAATGCCGCTCAGTATATTTATTGCCCAAAATGAAAATAGAATTTATTCTATTTCATTCTCCTGCAATAGGGATACATGTGAGCCGTGTAGCAGCAATAATAAATAACACTTTGACGTCATCGTGTTGTGACGGCAGGTATATTTCATGGTCTGTCAGCTATGCTAATATATAGTACCTGTGCGAGCTGTGACTTTGCGGTAACTGGGTTCACCATGTGAAAGATTATTCTCTCTCTTCCTGGGGTAGCTTGATTTTTGGCTACAATAGCTTCACTATTTGGCTTCTGAGAAGCTGTCAATCACCCCTGGAAATGCATGCAATGGTAGTGAGTACGGTTCTTCAAGTGGAGAAATGAAATTTGGGGACTCCTTCACTATGTCTTGTTTTATTTTCTGAGCACCATCGTTCCAGGGTTCCTTCTATTTTCAAATAGAATCCCTCAGGGAAAGAAACTACTTTGCACCATGCTTGCCTCTAAATATGTTGAACTGTGAGTTCTCTGCAGGTGTGGAAAACAGCTGTACAGTCTCCCCGATCAGAAGGAGAGGGAGAGAGTTGTGCTGCTGCTGTGTTAATGACACTTCCTGACACCAGCAGCTAAAATTCTGATTTTTAATTATTTTGTTTCAGCACAGGTGTTGAATGTGGGTTTTCTGAAATTGAGTACCACCACCACGCTGTGATCGGCAGAGGATGAGTATTGTAGATCGCCAGTTAGGTAAAGTACGGAAGCTTCCTCACTGGGTTTGCAGGCGATGGTATTTTCTTTTTTATCCCTAGAAGGCGGGTTGCATAGCAACCACCATTGGCGCCGACACTGTGGGTGCTCTGGGGCCAGAAGCACCTGAAGCGTCCCCAGACAGGGCAGGAAGATCAGGGCCCGTGGCAGGTGCCATGCCTGATCCCACGTGCTAGAGCAGTGTGCTCCAGGGAGAGAAAAACAAGCACCTGCCTGCAGTGAGTGTGTGTTCACACAATGCAAGCTTGCAAAGGTTAAGGCTTAACTGCTTCTACAGATTTCTTTCCTTTAGCTTATGTTTTGTTGACCTTTTAAGCACCTTTGTGTTTCCTTGCCAATTATAGCTGCTGTCTCTCTGAGAACGGGATTTTATCCACACACGCTTTACCTGCAAGCTCGGTGCTTTGTTTTGTACAGTCCCATTTCTGGGAGGTCTTCACACCTGCCCCCCCGTACCCCCAGAGGTCCTCTCTTCCAGTCCCAGTAGGTCTACACACCTGCCCCCGTACCCCCAGAGATCCCCTCTTCCAGTCCCAGTGGGTCTACACACCTGCCCCCATACTCCCAGAGATCCTCTCTTCCAGTCCCAGTGGGTCTACACACCTGCCCCCCCGTACCCCCAGAGGTCCTCTCTTCCAGTCCCAGTAGGTCTACACACCTGCCCCCGTACCCCCAGAGATCCCCTCTTCCAGTCCCAGTGGGTCTACACACCTGCCCCCCTGTACCCCCAGAGGTCCTCTCTTCCAGTCCCAGTGGGTCTACACACCTGCCCCCATACTCCCAGAGATCCTCTCTTCCAGTCCCAGTGGGTCTACACACCTGCCCCCCCGTACCCCCAGAGGTCCTCTCTTCCAGTCCCAGTGGGTCTTCACACCTGCCCCCCCGTACCCCCAGAGGTCCTCTCTTCCAGTCCCAGTAGGTCTACACACCTGCCCCCGTACCCCCAGAGGTCCTCTCTTCCAGTCCCAGTGGGTCTACACACCTGCCCCCCTGTACCCCCAGAGGTCCTCTCTTCCAGTCCCAGTGGGTCTACACACCTGCCCCCCTGTACCCCCAGAGGTCCTCTCTTCCAGTCCCAGTGGGTCTACACACCTGCCCCCATACTCCCAGAGATCCTCTCTTCCAGTCCCAGTGGGTCTACACACCTGCCCCCCTGTACCCCCAGAGGTCCTCTCTTCCAGTCCAAGTAGGTCTACACACCTGCCCCCATACTCCCAGAGATCCTCTCTTCCAGTCCCAGTGGGTCTACACACCCAGCAGAGGACTGAAGCAGAGTAATGATGCTTTTCTTAAATATGCTGATAGTGTAAAAAACAAGAAGTACGTATAATGTTCAGTTTCATGTATGAGATAATCTGTGATAATTGCCATTCATTAAAAAGAATAAATGCAATTATGTAAAGCAGAAAATGTGATAGCATCTCTCCTTCCTGACTAATAGTGTTGTTATTACGATTATTATTAATATGCAATCTCCCCCTCGATTCATAATTTCAAAATTTATTTTGATTTATAGCCAGAAAAGACCAATAGCAGTGCAGAACACCAGGATACGGTAGTATCTTGAGCAACAGAATTTAATGCAATTACAAATCATTAAAAACAGAATGGAATGAGTACACCCATGCATTCGTAATTAATTTACCAGGGAATTATATGTTAAAAATCACTCTCATAATGGACTAATTACTTATTCAATATTAATTATACAGATAATCAGTTTATGTGCAATTTGACTGATTATAGTCCAATCAACTTTTAATATTGTATTTACTTCAATAACTGTGCGGGCTGTGTCATAATAATGGTTTATCAAATTACTGGGAAGAGCCGCGCGTCTCCTGGCAGACGCTGTAGGAGAGCGCGTTCTTCCCAGTACAGGGCTGTTATTGAGGACGAAGGCAAAGGCTTGACATACCACACAGGGAAGGAGCAGGAGCTATAGGAAATATATAGCAGTTAGTCGGCTTCCAGTTACGGGCCACTAGGTGGAAATTCCACCGAGGAGGAAAATGCATTTATCTGTTGGGATGAATCTGAGCTGCCGGCACAGTGGAACCATGGTTGGCATTGCTGCCTTGCGGCAGGGAGTTTATTTCCTGGTCTGGGGTGCTCCAGCAGCTGCATGAGTTAGTATGTTCTTCCCGTGTTTGCGTGGGTTTCCTCCCACGGTCCAAAGACATACTGGTAGGTTTATTGGCTTCTAGGAAAATTGGCCCTGGGTGCAGGTGTGTGTGTGTCTGTTTGTGCCATGTGGTGGACTGGTGTCCCGTCCAGGCTGTCCCCTGCTTCATGCAAAATATTTGGTGCAGGACTTATGGTGTGATAACACCATCAATGTTTCCATTTCTGCGAATGCACTGTATATTGCGTGCCATGTGAACAGTCCGATAATATACAGACCTAATGCAGTAGACTATTGAAACGATGGTGAAACCCTGTGTTCACAATGCTTACAAAGTACTGTAATTCCACGAGTTAATTGCCTGAGCTGAATGCGACCTCATGGCATTCAGGAATCCGGGTCTTGTCATACTGTAGCACAGCAACATGCTTGCCAGACATCAGGCGCAGGATCAGCATGTGGAGGCAGTATGAGGGGATAACAGATGATTGCATATGATCTTACGTGCTTATTAATAGGTAGCAGCATAGATTTCCAATTGCCAATGGCAAGGCAGTGCAGCAGCATGGGGCCTTCAATGAGACTGTGGCTTGTGGTGTTTGTGGTGGCCTGTTATTTATTTTCTCAGGGCTTTTGAAATTACTGGGATCCCATGACACACAATTAAACTTGACATTGTGGTCTGTGTAATATACAATAACCTGCCTTGCACAACAAGTGATTGTTATTATAAATAAGAAATGTTTTGCCTGTGATTAGTTGTAAATTCCATGTACAAACATGAGCTATTTGTTAGATAATGTTCTGTAAAGAGAGATGATCACCTGTAATTACAGGGATGCTTCCGCTTCTGTGCTGGATTAGTTTGAATAATTCTAGTTAATATGGAATGGATCCTCTGTCTTGACTGAAGAAATGTCTGCTGCCAAGAGAGGTTCTCATCAATGATTAACCCTAAACTCCTTTCTTTCCTTTTAATTCCTGGACCTTTCCTGTTAGTAATAGCTTAGATACCTCTTTGTCTGCCGACACTCCTGTTTGTCTGTAAGGTGGAAGTATTCTTTCCGATTTATCTTTGTGCTGTGCTTTCAGTGTTAGAAATATACCAAAAGCAGGGGTTTAGAATAAGAACGTCAATGTAATTTAATAACTAATAACAGTTAATAGCCAGATAATTACACAGAGATTGTCTCATTACTTAATAATGACTGTCACTGTGTTGAGTTATAAATAGTATTTCACAGTATTTATTATCTGCAATTATCCTCAGACAAATGATATTTTTCATTCTCAGAAAATTCTCTGAATATTATATTGTTTTACCAGTGGGGAAACCCCCCTTCATCTTTTTGCCTTTTTGCAAAGAAACACAATCAGAAAGCATTAGTTTTCTTCTGGACTGAAAACAGAGCGGTAATGGTGCCCGGTGATCTCTGGGGGCTCCTGCTCCTGCCTGCAGCCGCTGTCCTGTTCGGGGTTTGGGGAAGGAGGCACCTTGAAGACAGTGCCAGCTGGGTCATCAGATTCTGGACCTTTCCTGTCACTGGTTACACTGCTGCTAGGCCATGTGCTCATGTCTTTGTCATTTCTTCTTCTTCTCACATCTCGGATCGCTGCACTGGAGTTCAGCATGGCTTCCAGTAGTCTGTCTCGGTTCTTGCTGCCTGTTGGCTTTGACTGCCACATGAGGAAGAGACCACTGTTTCCACTGCACCCCACTCTTTCAATCTCCGCTGTATGTCCAAGCGTCAGCATGGGATTTTATAGACGCCTTTCTGCAGACAGTCCGAAAGGCTTCCTCTCACCTTTCATTGATCGACCAATAGCACTGGGCTTCCCATAATTAAGTGTGAGTGTAAAATAATTACTGTGTTCAAACAAAATTAATTGTGGCTGAACTATTCGGTACATTGAACTGAACTATTCAGGCATGTTGTAGCAGAAAAGCAATGAGTGGTATAAATTGAGGCCTGTTGTGGGTCTGCTGTACTCACTGAAACAAGAGGCTGACCAATGATGTATTTATAGAACCAAATGTTCTGGTTTTAATGTAGTGGAGCATTTCAACATCTAAAGACTGTGGAGTTACAAGCAGAGCTGCTTGGCCATAAGGATTTCTCAAGAAAGCTACAACAGAGACATTTGTGGCTACTTGGGAAATGTAAGAATGGATTTTAGGTTGTAAATCAAAACCCTAGTTGGACTTATTAAAATATAGCAAATGTTAGCAGAAATGTGGAGTTAAGAAACTGCACATTAAATTTGCATGAGCATGCCTGTTCCTTGGAATCAAGAGGCCAGTGGGAATGCCATGAAACATTTCTAGTTCTGGGAAAATAGTTGCTAATCACCTTCATCAATAATTCTGTATACTTATTGCAGCAATTCTTTACACCACTCAGCACTTTTGCTGTTCCTTCTATAAACAAGAAGGTGTGTAGAACAAAGGTTTTGATTTTGTGAAGGTTTTCTCAAGCCTCTTTCACGGCCCCTCTTGCATTGTACAGCATTCTACAGTGTGTGGGGAAAAAAATAATCAAAGCAAACTCAACTTGTTCAGAAATGGATTAGCCCCATCCCTGCTGGCCCAGGAAGCAGGCGTGATTTATTGCGCTACCCAGTGTGTGCCTTTCCCCCGGCTCATAAAGAGCTCCATCACTCTTTCAACAGCTCTATCTCCTCCTTCGGAGTTATCTCCAGAGTTTGTGCCAGTGAGTCATTAGGATGCATTCAGTGCGTCCCATGGTGCAGTCTACTTGTCAGCCCTGACAGTAAAAACCAATGACTTGTGCCAGGAAATCAAACAAGCACCTATCCATCAAATGTGCTCTGTTTAAACACCTACTGTGCCTTCAGCCCACTCTGCCTTGTACGCCACATCTATTAGGCAGCGTTATTGCTGCGCCTTGGCGGCAGAGAGCAATTAGGAACAGAGGAGGGGAGCTGTTGAAATGTCACAGGGGAGGAAAAAGCTATAGTTGTAATCAAGTTAAATAACAAAGTTGGTGTTATAACATTGTTCTGCAGCAAAAATAATCAAATAAAATTGAAACAGACGCCAAGCCAAATGGCGACCATTGCTGTGAATAAATTGCTCCTAATGTGGCACATGTGGCTCTATTCAATAAAAGCTGATTTCTTCTTGTTCTGTGAAGTTTGATCTTTTGTCGATAACACTTTTTATAAATAAATATGTCGATAAAATTTGGCAAATAGGTATGTAGAACAAAAAATCCTAAGTGAAAGTAATGGCAAAAAGTATTGGACTCAAAAAAGATAATCATGTTACAAGCTGGTGCAATTCAGTTTATTATGTTATGTTTTACTCTTTATTTCATTATCCAAAGTACATCCAAAGTCTCTGTGGTATCTGCCCAGAGTAATAAAGTTTTTCCTCAAGTTCATTGTTATTCTTCCCTCTGTTATTTAATATCCTCCCATGATTAATGAGGGCCAGGGATTCTGCCGGATGCCGCTGCTCACCCGCAGACTGGCAGGTCAGAGACTGCGACACTATTCCTGTCCTGCAGCCTGTCGGACCGCTTTGCTATGGCTTTCCAAGCACTGAAGTAATACGCCCGTGTTTGCTGACTGGCTGAGCGATGGATTTTAAGGCAGATGTGGTGAAAGCTCTGTGCGTGGCGTCTGTCGTGATGACAGAGCGAGGTTGGGTCGAAATGAAATCTCTTAGTTCCTGGACATTTGGTCTAGCTGGAAGACGGCAGAAAACTACAATGGGAGTAGTTATAGTAGCAGTACATCTTTGGCTCCCAGATCCTTTTGCTTCATTCCTTCACAGTTTTTCATTATTTTAATTTCTCGGTTATCATCTCTTGTCTCTAGGGGGAGAGGTATCCTGTGGCTACCTCTTCACATTGTGGAATGTGTTTACCAAACTCCCTTGGCATACTGCTGTTTTGTCCTCTTTCTTTCATTTATCTATTCAATGATTTTCTATTTTTATATCTGTTGTGACAAGTGTTGCTGTAGGACCCTGAATACGGTGTCCCGGTCTGTCCTTGACCAGTGTCCAGTCGGTCTTTAAACCCTCAGATGGCTCACTGACCAGTGGCAGCAGAATCTTGTTTGTGTGGATCCATCTTTTCTTCTCTTCCGATCCTGTCCTTCATCTTATCGAGTCATATTTAATTTGTTTTGATCAAAGATTGGGGCCTAGTGACTAGTTGAAGACTACAAAAAGATGTTAAAAGGATAATTTTAACTTTCTGGAGAGGAAAAGTAATTTGTTTCCAGGATTTTTCCTTGAATTTACCTTGGATGTTTCCTTGACCATTGGCCTGTTTTAATTTAGTACACATTTGACTTCTGTGCAGTAATTAACTTATCTTTCAAAAATAAAGTTATTTTGTATTTTAAATGAATCGATTCAAATATTTTGGGAAGGAGTGAGGAGGTGGGGCATACAGTAACTAAGTCAACAGCTTTTTTGTGTGCAGCTCAGAAGACTGGAAATAGAAAATATTGAAATTTAATTTTTTGTAATCTCAGGATATTCCCTGGCTCTGAAGTGACAGCCTGACACCTCGCTGCATGAAAGTCGATGGCTATCAGGCTGAGAGCAGCGCGAGGAAAAGGATGATTTCCTTTAAGCTGTAAAGCAGGACAAGCTCAATTGCTAGGTGAACAATTGAGCTGTCAAACTCCCAGTTAATCATCTGTTTGCAGACAGCGCAAGTGTCACATGTTCAAATTAATAAAGGGGATAAAATGAGCATAGCAACTGCATTGACCTGAAAATTGTCAGTTTAAATTACTTTATCTAGTAAAGATGAGTTGAAAGAATGAACTAAGAGGATGCAGTTTTATGGAAACATGTTGAGAACACTTGGGTCCTATCTGTCTGCCCATCTAAAGTTATTTCCCCACATTCATAAAAACAACCTAAAAATCTTAGTTATAACTGAATCTGCTTGTAAGAACCTAATAATATTTAAGCTTGCACTCAGTGTCACTGAGATGACTGTTTACACATTTACTTTTCGTAAACATCCCTGGTGTGCAAAGGTCATCTCGGATATATGTAACAGACGCTTTCTGAGTTCATTGTTACCAATAGGATATTATATAGGTTCATATATTGTAGCTAATGAACAGTATACAGGAGTCTTTACTGACAGTGTAGCAAATTAAGCATTAAATACTATATAATAAACAAGCTATTAACACAAAAATAGAGTTCATAAGACATGTACGTATGAAAACCACACGAGGTGTTAAGCATGTTTAATCGTTAGGGATGAGTTAGCACAAGGTTGCTAATGCTCTGTTAATCTGGAACAGGTTAGCAGTTTATAAATGGAATTTGCCTCCGAGAATTTAATGTGTGAACTTAGAGTATTAAATCTGTTGTCCTGTAGCTATCCGGAGGACGGCGTGTGTGGTGATGAAGAACTGTGACAGCACGTTGCAGCTCTTATTATAGACAGGGCAGTGTGCAGTATGGATGTTCATTAAGTGCTGCTGTGGCAGTGCGGAGAGGTGCTGTGGTTTACTGAACCGAAGGAATTGAATACACTGCACTCAGAGTAATAGTGTGCGTCAGTGACAGCACTGCTGCTGGAATGCAGCGCAGACTCGGGTTCTTTCTGAAAAGGTGGTTCATGCAGTCACCATGGAGATATGGACACCTGCAGTGTTGGATCCCCAACTTCCTGAGCCCGATAGGGGACCCAGAGTTTCCCATCAAAGCCTCTAATTGGCGACCTTACAGCAGGCAGCAGGAAAGCGTCTGCCTGCCTGTATGTTAAGTCTCAGTCTTGACTGCCAGTCTCCCTCTTTTAAAGAATGCCAAGCAACAGCGTTTCACATGTCTTTAGCTGCTAGGGTGGTCTCTGCCCTGGGGGCATGGGAATAGCTTCTCTCCTCCAGTGCCAACTTGCAGAAATATAATTAAAACATCAATATGCACGGGCAAATCCACACAAAACGCCGAGAGATTGGGCAGAAGCCGTCTGTCTTCCTGGCTCAGCCTGGAGGAGGACGAAGCCCCCCCCAGCTGGGGAGCAGTAATAATCCAACAAGCCTGTTTCTGAAGGAAGGTTATTGCTGCAATAGGGAACCTTTCTCTAGTCTCTGTCACTTCACCTTGCAGCAGCCTGATAAACGGCGAGTGAAATCAAAAGGCAGCACATGCTGTGGTTTCTCTGGAGGGTTACATTATGTAGTTTATGCAGGAAGGTTGGCTGTTTCTCCTCTTTTTTTTTCCCCTTGCTTGTTTGTTGCAGTTTTCTTGGTAGTCACTTGAAGCAATTCTGTTCTGCCTCTTCAGTGACAGGAAAAATGTGAAGAGTCCCCATTAACATACTAGACGTAAAAATAAGAAGATAAGCATCTTGCTAATTGCTTATGAGGTGTCCTGCTGAGGCTCTGCGCTAACGACTTTCAAGCCGTCAGCATTGAAATATTCTGTCACCTACCTTTTAATATCTGCAGGGATGAAGCAGGCTGTCTTCAGGCTCGAGCACAAGGACCTGGCTTCCTGAAAGCCCAGCGCTTTCATTATCTCCTCTTCCATTTGACATCTTCTCTTCCCCGACTCGAGAGCCTTGTGTAAATTCTGAAGATCACTCCGGAGCGAAGCCCTGTTGGCCCCCCTTAAACTGCTTTGTGATGCAGAGAACCCATTTGCGCTTTTAGAACAAAAGAATGGCTTTTTTAATAATACTTGAGCCTTTAAAATGTGTTCTAGTAACAAGTAATGGGTGATTTGCAGCAGTATTAGAAAATATGGGGGAAATCTTGAATTAAAGACCCTTGGAACTTTACATGACAGATGATGAAAATAAAAAAGAAGTGATGAGAATAAAGGAAATGGTCTTAGTATTTGTGGCTTGATCGGTGATCTTGGGGTGGCTCAAAGGATGTGACATGCAGGATGTTCTGTTTTCAGACCAACCTGCAGGTGATTGAGGGAAAGGTGTGCACATCTGTCTGCATTCATCAACAGCCTTTATTAGAAATTGATGAGTTGACTTTTTCATTGAAACATAAATACAGGCTTGTAGACAGTAGTCTGGTTCATGCATGCAGTTAGCAAAGCTGCATCTTCTGAATGTGTCCCTGTGGCCGATTTTGATTGATGTGTTTTGCTCAGCTGTCCCTCAGTCAGCATGGGGTTGACAGATCTAGTGGAAATTAGTACGCAAGACTCTTCTGTGTGGCTAGGATATTATCATCTGTAAGCAACCAGCATGGTAATTGTCTTCTGTAACAGACCGGTTTTCTTTCAAACAATTTGTAAACGTAATCATGACACTACTGAAAAAAGAGTACATCCTGATCTGAGCTGAAGAACTGATGAAACCTACTGTACGTGACATTTCTTTATCACGGGGCCTTAAGGAAAAGAATATTAAACATGCCGTTCCTCCTGGTAGCATTGCCTGACAGTCTTGGCTGTAAAGACGTCAGAGTTTCGAACTGCTGTCCCTGCTGCTGCAGCTGAAGCTACAGAGCGAAGTCATAAATCCTCACAAGATGTAAACATCCTCCGCTGCCCCGTGTGGCAGGATGGGGAGGTCGTCCCCACACTCGGCTCCCCAGCTCAGCGCTGCTCCGCAAACACGTCAATTGGTTTTGTGTGGAATCAGTTTAAATGTGCTCTGAGGCCAAGGTCTTCTGAGCTAACTCTGTTAGCGGTGAACCACATTAGCTACACAAAGCGCTTTCAGGCATACCGTAATGAATGTTTCTTTAGTGCTTAACTGAAAAATAATTACAACAAAGGAGGGACCCCTGCTTGCTTTAGAAGAGAGGTAACCTTTGCTTAATAGCATCATCAAATGTTGGTTTCATCTGAGAATAAATTTTATTTCCTGCAAAACCTAACAGCCAGAGCTTTCTTCTGCCTCTGCTCCCTGCTGACAAAGTGGCGCCGCCTGGTAGCAGCATCCGGCGGCTTCATAAGCTCATAATTTTCCAAATTACCATATTTATTGGGGAAAATGTCGGAGACAATTATCAGAAACTTAACACAATTATTCCTTCTGCAAGCCAGATCGGATTCTGCCACTCCGGCCCGTCTCTGCGAGGCTGCTTGTCAGAAATTAATCATCTTTAATCACGTTAGGGCAGAAGGATTCACCAGGAAGAGTGATGTTTTATTCATTTGTTTGACCTCAGCCTCTACCTTGTTTCCTCTCCCGGTCTCCTGTGGTTTCTCCCAGCGAACCTGGCTGGGTTGTCACGGGGAAATGTTTTCAGTGCGGCTCTGCATGTGGTTTTGAGGGTCCGCAAGGCATGAAGTAGGGGTCTTTTAAAAATACCGTTAGATTTGATCCGGATGACGGCGCCTTGTGCTTTTTGGTCCAAGTGTGATTTTCTTGCACCAGTGTGGTGCCCGCCAGGACCTTGAGCAGTGCCACCCTTCTCCGGAGGCAGGCTGCCCTCTCAGCGGTCCCATCTTTGTGTTTTAAACTGTGTCTGCAGAGCCCTCGTTTACCGCAGTCAACATGGAGATGAGTGGAGGTGACATTGCCTCTCGGCAGGAGGGGAAATGGGAAGTTGAATTCTCTGTACCAGTGGGAAGTCTTTCATGTGCCGGTGTAGGTACTGTATGTACTGCGCTGCCACGGGTTGGAAACCACTGGGGAGTCCAGATCAAGCCGTTTCTGATGCACAGGGCTGCAACAGCTCCACACCTGCGGTGCCCATTGACAGGTTTTTCTCCTCCCTTTTCCAAAACTCCAAACATCCTTCTATAAAACTCCCTGCCCTCTCCACACTTCAGAGTCGCAGTATTGCTTTGTGGTTGCAAAGGCATTTGTATATCAGGCTCTTCTACATCGGACTCCTGTCTGACAGGGAATGGTCTAGTGTTGTAGCTATCCACCCCCTGGTCTTCTTGACCCACACAGGCTCTCACCTCTAGTTCTGTGCCCCACCTCTCTCTCTCCTTGACCAGCACACACCTGTTCAACTGTTACAGGCGTCCGACACCTGCGAGCAGGGTAACCTGCCCCTGGCTGCTTACTCCCCTAAACGCCCCACACTCTCTGAAGGGAACAGTCTTTAATAAAGGCGGAAGCTGTTTGCGTTAATGTGTCATGACATTTAATACTAGCGAACCTCAACATGAAGGCATGCCTATGTGTCATTACAATACTAAGTCACTGTTAATAACGGTCTCCTGTTTACATTACTGGCAGCAGATTGCCGTGTCAAAGCTGTTCAGCAAATGTCTTGACATCTTCCTGTTTTTATTTTCTTTGTCTCTTCATCTTCCATGTTCAATACTCCACAGAAATTAAGACAAATGAGCGTTCCATCCAACAGCAATGTGGACTGGGCGGGCACTTCTGATTAGGTCATGGCCGCCGGAAACCAGCACCGTGATCCTGGCTGGCAGGGGAGGAGGCAGTGAGGAGGGAGGAGCAGGTCCTGTGGCTCCCATGACCTGCCAGACCAGGGATCAGAGCTGCTGTGTTCACTTTGTGCTCCTGATAGAGAACAGATGCGTTTTTACACTTAGGGCACATCCAGCCCAGAGAACCCTGTTCATGTTTGTTGATGAATCGTGTTAATTAGCTTAAATTCTGCACTGAAAACAGCGATACTGTATGGATGCAGGTTGCATACCATGGATGCATCGCAGGTTTGATTAGATCTCAAGCGGACTAACCACAGTGTGGTCATGAAACCCAGCCCGTTTCGCCACGGGCCGCTGATTGGAGAGCAGGGCTTGGGGGCTGAGAGGGAGACGGTGCGTCTTGTTTCTCACACTGGGGTGGAGCTCCAGCTAACCCGAAAACAAAGCAGAAAGGGCAGGACTCGGGACCTGGCAGAAGTAAACAAAAAAAAATCTGATTCAGAGTTTTGCTTTTCTACAAGAAATCATTGATTTTGGTGCTGTTTACTTTGTGATCTCTTTAACATTGTTTAACATCAGTTTATTAGTTTATCTAGTTTATTTAGTGCATTCTAGAATTGTGGGGTTTGGTTTTGCAAAGCCTTAAGCAAGGGCAGTGAGGGTTCAGAGGGTCTGTGAATTACTTTCTGTAAGATTCAGCATGGAAATGTCAGTTCTGCCCAGAAACGGAGAGAGGACTTCTCGGTGAAATCAATTCTATGGATTGCAAATTCCCCTTAAGATCTTTGCTCGGCTCTCCCTTAAGCTCAGGCATTAGTTAACCAAAGAGAAAGTAGAACCAATTCTATGTAAAGGTTAGGTTTTAAAAGTCATGCACAGACAGCACTCGGAGCCTCGCAGGAGTGGAGATCCCCACTGGCTTTTATAGCGATGTATTACAACAGCAGCTCCAGCAGCCAGAGCAACTTCTTAACGCTTGTTTAACATGGCTGTCAGTGGCCTCTGTTCTGCCTGTCTGGCACAAAGGTTATGGGATCCACTTGTGGTTTCATTATACACTGTAATATAAAGGTTAATAGCATTAGCCATCTTGCGGTAGTGAGTGATTAACATGAAGGGGTTTTCTGTGTGTACTCAGAGCTGCATACTTGACTGGGAAGGTTTGAAATGTGAAGGATCACCATTATTAAAGAGGTGTGAATGTCTGGACAACAATAACAGAGCAGTGCCTTTGGCTGAGAGTCGGAAGGGACGGAGGAGTGTTCCAGTGCGTGGAAGTGGCACTGCATGCGCCTGTGCCCACTGTGACAGTGCCATACTGCTACCTGACCTCGCACATGTGCTCAGTCTCTGGGTGTTAATTGGCATTTTAGTCAGGAAACAGATGGGTTTGCCGACTGGCATAATTGAAACTGAGAGACAAAAGCTTCAGGGATTTGAAAGAAAATTATGTAATGCACTGTTACTGATAGAGAATGTAAGTTCAACATATATTGTGCAGTATGTTAGGCAAGAGGTATTATTCAGGTCTAGAGTGCGGACTCACCTGGGTGATGGTGGTGCTGAATGTCACATGCCAAAAACATTGTTCCAAGAAGGCACACAAACATGTTGTCACCATGCATTCAAATGTCTACCCAAAGTGCATATACATTGTCTACAGAGTTTCTGAACTTTAAGATTCCATTCTGGATGATGAATCAAGAGATACTGATTGGAGGGGATCTTGGTGCTCTCGTTGCAGAAGCAGCCCAGCAGCTCCAGCTGCTTCTGCAGATCTCTCGTCTGATTGCGCCAGAGCTGAGACCAAAGGGACGTGAAAGTTCAGTCATTTCAAGACTGAGGCGCACAAGAAGCAATTGCAGAACATCTCATTGCAGGTCTGCCTTCCAGAAAAAAATATGACAGGAGGTATATTTGAAAGACATTAGAAAGTTTTCTTAGGAAAGGATTTAAAGAATTTAAAAATGCATTAAGGGAACTTTCAGAGACACCTAACATGTGGATTATAAACATAATTAACATTTAGATGAATGCATTCAAGGTTGAATACAGACATATAATATTGAGCTGTTGCATATTCATTAGGTCCAATTAATTAATGATGGATTCTGCCATTGAGTCGTGATGGAACACTTGAAAGAATCCCACAGCTGGGAACCGGTGATGGCCGTTCCAAAAGCCGAATAGTACAGCAGATACAATACGGTGTCGGAGTTAATGTCCCTCTTCCTGCCCAACATAAAACAAGTTGATTTGAGGTTGTGGATTATTAATGTGACAGCACTGCTTTACATTCTAATGAACCCTTTTTGGTTGCTTCAGAATGATTAATTCCTTCCCTGGAGCCCCATTCAGCAGATGTGTCATAATTCTGTACAGGTTAAACAAGAGGCCGCTGGCAGTGGCAAGCAATTTATTTAACAACAGACTCATATTTTCCGGAGTTCTTTTGTGATCATTAAGCCACTAATAATGGCATTCATGGACAAAATTGTGAAACTCCAGGAATAAATCGCCAGGGAGCTATTGGACAAATGTGTATCACTATCAGTGTTATTGCTGTATTATTGCTAGTCATAGGAAAAGGGATGCATGTATTGTTGTACCTTAATGCATCCATTATTTTATCGGACTGATAAACCTTCTCATTAAAAATGAAAGTAGACCACGTGTTCCAAGTAGATGTCATGAATGCCTCTGTGTTTATTTATAACTCAAATAAGTAAATTAGTCAGGCAGCCTGTTTTCTTCAGTGTGTTCCTATCCTACATTTCCATTTGATGTATTAACATCTGTAGCATCAAAGTGGATTTTGCATAATATTTTATTTATGCGCAGCGTGAGAAACCCCTGTCTGTCTGTAATAAACCAGAAGGAGGGACAGATCACCAGGGCTCTGACTCATGTGGGATCTCCAGTCTGATGTCACTTTGCTACCCGTTACCAGACAAACAATAGACTTTTTTTTAATAAAACATCATCATTAAACTTTGAAGATTTCCCTGTTGATTATATTATCGAGGTAATTCCCCACATTAAGGTATGCATCTCTAAAACACTGCTCTTGTTTTCAATTAAAGGGCAGGGTTTTTGTGCACAATCTATCTGATCAAGTAAAATCTTTAGCAGGTGCAAGTTGTCAATTTGAGTGTTTGTTTACATGAGAAACAAACAATGTTTTTTTGTTTTCTCTCAGTTCATGACAGCTTCTTTAGAATAAAAATTGCTGCCTTTATAATTGCTCTGTAATTACTTTTTCATGAATTCATCCTGGCTTGGAATGACTCTCGGAGGCCATGGGCCCGAGCAGCACTGAGGACAGAGACCCCAGTGAGTCCCGGGACTTTCTGGGTTTCATTCTGCCTGAGCTGGGGGCATTTGGTTGTCTGAATTTCCAGTTCTACTGTCAGTGAGGAGTTTAGGTTCCTTGTAAAAACATATTGTTCTCCACTACTAGGAGTGAGCATCGGTGGGGGTGTCTGTAGGTGGGAGAGGAGAGAGAGTCTCCTAAGAAAGCAATGAAGTAAAGTTGGAATGTGGACCACTGTGCTCCCGGAGATGTGGAATCAGCTATTTCATCTGTGTGGGATTTTTAGTCTACAGGCTTTCTTATCTTTTGCAGGTTGCTTAAACACTGCACGTCTGCCCATGCATATTCCTGCAAATAAATCTTCGAGGTGTAGGTGTTCAGCTCCTGTTGAGCAGTAGGAAACCCTTTAGCAGATAAATCTATGGGAAGTCTTATTGGACGGCGGACATACAGTACTGCATTGCCAGGCACGTTGAGTATTAAGCACTGTTTGAAAGTGGCTCGGTCTCCTGCACAAAGATAGTCACTGTCCAGAGATTGTCGGTTGTTTGTTGTATTGTTTCCCATACCAAGTGGAGTTTTGGGCTTTACTGCAGCTCTAACCCAAACTTTCTTCAAAATATGGTTCTGTACACACCACACCATAGGCCAGTTTTGTCAGGCTGACAGAGCTGAGACTGGGATTGATCGGTTTGACAGTTTTCTTTACCTTCCCTTGCTCCAAGGCTAACTGTAGACTCTATGGGATAAAGCTGAGTATTGGCAGCTCACTGAAACCTTTGCTTAAAAAATTACACTGTGTGCATGCTCTGTGGAGTCAGACATCCAGCGCCATGCATTCAAATGAGCAGGAGGGAGAAATGTTACCGGGAACTGTCAAAGCTGACAGAGGAATAAAAAGATGAGAGTTTTTTTCTCATTTTTCTCCATCCATCAACCATCAAAAACTGCTGTTTCAAGCTGATGGCAAAAATCACACGCTCACAGAAAAGACCCTCAAATGGAAGAAACAGTACCTGATTTTCTGCATGTTTATAACCTGCATGATGAATGGGGAAAAAAACAGGCTGAAAAGATGAATTGGTGTAAGTTTCTTCATGCTAATTGCAATGTATTTTAATGAGGTCTGTCACGAGCAATACCTAGGATTCTGGCTAGAGCTCTTAAAACACATTCAGATAGAGGGAGCTAAACACCACCTTGCTCATGTTCAGCTCAGAATTGTCAAAGAACGATGGTCAGTGTATCTCTGCATTCAGGTACAGTAAAGAGCTCTCAGTGAAGTTTCTCCCCCAATCATTTGTAGAAACAATTATACAGAATGAAGAGCTCAGAATGTTTATTTTTAAAGTATAGAAGGCTTTTGTTTGTGTAGATGCTAATAGGTCTAGTCAATGGTTGCTCTTGTACTTTATTTCCTGTGCCTTGTGTAACGGATTAATAAAAGTTGCAGAAGCATTTTTGACAGTTTTCTATCACTGACTCTTTAAGCAGACCGAATACAGCATTTTTTGTTTGCAGTTTCAATATTGATACCTTTACTCCTAGATTTATAGAGTACGTTATAATCAGAAAGGTCAGTAGTGTGGTGCGTCAAGGGCTTAATGTTGGACTTGGGCACCTTCTGTTTGGGATTTTGTAGGTTCTCTCAGTTCTTGTGGGTTTTCTCAGTGTGCTTTGATTTTGTGATTTTGTCTCATTGTGATGATACAGTAAGTGCATTGGGATAGACCGGCACCCTGTCCATTGTTTATTCCCACCTTGTTCTCAGTGTTTTTGGGATAGGTTCCAGATTGCCGAGACCATTCCCAGGAATAAGCAGCTTTTTGGTCATGAATGGGTTGATGGGCAAACAGGAAGTATTTGCGATTGTCTGCCACTGTGTGTGGCGCTGTTCGTGCTCAGAGTGGGTGGGTGACCAGGAGCAGATCCCAGTAGGGACAGATAGAGCTGCAGGCATCACAGAGATGTTGCACACTATTAATAAACTTGTAACCATGCAAGAAAGAAATATATGAAATGTTGCAAATAGGAGAACACCATTCAGCCCGTCTTGCTTGTTTGGTAGTTTAGTAGTTAAGCGAGTATGTATTATAGTAAAATATTGAATAATGTATAGAAGGTTAGCGGATCGGGGGAGTTCATCTGCCCTCCTCATTCCCCCGTGTGCGGTAACAGGCTTTGTAACCATGAGATAAAATGGGTGGGAATTACAAAAAATAATTGGCAAGTCTAAATTTAGAAAAAGAGCATAAAATTAGTATATTAGGAAACATCATTAAAAAAATGAGCACTAAAAGCACTAAAGAGAAGGGATCACATAGCAGCACAGTGCTATAGTTATTACTCAGCCAAGAGGCAATTAAAATGGTGTACCTTTTTATTCTGTAACGGTAATGGCACATCATATAATTTAAAGAATACTGTAATTTTCTTTAATGGCAGCACAGCCTCCCAGTTAGTCCTGGCAGATCTCCACCTGTATGCACACTGTCTTGTTAGCAGTGGAAGGCTCGGTTCATTGGGGTTTTGCTCTCAGGCTCATTAAACAAACAAAGGCATCGTTAGCAGAGCAGGCAGAGACTCCGCTGCAGGGCTGGACTACATTATTCGCTCTTCATCTCGGTGCTGAAAAAGCTCAGTCACAGTATGCAGACATAGCTTGTAGTCTTGACACTTGTGACACATGGCAAAGAGATGGAAGTGAGTGCTCTGGGAATTGGAAAGAACTGGTGCTAGTTAGCCGTCTTCCTGTGGTAGTTATAGTAATTATGAAAATCCCAGACGTGAAACAGATCGTTTGTCACGCAGAGCCTGAGCTGGGCACAGTCTTACCCCAGCTATTTGCTCACCTGGCCCATTTCCCCACCTCAGCATCAATAGAAGCCCAGACTGAAAAGCTGATGGTTTAATTGCAGTGAAACCTACAGATTCACAAGAAACCACGTGTCTGCTGCCAGTCCGAACGTGGAGTGGGCTTGTGTGCATGTGAGTGGGTATAGCCTTCGCAGATATACTGTAGGTGCAGTGTCCTCCCCCCTTTAGCTAATAGTATGGAAACAGCCTCGACCTGTCTAATGAAATACTCATCATTATCTACATGTAGACAGATCTGATGCTCTGAGATTAATGTTATCACTTCATTTTGCCTGCATCACCTGCATGAATGTCAATGAATCCATCCTCTCACTTCAATAAATCTATCGACACATTGTTAGACTCAGGAAGAAAATTAAGTGATTAAAATAAATTGCTTCTCATCTTGTCTGACAACCAACTGAAATCTGCTTTGCGATACAGGTTCACGCTGGTTCCCTTCTCTCACACTTTCTGTGTTTGAAGCAGCCGGACCAGGAATTAACAGATTTGCATGTAAAGTGCCAGGCAGCACTGCTACACACCAGCATATTTACTGGGGCAGGAGGTGTTCTAAGTGTTGGCTAAAACCAAGAAAACAAATCCATGCTTTGTAACTTTTGTGAGGATAATGCTCAATGATGATTTACTTTGTAGAAGAGTGTAAAACTTCTGCCTTGTTGGACACAACTTTTTGCAAATTAAAACTTCATCTTTCAAAAACAGCAATTTCTATCATTCATTTACAGGAACATAACCCAAACTCCCTATGACTGGAGTTCAATAATGAAAACAAAGGGTCCAGATACTATACACAGTGGTGGTTTTGCAGTGTTTTATTTACAAAAGCTGGAAAGATTCATTGTTCAACATTTTGGTCCTGTTATTGGAGTTACCACAGTTCAGACAATAAAACAGCCAATGTCAATCACCAGTTCTAAGTATCACGTTGCTAGTAAGACATTTTCAAAAAAAGTAAAAATACCTTACATTAATTAAACACATAGGAGAAAAACGCATGATAAAGGCTGAAGTATGTAAAACCCCCAAACAAAGAAAATTATAATAGAAATAAGAAATTGCACTCACATTAACAGTTTCAACACTATTTTTTGTTTAATGGAATAGAACCTCACAGTGTTTTTTTTCCCCAATTGTAGTCTGTCATGACCTACTGTAACCCTGCTTTTAACCTGCATAAAATACTCAACTGATAATTGCCAAAGCAGCGCATCGTCAGATACAGGTGAAACATTAGTATATGTTAAGGATTGTTACAAGCCAAATCCCATTCAGACTGTCTGAAAACCTTTAAGTTCTTGCATGAAACATTATTCTCATCCTTGCGTTAGTTCAACAAGAATGGGTGATCTTAATGGCTAACACAGAACTGGAAGTTCCTGCCCAATTGATTTTTTTTTAACCATGTCTCTGTCTGCTACACAAGGCAGTATAACTTTAGTGTTGTGTTTCATGAAATGGCCCAGAACCGCTCTGGTCTTTGCTCAGTGGCGTTTCAGGAGCTGGCTTCTGTAGATGTCCTGTTGCTGGTGTTGGGTGCTGTGAACAACAGGAAAGGAGTAAAATGCAGGCCCCCATCAGGCAGACAGGTCATTCTTTGAGGAGACATCCTCAGGCCTGTGGATGCTTTTCCTTCCTTTCTTATGTGAAACCACTGCACTTTCTTCAAACAGGAAAATCTACTGAACTTAATCATAATGTAGCACAGTCTGCAGACTGTTGAATATGCTTTTGAATACAAATACAGCAGATAATTCGGCATCTAACCCATCGTCATCGCACTTCTTTTCCTGAAAGAAGCTGGTTCATTTTGTTTTGTACGTATAAGTTGAGCTTTTGAATAAGTAAACAAAGAAAAAACCAGTATGGCACAATTTATTAAATAAAGCAAAAAAAGAGGATTTGTAGACTTGCTCACACAATGAGGTAAAGGAGGCATTTTGACAACTTAAAGTGCATATGCAGCAACAAGCAGGAGTTGGGAAAGGAGACTGAAATAGGGGAGATGGCGCTGTGCTCAACTCAGCTCAGAACCTACAAAGTCCAAGCTGAGTCAGTGATCGAGACGAGTCGTCTGCACCCTCCTCACTGATGCCAAGCAGGTTTCAAAGTCAGGAACGGGACTACCACAGGCTTTCTAGAAGTTGTTGATTGTCTGCACGGTACAGGAGTAACAACACAACGAGAGCTATGAATAACTAAACAGACACAGGTTCAGCCTCCCAAGAAATGGTCACAAACAGAACAGCGCATGTGTATGTATTGATTCTGACTGATGTTGCAGGAACCATAGAACCCAGAATATAGAAAGTACAGATAAAAATATGTATACTGTATCATCTTTTTACTTAGTTTCTTTTAATTAAAGGTTAAATTTCAGGTTTGTTAAAGTGAGCTGCAAAGACCAGAAAAGGAAAAGTCGATCGCTTGTGCTCAAGTCTCCAGTCTTTCTAGCACAGCGATTACACTGATGGGATAACATTCAAAGCATATACTGTACCTAAAAAGGAAATTACTGTACAAGATCACCTCTTGGCCCAGGGATAAACACATTGATGCTGGACACTGAATGTAATCAAGGGAAAAGTATAGTGTATTAACAATTGTGTATTTGTCCTTTTGCAGTTGTAAGAGGGCTTTAGCCTTCCAGTAGAGCAGCTGACTGCAGCGCTCAGGTTTGTCAGCCTTGAGTGTTTCTTCAGCTGAGTAACTCTGTTCTTCTTGGCAGCTCGTGTGCTGTCCCCTGTCCTTCCGCAGTCCGACTGCGAAGCCCAGTTCTTCATTCTGCAAACACAGCTGCCCAAAAGGGTGAACTCCTAGAAAGAACTCAGGGTCTCCAGAGCAACTTCGTAGCAGAACTTGTACTGCTCCTGTAATATAAAAAAACAAGCAAGACAAACTTCATGACATGTACTAACAGATTTTCATTTTCAAAACTAGCAGCAAATCACATTTTAAAAGTGGGTTATTAATATAGCTGATAAGGACTCATTTGAAAGCATTTTGTGTGCTGATATCCCATATTTGGTGGGTGGCAGCACTAGAGTAATGTCTGGGTTAGATCCTGCACTAGCTGTAGATTTGCTGACGGGTGAGGAGATAATTGCATGATCTCTGTGCTCATTAGAACATCCTCTACTTGCACACACAACTAACAGGCACAAGCCTTATGAGCTGGATGGTGGAGAAAATGAGCACATCGCAGGACATCTCACTCAGATTGCATTATTACAGTGTAGCAAGAAACAAAATGCAAGATTAATGATGCAGAAACTGAAGTTATTTTTAGTGGTTTTGTGAGGAACAGAGCAATATAAGGTTCACTGACAAGTAAATAAATATAATGCTTGAATCATGTTTATTGTTTGGGGGATTAAAAAATACTGCATAGCTGTAAAGCCAATTGCTCATGTGGATTATTGCTGTTTATTTTAAATACAGTTGCGTGTAACTTTCTCTATACTGTGTGAGCAACAAGATCACTGGAGCGGCTAAGCTTTTGAACAGATGAGATATGGTTTTAATTTGACTGAATTAGATTGAATTAAAAACTGATAAGACTTGATTTACATTCATTTAAGCTCCTACATAGACCCAGTTAGATGTTGCTCTTCCTCCCTTGGGCCTAAACTACCTCACCCTTAATATCCGCATGTTCACCTCACCTCTAAAGCATTGTCTCATGTGGGGCTGGATGTAGGGGATTGCGATTTACCCTGCAGGCATAACGCTACCAGGGCAGCCAATCAGACAGGGGGCGTGTGCATGTGGGAGTGGCACTTACCATGGTCTCCACCATGTTGGCCTTGTTGTTCCGCAGGGTCTTGACAGTGTGGAACACGTCCACGATGTTCTGCTGCTGGATCATCTCGCTGATACTGCAGATGGCACAGAAAGTCCCACTGCGGCCGCCACCCGTCCTGCACACAGAGGGAGGGACCAGGCACACGTTACCTTACAGCAGACAGTGTTGCTCTTCAGCGTTGAGAAAGCTTTTTAAGCTACTACACATTTCGACTCTTAAAAATGAACAACACTGCCACAGTGCATTAAGACTCTTGTGAAGTAAGTATAATTTCACCTGATAACTGTGTACAAAAAGCAGACGATAGAGTACACCCAAAGGCCACAAGGACAGGCCTCTCTTTCCCAGGGTGCATAAATAAAACCATTAATGATGTTGACCTTTTAGGATTTAAACTAATAAAGAGAGAATTAACAGTATAAATTCTTTGACACTCTGGCACACTGAGAACACAATCAACAGGTGTCAGATCTGATTAAAACACCAAAAAGGAGTAATCCTGCTTCAAGCATTAAACTTTTTGGTCAGACAGAACAGATTAGAAAACATGCACTATGCTTCAATGGAGTATGCATTTTAGTTTTGGGGAAATTAAAATGTTTAGTTAATCTACACTTGCACAGGACTGCTCTCTTATGCACAGTTCAACACCCTCCTGCTCAGCACTTGTCCTTAGATATTTCATCAAGTCTGATGGTACGTTTTACATTTAATTAAGCAATTAAGGACCTTTTGGAATAAGATCCAAAAGTAAAACAGGTCCCCAGAGTGAGGTTGAGAATCAATCTCATCCCACATGGCTGTGCAGACTGCAGACAATAAAGCTTTAATGATCTTAGGCACATAACAGCAGAGCCTAATCGAGTGCTAATTGAAAAAAACAAGAAAGAAAATCTACTCCAGGATATAATGCACATGGTGCCCAAAAACCACGAGTTTGCTTTCAAATCACTTCTGATGCTGCTATTCATAAACCCTTAAACTCTAATTGTAAATTGTTTGCTGCTGAACCCTAAAAAAAAATCATTATTCTCCACTACTACTGCCACGCCCCCTGCTTTCTGCCACAGCCCTCCCCAAGTTCAGTCACCCCTACTCTGTTTCTGGCACACTCCACTATTCCTTCAGTTGGTTTTGCATTTACTCTCCTGTTCCTAGATCATCATTACACTCATAAACTGTCTCAGACACGAACTAACTTAAAATGCAGTACAAAAGCCCCTAGAACAGTGACTTCTAAGCCAAGTGGAGTAGAGAAATCATTTTAACTCCTGACTGCATTCATATTCTGCAGTAAAAAAAAGCTTCATTTTCTCTTTAGAGGTAAAAAAATGTTCTGGTTTCTTATTGATTTTATTTCATCTTTTTTTCCTCCCTTGATTCATAGTGTCTCCTTACTAAACTGGTTACTTAGGAATGCCTTCATCGGTAGACTGACCAAGATAGTCTTTCTCCTGGCACTGGAGTTCTGCAGATACGCAATATGTAAATAAAATCTATCGGCTTTGCACTTTGGAAACCACTACAATATTAAAATGCATCCTTTCTGGAGAACTCTGCTGTTGTAAATCTTCAATGCTAGGGAGCAGAGTATCAGGGCCAGGAGCTGAGGTAACCAATCTGACAATTGATATCTTAAGCACCGTTGGTGTTGTACAGTATTTCCCTAGGATGCTCATTTATGTGTATTATATTACAGAACAGTCTGTATTTTTGTGTTAGTTGGCACACTAGAGAGAGAGAGAGAGCCAGAGTACGCTGCTATGCTTCGTGTGTGTCAAAATGCGGAGTTCTGCTTTTTGACAAAAAAATGCATGAAAACAAAAGACAGACCAGCAGAGTCTGAGGTAAACGGGAAAGCGATTGGATTGGAGTCACTTGTGCACAGGAAGTTTTGTTTTGCATTTTGTGCATATAATTGCACTAAGCACTAATCAGCCATGTATTATTACTGGGGCTGTTTCTTGAAATCAGATTACACTGTGCATTTTGCAGCAATGGTCTTTCTCATTTTAAGCTTCATTTATTTTAGCTGAATGCGTTCTGTGCAATTCCAGAAAGGAAAAGGCATTGCGTTGCAGAGCTGGCGACTTGTAACATCAGTCTTCGTTTTCTGAGCATTAATGAGAAGTAATGACAGAACGCTTTATCAGTGATAATCCTACAGCAGGTGAGAACGGATATTTTTTTTAAATGCAACTCAAAGAAAAATAAGAGTTTGCTGCTTGCACTTAAACTAGCCCTTCAAGGACAATATTATGAGAACTGGCTAAGTAACTCTGCTTGTCTGCACTTAGTTGAATCTGTGCTCCGCCACGGTGCTGGGGACTTGTTGCCCAGCCTCTCTGCCTGAGCTGCACCGAGAAGGCGGCGAAGGAGCTCACAGGCAGTGCACCACGGTCCGCCCGTCCCCTCCGTCGTACTGCTCCTGCCACTTGGCGAGGCGCCGGACCAGCTGCAGGATGGAGCGCTTGGACAGCGGCGTGTCGCGGTAAGCCGGCCAGCCGATGAACTGGAAGTGCTGCACCAAGCGGTAGCCGTCCTGGGGCTGCGGACACCAACACAGACCCGCACGGCTTTCGTCAACGACGGGAAACAGGCTCCAGTGTGCCGAGTGCCGTCTCGTCACAATGCCCCACGGAACACACTTACGCCTCCGAGATCAAATACTTGCCAAATAGGAACAACAAGTTTTTTTTTCCTATTGAGAAGCATGGGAAAGTATCTGTTCACTTTGCTCTATCTGAAATGGACAGCAGCCCTTTACAACACCCCCAGTGTGCTAGCGCCTCTCATCACCCATCTCAGTAAACACAGGAGCTCAATGCTGTGTGTGCTTGCTCTGTATCAAATGGAGTGAAGTCCCCCTGTTGCAGTGCCCCTTCCAGAATGCCAGCCCCACTCATCACGGCTTGCGTTAAGTGCTTTAATTAGATGGTAGTGTGGCGGATGCACATGCTGGACGAGGAAGGCTGAAGTGCATGGCCTGACCCCTGCAGCAGCATGAAGCACAGCCCACTAACCTGACTGCACAGCGTTAACACCCCTCCATAAGCAGGCAGGAAAGCGACTGTTATGACACTTCCCTGGAATAACCTTTAAAAGCAATTTAGTCCTCGAGGCTAAAGGACGACACAATGACAGCCCTCAGAATCAATACAGAACTTTTTTTTTCCCCATTTTAAAAGGCAATCATTTTGAAAGTAGTCTGAAATGAGTTCTGTATCTTCTTTTTAAACTTCATGCGTTTATTTTAAATTAATGACTTTTTATTTTTACTGTCCTTTTTTTCCTCCCCTAGCAATGGTAAACACGGCTTATTGTGATGCCCTCTGAGCTGGTGTTCACTAGGAAATAAAAGAATAACACAAGGTTACAAATGAGGAGGCAAGTGGACTTGCTCATTTTGTTGCTAGTAATTGATCGACATTTTACATCTAGACATTTTTCTTAACCCACACGTTCAAGCCTGGGCAGTTTGTTCCCTACTCCTACAACCCTTTGTGCAAAGATGCATTTGGGGTTTTCAGGCCAGTTCATTTGGACTCTGGAGACGTGAGTGCAGAGACATGGAGCCATAAAGCTGTTCTCAAACCGCAATATCTCGACAGAGCAGTGGGTCACTTTCTCTTGATGTTCTGGGGTGTCATTTACATTCTGAAAGCCTTTGTCTGGTAGACAACTGTCTGATTGCATTTTTTTTCTTTTCAGCAGAACTAAGTGGTAGGCTTTTGCAAATGCAGTAAAAACAAAACGAACAAAGCTCCGTGTTTTACATTACAATGCTGTTGCTGAAACTGAAATGAAAATGAAAAAAATCTTTCATAGGTCTTGAATAAAAAAACCCACATGAGACAATCTAAACAAGCAACCTTTCAAGTTCATCTTCTGATAATGATTTTTTTTTCCTAGAGCATTCTTAGTACAACAACAAAGGAAAGCTGTTGTTTTTTTTTTTCAGCCAGCCATGGTGCAGCGTGACACATTTAAGCATCACTTAAGAACCCAGCAGACACATACCCAGTTTGGCTTTCTAGCAGAGATCTTAGATCTTATCGGGGTTTTCCTTAAATAAGCAGGACTAGGACTAGAGACAGAGATATAGGGGTTAAACGCCAGAGGCAGCAGAAGATGGCTGGTGTTTTACATGGGCCTGTTTCATGCACTCATCACGACACTGATGGACCGATTTCATGGTACATTGGTGAGCCCACAGCATTTAACTCCCCTCCAGAGCACCTCCCCAGCGCGGTGGGGGGAAATCTGGCTTGTCAACACCAGTTAGGGAGAGAGGCTGGAGACAGCTGTGTAGGCAAGATACTTTCTGAGGTCCTCCACACTTTTAAAAGGTTTAGCACAAGGCCCTGAGCACAAACACTCATCACTGTTTTTTTTCCACTTGCTCTGTCCATTTCACTCAGCATTTCCCAGCTGGGAATGCCTGCACCGTTTAATGACCCTACCTGGTCTGGTTTTTGCCAGACCTGGACTCTGCTGTAGGAAATAGCTCTGTTCCAGGTCAGCATACAGCTGTAAAATCTGTGCTATAGACATTCATCATTTTCACACACTCTTCTCTGTTCCAGCCAGAGACAGAGCTGGCTTCTGCACAGATAAAGGGGGCCAGAACCAGGTACTGCTCTTCTAATAATCTAACCAACACCAGATCATTTCTTTTGCATAGTAAACTGCTTTATGAACGTGCTCAGAAGATTCCTCTGTCCTACATTTTTTAAATGAGGAAGGGTTTAATATACTGTGTAATATACAGAGCAACTTAAAGCCGTTCCGCATGCTTACTGGAGGGAGAGGTCTCCCAGGCCCAGTTTACAACAGGAGTGTTCTCGTGCGTGCGTGCGTGCGTGGGGTTGGGATGCACGAGTAATTGACTGGATGTGTTGTGTGTCCCAGCTACCCAGGCACTCGGAAAGCAGCAGGGATCTGCAGTTACTTACCCGGGCCATGTTGCAGATCCTGAAGATCCTGTTGATGACGTCGTCGTCGATGTCCGCAGAGATGAACTCGACCTGGACAGGGCCGTAGCAGCAGGAGCTCTTCTCTGGCCAGTACTGCATGCACAGCTGTAGAGAGCCAAACATGGCAGCGCCGTTGTCAGGGCAACCTGACCACGCACACCTGCGTCCACACTGCTGCTCGACCTTGGTCCACAAACCCAGAGAGGCGCGGCGCTGTGTCAGCACAGGATACGCAGTGCTTACCAACTGTAACTTCTGATCCAATTTTTTAATTTGTTTTAATCCAATGGAATATAATTGCAATCATTTATTTTGGAAAACGTTAACTTTAATTCCACGGTTGGTGCAAAAATAAAATGGAGAAACAGTTTCGGCCGTAGAGCCTTCCTCGGTGAAGAAGGCTCCGCAGCTGGAACGATGTTTCTCCTTGTGAGCCAACACAGCTCCCCACGCGAACATAATTTATTTTGGCAGCAAATAAACCTCCAGTATCGCAAGTCTGAAAAACAAAACAATTGTGATTCTAAATGAAAAATAACAAAATGGACTTAATTGAGAGCCGTTACTGAAAATCACGGAAAAGTACTCTTTAGGGTAAAATCCTGGATGTGATTTTTTTTTTTTAAGCAAATCATGTTCAACAACCTCAAATGAAAAGAGCATTGTACTGATGTGAATTAGGCTTTTGTAATTTGGCAGCTATTTCAGGGCTTTCGTAGGCTTGTTTGATCTAAAACTGCAGACAAAGAGAGGAGCAATAATTCTAATCCGCCGGGGACATGGAATGAAGGAGATGTAAAAGTAGATAATCCCAAGGAAGACGCAGGCTGTGAGCCCCCCCCCAGCTCAGGCTGAAGTGAAGCCCACCCCCTGGCTGCTCTGTGGGCCGCACCTGCGCAGCATCCATCTCGTTGAGCATCACGATGGAGGAGCAGTTGTAGTCGAACACCAGCCTCCAGAAATCGGCCACCGTGTTGGGCAGGGGGTGCTGGGTGACAATGAAGGCTGCGGGCTGTTTGTGACTCTGGGAACGAAGGAGAGAGCAGTTCACCGCCCTGCGTGTTACAGTACAAGCAACATAAAACGACACGTGAAATACACTCCTCTACGGAAAAACGGGACAGGCACCAAAACTGGTGGAGAAGTGCCCTTGTGTTTTATCAGATAGACAGACAATTCAGATGTAGCCCAGTAGCTGCAGGATGTTCATGAGGGTTGACGTGTTTTTTTTTTTATACATTATGTACTGTATATTGCTTATGTGTGCGCGTGCACGTAATTTTCAAAATAAAAAAAACTTCCCTGCAATGTCTCCACCCGCTCCGCTGTCGGAGAAAAGTGCATGAATCTACCCCTCCCCAAGCGCCAGTCTGATCAGGCAGACACTTTGACACTTTGACACAGGTGGGCCTTGTGCTGTATATTTAACTGCACCGGTTCACCAGGGGTCTCCAGAGCTGTGTTCTGGTTCTCACGTCAAAGAGCTGGAACAGCGAGGCAAGCTTACTGCAGACGCACGTCTGTACAACGAGACCCGCAGCAGAGCGGCCTCTGCGACAGGCTGCTCAACCGCCCTGTCGAAACTGCTCCCGGCTCACGTCAAGGTCTGCGTGATGCAGACCGGAGGACTCATGAGCCCTGCGGGGTCTGGCGCCCGCGACCCGACCCGATCCTTACGTCCATGAGCGCGGCGTTGATGTAGTTGCTGGACTCCCCGTCGACGGAGATGAGGAAGGGCAGGCAGCGGTCCAGGGGCAGGACGTCCAGGCTGCGGTTCTTGTCGTGGTTGCGGGGCAGCAGCCCCACGCTGCAGTCCTCGGGGCGCACGCGCGGGGTCACGATGTTCAGGGTCTGCGGGCAGCAGGGGAGGGAAGGCCATGCTACATCACTGAAAGGATTCACCCCCCCCCCACCCTCCCAGGTCAGTTAGAACAACATTTGTCATCCATTCACTCTCGCGGTCATTTTCTTGCCAGATCAAATGGAGGTTTTGGTGACTCAGAGGGGGCGACGCCCTCTCCCTCTGCAGTTAGAATGCGAGAGGAATTACAGCAGACAGAGATCAACCAGCTTCCTGGTTTGATCCAGGGAATGCTGCAGTAATTTGTGAACGGCAGAGTGGACCCAGGGAAGCAGGACCAGCAGGTCCGCTGCTCAGCAGAGCTTCTCCTACCTGGAACTCATCCTTGATTTGACTGGAGTTGGTCTGGGGGTCCAGCCTGCTGATGTTGTAGTATATGGCTCTGAACTCACAGACGGGGATAGCAGTGTTTCCACACAGACAGGCCTCCAGAATGGCATCGTGGACAAATACATACTGTTCCTGCAAAAACCAAAGCACAGCCACTCTGTAGCCACATAATATGATTGGAGGGTTTCATCTAGCTGTTTACTTGCTGCGTTTTTGAAACGGGGCTGGGCAGCTGGGTCCAGATCTCCAACAGCACAGATGCACTGTTGCATAAAATCAATTCTGCAGATTCCTGAATTACACAATTATTGAACCCTTTTAATATCACCCATAAGTGCATGGATGTAACACGTCTATGTCCTGCAATAAACACTCCACAAGGAGCCATCTGCCCTGCCCTGTGAGGAACTTCCCTTATTTCACCCCTTCTGTACAGCTTCACAGAATTCACAGAATGTGACGATAAATTCAATTATTGTCAGGCAGGTTTTCATCACGTCCTTTAGTGAAATATTACCATTTAGTTGCAATATATATATAATTACATATATATATATTATTAATTATATATAATAAACCTTCACTAAACTCCTTCAAATCCAGACTCAAAACCTTCTTCTTCAGAAAAGCCTTTACTTAACTGGTTCCATTCTTCACCCCTCTGCTCTTCTTAATACCATCTTCCACGGTCTCCTCTATTGTTATTGTTGTATTGTTGTAATTATAATTGTGTCCTGTCTTGTGAAATTTTCTTATTTATTGTTGTAGTCTTCTTATTTATTGTTATTGTCATCCTGTAAAGCACTTTGAGAAGCCACCTTTAAAGGCGCTATATAAAATAAAGTTTATTATTATTATTATTATTATTATTATTATTATTATAATTACATTAAACACAAAATGACCTGTGATAAGGCTTCCATCTCTGCATAGAAATAACTTGATGTTTTAGATGACAGCCCAGACTGTGGCTTAAACAGAGGCTAAAGGCAGAAAACAGCTATCACAAAATGCATTCTATAATGCAGGTAACTGGCGTGATATAATCTCAAAAGCTGGCCATCATGCTGAAATAGATTTTCACATATTTCTCCTAACAATGCCGTAGGCTTAAGGTTTTGAATGTTAATTGCAGCTCTTTGATCCGCAGTGAATTAAACCCCATCTAGCACTGACCTCCCCTATCCATTACCTTCACTGTGCTCTTCTGTATTTTAAAAGCCTTTTAAAGGATTAATTGCTTTTGGTTGTTTTGCAAAGGATTATTTTTGTAACTGTGCATCTGCCCGAGACACAGTGCCCTATAACTCAACAACCTCAATGCAGAGTACAGCGCTGCCTCTGTTTTGAGATCTCTTTTCCTGTGTAGTGCAGATCAGGGTCACACTCTGACGCATACTTGTATTGTGATTTTGAATGCAAAATCTTACCTCCTTTTCATGCAGACATGTATACACATTATTTCCAACCCTTTAGGAATTAAACACTGTTACAAGCTCATTTACCAATGTCACCTCTTAAATCTTTTCACTACTTGAGGAGCCGTTATATCTGCATGGCAGTGTGAGGTTGCAGCAACCATCACTAGAGCGTCTGTCTTTCTGGCAGATTCACTGTTGCTGTGTCACTCCCAGGCACAGGAGGGTAAAATAGTTTCCCACAGGCACGAGAGCACCCCAAAGAAAACATGCTTATAAATGCCACTGTAATTTAACTACCCAGCCCTTGCTCTTAATTTGGGCTGAGCAGGCACGCGTGTGTGTTGCTGACTGCTGTGAACTGTCACGCTGTGTGAATTTCATTGCTGAGCCGCGGACAGAACGGAGGGCAGCCGAGAGGCGCTAACAAGGAGCTCCGTCTGACACACTGCCGGAGCTGTGAGGCTCCAGAAAGGCAGGAGACTGTGTGTTATTGGCTCTCACCAATTGTGGTGGTGAAATTCTGGTTTAAATATCCTGAAAGAATGTTTATTTAGATTTCATTCCATTCATACCTCTAGTTCATGCAACAGAACCAGAAGTAATAACAGTATAATAAAGAATAACAAAATAGTAGCAAAAAATATATATTTTCTCTTTTCTGCTTTTCAAACTTAAAATGCACAACAGCTGCGCTCCTCTGATGCAGTCTGTCTTACCCTCGAGGAACCTTCAGGTTCTGAATGACCAGCAGCTCAGGTTTCCTTGTGCGCGAGAGCTGTGTGTGGGACAGCCCACGCCCAGCTCACCCACCTCGGTCTGGACCATGTTGACCCTCTGCGACCTCAGCTCGCGGATGCAGTTGAAAATGTCCACCACCCCTTCGTTCTCGGCCATGTCTAGCATAATGTCAACTGCGATGAAGCAGCCTGTCCTGCCGGCTCCGGCGCTGGGAACAGAATATCTGGGAGTCAGGAATGACCGAGAGGAATCCGCCAGTCACGAGTCAGTGGCTCACAGCAAGCTGCGTGCTTGCGGTCTGACTCGGGGACTGTGTGTTATTGCCCCTCGAAATGTCAGAAACGTCAGGGCGTAGGACGAAGCTCAGAGGTGCGAGATGAGAAATGAAGAACAGCATCTCCACCCACATTCACCAAGTCCACAGTGTTCCAGATACCTCTGCTTTAATTTATGAATACTTGTATAGACCCCTCTTAACAGAGGGAGAACATCTGTGAAATAATACTGTCCTATTAAAGAGTAAAGATCAGAGACCTACAGTATGTAATCAGTCTTTGACTTGAGGGTTTACGAACTCAGATATTTCGTCTGAATGGAAGAAAAGGAACAACTGTCTGCAGCTCTAATTTGCTTTTGAAAACCCCTCCGCCTTACTCCCCCCATCCACCCAAAACAAAAAGTTTTGATTTTGATTAAAACTGACATCTAATCGCCTTTTCCTGCAATTCGTCTCCCATCTCCAGCGCAGCTGGACCCTTCCGCAGGGCTCTCCAGCCTGGCCCCCCGCCCCCCTGCCCCCCCCTACCTGCAGTGCGCCACGATGGGGCCGGCGCCAGGCGGGTTGAGGAACTTGACCTGCCGCACGAAGCCCAGCAGGCCGGTGGCGTAGCAGGGCACTCCGTGGTCCGGCCAGCTGGTGAAGTGGAACTGGCGGATCTCTCGGATTTCATGGTGCCCCTTCTGGAAAGGGAGGGGAAAATGTGGTCGTGAAGAAGGGACAGTCGGCACGATCCAGCAGGATTCACCTGCTTATCGCCCAGGAAAAACGCGCTCGACTTAACCCTGACAGCTCATACAGCAAGGAAGGGTTTTGATTTCCTGTTCAATACTGAAATTGTTAGAATATTTTATCAATATCGGAAGTCAGTAATACACATCATAAAGGTTTCAACAGAGTGGAAAACATCCCTCCATTTTCAAACAGGTGCAATGACATATCTGTTTTCTTTATTATACTGCCTGAAAGCGGCATACGGACTCTCTGTGTGTAAACTACCTTTTGAGCACGTCAGGAATAAGACTGTAAAGCAGCCGCTTGGAGAAGTGCCACCATTAACTGAGAGCTTCTCCCAGTGCTACCAGCCACTTCACTCTCTCACAGTAACTCCTTAATTGCAATTTGGGGTTCTGAAATGTAATCCCTCCTGTCTCTGCTGATATGCCAAGGAACTGTAAAATAATTTCCTACAGATTTATGGTTTTGTGTGGATGACAGTACAGTAACTGAGAGCTGTATGATTGAGTAAAGTGCTTGTTCAGCTGGAGAAGTATTTCTGCTTATCTTTTGGAACAAATTCACTACAGATGAAATGCAACATCCCTCTAGCTGTAAATCCTTGTACCTGAGCACTCTTTAATATTACTTTTGGGTCCATGTTTTATTTTTCAATGTATGGATATGTCCACACAGCACACTCCAGAGGTTACGACTCCCCAATTCCTCAGTTTCGAATGGTATAACCGAGTCGATCTGTTGTGCTGTATAATGGGGGTTTCAGATTTAATTAGACCTCATGCAGCTGCTGTGCAATGAGGTGAAGGGTCAGGAGAGCGGTGCAGAATTGGAGAAAACACCTAATTTACAGGATATGTGGACTCTTGAGACAAAATGGAAATCGTTAATGTGTTGGGAGTGAGTCACCCGTGTTCATAATTAATAGATTGTAGGATGCACCCTAATTAAATGTTATATATAGAAATAAATACCTACAGTAAAACTCCAACTTAGCCAAATGAAATGAAATTTAATTTCCAAATGAAATATGATATTTGAAAATAACACCTTCTGTGATATCTTTTTACCTTTGTTTTTTCTTACATATCCCTATATGACCACTCACTACAGTTCTGAGGTGGGTTAGAAAACCAGCTCATTGGAGCGGAAGACACATAACGTTCAAGTAGCTATGACAAGAAAAATGACTGGTTTCTTTCACTGTCATCCAGAACGATACCTGTGTTTATGATCTGTAAACCCATTAAGAGAACTTCTCAATTCAGATGTTTAAATGTTTTATGATCATTGCAAAACATCATGCATGGCACAGAAGGCATTACTGTACATATGAATCACTTTCTTTAAGGCTCCAAGAGTGCACGCCACTGTACTGTATCTTCATCTTGCACAGTAACCACTGAGTGGAAATGTTCCTTCTCCCTTGTCCCTGGACCTGGTCTGTACCCTGCCGCCTGCTCAACACACAGGATCTTACCTTCTGCACAGTGAAGGTTCGAATCACATACTCTGCCAGGGGCTCGGTCTCGATGAGAGCCACTTTAATATCACCATAGACCTCTGTGTCATCTGGCCAGTATCTGACACACTTGACCTGTGCAGGAGAGATGAATGTATACTTCTAGAGGATATCTGACAAGTACAACTGGTTATTGACAAGACAAAATCTGATTTCTGTAACAAAGGTAGGCACACTTAGTGCTTTAATTTGTATATTAGATAGGGATGTTTATGAATAAACCTTCTAAATAGTGGGTCCATGCAGTTATCTGAACTGTATCACATGCACATCAATTCCATGGCTGGTTTCTGCGAACTCAGAGGAGTAAGTCCCAGCATTCCTTGAACGGCCGATCACACAGCCCCAGGCAGCTCTCGTCCACAGTGGGGGATGCCCCCATAAAGCCAACCTACCCTGCCGACCTCCACCAGGTTAGTCACCATGACAATGCTGCTGGAGTTCTCCTGCCAAATCATCCTCCAGAAGTCTCTCACAGTTTCCTGCATGGGGCCTTAAAGAGCAAAAGAGGAAACGGTGTGAAACAGAAATGTGTTCTCATACAGAGCCCTGCATACCTAAGCATCTCGGAACACTCTCCAACAATACAAAACAAGGCATGTGCAAGCACAAACCCAGGTGCAGTTACATCTAGAAGGCACATCTAAAAAGTATTTAATCTACTTTTAAAACAGCCTGGTGTCCTGGAGTTTCTGATTCCAACTCTCTCAGTGCTGTTCTGAGAGGCGTCGCCGTGCTCTTCCAGGTTTGTGGTTCGGATGCAGGAGAACCACGTTGGGATCGTGCGATATCTGCGAGATGGCACAGAGCCCAGTGCTGCTCCACTGAGTCATAAATGACCCCCCGCCGGACAGAGCCTACAGCTCTCTAAGTGAAACCTGGTCTGGTAACGGGGCTTCCCTGCGGCCGCAATTTCATGCCTCTGATTGCTTTCTTTTCCCTGCCCCTCCCTCCCCTTTTCCATTTACCTTGTGTAGCGATGTAATGTCTTGGTCTGTGATAACCCTAAAAGGAAAAGCAACAAGAGAACAGAAACACTGACGTGAAACTACTTCCTGATCATTAGTCTTTGTCCTAAAAGGCAGATGTTGTCTTTGACCTGCCTACATAAAAGTGGTTTACAGTAAACTTGTTTATTTCTTCTATTCTGCCTTCGAAACACCAGAGGGTTATTTAATGTATTGTTTTTAGGAAAGTCATGAACAGACAACAGCACCTCACGCAAAGAGAGAAACATTCTCAAGAGGAAAATGAACAATGGATCAAACTGCTTAGGCAAACTGTCTCAAGTCTTTCTCTTGTACCCCGACACTGAAGCAGCATTCCTGTCGCCTATAGAGGAGCTGCTGTGTTTTGAGTGTCTTTGATCTGTCAAGGCACTGCAGTCCTGCTCTCACACTAGTGTACGATACTCTCCTTTTGAGTCCCAGTGCTGTAGCTTCAGTGAAAAGCCCATGGAAAGACCAGGCGTCCCGAGAAGGGACACTGGCTCCTGGAAACAGAGGACTGGCTGGAGGGGCATGCTCACATCAATGTAGTTGGCGTTGATGTAATCCGAGTGCAGGTCTCCGTCCAACAGCTGCAGCCTGACACGAGTGTGGTCATCTGAAACACAGAGAGGGACAGACCTTCTTCAGATCCCGACACAAGCAGCACCACTGGTTCCATGAGTCTTCCATGAAGCTTTCTGTGAGCTAGTTTCCACACACTGAACAAGCACGGGTCTGGTGTAATTTCATACATGAACAGTCGTCACAGATTGCCAGGAGCTATGTAAGTATATAACACACTTAGTCTTAATGCTTGATTGAATTAATGGCATTTCCAGTCACGTTCCTCTTCCACGAGTGTATGAGCCATTAGGCTCAATACACACAAACTAATACACAGTCCCCTCTACTCTCCTCTCCCAGTAATTGAGTATGTTATTTGGGGCTGTAAAGTGGAAGGGACTTGGTAATGAGGTAATGTTTAAAAGGATCAATCTTCCACACTCTGCCAGTGGGTGACATTTCCTTTCATCTTCCTGAAATTCAAAGGCATGGCTGCCGCCCTCCTAGTTAGATGAGATGTGCTCACTAAAGCCCAACCATGATTCTGCTCAGCAGAGTTACTTCATTTTTCTCACCGAACTGTTACACTCAACTAAGACTTCCATGCTTCCTATTAATTCACTCATTAAGACGCTTTAAAACGGATCCCTTTCTTCAGAGGGCTTTTCAACACTGTCCTATCCTCAGAGCTTTGTTAAAAGCAGTTAATGAAAGCCAAAAGAAATTAATTTGGGAATACTTTAGATTAGGGGCTGCAAATTCCATCTATAAATAGAATATAAAGTCTTCATAAACTGTAACTTAATATCATATCATTAATAAATTGTTAATAATCTGATAGAAATTGGTGCCTCCTCCTGGTTAGTTACAAGTTAATTAAAATCCCTTTGCTCTCAAACATGAATGCATTATTAATGGAAATTTGAATGTACTGTAAATATCTTTTGTCTGTTACACATTCAGAAAACATCACTCGGAACCCCTAAACGAAAGCATATATCGTAAATGGTTACCTAGCCTGCTGGTTCTACGGCACTCAAACACACTCACGCCCATCCATCGTGACTCCCGATCCCAGACACTTCTGCCAGTGTTTGGCAGCTCCAGGCATTGTGAAGAGCTGGTCAGGGGAGGAAGCTTGCACTTCGAAACAGAGCTAATCTATTGTCAACTTCCTGTGCCTCTTGCATCAGCCCGAGCCTCTTCGCCTCGGTCTCCTCGAGCCCCGCGCCCCTTTGTCAGGTGTGGGAATGTGGCTGAGAACTTGAACGGGCTTTTTCTGCTGTGCCCTGAACTCTGACTGGGAGATTGAGGCACTGACCCTCATGAGCAGTGCCCCCCAGGCATGGGCAGGCATTGCTTTGGGAAGTAAAAGCACTATGTTTCTTTTCTTCGCCGAAGAGCAGCTCCAGGCCGATCATCACAGTGAGGTGCGATTGGACCTGGCTCCAGCCCTTCTGACAAGGCCATTGGAATGCTTTCTGGCTGCTGAGGCCCCAGCTCTGGGAGCTCAGAGAGTCCTCCACCCCATCCCCTGCACTTAGCAGTAAGAATGCACAGGCAGCCCTGCTCTGGGTCAAAGCCTGGCTTACAAAGATGTAATTTCTCCTGTATTGAACTGTTTTGGCTTCTTTTCTAGCTCCTATTGAATTTCCGTAACTGTTTAAGACAGGTGGTGTACCAGAACAGCTGACTGCGCCAACCTCCACAATTAAGTCCCAAGTGAATTCTTCTTGGTGGAAACTAGTGATTACCTGGCCATGATCATCCAACATTTAGGAACTCCAGAGCTTCTCCACCTGATGTAGTTTCTGTCATGGAGGCCAGCAGGCTCTTTGACGGTTTAATTCCACGGGTCTTCACTTCAGTTAACTAATTGAACTTAACTTCAGTAAAAAGTCATTTTGGATTGGAGCTGCCTGTCCCGAATCAAGTTTTCCAGTCCTGAGCCTGGGTTTCAAACAGAGGTCACCATGCATGGCTGCTGTTTATCTCACAGGGAGTCAGAACTTCAGCTCACAGATATTGCAGTGCCATCTTGTATGAAATACATTTCCAGCTGTACGTTCATGTAAATGCTGGCTAGAGGACCCTTTTACAGCCCAGAAGAAATTAACTACACTACAGGGCTCTCACAATTCCCCTGCACATTGCTGTGCACATGTACTTTCAAAGGAGATAAGGAGGCTCTTAGGATCTTCCAGGTGCTTCAGAAGGAAGACGAAAACCTAAAGTGACAGGCGCTTTGTACGACAGCTACAACAGAAATAACTTATAAATAAATCCAGAGGAGAGGTTTAAACATCCAGTGCACTGCCTGCAGCTCTGGAATCTGCAGCTGATTCCTGTTCTTCTGATGTGGTAGTGTTGGCCAATAATGTTGCTTATTTTGGTAGCAGAGTCTGCTGAATTATGAATGACCATATGGGAGGTTTTGTTTACACAGAGTGCAAAAACACTCCAGGAATGCAATGGGACAGATGTCTTTAAATCCACAATACGTCAGCTGTTTTTATCTCCCTTCCTTCCTTCATAACTTCAAAAATACAGATCAAAGAGTCAGGTAGCAGAGGGCAGGATGGTTAGCGCTCTTATAGTATAGCTCTGGGGTATCTTCTGTGTATCCCTGTGTCCTTATGGCTTTTCTCCAGGTACTCTGGTTTCCTCCCACCTTCTAATGACCTGCTGCCTGCTTAACGTGTGTCTCTCCGTTGTCCCTGTGTGTGTTACGCCATGGACAGGCGTCCCTATCCAGTGTGTAGGCCTGCCTTGACCCCTGTGCTTCTGAATGGACTCTGTTCAATGGTACTGATTTGCCTGGTCACCACTAGGTGATTTTTTTTCGTTCCGATAACAGTCAACACTTCCATCTCCATGTGGCAGGAACATTGTTATCACAACACGATCCAAATTTCTCTTTAAAATTAACTTGAACAAGATAAAACTTCCATACGAGCCCCCTGACCCCGCCCCCCAGCCAGGCGTCAGGCGGCTGTGCTCACAGGCGATGATGTTGCCATATCTGTTCTTGTTGTGGTTCTCATCTTTCTTTGCTGTGTCCCAGGGGGCCGTCTGTCCCTCGGCGAGGCCCTGTGGAGCCAAAACAGAGAGTCTGAAGCTCCTTCAGCTGAAGAAGACACATGCAGGACAGCCCCTGTAAGAGAACCACTGTGATTTCTGCAATCTAAGTGCTAAACGAGACATAAACACAAAACCATTTGCAGTAGGTCAGCACATGATAGAAGGTGTTATGTCAACACTGCACACTGGGAGGCTAAATGACTAATTCAACAAAATGTTAAGTGCAGGAGAATCACAGGCGCACCCACCGAGAACATGCTGAGCCACATCCCTTCCTCATACATCCAACAGGCTTTCTGGTCAACATCCTTGCAGCTCAGGTTACTGGTTACTGCCTCTCCTCTGATGATTAACGTCTCCAGCTATTTTCAGCAGCACACCTGCACTCACTAATACTAAGGCATTCGGCAATGTGCAGTTTTAATGCAAAGAAGAACTGCCTAGACATACTGTAAGGTAGACATGAGACACTGTCCAAGAGCCACAAGGCAAGCTCTGTCATGTTCTAAGACTACACAGCCCAACACTGAGGAACTGGGAAACAGACCCACTCCCTAAAGGCCAGTCCTGGGGAACCCCAGTCCTTCAACAGTTACGTGTGCCTTCAGATCAGCTTAATCTTGACCACCTGAAAGAGCTGCTGTTATAAGTCAGAGAGAGCCGGGCTGCTCGTCCCCAGGACTGGAGCTGGAGACTGCTGCAATGGCAGAACTACATTCCATATTCACTACGTTAAGACAGCCGACACTATTGAAGTGTCACTCTTTTATGAATTGATTTAGTATGCCTGCTACTCTAATTGTACAAGTTCAGAAGAAGAAAAAGCAGGGCACATCTGTCAGCGGTGTCTACTTGAATCTTAGTTGTCCTTTAAAGAAACCTGGATTCATTGCCAATACTACATTCACAGATCCCAATCCGGCAAGAGGGTCTCTGATCTTTTACACAGCATCTACTTCTGACCAGATATCTCTAAAGTGATATTCAAGCTGTACCCAGAGAAGATTTCAACTTCTGATCATTAATAAGGTTGATTTGATGCAAAAAGTCTGATTTAAAACTGATTTTCTCCACATTTGCAGATATTTTAAATCCTTAGCAAGTTTTTTCTATGAATAAATATATAAAGGCAGATGCATTCGTGAAGAAAGACAGATGGACAGAACGATATTTGCCGACAAAAAAAAAAATCGCAGAGCTACAGTACAATAGGCTGATCGATACTTGGACTGACAGATGCCAAGATGATAAATCGGCCAACCAACCAAAGCTTATTCTAAGCTCTGAAAAGGCTGACAGTCTTGCAGCTGGTACAGCAGGCTGGTGAAATCTCTAGCTCTTAAGAGCTTAGGCCCAGGAGGATATTCAATCATCCTGGTGCAGAAATCTGGAGCTGAAGAAAGGGCTCCTGCTTTCTCCTGACCCTGCTGTAGTAGAGGAGTGCAGGCACAGTATGGGCTTTAATTGGTATGCTGGAGAGTAAAGAAGTTTAAGCCCTGCAAAGTCAAAGAATGTAAGAAAAAACAATCCTATATCATCCTCTTCCTTTTAACTGTTTAATTTATTAAAGAGGTTAACTGGCCCAGGCTTAGCACGGTGCCGAGCACGCAGTCACCATGTGTGTGGGCAGCCTGTAAACGATCATGAAAGAAAAGAGGGATAAATAAAAGCCAGAATGAGGAAAGGAGTTTGTGGAAGCAGATCTTATAGCAGCAGGCATGCTGTGAGCTGAAAGGAAGCATGAGAACATAATGATCAAAGGAAGAAGATGGAGGAAACCTTAAATACAAATGACTCATTGTGTATCCCCCCTAGATCAAAAAGTGGTGCCTATTCTGTTGGTTGGCTAATGAAATGCCTCTGGTTAGTGTTGTGTTTTGGAATTTTCTCTTTGTAATGCTGAAGAACAGCGGATGTTTGTTTTCTTCCACAGTGCTGTGTCTGCATGTACAATACATCAATACAGAATAGTGGCTGCAGAAGGCAGCCTGAAGGACATTAGATGTTCTTCCCAAATGAACAAGCTTTGTTGCATAATTGCTATTTGACCATTAGTCTTCTTTTAAGGATTCCCTGGCTACTCGTTACTCGTCATGGCACACGGCACTGGCTGGACATGGAAATGGCAGGAGCTGCTGACAAAGTGCTGCTCAACACGACCTTGATTATGTCTCCACCAGGGGATTCGCCCGCTCGGCAAGCGGCATCAAACTTGGGCCTTGTCAACATTTCCACTATCGATACCCACAGAAAGGAGAAACGTTTACTTATCGCTTCCACTGCGGAACGAGACAGGAAGAGACGGAGGCGCCATGTGCAATTAGGCTCCTCAAACTCCCAAGTCATCAGAATCGAAAGGTTGAAGTGGAAAAAGCTTTAAATTCAAAAAGGAAAACAAAAAGCCCTTAACAGAATCTCTTTCATCTCAAAGCTGTTTTTTTTGTTGTTAGCAATTAATAATCAGTGGGAAAACGGAGAAAACAAGCCGCCCACTCGGAGTCCCAGCGCCGCTCCCGGGCCCAGCGAGGAAGAAGCAGGCGGAGGCTCTCCCCTGGGAGGAAGAGGAGCAGCAGAGGCTCTCCCACACCACGCGCGGCCTGTGGATCGAACCTGCCGCGAGTGACTGATGGAGAGCAGCGCTGATTAAGCACGTTTAAAGGTGCACGGGTGGGAAGGTGTCCTCTATGGGACAGAGGGCAGCACCCAGACAGAAGAGCCTGCTATGGCATTTCGTCTCCCTGGCAACCGCACCGTATGTGCACACGCTCACGCACACGCAAGCTGCGCCCACCTCCTCTGACGCAGCACAGCAGGATCAGCGTTAAGACCAGAGAGCGTCACAGCCTTCTGGAGAAGTTAGCCATACTGTACATCCATGCTAATTACTCCAGCTGCTCATGTAAGCCCAGCAGGGCACTATTCTCCCTTCTCCACGTCGAGCAAAAGAAATCCAGAATGCACTGATTCTGAAAGTCTGGAGATTGAGATCAGTGCACTTCATTCCCGCACTAAAATAAACACAAGACCAGAGCAGCAGTAAAACCTGAACATGGTGAAAATCCGACCTGGCACAAAGTAATGCACTTCAGCAACTGAAAGACAAAGGAAGGGTCTCAACAAAGTACAAGATGCAGGAGGGATGGGAGTTATCTGCATGTGGTACATACTGTTTTGCCACAGCCATATCCACAAACTGGTAGCCTCCACCCATTCCCCAGCTATTACTGAACCCCCCAGAGCGTGTAAGCATCTAAATTTCAGATGTACTGGCAGATGTCATGCCATGTCATGCCATAAGCAAATAGCGTGTCAGCTGCAAGCTTGGATGGGGTGCAGTGCGGCCCCCATGTGCAGGATAGCAGTGGGGGCTCCAGGCCTCTCTGCTCCTACTCAACAGGTGTGAGCAGAAAGGCTCAGTCCTGGCGCTGTCACTGAGCACCGGGGCTGGGGCTGGCATTGCTAATAGATGGAGTTTAAAACTGCACTTTACAGAGGAGGAGTAGGAGGAGGAGAGATACAAATATACTGTTTTCCTATGTGTGTGGAACTCACTCTCTGCGTTTCTAGATCCGTCTCCCTTGTGTGCCCCGTGACTCTCTCTGCTCAGCCACTCTTTTAGACCTGGCTGTGGATTATGATAAAAGAGAGGCCCGACAACATTCTCACTGGGAAGGAAAAAGACAATTTCTTCAGCCTGGACTCATCAAAGGAGCTCCTGACTCTCTTGTCTTGCAGGCACTGGAAGACAGGGCTCATTATTAAGCCTTGTAATTTCCTGTCTGTGACCCTCCCCCACCACCAGTTTCCCTGCTCCTGATCTCCAAGGTGCTCTAACGCTCGTCTCTGTGGGTGTCTCTGCTCGGCAAGCTGTCTACTAGTTGAATAAATGGCCTCTGCAATGCAAATGCATCTTAAGACTGCACTTTTGTAGAATTAGTATTCATGCTTATAAAGAGACGAACATTAAAAAACCATTAAACTGGCTTGTCTATGGAATAAAATAATGAAGCAGCAGACCATTACAAAAAGGCTAGGCTCTTTTTTTGTTCTTGTGTTTAACATTCTTTGTCATTTAGAATGTCTCCACCTGTCTGTGACTTTGAAGGTACAGAATCTTGTTCGATCGCCTTTATGCATCGTCAAATTGTAAAAGAGGAAGCAAAATGTGTCCGGGACAGCAATGGATACTTCACTTGGCTGCTCATACACTGTAGGAAGCACAGTGGAAATGAGCATTACCGACAAATGTAATAGAAAAGCAAACAACAAAACCTTCAAAATGGCTTGCAAAACACTCTTATTTCTGTCTTGAAGTGGTGGATGCATCCCCACGAACCTGCTCTTGAATATCATCCCTCTCTGAATCATGTCCCCGAAGAACAGCATCAGTGCCGCTGTGGCAGCACAGAGCTACAGCTTGTCTTTGAAAAATAATGAAGACAATAAAAAACCTGCAAACCAACGTAGCTGCAGAAGTAGGAAATCCCATCAGAACTTTATTTCTTTAAAGGCAGGATCTTGAACAAGATGGACTTATTTGAATACAAATTCTCATATGGAAAACCTATCAATATTAATGTTGTTTTTTGTAAGTATTCTATAAATATTTTATAAGCCTGCAATCTCTATAGTGTCTCTGGAAAAAGAAAAACTAAAAGCAAACGGTTAAATTTAATCTCTACACAAAAATGGAAAAATGAATATGATTGGGGAATGGAGGTCACACATTTGAATAAAAGGGCTTGAACTTGAAACTGTATTAACTGCAAATGTTTTATTATTTATGAGTGGATTTTAGATTCATAACAAGTGCAAAATTGGTTTCAAACTTAAAATGTTCCTCTTCTGATTGCCGATACACACATACGGCAACAGTTTCAAGACAAACAATCGTCTCTTGCGGTAAGACATATAAATAAAAAAAATAAAAATAAATGAGAGCTTCTGGTGTCCAAGAACAACTGTAGCCTGGCTGCTCGGTCTCAGTTGATAGATATCGACACAGTGAGCGACCCCTTGCCCTCCTCAGAGTAAACAGGTGGGACAGGCGGCTGCAGTGGACTGGCGATCAGTCATCCTGCACCGCACAGCCGGGTAGCCAGGAGACACTTCCATGCCCACGCACCCATGCTTTTCCAATAATGCACTGAGCCACGGACCGTGGGAACACCAGCGCAGTTATTTCGCAGATGATCCCCTTGAAATCCCGGGAAAGGCGATAAATAAAAAAGAATGTTGTGGGGCAATTTTGGTAAGTGTGCATGAAATCCATTACCTCGTACCATTTTAAGCACAGGAAAACAGGAAAAACCAGGGAATTCCCACTTGCCAGTGTGTTTTCCAGGGGAATGCGGAAACATGGTCTTGCCTCCCAGCTGCGCCTTGCCCCACCCACGTCCCCGTGCCAGAACCGCCGCAAAGCGCAACTTTGCTCAGCTCGATGTGATGCGCTTGCAGCAGGCCAGCTCTGGGCAGTAGAGGAGAAAGCAGTACTAACCATTCCTACCTCATACTCCTCCTTGAACCCGTAGCCTTGGCCACACTTCATCTGCGTGATGTGCTGGAGCAGGTCTGCCACGCGGATGGCAGGCTGGAACTGCCCGGCCTGGTAGGACATCTCCACCGACTCGCAGCCCCCATAGGGGTAGGTCTGGATGGTCAGCGTGGGCTGGGGCATCTCCCCGTGGCCGCTGTCTGCGGGGGGCGGGCATGGAGAGAGGAGGCCGTCAGAGAGGCATCGCGCTAAAGGTCCATCAATATATAGGCTCATAACACACTTCTAAATACAACGGCATGCATTTTCAAAATGTCACTGCATAGATGGCTGTGACCTCCAAACTGAGATCTGTCAGGAGTGGTTCTGTTCTGTGCACCCCTCCTGCTTGACAGATCACCAGGGGTCCCAGGCAGAGCTCCAGGATACATGGCTAAAATAATCTGACAGTGTGAACTGTGCAGAGGAACAGGGTGGAAACAACATGCTCACAGTAGTGAGCTCCTGGGCAATAAACTGGAAGCTGGGGTATCGGATCTTTAACCCAGTGGTGGGAACCTGCGGACTGTCTGCATGCTTCCAAAACAGTGTTCTTAAAGAACACACAGCAAATTGATGCCCCTTTGCAAAACTTTGTTGGAATTGACTTCCACATAGATTATAATTGCAAGAGCTGAGGAAGCTGTTTATGAAGGGTAATCTGGGCACTGGTAAGAAACATTGAGCTAAACCGCAGAGCAGCTCTCTGTATTACACACATTATCCACATAAAGCACCGTGCAAGTGTGGAAGGTTTTTTTTATTAACGTTGCTATTTGTGTCTTAATTACCTTGAAAGTTCATTACACACTTCAAGTGATTCTATGCGAAAGTCTAATCCACTCCAAATACTTCCTGCCACAACAACTCTAATGAAATATGAGTAATTTGCCATGGTGTGTTCAGGCTGCTATCAGATTCAAGCGGGGGGGGAGGCTCTCAGACTGGGGAGAATGCCGGCGGAGTCAATTTATTGCACAAGAAACAGCGATTTTGCTTCTGTTTTCCACACAAAGCCATCTGAGGCTCCCTGCACAGAGAGCGCAGGCCAATAACGACACCATCAGAAAGGAAAGGAAAAGACGACCACGGCTTCTCCCGTTTGTCTGTGACACTTCACACATAAATGTAGCAGTACAGGTTAATCAAACTGCACCACCTACACCAACACTGAATATGTTTACTTACTGTACTCTCCCACAGTCTGGGATATTCAGGAAATCAGGGCTTTATGGGCAATAGATGTAAGAAACAACATCTTCCACACTGTATCAACCACACAGTTAAGTACGTATAAAACCATATACCTACTATATTAATAACCTTACCCAAAGACTGCAATTACCTGAACATCCCCATCACATATTGGAGAATATAGTGTTATTAAAATGTACCACTTTCATTTTTGAAATGCCCAATGCTCCAATAAGCTGTTGGTTGTACAGTATGTAGTCGGAGGCTTTATTGTCTCAATCAATAATATTCGCTTCTGGTTGGGAACAGGCAAAGCCCTGCAGGTCTGACAGGAAAAAAATCCTGTATGGTCCCAGAACTGGAAACAGTCATTTAGGTCAATGAAGTCAGTAACAGATGCAGTTGGCTAACTATTAAAAAGTCTAGGCAGAAGGAAAGCCAGAGGACACCCGCCCTGTACCCCGAGCGAGTTTCACTGGCCCAGACCGAGGCCTGAGTGCAGACTATTGACCTGAGAGATCAGGTCTCACCAGCGGCCCTGGGGCTGCTCAGCTTTCTCCATCTACTGCTGTCGAGACCCCATCACCCGACCCGAAGATCAGCTCTGTGCTCATTCATTATTCAGTTGTTTTTCTCTTTTGTTGCCAGAGAAACTTTCAGAGTGGCAACCCAAGGGGTATATTAGGTTGTAAATATTACCAAGAACAGGCCAAGCATTAGCCGTTGAAATATTAGGCTATAATGCTTCAGGGCAAGGACGAAGGTCAGAGACGTGTTTAACCACAGAGCACCACAGACCATCCTGTGTATGTATATATAGCCCTGTTTCAAAAAGCAGTGCAGATAAAAACATAGATTACACAATATTAATGTGATTTGTTGTCCTTTGTATCAATCTTTAAAATGGCTATTTTATTTATACATTCTAGAGTATACACAGCAGGTGACAGGGTAATAAATCATCTTATCAGTGGAGAAGAGAACAACAAAGAACAGAGTCCACGCAGCTGTCAGTCAAACAGTGAGCTGTCAACGGTACCAGGCCAGAGCATGCACTAGCAGCTGAAATGTGAAACGCTGGAAGTGACAGCTTCAACCCGAGCTCCACTTTTCCCTCTGTGTAACAGAGGATAGAGCCGTCTGCTCTGCCAACAGTGCAAGGTGTGAGTACGTGGCGGATTACAGGATGCAGTCCCTGCAGGGACTGCGCCTCAGTCACTTTCAAAGACGCAAAGAGACAGGGGTTCTAGCCGATGCTTTTTGGGCTATACTCAGACAGAGATTAGACTTACCAATAACAAGCACTCTCACTGTGAAAAAGATCACAGCTCTTCGATAAGTTCGAGAAACTACAATCATGTGACGGCGACAGTGTGAAGTGCACAAACGACACTCATGCGAGCCGTAGTTTTCATTCCTTTCTACCCACGGTCCTATGAGGCCTGCCATGGCTGGACCAGGGTGAGTTTATCTGTGTTTGCAACCCTCAGTGAAGACCAGGGTGCTAATGGCAGTGTGGAGCACAAGGGCATTCACTCAAACTGAGCAAAGACAGCTCCTCACGACAGCTTACTGAGACGATCCCACAGGGATCGCATATGTTTGCATTTCAAAGGTGTTGCTCACATGGCTAATGGAATGGAGGCCAAAGCATGCAAATATAATTTACTAGCTGAATACAGCACTTATTTATAATAACCTCCTTATTAAAGCAATGCTCTCTACCAGCTATTGTGTAAGGCTGAGAGACATATTTAGCACTGGAATTGCATTAAGCTCAATTATCAGTGCTGCTGCATTATCGCTAAACAACGTAGCTCCCTACCATTAACAACAATTAGTCTCCATGCTGAAATACATTTGACAGCTCTTTGTATGGAAGAAGGTAATAACATTTTAAATTACGTTAAAATGTGCCTCCATTACATACAATAAGCATATGATTAAAAGGCTTCCTTTATAATGGGTTGTATTTTCCTACAGTATGTGCGAGAACAATATATTGCTCCTTTTAAGTTCATATCCCTGGATTAATCATGACTGCTTTTTTTTTTTAAAAGAAGGTGCCACATTTGGTCTCTAACAGGTGGGAGATGGGAAATTAAAATATCCTTAATCAAATATCAAGCCTCATTTCATAAAAGTCATAAAAGCTGACGTGTAGTTCTGTTCTTGAGCTCTGAGAAATGTTGGGAATGTTACCCAGAACATGGAGACCAGTCAGTGTTCGCCTGGATTGTTGTTCCTCATGCCAACTGATCATTTAGTCGGCTGGTCGAAACAAAATTCCTACCCAGGTGGGCATAAGCCTTGCTTATAAGAGACAGAAACATGCAGGTTTGTAAGAGTGGAATCTGGCCAGTCCAGGTCTTCAACTCCCGTTATTCTTGCCCCAGGTAAAAAAGTTAACTTCTTAGGAGCTAGTAAGACCCCGGGCCTCACTACAGACTTCCGATCTAATCACAGGAGGACAGTGACCTCATTCCTTCGGTCACAAAGGAGCTGTGTCCAGTCCTCAGCAGCTTTAATAGAAATGCCTCTCTCTCTAACTGTTTCTCTAGCTCTTTGTGTATTTGCTCTGGCCCTCTTGGTCAGTTTCTCTCTCTCAGCTTCTTTCTGTCTCTGTCCATACCTGCCTCTCTCTCGCTCCAGTTCAGTGTGCCTGCAGCTCTCTCTCTCGAGACGTCTCTCAGAGAGCTCTGGTGCTGATTGCAGCTCAGATCAAAGTTACGAGAGTAAAGAACAGAATTAGGTTTGAGTAAAGATGCACTTGTGCATTAAGTGAGTGGAATTCATCAGCAGGGCTGTTTTCCATCGGGAGGAAATGGCAGCACATGCAACTGAAAGGGGATCTTAAGGAACTTGTAAAATAAAAGCACCCATTCTTTACTTTAAGGGCTGGTACTGAGAGTTTCCGAACAGATCAAGGGTAACAACCACATAATGATAAGGAATAAATTACTGTAATTTAATAATATACTCTGCTCAGCTATTATACTCAATAATGTCAGGTACTGGAGATCTCATTGTAGGAAGACTCATTGTGATCACTTGTGCGGTCACTGCTGTCAGATAGCACTCAATAACTGACAATATCCTGCCGTCATTTATCAAGTGCCATGTGCACAGGGCACAGGTGTCAAAGGACCGCTTTACTCCCCTCTTTCACAAAAATGTGCCTTTTTGCACTGTAGAAAAACTGACCTTAGAACAACAACAGAAGCTAATTTAAAGCTGGCGGTGAAAATGGTATTGTAAAGGAACCCTGCTTTTATAAAGAACACCCAGTGGTAAAAGGGAAGGACCGGGAAAGGAAAGTTTTAGACTCAGTGTATATATTTTTACTCAGCACTGCAGGAGCAGTGTGGAGTCAGAATGAATGAGTAGAGCAAATTATTGACTGAGAAACAAGATGATTATGGCATGTAGTACAGGCAATTTACGCAGGTCTTACAGTACAAATGTACTACAAGAATCAATAAACGTTTCAAACAAGAGTGAGCGATATGCTGTGTTGTTTGACAGTGCCTTACACAATTCAGGTCTGTTTGCAAAACACAAAGCTATTCCCCATGTGGCTAAACTGGTGTGTCAGCAGGGCATTAAAAGCAATCCTTTCTGTCAGCGGCATCACGTGCCCATGCTGAGAAGGCCCTCTCACATGCCGGCTGCAGGAATCAGCACCGTCCCTTCAGGGAGATTATTTCTGGTCACCTAAAGACATCAAAGCCGTCGTGTAGGACAACAACCAGAGTTTAACTGAAAAGCCACTAGGGGTGAAGCTGCAGAGGCAGCACAATAACCTTACAGTCCAGGGCTGTAGAGCACCGTGACACTGCCTGGGGGAGGAGGAGGAAGACTGTCTGTCTCCACGATTAGCACCACATGGTGTTCCTGGCATTTTAATGAAGCTGAACGCAAAGTCATTTAAGAGATCACACACACATACACCTCAAGGCCTTGTTCCATCAAACAGAAGACGTTAATATTTCTGCATTAAAATCAAAACTGTTAAAATGTCACCCTCGCTTTCAAGATCTCAATTCTAATCACATCTCTTACATGCAATTAGAGTTCATTAAGATTATGGATGCGTTTTTTACGTACTACAGTGCTAATGGCACTTTTCAATTTCCTGGAACACAGATAATACAGCAGGAGTAGAATGCTGAAAGCAAATTAAGATGCTATTATTAACAAAGAATTTACATATCCCTAAACTGCTGAGTGTGTTTCATTTTGGGAGTGACTTCCATTGTGTTGTTACAAACAGTGAAACATTTGTATCATCGCAATAACTTTACTATATTTGCCTATTTTTTTTATTTCTTGCTACTGTAAGATAAATTAATTTACTCCTTAAAGAACAGTGAAGCATAATTGATTTTTTAATTATCATGATGTTAAAGCCACTCTCCAGAATGTGTGTAAATGAAAGAAGGCAGTCAGGCTCACCTAAAGATGACACTGGGGGAACAGGGTCCGAGGTCACTGGAGGGGCAGCCACAGGCAGGAAGACAGAAGTTAGTGTTTGCTGCTTGACCGGACTGTCTATAACCACAGACAGGAGATGAACACAGTTTTCAGACAAAACCAAAATAACCATCTGTTCGGTTTTTCGTGAAATGACTAACTTCACGCTACCAGTCTCTTTAAATAAGAAATAAATACTTTTTATGAAGAAGGATGTCTGTAGTCAGCCTTCAGCAGTGGCTAAATCCAGCTCTGTTCTCCTACTGTAAACCAAGACATCTCTAAGGTTATAAGGTTACTCAAAGCAGGCATGCTGTACCTGAGTAGTAGGAATTCAAGAGGCTTTTGCTTTGGAGAGTTTTGCTCTGCATAGAAAAGGAGCGGGAAGGGGGGGTGGCTGGGGAGAAGAGATACAAGGAGCGTTTAGGAATCAACACAGAATGGCAGGCACCAAAAACAACGCCGGGACAGACACACAGAAGCCGTGACGTGTCTCAGTGATACAACCACAGAGAGCAGCGAGAGGTCAGACACCCCCCCCCAGAGATCAGACACGTCCCCCCAGGGGTCAGGCATGAACCCCCAAAGTACAAGCATGAACCCCAAAATAACTGGCACACCCCAACTGGGCTGCACCTCACACTACGTCTGCATGCTGTCAGCGCTTGTGACCACGCACCTCGACTGCCCATGTCAGCTGGACTCTGACCTTCACACTGGGGAGAGTTCAGCTCTGCCGCACCGCGACTTACCCTGCGCGGCTTTAAAGAGACAAATACTGCAACTCAACAATTAAGTTCTCAGCATTCAGAAATTTAACCTAATGGTCAATTAAGTCTCCTTCCCCTCCCCCAGGACTCCCTCACACAGAGCCCCAGAGAAAAGAGAGAATTCTGAAATAGGGAAGCTGTGAAACCCCAAGAGGAAGACAGCAGCACTGAGGAGGAGGAAGACTCATTTGCTTTCAATTAGAGAGCAGTGCATAAGCAGTCACTCACAGACACATTACATGGTCTTATTACCGAGTGTGAAATGTTCCTCTACTCTGGATTACTACTACTCCATGTAATAATAATAGAAGACATTTTCAGTGTTCTGTTTATTTATTCAGGTTTGAATTGATCTCTAACGTTCAAACTACATAGTTCTACATACCCAGTTACAAAGCACAAAAAAATAACATTTTAGACAATTTTTTTCACTACCAAGGGAAAGTACTTCAACAGCAGCACAATAATAGCTTTACATTTGAAAGCAAACGTTTTGTACATTAAATATCACAAGTGCTACTTGCTACACCATCCATGTAATTATTAAAAGCTAATATTAAATCTATTCTGTTTGCAGAAAAAATTGTTTCTGCCTCATTAGCCATAATCCACTTCTAACAGAGCTTGTCCTGGGTGCTTCTAATATGTGTAATTTTTAAAAACAAAACAAAAATAATATCCATAAAGAAAGCATTATCTATGGATACAGAGCAATCAGATTCTGCTAAACAACACCACTGGAATGTTTTCATCATCCAACAGAAAAATCTGCTTTCAGCAAATCAGGTGATGAAGGTGGAATTAGTGTACTTGGATTTGGAATGAAGCTGCATCATCACATCTAACCTGGCACTGGCCAAATCCCCAATTTATCCTTATTTGAAAGTTCAAGCTTTTTGTTTTCATCAGGAATGCATATTTGCAAAGCCCTGATGCCCAGAGCCACTCCTGACGTCTGTCAGGACACTGGAGTTTCCTGCAGTACACACACCTACTGTACCAGACGTCAATTAGACCCCTTTAACGGAGCAACGAGTCTGCTGCGTCACTGATGTAGCACTTCAAGAATGAGATGCTGACAATTCTGAATGAAATATTATTCTGGGACGGTGTGAAGGGGCTTGGAATTAATGATCTACATATGCAAGCTTTTTTGACAAGGAGGACTTCTCAAAATAAATCAGCTTCATTCCACGTTTCCTGCAGCAACACGTCTCTGTCGGCTTGAGCATTTGTGTTTTGTCTGTGGAACTGAGGGCCACTGGAAGGAGAGAGTGGGCTTTCATCTCGAACCGAGGACCGTAGCCGGTTCGTCGGCGAAGCAGCCCACGAGGCCTCAGGTGTTTCAAGTGTCAAGAAAGGGAGTGTTCTGGAGGCAGGATGCGGGGGTGTTCATCAGGAATCAGCTTGCAGATATGCTGGCATGCATTACATCAACACTTTCAGTGCTATCAAGAGCTGTACTTCAAAACCGTTACATACATACTGCACATTTACCAACAAGTATGTGCAGTGAGAAAGCAATTTAATACAATAGGTCACTTAACACAAAAATAATCAAAATAAAAAATAACGCAAAATGCATTTTGGCATTGTTTACTTTCTGAACCATAGTTACACACAGAACAAAGATAGGCAGAAAGATTTTCATTTAAGATGTGATGTGAACTTTAACGTAGGTGGTTTGCAGGCCATTTTGCACAGGAAAGGATATCCAATATTTCAGCAGAGACAAGAGTGAAGGTTGCCTTGTGCTACAGAATTATTAAACCCAGAAAGGCCACTGTGACATTTTGCTAATAAGGAACAGAACAGAATCTAATTATTGCCACAACGCAGGAAGACACACCGAAGTTTAAAACGTAAACCTTTATTTTTTCTTTCTTGTTCTTCTTTGAAAAGATGTGCCTTGATAACTTTGGGTCAGTTTAAATGATACTCTGTTCATAATAAGAGACCAGATTACACTTTGATCTTCAAATTCTATCAGTACAGCTCAAGTGTTTTATGCCCTATTACAGCTTGTGGGACTTCAAAGCCACAGCCTGATATGGCAGCATGATGTTGTATGAGAATCAGTGGCACCGAACTAACCTGCACACAGTCTGTTATTAACAGTCTGTGTTTTAAGAGCTGCAATCATGTGGAGGGACTGTATTGTCAAAGCACTGTGCCTGAACTCAAAGCACACAGCCTCGTGCTAATTTTACAGCTGCTACAATGCAGAACAATTACAAGATATGCAATCTCCTCTCTCTGGTTTGCAATCAGAAAATAACCTCAGCTTCAGAAATGGAAAACAAATAGGCACTAAAACACGCAAACAGACAGCAGAGACACGACAGGTTTTAATGTAAGGTATCTTGTGCAGTTTGCAGCTAGTTTTCCCATAGGACTATTAAGAACATGGAGTTGGCTCTGCAGGTTTGACTTGGTACAGGTGGACAGGTTCCATGTGCCCTTGGTTAGTCTCTGTATGGCGAATGCTTCTGTTCCCTCAAAGGGGTACTATGCACAGACCCTTAGACAGGAGACTACAGTTCAGCTGTTCTGACAATGTTTAAAGCCCTCCATGCACGTTTATATGTTACTTTCAACGTGGGCATCAATCTGAGAAAATGTCTCTGCAAATTAACTCTGGACAAACAATCCAGTGGGGATGTTACCATAAAGATAAGAATACTAGTGTGCGTTCATTGTTCATGGATGTCATTTAGAGAAACTCTGTTAAGGGAGCAGCGAAAATCACACCTTAATAAGCCGTGACTGAATGAATCAGCCAATCCATCGATAAATCCACCAGGTCACATCTTGCAATCAAGCTCATACACCCACTTTTTGCCCACTCTGCCATTTCAGTTCCAGCGCGAGTGTGGAGAGTAACAGCGTGTCGCCTTGCAATGTGGGTAAGAGAGGAGAGAGGGAGAGAGGAGAGCAGCGAAGTGGGGGGAGCAGAGCGGGGTCCGGGGAGAAGGGAGAGAGGAGGAATGGGAGACACACTCACAGAAGCCGTTGATGTCCTGGGTGCTGGCGGAGAAGGGGTCGTCCTTGTGGAGGGTGCTGACCTTGGCAGTGCTCTTGTCCACAGTGCCCACTGGCCCCATCTCCCGCTGCGTGCTGCTGCTCTGTGTCTCCTTTTGCTTTTTGGCAAGTTTCCTTGAGGTTTTTCAAAACAAGCGAGACAGTTTCATTCACACGTGGACAGAGCTCCGAATTCCAGGAGAGGAACAGAAGAATCAAAGAGCACTAATCGCACACAACACACTGAGCAGAGTCTATCTGTGACCTGGAACTGAAAGGCCCAGGACCGCTCAGGAAGTAAGAATGCAGTCTACTCTAGGTCCCTGGGCCATCAAATGTATTTGATATGTAACAGTAAAATAAGAATAATAATCCACATATTCTGAAACATCTATTTTATCTGACACCTGACTCGACTGTGTTGTCTTTCAAGTCACAGCAATTTACGCCTGCAGAGAAAAAAACTGCAGGAATTTTAAAACAACAACAACAACACATAAACCACTTTACCAGAAAACTGAAATTAGTAATGGACAGACAGACAGAACCGCAGCTCTCTAGTAATGGACAGACAGAACTGCAGCTCTCTCCATATGTTGTTTATAATTAGCAGGGAAATGACAGGCACACAGCGGTCTCAGACATCATTCCTGCTGTAAAACAGATAATTCCCTCTGTATTCTTCACTGCTCTTATCTAGCTCTAAACAGAGCATCAATAATTTGGTGCATTTGGATGTAGGCAGCATTTACAAAGTTCATACTCTTCTGCAGTGACTATCTCAGCCCCAGGGCATGAGAAAGTCGTCATCGCTCTAAATCTGGATCCTGCTGATTCCGTTGAACCGTTTCCATCTGGCTGTGTAAACGTCCTAATCTCTGCCGCCGGGTATTCTGTGACAAACGTCCATCAAGCCGAGACCACGGTCAGCACCGCCCGGGACGGCCGGGTAATTGCGCAATAACTTCTCCATTTGCCTTTTACGGTTGGGAGAAAAATACTTTGCTGGCAGCTTCAAGGAGAATTGTATTACTCAGTGTTACAACATAAAACGTTTGTTCCATTTCTCGCATCACACTTATCTGCAGTTTTCAGCATTGTGTGGTCTTTCACACCATTAGGATTACAAATGCTTGCCATGTGGAACAAAGCGATTCAGGCACATCATACCCAGAGTGCACTGCTGTACAAGAAAGCAAAGTCATTAGGCATGCTCAGATTGCATGTGTAATGTCCCCTCACCCACAGCTGCCGTGGGGCTGATATGAGTAGGATACAACTACACATTCAATTACCAGATAGACAAGCTGAACATACAGGGCAGAATTTTAAGGGGTCCCATGTTTTCAAAAGAGAAACTGCATACAAAATCGAGATTTATCGAGGATTTTGCACTAGATTTATTTATTTCATGGATGGAGATAAATCACACATTAATGTATTAATTACATTCTTTAATGTAATAAAGAAATAACTATAATTGCTAACACTTATACTGTATAGTGCTTTTCTGGACACTCCACTCAAAGTGCTTTACAGGTAATGGGGTCTCCCCTCCACCACCATCAGTGTGCAGCCCAACCTGGATGATGCGACGGCAGTCATAGTGCGCCAGAACGCTCACCATACATCAGCTATTAGTGGGGAGGAGAGCAGAGTAATTAAGCCAATGAATAGATGGGGATTATTAGGAGGCCATGATTGGTAAGGGCCAATGGGAAATTTGGCCAGGGTGCCGGGGTTACACCCCTACTCTTTTCGAGAAACACCCTGGGATTTTTAATGACCACAGAGAGTCAGGACCTCAGTTTTTAATTTAATCTGAAGGACGGTACATTTTTACAGTACAGTGTCCCCATCACCATACTGGGGACATTAGGACCCACATAGGCCACAGGGTGAGCGCCCCCTGCTGGCCCCACTAACACCTCTTCCAGCAGCAGCCTTAGTTTTTCCCAGGAGGTCTCCCATCCAGGTACTGACCAGGCTCACACCTGCTGAGCTTCAGTGGGTTGCCAGTTGTGAGTTGCAGGGTGATATTCTGTTCAAGAATTCTTAAACCTGATTCCACACTACTGGACCTTGAAACTCTCTATTCTGTACTAAGCTAACGCTATTAACTAATTCTTGAAGGCTTGTTTGAAACATGTGAGCCAGTGACATGCCAGGGGCAGCTTGCTATTAAAGCACACTGGCAGGGAGTAAGATGATGATGATGAAGGAGGGCTGAGCAGAAGGACAAAATGCGGGTGTGCTACAGTAGCAGCTCGGATCCAACTGATGCTCAGGATTCACCACTTTAGTCCTGCCCATGTGGTCCTGGATTCACAATATAGCAGCCAGTGTAGAGGTGGATGTGTGAGGGGTGTACTTAAACAGGACTACTGCCACACTAACATGCAAACAAGATTCCAGCCAATAACATGCAATTCAACAGGGAGTTTTAAAGAGGGACATGACAGGAATTTGCCTTTGACTTACTGCATTACTGAAGGGGCCGTGGGACTTTGGAACAAGCAACCCATTCATGTTGTTGAAGCCAATACCTTGGCTACTATTAAGAAATGGCTGGATGAAATACTTGGATATTTAGCTACCAGATACCATATTTCCTATATTCCTCTGGAGATGACGCCAAACATTTCAATATTATTTTTGGCAGGGGTATGCTGGCACAGGTTGCATTTGAGGCACACCTGGATGAACTGCAGCTCTACCATTTGAGGAGCTGATAGCCCTGGCGAAGCCTGCTGCCTGTGCCCAGTCTCTGACTGAGCAAACGGCTCACGCCTCCAAAAGCTCATAATAAAACAGCCATAGTGGAACATAAGGGCTGGGAATCAGTGAATCCCCAACATATTCGGAGCTGCTGGCAGGGGCTGCAACATAAACAACTTTCTTTTCAAAACCCTGCATTATTCTCGACCAGGGTCTATATGAGGGAATCCCAAAATATATACATTTTTGTAATTGTTTGTTTTTTTTTACATCACAGATATAACTATCTTGGCAATATTGGGGAAAAAAACGAAGGCATTATACTGTATATACATCCTGCACTTCCAAGAGCCTGGTTTGCATTTCTCACTCTGCTCCGCAGTCTTCCTCAAGGGATAGAGAGCAAGAAACTGCATATTGTGACAACTGCAAAAGTATTTCATGTCAGCTTGTTCTGGGGGGATTACAGGCTGACAGTGGTAAACACTGCACTTTGAAAAGCCCTCTGAGGCAATATGCAGCAACACACAGCCACCTCCCTTTGCTGTGCGTGTTTTTTTCCCCAGTTAACTCTGCAGGTTTTAATATAGCAGCAATAAAGCATTGTGCGTCTCCGCAGGGCAGGCAGAGTGACGTCCCCGAGAGAGAGCACTGCAAAGCCACAGGCGAGGAAACACAGCAGCTCTCTCCAGAGCTCACCTGAGGCAGCGCCACACCCGCCCCGTGTGCGAATGGATGTGTGACCTGCGCAGGCTGCCTGCCTCCTTCAATAAAGGGGTTCTGATTATAAACCAGTTTACCCAGCCTTGCAACCCCCACGACTCTTGAAGGGCCCACGGTTCGAGTGTGTCATTATATAATGCTGTGTGGTTCAAAGCAACACTGAACTTCCCTGTAATCATTTGGCATCCTGAAAGATTACACAGAGCTAATTATGGGAATTTTCTCAATTGAACAGCCTCTTCAATATTTTCGTAATGGACTCATTTAAATGACAAATTTCTTGCATATTGTAAGCAGCAATGAACTAGAGATAATCCTTATTTAATGAATGTCAAACCAGTACTTAATTAAAAGGAAAGCTACCATTATCTGGTTCCACAAATTCCAGTGTTATGGTATTTTCTAGGTGTAACCTCACTAATTGCATGTTTTTAATATTCAGGACTATTATCCTATATTTTTTTTAAATCAATTGCCAAGTGTGAGTTATTGATTTAAAATGCACAGTTTGACTGTGACACAGAGAAAAGCAGCTGCTGTCTAATTGAGAGCCTGATAGTGTAAATTACAATCAACTGGCACTCCTATGGAAAGCAGCATGCAGATCAGGTAGAGCTATTATAAATACATAAATCTCCTCCCTGGGTCAAGATAACAGATAAATAAACACTTAAGTAAATGCAATTAGCGACTGGATGAGTCAGCCAGCATGCAACAGCGAGGTGATCGCCCAGCACAAGCTGTAATGACCAGAAATTACATGATGTCTGTCCATCATCGCCGCCACACAAGAGCTTGTCCACACCAGTCCAGCAGACAGACAGCAGAGGGGGTGAGGAGAGCACACAAGAGCTTGCCCACACCCATCCAGCAGACAGACAGCAGAGGGGGTGAGGAGAGCACACAAGAGCTGGTCTCGGATAACTCCCGACTTCCATAGGGTTAGAAAACAAGACTTTTCTTTTTGCTATTTTAACACATGGCAGGGGAGGGGTGGGTGATTAATTTGTTCATCAGAGCTAGAATTAAACCAGAGCTCTGAAAGACGAGGTTTGATTTTGATTTTGAACGTCATGTAGCGCAGACCAGAACTTCAAGACGATGACCGTGATCTACAAAAACTGTACACCTGACTTTCATTTTTTTTTCTTCAAATTAAAAATTCATTTTCTTTGGCTTGACAAATCTGTGAAAGATACCTTCCCTATATTAACAGTGTAGGTGTTCATAGGCTTCATGAATCAGGCTGCCTGTCAATGAGCCTGGAGACAGACCACATGGGTTTTCTGTGCAATAAGAGGCACGTTTCTGAAGGAGCTGGGGAAAAGACAGACAGTATAAGCACCTCATGTGCCAGGCATGGAAGGCATCAGTGTGAAAGGAGATCTCTAGAGCCACTCCACACCTGAAAACCTAAATGCTGATGAAATCACAAGCGTGCGGACGACAGTGTTATTCATTGTCATCCCTCTCCTCACAAGCTAGAATTGCCGTACCCTGTATTGTTTCACAATATATAACAGATTGCTTTACAGTACACACTCTAGCTCTAAATCTGCTGTTGTGGGTTTTTTGCACTATTGAAACTTACAGTTCAGCATCTGTCCCCCCAGGTGTGATGTGGGAGGCAGATCTCTGTGCATCTGAAATCTATCCTATCACCCGCTAATGAAGTGGCTGCGGCACCTCTGCTGAAAAGAGCACGTGGCCCCTATCCATCACCTGCCGGCTGTCGCTGCTCAGCTCCCTCCCTGTGCGATCGGGTTTTGAGTCTGCAGGTGAGAGCAAAACGACCCTACAATCCAAACAATAGCGATAATGACTACCCATCTCTCACAAAGATGAGGGAATTAATAACTTTCCCAGGGCCTCGGGGTGGCTGCAGCTGTAAGGAGCTGTAGGGCGCTCCTTGGCCCTCAGGGGGGTGGCAGTCTCACCAGAGCTTGCTCTGGGACGGGGGTCCCTGGGGCGCTGCTGACAACACTCCCACACGGCAGCTGCAGCAGCAGGCGGCTGGGTCTCTGGGGAGCGGGAGCGTCCTGCGGGCGGAGGGCCTGCAGCGCCCTGACCAACACCAGCCTGGGGCCATGGGCTCACGCCAGAGAGGCAGCTGCTCGAGAAGGGGCTGCGAGCGACAACAGCGGGGGATTGCTGACTTTCGTCTACATTTCAAGAACTTTGATTTTAAAAATATGCAGCTGTAGAACACAGGATCGAAACCCCCTAAAAACCTTAACATGCTCGGGAAATATCCCACAGCTGTGGCTTCTACACCGTCTGCAAGAAACAAATTCAATATTTTATCGTCCTCAAAACAGACTTCTTAAGACATTCTTTATGCTCACATTGTTGTCCATGGTATATCATTAAAATGTTTTGGGGTTCACAGGGCAATCACAGCAAATTCTGAATGACCTGTGTGACAGACTAGCCGCTACACCTGCAGGGATGATGTTCTGATTTAGTGTGTCCAGTCAGCGATGAAGTATCTGTCTGCTCATGAGGGCCTGGGTCCAGGCTAGGCAGGGGCTCCTCTGTTTCTTGGGATGAGAGACTGCCGTTTCAAAGGCCTCCAGCCTTTTGCACAGTATTATTAGTTTTCCCATGGGTCTACTGTGCTTATATCATGCTTTCACTTTGGCCTTATATGGTTTCCCATCTGTATCTTTCACCATCATTCCACTCTGTTCTCTACCGTGTTTTTACCCTGATTTCTCCATTTCTTTCTATACTCTGGTTAAACCAGATGTATGTGATAAATCATTAAAGTCTTACACAGCTGATGTCATATAAAAAATATTAAGTAATAACAGATGACCATCTGCTGTAGCATGAGAATCAAAGAAATCCAAAAAGGACAGCTTCTTTCTAGTGTCTTACTATGTTGTGGTCACCCAACAAAGAGCTGTCGGTATCTAGACCTTGCTGCTGAGCTAGGCAGCCGGGCTGACTTGTCGATAAGCGCACGGACGAGACTTCGTGATCGAATGAGGCCAAGTGCTCTGCTGTCCCTGTGCTGCTCGCCATCTACAGGCTGGGATCTGATGGACAGACAGGACTCGAACTGAACTGACTGGACAGAAAGACAAACAGCGGTGTGATGTAATGAGAAAAAAACAAGGCTCATTAATAAAAGCTTGACAATGCTCCTGATCCTTCTGAATCAGCCAGTCAGCTCTCCTTGCTTAAAACGCCAGGTATCCAAAAACGTTCCTGCTGCTTTTGCTTTCAGATTTCTATTTTTGTGGATGATAAAATGCTACAGTACTTGTATTATTTACTGACTCATCTCACCTTCAATTGCCCAAGGCTTCTTATTTCTGCTAAGGGTCACGGAAACTAAGAGCATCCCTAATGAACAAAGCACAGCCCCTCTGCAGTGGACACTATGTCCTCTTTCAAAAGAGTCTCGAACACTGAATCCTTTGTGCTTTTGGTTGCATTTCTATGAACATTTGAGATTATTTTATGGAAACTGGACTCTGCAACCTTGCTGAAATCAAGGGTGAAAATGCACTGTCTTTTTTCTTTTACTTCTCACACAGTTCTGGAAGCAAAGAAGCTGATCTGAAGGCATTTTTAAAAATTCCCCCCCATGTGAATAGAGCTGCATTCAGTCAAAATAACACCCTAAAACACCTGAATATATATATATAAGATATAGCCACTAATTCTAGTGCTAATAAAAACAGAGATAAGGAGGTGAGCTGTTGCTGCAAAGCCAGAGCCGAATCTTGCTTTTATTGAAGCATGGAGCAGTAAGTGTCACAGGCTCAGGAAGTCACACGATGAGTCAGAGGCAGAACCCAACCTCCTGGTAAGAGGTTTTTACTGTTTTTTGAAATAGATTTGTTTTTCTGGTTTTGATATGTACCTACAGCACAACAGCCTGCATTAGCTTAGCCAGAAATTTCACTTTATTAATAGGAGGCAGGTAGGAATTCTGAAACCTTGCTTCATCTCAGGTGAACAATATCATTGTAATAAATTAGGGCTTGATAAATTATAGCCATTCACTCCCTGGAAAGGGGCTTGATTTAAAACACCTGCTTTGTATGTTGGATGCTGTGATTGACAAAGAAGCTCATAAGAATACTGAGAATATTTTTCTTATTTCTTCTCTTAAAATCAGGAACACCTGCTCCAATTAATATTAACATCTCTGGAAAGATTAGCAGCCCTAACCCATAATCTACAAGTAGGTATGCAGGACAATTAATAACTTAATTAAGCTTTCACAGCTATTAAAATACAAACATCATAGAATATCTGGCATTACTCAAGCATTTGCTTGACCTGTGGAAGCCGGAGCCCTCTGTGAAGAGTCTGATTGACCACTCACTGAAGTGGACCTGTGTGCAGAGACCAGATCCTGATGCGTGGATCCTGCCCCGTCCAGCAGCCACACAAGCTATGACCCAAAAGCTGGAATCCCTCCCACCAAACTAAGCTACAGGAACAGAGGGCTGAAACTTGGCTTCCTTGTCCTTTCAAGAGCATGCCTGAAGCTACCTTTGTAACTGCAGTCACTTCTTTCTGCCTCAGAGCAGCCGGGCTCGAATTCTTTACAAGGTTAGAATATTATAGCAGCCGACCTGCGAGGACACGGTCACCTCTCTGAACACAGCTCCGGGAGCAGGGGGTCAAAGCAGCATTACCACCTCGGGGCCTGAACTTGTCAGATCTCAAAAGCTCAAAGGTCTGGTCCTGTTCAGCACTAGGAGACCTCCAAGGGAAGACAGGCTAAGAGGTGACGGATCTGTACATGGGGCTTCTGTCTCTGGCTCAGAATCTCCAAACGAGTACCACAACCTGGTGTGGCTGCTGCCTGTCACCCAGGAGCAGTGGAAGAAGTGGCTCCAATAGATTTATCTGTAAGAGCTTTGGGGTCCACTGGAGTGAAAAGTGCATGCATTTCTACAGAAGTTACGAATTATTTTCAGGCACTGTACGTCTAGATACTGTGCTCGCCTATCCCCGCACAGTGAGAAAACAGTGAGGTCCTTGCACTCTACTTCCCTGTTATACTGAAATACTGTAAACCATCTGTAAACTAATAAAGGGACTGGGCTGTACTGAGGCTCCTCACTGGATGGGGTCAGTAGGGCTGTGGGTTTAGCGCTAGATTACACCCAGAACCCAGAAGGTAGCAAAGGCACTGCGCGCAGCTGCAGTGCTGGATTTGCTTTGAGCAGCCTGTGCAGGCCGTGTCCCACATGGCAAGCTGAGGTGCAGAACAAGTGGATGGACTGTCCACAAGGGTCTCAAGAGAACAGAGCTCAGGCACGGCCTGTGCTTTTTACATACTGCCAGAAAAGGACGTAAACCTTAACCTTTTGAGCTCATTAAACTTGAACTTTTTTAAGAATCAGCAGTTCTGTTGAAGACTTGTCAATACTATACAACAGTAGCGGGGGAAAAAAGTGAAAAGGGAGAGGTCCCCAGTTCTAGTGTCTGTAAAAAAGCTGAAACATTAGAGAAAAAGTCAGAAAAAAGGTCAGAAGAAGAAGAGGAAAAGGGAGAAATTAAGAAGGACTGAAGAAAAATGTCAAGAACTTGTGTTATACTAAAATCTACTTACAGGTAATAAGAGTAGGAATACGCATTTCTTCTGAACCATGAAGTTGAGCCAATGGGACAAAATTGTGCAAAAAAAAAGGACAAACAGATTTATTAGTTATCTCACACCCACATCAATAAAGAAATGTTAGCAGAAAATATTAAAAATGACTGAGAATACCAACGATTGCAGTTTCTTTTGCACTCTATCTGAAAGCAGGTCTACCTCAGCCTACTGTGCAATTAAAACAATTAAAACCAGACAGCGACAGCCTTAACAGCAAGTGCTTCCCACACCTGAGCTTTTACACCTGGAACCTCACAACTCGTCACACTGAGGCTATTTTACAGGCCTGACTCCTCCCACAAACGGCACAGCTGGCATCCCATTTCATGAAAAAATTCTTAATGCGTTCAAAAGATTAAAAAGAACTTGAGTTCTTCACTGAAGGCCTCCATAATCCCCTGATTGAATTCCTCTAATTACATACTGCACTCCTGGCCATGCCATGTTCATAGACAGCAAGGATACTGCGACTCGATTCACACCGAAACCGTATGGTAACACAGTAACACCTGGGAGATCACTAAAACACCTCAATGACATGTATCCTGACTAATTAGGTCTGTTGTTGAGATTTATCTGTTTAAGGGCCTTTATTTAAGTCGTCATTAAGTTTGATGTAGAAAAAACAGTAAAGGAATTGCAAACAGAGGCTTTGGTCTAGCTGGTATCTTTCTGTTCTCAGGGTTTAGTGTGCAGATCTTGCACAAATGTGATTTAATATCTTTTAAAAACCAAAGCTACACATGGAATATGTTCAAATGCTTTTCCTTCATAGGTATTTTGGGGGTTCATTTCCACTGGCCATAAGGCCAACTGGTGGCTGACCTTTAAAGAATAAAACAGACACCATTTCTCTGAACAGCCCAGCTGTAAAGCAAAGCCCTGTGCAGCAGCAGCCTGCAGGGACAACCACCATTTTCAACAGGAGCAGGAATATTCTCCAGTTTCCCCGGTTCTGTTTCTTCCTCCGAGAAGCAGAGATTGGGACTGAAGCAGCCTTCTCCACCGGCTCCGTTTTGTGAAAGACTCAGGCGCTGACTTAATTGCAAAACTACAGTATATTACAACACCTATTATAATAAGCAGTAATAAGCTGTCTGCTTTGCAAAGCGTCTCTAATATTGTTCTTACTCTTTATAGGTTTTTAGCAATAACAGCAGCTGCAGTTATTACAACATGACACTGATAAAGCTACTTGTGATGTACTACCTACCGGTATAATGAAAGAAAAGGAATGCTGACCAATTTCTAAAACCCCCATTCCTGTATTTAACCATTTCTGTCTTAGCTAAGAAGTATTTTTCTTACCATGCTGCTCCTCTCTAATCATTTTCATGTGCAATGTGTGTATGCATCTAGACGTGCAGGATATTTGAGTAAAAAAACAGTTTTTTTCCTTGCATTAGATTAAATAGACCCTATTAGGCAAGGCTTTTGTGGTTCTCCGGACGTCGCATCATAAAAACCCTTGTTTAGCATCATTCAACATTACAAAAGTATTTAAGATTTACCTTTCGCCTCACACTTTGCTTTAAATTATATAAGGATCATTAGAATGACATTTTGGGTGCAACATATAACAAAGATAATGAGAACGTTTAGTGAAAGCTACTACTGTTATTTTCTCTTTTAAAGCACCAACTGGAAATTTTTTTACCCCCACTTTGAAATATACTGATCTAATCAACACCTGCTCTTGAACACTGAATAATGGTTTTATGAAAGGCACAACACAGGAACATAGTAAGTGTAAATGGAAAAGTCTGTATGCATCTAGAAGCAGGATCTAAATACGGAAGACCGAGGTATTTAGCAATTGTTTAAGTGTTCTCTTGCCATTACTGGTTGTTAAAGAGACTGAGTCTGCAGAGCAGGAGTGAATATTTATTATCTGCTGGGCTCCAGCCACACCTCCCATATTGTTAGTACAGATTCCCGCGCTGATGCCCTGTGGAACTGCAGGGTTTCACTCTCGTCTTCAGCACACAATGAATGTCACCAGTTTAAATATTCTCAGATACTCATTTCTTACATTTTTCCAAGGTCTCACGCAGATGCGCGGTTTAAAAAAAGGCACAACGGATTTAAGGAACAGTTTCCTAGAAGCCTTTCTAAGACACTATGAGAGAGAAGCTATGAAGCAGCCCAATTAGCTAAGCAGTTAGAGCAATTACAGTGACTAAGGCGTTGTGCAGGACAAAAGGTCCTAGGGTTAAGTGAGAGTCCACTAGGTTAAAATGACACAGCGTCTAGTTTCTGACTTGAAAAACTATGGCTTTTTCCAATTAGATTCTTTTTCTACAAGTTAACTTTTCACAAGTTCATTGTTTTTTACACAAGACCGGCCATAGAATGAGAAAACTAGCAAGGCATCCCCTCTGGTCTCACGCTTAGCTCGAAAGGACAGGAAGCAGGCCCAGGAGATCCCTGTACACAGCCTGAGGCGAACAAATCACATTTCCTCCTGGCCTGCCCCCATCACCAATGTGGTGAAAAACGGAGTTAAGTGGTGCTGCCAGACCAGAAATTAACTGGACGTCTCATTCCTGGTTTGGCTGTGCTACACTGTTAATGTCCTGAAACAAGTGACATCATGGACATTGTAATCATTAAAGCACTGGCAGGGGCCCCACTCCCACACTATCCAGTGTTTAATGAGCTCTTAAGTCTTCCTATCAGTACTCAAGTGCCTCCCAAAGCAGTGATGATAAATTGGACCTTTTCTCCACAAACTGTCCATAATAATTAAGCCACTTGAGGGAAAGAAATGGCTTCAGCAGCTATGTCCTATTGTACCTGGCAGAGCTCATTTTTTTAATGAAAACCAAACTGAAGTTTTACTTCATTTGATCTGGAAGGCCTGGTTAATGCCTTGGACGCAGCTCCATAAAAAATGATTTAAAAAGAGCTTAGCAAAGGACCGGAGGCTGATTCAGCTGAACCTGGGACAATGCAGGATAAGGAAGGGCCGTGAATATGGAACACGGTCAGAACTGTTTTGCACAAAGCTTATGTATGTTGTCTTCTTCTAAATCCTTTTCTCCGCATTAAAATTGAAAAGAGGTGCCGATGTTTCCTCTAAAGTATTAATAATCCCGAGGGAAGACTGCAGATCCAGCCGGAACTAGTAGGCTGACAGACAAAGCAGCCAAGAGAAGCAATACTACCGCAGATTAGAAGCACATATGATAATGGCCAAGAAATAAGAACAATTTTGGCTATTTCTACCCTTGGAAATTTTAAAAAACACAGCTAAAAACAACAAACTGTTTAATTAAAATTAATATAAAGAAGGAACTAACACATGCTAACTATTCCATGATAAAAAGGCACTGAAATATTTTCCTGCAAGTTACAGCAAGAAAGGCAACTCCTGAAAAGGTTAATAGGAACAAATTATTCATGATTTCAGTTTTATCATCACATTTATACAGCTATGAATTTATCAGTTTTTTTTCTGAATAGCAGCAGTTGTCTTGACTGTGTGTCTTATGTATATGCAGCAGCTGTTTTAAAAGGTTTGAGGTGGACAAATGACATTTAAGCTTCTTATTAAGACGATGATGCCACTCCTAGAGACTATACACGTAATCCCACTGGGACTTAATTAAAAATGTAATATTAACATATGAAATATATAACACTCCCTTTTGGCCAAGTAGAGACAGAAACAAACACACACATGCAAAGCACACATGCAAGCTATAGGCAGGCTGAAGCACACTTGTGCACTTGACTCTCACATGGGAACATGCAGGTCTGCACAGACATGAGCTCACCTCAGGCACTTCAACAAAGCAATAAAGCACAGCGTCATTCTAGCAATGTTTGACTAAAGTTTAAAATTTCAAAAGAAAACGCAAATTCAAATACTATGGGACTGATTGACTCATTATATAACTTAATCCTGCAGTATAATTCTTTTAAAAAAAATTAAAAACCATTATGCAAGAAAACAACTCATTAATTACTGAAGCATTTAATTTGAAACATAAAACACAAATAAATAGCTGGAATGTTTTCCAATTAAAAAAAAAACAAAGAACATCGATCTTATTTTGTAAGGTTAATTAAAAACATTGTAACATGAATTACCAATGTTCATTCATGGATGCTTAAACCAAGCATATGGGGGATCTCTATTACAGCCTGAGCACAGAGCATCTCCTGAACTAGGACTCCCTCCTCCCTGAGAAAGACAGAATCAGAGGCAGACTGGGCCCTGCCGCTGTGGTTCACACCTCCACAGGGAATACTCACAGCAATTAATATATTGATCCCTTTTCGACTGCAGTCCGTTTAATGTGGTGAGCAGCGTACCCGCAGATTCATTGATCAGTTCATTGAACTAAATCCCAATTTTCAGATTCCTGCTGCCAGTGGCCCATTAGCATCCTCCATCACCGCAGACGGCCTGTCTGTGTGAGTGTTTCCATGGACGCACTCATGTGCGATGACAAATAATGTTGTGTTACCGCTATCAATTTACTCAGAGGAACACGATCAAACACAGACTAAAACAGGCGGCTATGGACGCAGCTCACGTGAGCTGAGCTTAATTCTTCACCAGCTGCATGACTGCAAGGGCAGAGAGAAGAGTGTACAATATGTGCTAGTCGGTCAGACAAGACACAAAACACAGTCTGGACAAATGGTGCATTACCATGGCTGTTAGCAGAGTATCGATCCAGAAGCCCACTCAGAAGGGCCCTAGAGAAAACTCTGTCAAACAATTTGGCTTTTGAATGGGCTACAATATTTCCAGTAACTTATAAGGCCCGACAGCAAAATTGATGTGCTAATGTGTTAAATGTGTTTGTCTTACATGGATCCCAGTCATCACTGCTGGTGCGTCATGACAAGTCAGTACATAGACACTGGCAGGTCCAGGCAGGAGGGGTCGATGAGCTGCCATTTTTTAAGGTCTTTATGGACACTTAAACAGAACACATTAATCATCACTACCATACTCTGAGCCTCACTGTGGGCTTACATACAGTAACCCACATCAGATGTTCCACAGTCTAATGACTTTAGAGTCCTCCCCATATGCAAAAAAACTTGAACTGAATCTTAAGCAGTATCCCTGCTGGGGAACAAGAGCTTGACTCTTTCGTGGCCACATTCTGTTTCTTGGGGCAGGTGATGCTGCAGACTTGCACTGACGTCCATCAGCGGAGAGGGCGCTCAGGACACAGAGTGCTGAACCAGGCACATTTTGTATGTTAATGACCCGCTCAAAACCGCACTTCAGAACCCGATTTTCTTTAAAAGTAGGGCATGACACGGCAACTGGGCTAAAAGGTGAAGAGAAGGAGCTGAAGGTCCCGAGGGCTTTGAGGTGCAATCCACTGTTGCTCTGTATGCCTCAGGAGACAGGTTAGACAGAGACAGCAGGGCTCCAGCAGCAGGAGCAGCAGCACCAAGGCGCCTGCACACTTCTCACTGCTGCACGCTAGATGAATCTGAATGAGTGTGCCACTCCAGAGGGGCAGCGCCAGTTTTAGGAGAAAATAATGATTAATTTGACACCCGACGTAAAGCAGTTTTTTAAGCCTTCCTCTTGGCTGCTGAGAGCAGGCAGAGTGTACAAAGAGTGGTCTGAAGTGCAATGATTACTGCGCAGGGGGGCTTATGCAAATTCGTAGTATTCAAAGGTGCACTTGCTCTGCTGCGCATGACTTTCACATCCTGAATAAAACGCATTTACTGTATTAGTGTTGACGGTCTGCTGTTCTCTGCAGTTAAGTCAAACATGCCCGACCTACTGTATATCTCCACAGATACCAGAAACAGCGTTTGACTGCTGATTAAACAAAAATAAGCCAAGTGCTTGTGATTACTGCTATAGTCCACCTGATACGAGGTTCTTTCCTAATTTTAATATTAATTGATATATTAATATCTATTCTCCCTAACAAAAGCTTGACTCCTGGGGTAAATTCTTGACAACATGCTTAAAACATCCCAGACAAATTCCTCTGTGTAGGTGCTCACGAGCCAGAGGAAAGTGTACTGTAGCAGACTGAGAAGATAAAAGGGCTTCAGACAATTTTACAGGATTTGATTGCTAACCGTTTTTGATCATGTTAATGCTGGCTACAGACTGAAAACAACGGAGCTATAAAGCTATAAAGATTGATATTCACTGTAAAGTAGAAATGCATGATTCTGGGGAAATATCCACAAATGCATCAGTATTGAAAGAAATGTTCATAATGAGAACATGCTGGATAACTTGTAAAATTAAATAGAAGTACTGACACTATGCATTTGCTGGAATTTAATAAGCTTGAATAATACAAAGACATGTGAATTTACCAGAATATACAGGGATTCGTTACCATGACTCAAGTCAGTATACATTTTGGAGTCATATAAGCTAATTTTTCAGTTGACCAGAAGTGTGACCAATCAGTTTTACTTAGTTGGCCATTATTCCCATAGATTAATATTCATTTGTGATTATTCATGAGCTTCTAATATTCTGCTGGAGATATGTTCAAATATAGGCAATATGTATATGAAGCATAACTAAAACTGGATTCATTCACAAAAACGCTGTTCAAATGTTTATAATAAAACTGCTTGTTCAAGTCTAAATCATGGGGCGCAGTTCATCAGATTTCACAGCATTAGTTTCACTGAAGAACACACATGGAAAAGACAAGAAACTCCTCAATCCTGATATATGAGAGCCCTACCATGTGGCCAAATCACATGAGCAGTCGTCTTCATTCTCATGCATGGTCACTGTATGCATTCTCCTACATACACAATGCACGAGAATATAGATCTCTGGAACTTCATGAAGTTTCATTAATGTGGCACAGGTAATACCATCAAGATATAATCTAACATATGCAACCTACTGCACACAAACCTTCTGATGGGCTCGAGGCAGCCATGTTTTTAACTTAGCTACCTGACAAGAATAAGGTTGCACAACAATGAGATTAGACTTCAGTTTAAGAGTATAACAGTACGAACTGCTCATAAATATCGCCACTGTTTTATTCACTTTTGCAGTTCTGGACAGGATTCCTATTGATAGATACTGTCAGAAGAAGCTGAACGAAAACCAGGGCATCCCCTGGCCAATCATCAGGGCTGCCTTCTTGTGAGAAGAGATCAACTATGAGGAGAGCAGAGAGCAGCAACCACTCACAGCAAACTGTGCTGTCGCTCTTCTTCAAGACTCTTCTGACACAGCACCGCACATAACGTTAACGTGCACTGTGTTCAGTCACCATGGTAACCAGAATGGTTAACTTTGACCACTATTTAAACAATTTTAAGTTTGTTGATCAGTTTTATGGAATACTACAATTTAAATATCATTATTTAAACACATGCATTTTTGCTTTCTGGATATATTAAATAAATGAGCCAGTTTGATGAGTGAGTTTCATTTGTACCTTATCCTGTCGACCTGGCCATAACTGCAGGTTCCCTCTGACACATCGAAGACAGGGTGGGATAGCACAGCATGATGCACCGCAAGGGAGCAGGCCAATAGGAACAGGGCAGCAGCGGCCAGGCGTACAGACTCCTGACCCAGACAACCCCCAGGAGCCACTCACAAACCATAAAACTTGATTTTGTCTTTCTGTTTCCCTGCAGCTTCTAGCTCTGACCCCATGAGAGCCCACTGGCCAGCGCTGTGCAATTTGTAGTAGAGGTCTAAGGCTTGACTTAGTGTTGGCTTTGGTACTGAATCTTAATGGAAAGTCCTTCGCTTAGAGAACAAGAGTGCTAGCTTATTCCACGTCTGCAAATTTCACATGGCTGTCTGTACTCTATTTGCATAACTGATGAAGACCTCCTGCAGATTCTGCCTGCTCTTTAATTCTTGCCTGACTAGTAGGGCACCAGCAAGCAGTGCTTGAGAAATGCCTGCAGGGGCTCTAGATGAATGCAAGTAACTTCATTTTTTTTCCTAAATAAAAGTAAGACAAAACAACAGCCTGAGCAAGCTTGCTCAGTAGATAATGTTCTCGAATATTTACACATCCATCATTTCAAGGCAGTGACAGGCTGGGGAGCAGATAGGTGCACTGTGCCATCTATGTGGTGGAGGAACACTAGGCTGCCTGCATGTGCTCTCTAAGGCTGGGATTCAATCCAAATCAAAACAGAACCTGCGCTTCCTTAGAACTCCAGAAGTTCTCACTGAGCTCTTGCCCTCCTTGAATTAGGAATTATAACCAGGAAACTCCTTGAATACCCAAAGATTTTCATGCGTTTTTTCGGATGAAGATCTTATTGAAGGGTCAGAGCATTTGTCTTCATGTTGTTGGGGTTGGGGTGAGAGTTTATCTGCTTAAGCTGCATATGGTTCTCCTTCATTTTCCTCTTCTCAGAGCCCCCTGTAACCATCTCACCACCCGAGTTCCACACTCTTCAGAGCCAAAAACACAGCCCACATCCCAGGGAAAAGCTGTCTTCACTCAAGTGTTTCCACAAATATCTGATCGCACTGGGAAACTATGAGAAAGCTACCCAGCTGGCATTCCAGGGCACTGTCCTGCATCACCCCTCCCCTTGAATCCCCAGCTTCTTCTCTCCTTCCCTGCCATTCAGTTTCCAGCTCTTATTTAAATACAACCTCGGCACCACTGCCACCCACCTCTCCTCTTTCAGCACTAATTCCCCAGTGTCCTACTTTAATTAATACATTAGTTATGGTAGAGAAAAGAAGTCTCTATACATCACCAGCTAACCAATAATCCAGCTTCTCTACAGCTGTTCCCAGGGGAAGTATATCCAGTTGCTTGGTGCACTATTACTGATACAGTAAATACCTAAATTAAACATGTTTTCTCTGCTATGCAAAATGGCATTATTCTGCTGCTGAGTGTCAATATTATTTATTTTAATATATTATTATATTAATGACAAGCAAGCATCATTATTAGCATCAATATAAAGACAGGGGTCTTTATATTGGTACTGATTTTGCACGTCTGAAATCCTCTGCTTTTCTAGACAAAAGGCCAGAGAGCTGCTGTCGCCACGCAGGACTCCCACGTAACCCTGTAACAGCCAATCAGACAAATCTGATTCCTTTATCTCATGAGATTTTATCTGGGGTCCAGACTCATTCTGATGCCTCAGAAGATAACAGAACTGCAAGACAACAGCTGAGAGTTAGGTACTTTTCTCTGTAGCCTTCAGTTAATTTTAACTTCAGGCTGCTTTTTCTACAGCACAGACAAGTGAAATAACCTTCTTAACTTTCAACTTTAGAAGCTAAACTGTCTCGAAACCCTAATAGAGGTACTTGCCTTAAAATCACAGGGGTGAGACATACAAATGTTGTCCTCTTTCCTCCCTTGTGAACAGAGGTTTTTCTGTAGTATTTATAGATACACTGTCCCTATAATGACTCTGCAGAACAGTTTGCCCTTCCAAACCCTTCTGTTTTTGCCAGATTATCAAGACTCTGAGGACAGCTACAGTAATAGTGAAGTGTGGGAGCCATTATCAATCACAATAGAAATGTATAGTTTGATATTATGAAGAGCCTCAGGTCAAAGATCCCTTTTGCTCCAGAGTGCTTTATGTGCAAAGTAAGAGAACAATAAAGGATGCTTTATGTGCAATTACATCATGATGAATACTTTCTTTTATCAAACTAATTATAGATTTAGAACACCTAAATGTAGTGTAATGCCTTGTTTTTCTATTCAAAGAAATGATGCAAAAAATAAAAAAATAAAAAAATTTGGTGATCGTTTGTTGCAAAATGGCACGTATGTAATTAGGGGGATTCCAGAGAACAGAGACGCAGACAGAGATGCAATGGGATTAAAGCCAGTGTGCATGTTACTGCAGACAGAAGAAAGGTGCGTGTGCCCACAGCTCCTCGCCCCTCGGCCTGGATAGCTCCTACGACAGCAGCACGCCGAGTCAACCCTGGATGGGAGCTTGCTTGCACTTGCAACACTGGGAAACACTACCGGCTTCACATCTGCTCTTTTTACCTTCGCTTGACAGTGAGCACCACGCCCAGCAGGATAATGACAAACATGAGGATTCCCGCGATGACCCCCGCCATCTTCACTGTGCTGTCCACCTGCTTCTCCGGCTCCACGGCGTTGGAGTTCTGCGTGGAGGCGCCTGGAAACGCGACACAGACATCAAGAGACAGAGAGGGGGTATTTACCAAAGGCACTGCTGCTGTACAGACGTGCACCAATGCCACATACAAGAAAAAACGACAAAAAACACACAAATAAAAAACAAACATCTACAGTACAAGACGAGTCGAAAGTGTGGGGGTGGCATGCGAATTTGAGTTCCAGTCCACATCATCGCCACCACTGCAGAAGCACCACCCTGGGGTCACCACGCAGTCTCTCTGCAAGAGTGGCTCACGAGCAGCACTGCCACAACAACCATGCCACCTCCCTTCAAACTGCCAAGCAAAGCACACATTTAGTGCTGTACGTCTTACACTGACGCACGACCCATGAGGTTCAAGAAATGCCAGGAACAGTTTAGACTTGTGACAGTGACCCGTCACAATGCAAATGATGTCTAGCACATTCAAAAAACGTTTCTAAGATAAAGAATCTACCTATATATTCAGAGTCTAGCCACTTGAATTTAGGGTCAAGTTTACAGTCTGTTTTAGTCTGGTTGTTACTATTACTATTCTACACAGTTAGCTAACAAAATCAGTACTGATCAATTTAAAACACATATGAACAACCGTAACAAATAAATATAAAATAAAAGAACAAATGAATTGGGTTAAACGTGGTTAACATTCTTGCAGAAACTTGTGAAAAACCTTTTACGCAGTGCTGTCTGATTTACGAGCCTTGCGCTGTACTCGTACATGATACAATGCGTGAGCACAGTACACAGGGCTGGAGATGTAAGAGATCTGAAAGGCATCACATGTGAAATAAATAATTCAATGAACATGAGAGGAAAGGTAGGGCAGCGTCCCACTTCATCACATCATCAGTGCAAAACATGACCGACTGAAAGCAACACTACTGACTCTGATGGGAGAACTTGCGCAATATGTTGCTATTAAAGAAAATGAAACATCAAGCTCTTGGCATCTTAGCCTGATCTTCAGTTACAAGCACATGGTCGAAACGACAGTGACTCCAGAGACACAGCTGCAGGGGTTCCCTATGAGTGCAGTGGTTTCCGAATTCACCCATAGATGACACTGTGCAGCTTTGAAGAGGCAACAAAGAAACACTGCCGCTCATCATATCAGAGACAGAAATAAGAATAATTTCCATAGCAGCTGGATCCATTTCCAGCTTACCAGCTGCAGACTCTGAAAGGTAAACCAGTATTGTGCCCTGAATATTTGCTTCTTTGCATTCACAGACACACCGAAAGTAAATGCGTAGCAGAGCCCGCAAGATTGTAAAACGTTACACAGATCGACCTGCTGTGCAAAGGAAATCTTAATTCCATTCCTGCACAGGCACAATAAGAAACCAACTGGCCTAACAGTCCTGTTACCATCTGACAGACGGCCATATCTGAGGGAGAAAGCGAGCTCTGTGTGCTCAGCTAATCCATGTGCTTCACGGGTGCAAAGACTAACAAGTCAGAAGAAATGGGCATTAGAAGAGTCAACACTGCAAAGCCCTTGCTATAAAAACAGCTCAGAAGATTACAACCTTTTAGTTCTTTTAAATGGGGAGAGAACACTGTGAAATTAACATGACAAATAAATTAATAATTGCATTGATAGTGTAGGTATTAGAGGCAGACTCCTAATGAATGCAAACTAAAGTGGATACAGTGCCTTGGCGAGCCATTAAAACTGCCTAATGCACCAACTTGTGTGTGTGTGGGCGTCTTCAATTCATTTTTAACTTCAGGCTGTTTTTTCAGCAGCACAAAGACAAGTGAGATAACCTTCTTAACTTTCAGCTTTAGAAGCTACAGGCCTTCCGATTTTCTTAAGTAATGCTCCAGAACGGTCTCAAAACCCTAATAGAGGTAATTTGCCTTAAAAGCACAGGGGTGAGATGTGTACAGATTAAGTCCTCTTTCCTCCCTTCCTCTTCCCCCTAAGGCTTTCTCTGCAGTATTTATAGTTGCACTGTCCAGCTAATGACTCAGAAGACACCTTGCTTTTTTTAACCATTCTGCTCATCCTTTTAACAATTTTTTTCAAGATTATCAAGACCACAAGAACAGCTAATAGGAAGCTTGGGTTGAAAAAATAAATAAATCTAGTGGGATACTCTTAAAGCATCTCTTCAGATTTCTGGAACAGCAGGAACACAAAGCTTTTGGATCCATTAGAAGCCAGATGAGGAAAATGAGGCTTTGAGCTGATTTCTCAAAGAGGTTTCACCCATTTACAGCTTGGCATCATTTGTCTCAATGGGAGAAAATGATACTGCAACTCTGAGCTCTAAATACTTTCTACCAGCCAGGTCACTCGCTCTGCAACAAGTTCTGGACAGGCTCCAAAGACAGAGGTCCACTGGCGCTGTGCTCAGATCGGTCATCCTTCCATTAGAAGCAAGCACACATTTTTGTTTTAGCATCTTTGGCTCCCTATTTCACCTTTACCAGTAACACAGGAAAACCAGTTCTGCACTCCCTCCCACACCTCTACAGTCCTAGCAAACAGTCACAAAGAAAGGCAGGTCTTATAAACGTTTTTCATCACTGTGCCTTGAGTACAGCAAAACAGATTAAAACAAGGGGAAATACTATATAAATAACTATATTATTCTGTGTTTGAATAATTTAAACTTTAGTTGCAACATTTCTGCAATTCTAGGTATGGGGCCCATATTTAACTTGAGGTCCTTTCCAACCTGATTCTCTTCTGCAAATGTGACGGACTGTTGCAATCATCCACTTTTGATGCAACAACAAAACCCAGTTGTGCAGTTTCGGCTCGGGTTCGATAAGACAGGGGCAACACAGCCCAGTCCCAAGGCTGAGGCAGGTTGTGAACATTGCTGCTTCACTGTGCCTCCGAGACACCGGTCAACACCAGTGCCCTGGATGTACGATGCAAAAGCACACAACAAGCGTTCTTCGCTGAAATTGGAGGATTGTTGTCAACAATGCAGAAAGTGATAATCTCTTAAAACAAAAGTTGCAATACTTTCAACACAGCATGATCTGTACAAATGAAGCTCTTCTGAGAGCAGGAGCGTTCCTTTTGTTCATGTGCAGGGGAGTGCCAACCTTTATTTCTCCAGTGAATTTTACAACTTCAACTTTGACATTTGCCACTCTCTCCATGTAGCAATTTCTCCTCTTTTTAACAGCCCAGAGCAGGAAGACTGCGCAGAAGAGTCTAGATAATAATCTTACTGAGGAGCTGCCGGACAGCTCTAAAGGTCAGCTATGACAGTGTCTTTGTGCTGATCCAATGGAATTCAATTCCCAGTCTTCTCTCCCAAAACATCCTTTTATTTCTCAGGCTTGATTCTGTGTTACACCTGACAGACGGAAGAACTCCAGATGAGCAGAAAGGAGGTCCAAAGAGGACTTTGTGTGGTAGCTCGTGTCTGCACACAGGTTCAAAAGAACAGCAAAGTGAGACACACAGACACTCAACACACTACACATCAGATCCCCCCCACACACACACACACACCTCTAAGGCTCTAAGTTTAATTCTAAAAAGAACAGATTTATTTCTAAAGGGTCTATAATTGCTACATGATTTCTGGTCTGCGGTGTCCTGACTTTAAATTCCACATTCAAGTCTGCTGCAGCAATGTAACACAATACTCTGGAGACAGACAAACCTATATTGATCCAAAGTCTTTCAGCTGGTTCAACTACAATAATAACATGTGTCTGCTGATTATTAATCACACATAGTGTAAGCTGTCTTACGTCTAAATATGAACTGTTTTTTTTTATTTTATTTTTTTCTTCAAATGGTCTCTGTAATTCCTATTTTAACAGTGGAGAATGGAGCTTAAGTAACAGAGCCTTCTAAAGACTGGAGTAATTTTGTGCATTCTCTACAAAGCCGGATCCAATCAAAGTCCTAAAGATTTTAATCTTCATGTGATTAAATGTGCACTATACATTTCCTCAGCTCTATATCACCGCAGTCCTTTTTTAATATTTGTGGTTGTTTGCTGTGAAGAATGAAAAAATCCTTTTATTTTCAGTTTGGAGAAAAAATGAAGTATCAGAAAGGAATTATTTCCAAAGCCCATGATATTAAAATTTAATCCCATGCACTATATGGAAAGAATTGATTTAACAGCCAGCAGCATTAATTGCCAGCATTTATGGTAATTTCCTGAATAGAAATTAAATGGAAACCACAATTCAAACTTTATTAAAAACACTTTTGCGTGGCCAATTAATTCCAAGCTTGCAGTTGGATGGAGAGGGTCTATCCTGTGCTTGAAAGGTACATCATGGCACATTGTTTAGGAGAAACTAAGCCTAGCACAGGGATTAGTGCAGCACTGCTGAGTCTCCATAACAAGATTACGATCTCAGCACTGAAACGGCAGGTCAGATCAGATAAGATTAGTATTACTTATCTAAGCATAAACAATGCAAATGCTAACGCAAATTAAAGCTGAGCTCAGACAGTCCTGTACAACCAGAAGCCCAATCACAGGTCATTGGGAATAATGTGACTATGGGAAAATAAGAGCACATCTGCACAGACAGGCTGAAAACCTTTCAGTGGCTGCAGGGGATCAGTGTCACAAAGGACAAAAAAATACTCCCAGATTAAATTTCTCCTGCTGCGTTCCTGAGTGCAAATGCTTGAGATTTCTAAAGTTTAAACAGACAATGTTACAAAATAAACATGTTCAACAGCAGTGGTCCTTGATTCCTGTGACAACCCACAGTTCTACCCTGGAATACAGGGATCTTCTTCTGTTTTACCTCTGCAGAACACTTTATGGAATAGAGCCCAGCACCTCTATGTCAATATCAACCGAGACTACAGTTTTAAAGTGTGCACTAAATACAACTGATCTGAAGCAAGCAAACAAGGAACATTTAAATTACCAAATGAAACCTCTAGCTAAGAGCTGATCACCTCTCTTTGATTTTTCTGGTTTCAGTGCAGGTTTTACAATGACCAGACTCCCCTCCCTTCATTCTTCAAGCCCAGACAGTGCTTTATTGAAATCCATTTCAGATTTCAGTCAGGACAATTTAACATCTTGTAACGGTGCATTTGGGCAGACAGAAAGGCGATGGAGTGAACAAGGTCAATCTCTGCATAAAACAGTCTTTGAAACAACAGACCAGACACCTACAATAGCACCAAGCGCATAGGACGCAAAACCAGGGACACTGTGCTGAACTAAGTCTCTCGCACTTCTGTGCAACTAGAATTGCCTGTCTGCCTTTTACCTCTGTAAAAGACCATAAGGACAAATCCTTTCATGTGTTTATTTCAAGGTAAAAGTCATTTCACACCTGCACAGTTTTGAAGAGGTCGCAAAAGCTAACTGAAAAGTGAGGATGACACTCAGTGAGGACAACCGCAGTGCGATTTTCTTCACCTCGAATGTAAGGTCCAGCCCTCCTTTGGTTGATGACCGGAACGGTTTTTACTGGGAGGGCTTATGGGGGATTTGGGGCTTTTCAGTTGCTCAGCCATTCTGAGCACATCCAGCTGCCGAACGATCACAAAACAAGGTCTTCTAAACAGCTGGCATTATCAAACACTGCAGGATAACAAATCCCAGGATGTCTGTAGCAAGTCACTGCTACGAAAAAAAATGTCCACCATACACTACAGAATTACATCTGTGGTGTATGGTGGAAAAATTAAAGGATTGATGGAATTGGACTTCAAACGCAGACACAAGAACAGCTCTGCAATTCACTATTAATGAAAGAACACCTCACGTATGTAAACACAGAAAGAGATAGCACAGCTAAACCGAGCTTCTACTGCTGCAGTGTGCACAGGGCTGGTGTGGGCAGCCATTCAGGTGTCATAGTCCAGCAGCGACAGACAGTGAGCAGCACGCTGTCAACGTACAGTACACAGGGCATGATGGGAATGTTGGCATGAATGAAGAAGAGTCCATTTGGGGGCGGGGGAGAGGGTAGATGATTGGTCACATGACCCTTTGTTTCTAATTTTCTAGCATCTTGCTCAGCTCTTATTAAAGTTCTCCTTTGACTCTTGCATATCTTAGGTCCTTTTCAGCTATCTCATATGCAAATTTGGTTCACTGAGCTTATCATCTTCTGATATCAATTTCTAGTATAAGTCATTCCAACCGAGGGCGGACTATTTAATAAAATCAGGCAGTGAGAAATCAGACCTGCGCACTAGGCATCCTTCTCTCCTCTCCAATCCACAAAAAAGAATTATGTTTACCTGGAATCTTAATGGACAGAAATATTTATTTTCATCTTTTTTATGCGAAGTTCCCTGCTTCCTGCAGCTATTTATTTTGATGAAGCACCAAAGGCCCAGGCGATTCAAAGACACATCATGTGGCTACATGTGCACATTTCCACTGCACTCTGGGGGCTCCCCCCCGTGAGACTGTAATAAGGCACTGAGCAAAACGATAAGAAACGTAAAGCAGACACGGGGGAGGTAAAGGAATAATGATAAGAACAGCTGCACGTCGAGGGCAACAGGGTCTCCTAGATAGAACCATTGCAATCAAACTACGCAGTGTGTGGATCAGACACATGCAAGTCGATGCATCAAAGTGTTTAAATGAAAAAACAGAACCAAAAGAAAGAGGAAGAGAAACCGGGCTATGAAGTGGATAATCACCTTCACTGGGGATGACAAGTATGTACGGCGTAGTTATCGGTCCCCTACCTATTACCACTAAGAACAAGGTTTAAAGTTCCAGGTCAGCATGCATGAGAGAAAGAAACAAAGAAAAAAAAGTCTAAAAAACAAAATCCGACTCGCAGGTTTCTCACCCTGAATTGCACAAAATAACACAGCAGTTTCAAAAAAAGAAAGTAAAGAAAGGTTCAGACAATGTACCTGAAAACGTTTAGAAAACGGGAATGGCTATGGGCTGCATCAAAATAAGTAAATTAACTTAGCAGGGTTCCTGAGACTTCAGCACGTGAAAAACCAAAAACAGAAATAATTGTAGCTGCCGGGCAAAATATTACAGTATTACTGGGCTAAGGAGGTAACAGAGCCTGACACACTGCGCATGGGAATGAGACTGGGATGCAAGCAGGAGAGGGGAGCTGTGCTTTGGTTCTGACAAGAAAACAATCAAACAAAAGCAAAAGGGGGAAAAAGGATGTTTGAACTTTGTGGCATGTGGTCAACACCCAAAAACTGGAGTCTGCAAAACACTGTCCAATAAGCACACAAGCTCACGTTTTATACCCACACAGGCATGACCGCTTTGACTTAAAGGGAAGGCACAACCTTTAGCGGGAGTTTTGGGGGTGCTGGTGGCAGAGGGACCCCCACTCTTAAATCTTTAACCACCAAATTGAAAAGCCACAAAGTTTAAAGCATGCCGCAGACACGCTGGCATACTGCAGGTGCCACACTCCCACACGGAGTACAACTCCACTTGTAACGGGGAAGAATAAGGAGAGGAGGCAGGGATGGAAATGGCTGACGGCAACAGAAAGAGAAAAAAACAGCCCATATATATTCATGTGTATCATTCCTAAAAGATAAGCAAAATAATACCACGACTTCAGGTGGCTGCATGAAAAGCAGCAGCTTTATAACTAGCATCCATTACATTAATGGAGTTTCTGCTCCTATGCTGCCGACAGTACAGAGTTCTCATATAAATGATCTTTCATGGGCAGAACAGAAAGAAAAAAAACAAACAGAAAAAAGCTTCTGCACAGAAACCTTATCTAACAGCTGTAAATCATGCATGTAAACCAGCACTTAGAGTGTAGAGTTTGAGGACACTGATACCGAACAGGGCAAGGGCTTCGGATTGTCCTTCTAAGTGCCCCTGCTAAGACTGGTGTGGTCTAACGCTGCAGTTTTACTATTTATTATGACTGAATTACAGCCCTGGCCTCCTAAGGCAGTGGATGTAGTTCCCTTTCCTAACTCTGTCCCTCTCCCCTCACCCCTTCATAAAAAAAACATTTTTAAAAAACTATTCTATCACTTTCTCCAAGAAAAGTGAGATTTAGCCATCAAGTGCGTTGATAAACAGCGCAGCAGTGACTTTTTCACTAAGCCAGAAGACCATTTCGGTAAAAATGACCTCATAACCCCCATAAATGGGACTCTGACACTTTAATCTGTTAATTCAGTCATTTATTGCTTCTTGCCCTTTAAATGATTATGGCGAAACATGCAGAAATGTCACAGGAAATGCCATTACCTTTAGTAGCCAGTCGGACACAGTTGATTTTTATTTCCTGAAATGACAAGAAACACAAGGCATCATTTTGTCAAACCTGTTTTAGATCTTTTATCTATTACTAGTACAATGATATTTCAGGACTAGGACTTTGATTGCAAATGTGATAACTTCAAATGACAACACTGATAATACAGCACCCATAAGGATGGAAAAATAATTAAACCTGCTCTTTGTGTAATGTTAAAACAAGGACGTTATATCCTCGTTAAAGATGTCTTAAATCATTATTAGAGTAACCCAAAAGGGAAAGGACTAAAAGAGGGTTTAAGGCAGTAGCTTACTGGATTTTCCTGTAATGCTATAGAAAGTCAGGCAAAGGGTGAAACAGTGAGACAGTGAAATTACTGACAAAGCTGAAGGAGAAATTGAACAGGAGACAAGGAGTCCCAATCTGATAGAAAAGCTGCAGCCCCACAGAGGGGCAGACACAGTCTGCTCCCTACACCCAGCACACAGGTCACCCCACAATGGCCAGTGCTCTCAGCCTTGATCAGCAGCAGCACATCTTATCAACAGCACCCACTCATTTTAATGCAGGATCAGCCTGGTCTCTGATGTAGCTCCATTGTTTAAGCAGTAGTGGATACCTTAAATCACTTCCAAACCTAAATAATATGGTTAGCACATCTTCATCAGCAACTTTTGGGCTTATAGCTTTCTGACAGCCTGCAATTAGCAACATGTTTTCCAAAAGATATCTGGTGTTCTTTCCACGGGCTCTGTGTTGTCAAGCAGTTACAAACAGCTGGGGTATCTTGGGAGGCTTTCTGTTTCCTCCTATCTTTTTTCCTAGATAAATACTTTTCTGAGCTTTTTTCATACAAGAAAATAATGAATTTCAGTGCTCAGTTTGTGTTCTCAGAGACATTAAGATCTAAATCCTTTAGCTGTCAGGCACCCCTGTCATCCAGAGCGTATCCTGCTATATCCTGTGATAAACACCTTTGGAATTGCTAGTCAAATATTCTATAACCCAGGACTCCATGTGCTTCCAAATACTAGTAACAGAATTAAGCAGCTGCCTGATGGAATCATCTTTGCCACAAACCTCAAGCAGATAAATATGTGTCCTCTCTACACATTACGTGGGTAGCCAACTGACACTCAATAGGGCTCAAATCTTTTTTGAGACATAAAAACTTAAAGAACAGAGAACAATGGATAATAAGCATAGAGAAGCAACATTATCAAACAACAGGCACATGGTTAATAAGAAAAGGAACATTACCCAGCATCTTTAATCCAATTCTTACTTAATTCAAACATTGTAGGGCTCAGTGAGCAATGCTGACCTGCAGATAATACATTTATCCAGGGCTACAGAGCTGCAAGATGCCTGAAGCTATCCTATAAGATAATACAGTATGCAGTATATCTGGAATGTAGACAATCACCATGTCTTGTCTTAACAGCAATGCTTATACTACTGTTTACACAGGTATTCTGCACAACGCAATAAATATTAGAAACAAATGTTAAGCTGTAGAGTGAAGCTCCCTGATCGATTACTGTAGTTTCATTTCAGTGACATCCTTATCCGGTTTCAGGATGCTACACGATTCATTTAAATGAAACTGGAGATGGATTTCTACTCCACACTGCAGGGGCTTTTCTATATGAGACCAACTCTACACACCACACTAACCCCACACACTCCACACCCAGCAAGACCTTTCCAGAAACACGGCTACAGCTTTTGAAACTAGTTACCCGGCCTTCCAGTGCTGTGCTGCCATTTTTATTCTGGGACTCGGAGGGGTTCTTTAAACTAACCAGAGGGCTGGAGGAAGACATAACCATCCTGCTCGCTGTGTTGTATATAATCCCACAGCCAGTACTGGTTGAACTGGGAACAAACCTTATTAAGTGTATAATTGTTTTGATACCTCACTTATAAAAGAAGAGTTTAGAGTTGCCAAGGAAACCTAATCAGCAATTCTCGGAGAGGAGGGAGGAGTATGAATAGTATTCACTGGACATGCACTAGGGTGACCGGCTGGAATCGCACACACCACCCTGGAGATGCGAGGCAGTAGTGGCCAACTTGAACGCACCTTAGCATTAGTCCACTCAAGCTGTAACATGACATCTATGTGACTCACTGCCCAAATCGCTCAGAGACTCTGCCTCCGTGGACACTTTGAAAGGTTTTATTGTGTCATTTAGATTTGTTCTTGGCTTCACTGGTCATGAGAACATTAAAACGGTTACAAATCAGAGGAGGTCATACAGTCCGACCAGCCCATCTGATACCTAGCATCGAATTGATCCCAGGACCATATCCAGCTGTTTCACGAAAGAAACCAGGGTATCATCTTCAGCAACATGGCTGGATCGCTTGCTCCCAGTCAGTCTTTTTGGCTGTTTTCCACACTTTTCTTTCTGTTTTTGTTGCGTATTTAATATGCGTTCTATAGGACTGACCTTTGTGTTTCTTGTTGCTGTAATTATGATGGTTCCTGTTCAAGTGATAAATTCTCTAGTGTGGCTGTAACACGGCAAAGACCTCCGATTGTTTTGCTTTTCCTGCGGGTGGACACTGTGTCCATCACGATTAAATGATCATGTTCCACTGCTACCCTGGGATTGACATGCCCACCCCAGTTCAGTTGGGACAACAGCATGCCTCCTGCCTCGGACTCAGCACTGTAACTACCATCCCTCTGTTTGCTTATTGAAGAGATGCAAGGCCCTGTAAGGCTGTGCTGTGAATAATGTGAGTTATTGAATTGCAGGCTCTGTCACTTGATGTTCGCTATGACTTACTATTATAAAGGCACAGTAGAGTATTGTAAAGCACAGCAATATCACGGGCAAGTGAAGAACACAGTATAAGCATGGCCAGATTAGAGGACAGTTTTGAATAGATCATGGGAAATGACAGGAAAAATCCCTCCAGCAGTTCTGCCTACCAGCAGCCACTCCTTCTCACAGCCCAAACCACCGAGATTTCCGCTCTTTTCACTTCTGCACGGGCAGAAGCCATCAGCGAACTGCAGCCACAGGTGCCCGTCTCTCTCCGAGGGGCACTGGGCTCCAGTTCGAGCCAGGGTGCAGGCCCGGACCGGCGCTCTCAGAGCGACCCGTGTCAGTCCGCGGGAGGCCGGATCACGGCTGGCGGGGATGCGCTCCCTGGTGTCACGGCTCAGTGAGCCTTCATCCTCTCCCCTCAGCCGTACAGCGGAACTAAAACTGAGTGAGCAGGACAGGAGAGGTAGTGAGGCAGTCTGCATGAGTTAGCTCCTCCTGACAGTCTGTCAGACGAGACAGGCATAAAGGACTTCAGATAGCGGCACTACATCACTTACGAGAAGTGACAGCCGAGGTTTGACTTCTGGCCCTGCCGTCTAATAAAGCGTTGACGGACTGTCAAGCAGTTTTGAGGCGGATTCCTGAGGCGCTCCAGGAAACGTGGACGTCGGTTGAAAATCAAGCTGCCTCTTCTGTTATTAAACGCGACAGGTTTGGTGGGATCAAGCAACAACACACCCAGGTTCGTTAAATTGCTAATTGTTCATCTGATATTACACGTACTACAACCACATTCAAGCCAGCATTATCCACGTCTGCCTCTCGAGTGCTCTTTCATAAACGAAGGAAGTCCCCCTGTTTCTGTATCGGTTTCCTACGCCAGAACATAGAGGCCTGAATGAATTTTAAATGAGAAGGCTGACACACTGAATCCCTCCAATACTGCAAAACAAAACACCATCATAAGAACGATCACACAAATAATATAAGCCACACACTCTACAAAAGGAAGCTGAATTGCAATTGCATTTTTGTATTATAGCCTCTACCTTCCCAGAATCACAGAGATGCTGCTGAAACAAACACCTCAGGGAGATTCAGTTATTATGTGGTGTTGATGGTTTGTTTTTGCAGGAGAGCAAACCACCCCCCACCCCCCTACATACGCACACATTCCTCTTCAATCTCCTCCACCGTGAGCTTCCTTCCAGTTCTGAAAACAGAGCTGGTGAAGAGCCCTGCACTCATACTTGGCTCTTCTGCAGAAATGAGGCTGAGAATTCGGCACAGTTTAATAACCAAAGGTGGGAAGGCAGTCTCCTGAAGACCGTCAAAGCAAGGATGATGATAAAAGCAGAGAAGGCATAAATGAAAAGCTAAGAACCGAGGGCTGTGATTGTACCACCACTCCAGTGTCCCTTTTATCACACATCTTTAGGAAGCCTGGCTGGTCTGTTGTTTCAAGACCTCCTTCACTGGTGCCGCCTGTGTCAGATGGTGGGATGCAATATTGCCCTCAGCATGAGAAACTGGGAGAAACAGGTTTGTCTAGAAGTACAGGTGAGCTGTGGAGAGCCTATCAAACCTGTTCTTATCAAAATAAAGTCCATTAATATCCATGGAGGTCCAAGTTATTACTGCTTTATGGACTTTAGCTGTAGAAAATCTTGGGGTGCCTCCGGCGGCTTGGTGATTTAGGGGTGGGCAGGACAACCTCGACACAACGGGACAGCGACCGGCTGAAGTCTCCTTCCACCGCAGCCCACAGAGAGGCCAAACACCGCCCCCGAGCAGAATGAGCTCGAAATCGGCCCGTTTCTGTTCCTGTGTCCGGGTGCCATTCGGACGCTGTGGCTTTATTTGTACTGCTGCAGCCACCAGCTGGGCTCTGCGAACTGTGGCGGTGACAGTCGGGCCCATCCACCGAGACGCCACCTGCTCGCTGTTCCCCGCGGTCTACGGCTGCTACGCACTGATGCCATTAAGTGTTCAGGAGCTTTCATGCCACGCTTCCATCTTATTTAATTTATTTTCCAAGATGTTAATTATCAGACTGACGTCTTTGGAATACGGGGAGTGTTTGAATGCTTCCTGTATGTCAGGCTTCAAAAGGCTAAAAGATTTCCCTCCAGCGCCCAGCTCCCAGTAATGCGCCTCTCCTTCTCCGCATTCTCCTGCCAATTTACTTTACTAAGGAGAAGCTGCAATTTGCAAAGCACTGTACAGTAGGATGCTAATTAACCGTTGTCAGGAACAAGTAACAGTAAAAGTTAATGAACATAATTCTAATTTATGGCACTCAAGCTTTCAAAACCAAGGCAATAAATAATAGCTGCCTAGCGCACTACCAGATGCAAGTCATTTATGAGAGTTAGTGCCCATCTTGCTGCTGGAAAGAGCAACATGAGCAGAATACAAAGGCCTCTGTCGTAAAGGGGCACCTGGCAGAGGCGCCAGGGGACCCCAGGCCCGTGCTGTTAATCGACCAAGCTGAGAGGTGCGTCTCGGATACCGGTCAAACAGATGGGAGCAGGAAGCAGAAGCTGCCGAGTGCCCAATTTTGGGGAATCTGTGAAAAACTGAGCAAGTGAACAAAGAAGTGAATAAATAAGACCGTCATCAAATGGCTAAAAGCCATAAAAGAAATGCATGTGGCAGCCATTGTGCAGGGACTGTTGAACATGTGTGGTGCAAGTAATTGGTCTACAGCTCCAGCATTATGGCAGTGCTGTAAGAAGGGGTTTTTGATGATGAAACTACTGGAATCTTTCCAAAGAAGGCCAGGGGTACAGATTACTGTATATTCAACGATGCCTACCCAGTCTCTCCCTGGGGCCTTGTCAGCATCCTGGAGCAGGACAGCAGGACACAGGAAGAGCACCTGGAACACACTATGGAGAAACACCTCTCTCCACTGCACTGAGTCCGAGCCTCACTCCTAATATGCGGTTGTAATCCTTTTTAATTAGGCTGTATCCCCACCCACTCTCCAGCCCTCCCCTGTCCACGGCAATTCACTTAATGATATTCCTCCAGCCTTGAAGGCGATTGTATTCATACCAGAATATCTGCTGGGACTATGCTAAAAATAGCCTAGGAAAAGTGCCACAGAGGTGCAACAGCAAATGAGAAGATTTAATAATACATTAAATATATAATTGTTTTCAAAAAATAATACAATACCACTTGCATAAACCATATAACAGAGCTGGTGTCTCTACAGGAGCAGAGCCTCTAATGAGTTGGGGCAGTGAGCTCGAAACAGGCAGTAGCACATGAGAAGCCTCTGTAGTCCATGGCGTGAAGCCTGGTCTTTACCCGAAATAAATCGCTGTGTTGCCTGTTTTAATAATAATAATAATAATTGCGTACCCTTATATAGCGCTTTTCTGGAGACTCCACTCAAAGCGCTTTACAGGTAATGGGGATCCCCTCCACCACCACCAATGTGCAGCCCCACCTGGATGATGCGACGGCAGCCATAGTGCGCCAGAACGCTCCTCACACACCAGCTCTCCGTGGGGAGGAGAGCAGAGTAATGAAACCAATTCATAGAGGGGGATTATTAGGAGGCCATGATTGGTAAGGGCCAATGGGAAATTTGGCCAGGACGCCGGGGTTACATCCCTACTCTTTTTTAGAAACACCGTGGGATTTTTAATGACCACAGAGAGTCAGGACCTCGGTTTTTTACGTCTTATCCGAAGGACGGCGCCAGTTCACAGTATAGTGTCCCCATCACTATACTGGGGCATTAGGACCCACATGGACCACAGGGTGAGCGCCCCCTGTTGGCCCCACTAACACCTCTTCCAGCAGCAACCTTAGTTTTTCCCAGGAGGTCTCCCATCCAGGTACTGACCAGGCTCACAGCTTCAGTGGGCTACCAGTTGTGAGTTGCAAGGTGATATGGCTGCTGGCTTTTGGATCGTCTGAGCCAGAACAGCTCTAATTAGAAAACTGAACCTTAAAATGAACCCTGTATTTCACAGGGAGCCAGAGCAATTTACAGAGGACGGGAGTTATATGATAAGACGCGACAAAACACAATTCAAACAACAACCAAGGGTCAAGAGTAAACAAAATTTTCCATCTTTCGACATTCTAACTGGTATAAGTAACCTACGAGCATCTCAGATCCCAGTCACATCATTGTTCAAGTTTTGCCACACACAAGGTGATACAGATGACTTTGTAGCTTAATGTCAGCTGCAGTACAACTGTGCATCAGGACTCTCTGCCCTGCCTGCACATCCCAAACACTGAAAACATCTCCAGAGCAAGTCAAGCGGCAGTTTCCAGTGAAACACAGTTGTTCATTTCAGTCTCCTGATCCTGCCCTGCCCTGCAGGCCTGGCTGTCACTCTTGCCTTGGCAAGCAAAGGGAAGTCGGGGCAATCTGAAGGTGACATCTCAGAAGTGCTGCTTGTTTCCTGTCATCTATTCCTATTATTGCTCAGATATAAATGGAGTTCGGGCAACTCCAATTAAAAGGGTGCTTGAAGGACACCCGTGCAGAATGAGAAAGAATGACACAGGGCTCTTAGGTAGTGTGGAGCTTCAGAAGTAGAATTGATGCTGCACACAGGCTCAGAGGAATACATTCACTCCTGTTCTCCTTTGCTGGAGCAACACAATAACAATCGGTCAAGGTCTCTATCCTCCTTGTGAATGCCAAAGCAAAGCAAAACACCAAGACGACACAAAAGAAACAGAATAAATCAATCCTGTAATGACAGTCTGTGCTCACTCGTTAAAATTTTAATTATGAAGTCCAGCAGCGCACGCTGGCCGAATGGTTCCCAAACTTTGCAGGATGGGGGGAAGCTTTTGGATTTTGGAAGAAGTGGGCAGTGACATCACCAGAAGTGAACTGGAGACTTTCTCTCCCTCATTTCTCTCTGAGATCAATCAGGTGGCATCACAACTGTGCCTCCTGGCTGAAGACATCCAGTTTGGTCAACATTGCAGGTCTGTGGAGCCAATGAGAATACCTCAACAGCACTGATGAGAAACGCTGAGGCTCCCATCCAATCTGTCAGTTCAGACTGAGGCAGCAGTACCGCCTGCTGTGACAGCATTTTCTCGTATTTTAAGGGGCCCAAGAAGACATTTGCCCACAACAACCACTTAAGAATCTTAAGATCTCTTCGTGTTTAAGAATATAGCTGCACCTTCTATTTTCTTAACTGCATTTTTAACAGAATGGCTAAGAATAGTCTGCTTCAGACTAGCCTAGAGTTTTTTTGTAGTTTAAAACTGCTGAAAGTCTCAGCTGACTGTGCATTTGCAAAGAGGATCGCCTCCTTCCCTCGGAGGGTTTCTTCGCTGTTGGACAGCAGGGCCACAAACCTGTGAGGATGCAGATAAGCTCTTGTCATCACATGTGCGATCACATGAGCTCTTCTTGCTGGACTCGGGGAATTTAATTACTAGATAGTTCAGGCAGGTCTCATTGTGAAAAGGCATGGTCTCCTAGCAGGGCTGGCACAGCTAAGAGACGTTTAGCATGCAGGCACTGCCAGGAGTCCTGGCTCTTGCTCAGGAATAAACACACAGCTCTCATGCACCACCATACTGATGCTCTCTCTATTGTAACACTGAATCCCTCCAGGCAACACTGGGCTTTTCTTGTCTTTTATGTTGGAACTTGGGTGGCATGAAGCGCCTATAAATGCTGTTTGTTTTTACATGATACGCATCCGATCTGATTGGTACAATAAGGGGATTAAAGCATGGATGGCTGGAAGCTGTAGCCGAGTTATGCAGAAGAGGGAAACCAACAGTGGAGTGGAGGGACCCTGCTGTGAATTTCAACAGCAGAGTGAGAAACACTTACTGCACAGGGTGAGAGGAATGCATCACAGTGAAGAACACACTTCACTGGAACAGGAGAGCAGGAAAGAGCCCAATCAAAGACACTGTTCCAGGGCTACAGAGAAATGCCACTCAGAGTGTGGCATTACATAAGACAGCTCAAAGGTTTGTTGAAAAAAAAGTACAGGCTAAAATGAGGCAGTTAATATACAATACACAGCTGTAAAGATTCTTTTTAATTCATTATATACAGCTCATCATAACATCGCGGGCCTGCTTCTCTTTTAACACATCAGAAGAATTCCTGCAAGGACCATCTGACAAGCTTTCTAACGCAGATGCTGCCCCCTGCAACTTGACTGCATTGATTGTACGAGGAATGGCATTATCCTGGTTCTGCCAGGTCACACGGCTCTGCAGTTTACCAGAAAACACGCAGCGCTGCTTTGGGAGCGCGACCAGGACGGGTACGACGTGCTGGTGAAATGGACTTACCCCGTTCGCTTTGCTTAGGGCCTGAAAGTAAATGCTGTAGCTCTTGACAGGCGAGAGAGGGGCGTTCCAGTAACCGTTGTAGGTCCTGTTGTCCCCCACCGTGAAGGGCTGCATCACCGACAGGTTGACGGGGGGCAGCTCTGCGGCAAAGTAGTGCGGCGAGTCCATGACGGACGCGTTCTTGTAGCTGACGGGCACGGCGAAGCACTCCACCACGTCCGCCGCGCGCCGCGACTTCTGCTTCCTCTCCTCCTTGACCACCAGCTGATAAGCACTGAGGACAGACGTGACAAAGCGCCGTGTTTGTTATCTGTTCCCCGTACAGACGCTGCACTGCCGAGAGTGCGGGACTGGCTTGCGCGCCGACCCCTCCGTTCTTTACGGCCTCCTCCCGCGGGCGACCTTTTGTGCGCTCCCGTCATCATCCCTCGGCTCTGTGGGTACGGCGGAGCCCGACCCTGCCTGGAGGCGCGAGACGAATGACCGCAAGAAGGGAAAAAAAGGTAATAAACAGCAGCACAAGGGACAGTAACTGTCTGAAGCCACAACTCTTCAGAGAGCAGCACATAGTGCCGTTAACGGGATTGAGGATGAAGATGGCTGTAGTTCTGAGAACAGAGGCAGGCCAGAGTCACCAGTGCACTACGCTGTGTCCCTGTCAGTTGAGAATCAAAGTGCAGATGAAAAGGACTGGTAGGTAGTCCGGGAAAAGCTCCAGTCAGAAACAGCTGTCTGTGGCTGGTCAAGGCCCAGCTATACCACACTGATGAAGGAACAGTGCGCCTGTGGTTGCTTACCATGATGGAGATGAAGAAGAACTAAACTCTTTTTAGATATTCTATCATTGAAATGAATCACAGCAATATAATCTGCATCATTCTCAAGTCCTACGCTTATTTTTGTATACAGAAGGGTGGTGGGTTTAAAGGAAAGATGGGTAGGGAGGTCATGGTGGGGATGGATATATATGTAGGCCAAGACAGAAATTATGTAGAATGGTTTATAGTTTGGAAAACCACAAAGCAGTGTTTCTGATCTCCCAACTAAAACACAACAAGATCTTTTATTATTTTATTTTTACATGGTGTTGGTGATATGCTTGTGGCCAGGGAATATAAATACAAATCAAGGACATTCTGAAGTGCTTTCACTTTCACCTTTCAGTCACATTAAAATGTTGCCTGTGCACTGAGGATAATAACAAGGCCTTTCCTGTTAAAATGTGTCTTGCAGTTCTCAGCACTCCTGTCAGTCTGAACAAATGATGACAGAGAAAACCAAGAGATCTATTTATTTTTTCAGAAAATGAAATGCACTGTGTATCAGCGGAACTCGACAACAAGACTGTTCACTTTTCCAGCCCCTTTCTCCTTCAGTGCAGGTATTTTTGAGGCTTGCGACAAGCTGTGCTTTCAAGTACTGTACCATCATGAACATGACAGCTATAAAAAATATTTCTCTTAATTACAAACACAGTCAATGGTTTGTCTGGCTTTGATCTTTTATCTGTTTCCATCCACCCCTCTATGGTGTTCCCCTGTACCACCTCCCAACAATCCTGTGAATAGAGAAACTTCACAGGGTAGGAATAAGATCTGCCTTGTGCAGATCAGACACTTCTGTACAGTGCCAGCAGAGGGAAATCTACTCCTTATTTGTGGATGAAGAACAGCTGGGAAGAGTCTGAAAACTCTTGAGCTCAGAGCTCGGCCTTGGGGAAAAGACAGGTACAGAAAAATGTTTATTCCAGGACAGAAGGCAATGAAATCAATTAGGACCTAAGCCATATACAGTAACAAAGTTTACATAGTATGCTTATTGTCAGTAATTGCGTCCATCTATGCCAAGTACATACTTCACAATTATATATAATTAGAGAAGTGTATGTTCTTCCAAAGGATTGTGGCAAATTGTCCTCATCTCTAATTTGGCATCTTTGATGATGGATAATTACTAATGACCAAAGGACCCTGTTTTCTCAGATATCAGCCATCTATTTGAAATAAACCATTTTTATGCATGCATACAGCAAGGAAAGATGGGCATCATTACGGCAATCTTACTTGTCAAGAGCTTTTTTGTAATTATGACAACTACGCAAAAATAAAACCCTTTTCAAAAGAAACTCACAAAGAAGCAGGGTTTGAACAAAAGAGAAGCCTTTTTCAAGAGCTTTTAGATAAGCTATTTTTGCAGAGGGCTGACTAAATGCTAATGTGCCATGTCCTAAATGTGACTGAATTTTCAGGCAATTACATACAAAAGTTAAAGGCAAGATAAAAGGCATCTTCCAAAGCTCAGCCTGGATTATTGCATGCTGGACAAGAACCTGAAATTTCTTGTACTTGCTTCTGAATGATAACAGTGGCCACAGGCAGCAGAAGGATTGGAGCAGATGGTGAGACTGGAAAACATATGTATTTATGTTTTCAATTTGTTTTATATCTTTTTGCCTATTTCTGGGGCTTGTTTTTACATTTGAATATTGTTTCTTCACAAAATCGTGCTCTGAGAGTCTCCCTTTAAAGAAAACACTTGACACGTTCATGAAAATCAAAACTGGCAGAGGTCGGCTGCGTTTGTTCTCACTTGTTCTTTGAACTGATGATTTGCAAGAGCTAACTTTGTGTGAGGATAGACATGAGCTCTGAGTCACAACATCGCTACATCCATAGTAAGAAGCTGAGCTAGGATTCATGTGGACGGCCATAGGGATCAAAACTGCGAATAAGTCAAGGCTTGTTAATATTTATCAGTTGGACGAGTGGGATGTCATGCAAAACTTTAAAACACAACATTAAGAAAACTGTGAGGGTGGCCTTCAGCCCATCAACTTGTTTGGCTGCTAGTAGCTTACTGAGCCAAGGATCTCGTGATCTCACTTAGCCCTTTCTGGGAGCTTCCCAAGAAATTAGCGGAAGGACAGTTCATTCCTCACACTTAGCATCATACTGTGTTCTGCTTATTTTATTCACATGGGTGTGTCCCAAACTGGACAGGCTTGGCAAACACTTTACTAGGGTGCACTGCAGCAGCAATGACATTGATAACTGACCGACGCCCCTCTGCCTGTGGGGGGTCCAGGAGGGTCTGGGTTCTTTGTGCACATCAGGGATCGCTTCTAGAGCGCTTCTGGGCACCCTGTTTGGCCTTGACACTATTTTTTATTAGAAGCTCTTGATCTGCTGTTCCTGCAAAACCTGGGATTGTCCTTGAGCAAACGGTTGCTTGTTATTCCTTTTTTTTCTTTTTTTTTTGCACAGGAACTAAACGGGGAAAAAAATAAAAGAAAAAAGCTGAAACGAATGACTGTGTTCAGTTGTGTTATGGGTCCAAATAAACTCTAAGGAGAGGGTGTTCTGTGTAATGCTTTTGCATACAAATTGCACTTATCTGAAAGACTGCTTTTATTTCCTTAAAATGCCCATCAGACCATCAATAATTCTCTTTTTCATTTAGCAGATGCTTTGAACCCCATCAAGACATTTCAAACTGAAAACAAATGTAGCTATGCCTTGCTTGCTGAAGAGGGGGCATAAACAATTTATTATGATGAGATTTCATGCTTATTTTCTCTCCCATTGTACAGAAACATCTTCTTGATCTGATCGGTTTCTGTATCAATGCAATCATTTTGTAAGAGCCATCCAAACAACCAGCTTGGAATAAAGCTGATAGAATCGTGTACAAGACCTAGAATTACACTAATCAAATTGATCAATAAGGCATTATACTCCTTCACTTCATTTTAGAATCTTGGAAGTAGTGTTCAAGAAGCTGCTCACCAGGACCATAAAGCTGAGGATGACAAGCAAAAGGCACATAAGCAAAAGAATAACAAACAAAATAGGGGGATAGGTGGCTGGCCAGACAGACAGATGGAAAATGAAAACTTAAAACCAAAAGAGTGCAAATGAGAGAAGACCATTCATCTAGCTTGCTGGTGGCTCACTGATCTGAGGGTCTCATCCAGCCTGTAAATTAGTTAAAACAATGTGTCTATGTAGTTTCTTTCAGACTTCCACAATTCAACATGTACTGTACCAAGCCACTTGGGGCCACACCTTCGTTAACATGGACAGCCCCAGCCTGGCTGTAGCTGTGTAGTGTCATTTACCAGGTGAAAGGTGTCTGTTCTTACAAATCAGTTAAACCGTACATCAGTCATTCTAGATACTATTCACATCCACTCCAGTCTGCAGGGTCCACAGATGCTTCTGCCAGATAACCTACCCAACACGGCTGAGTCCCTGAGGGAGTCAGCCCACTGAACTTCTAAATCAGCTCAATCAGGCTGCTACAGGTGCACAGGGGTAGAAATGCTGAAGATCCAGGAGTCTAAAAGGCAGTCATCGATCTCAATAAAGAGCAGAAAGCAAGAAGCCAGCAAATGAATCATGAATTCTCCGGATCCCAGAGACAGCGCACAGAAGTGGACAATGTGACAGGGATGCACAATGGCTAAGGCAGGCAGCCCGGACAGTGGCTTGCCCGTGTGTAAGTTGTGCAGGCAGCTCCATCAGAGAGGGGTGATGGACAGTGGAAAGAGGGGTGCGCACGGGAGAGGACTGCACTACCTCACGGGGGCCCCTCTGGACTGCGCGGGCTTCAGCAGCACGGTGATGGTGGTGTCTGTTTCATTGAGAGGCACATCCGTCTCATACTCTGGCATGGAGGGTGCTGGGAGGAGAGAGATAGAGAGTGTGACATTTCGGTCTCATAAAGAAAGGATATTGTCACCACTATGGCAGCTTCTTAAAGATATTTGATGCAGGTGACATTTTACTGTATATGCAATATGCATCTCCTTGTCTGTCAAACCAGCCTTCCTGCTTTATGTGATTGCACAGTATTTCCAACTTCAGGGGGACTGAATGGGAATACTTTCACTGGAATACCCTGGAGCATCATGACAGAAATACTAGGCCACCACCCAATTAAAGATGTCTTTTGCAGCTCACCTACTGTCTTGATCTTGTCTTCTGCAGCCAGAAGGCGGTCTCTCTGACAACACTGCAAGGTCACAGGGCCGACAAGTCAACTCAGCTCAGACAACTCAAACACATGCCACCACAGTGGGGCTTGTCCGGTCATGGCCACTGAGGGCTGCCCAATCACTGCCTGATCACTGATCGATCGCTGGCTCACAATGCATCCAGTCTCAATGGTTATATGGTCACGTCCACTGGAGAGCTGAAACTGCACACCATGTGAGCTCCCTTCTCAATCCAGCTTTTAATAATTTTCTGTGCTATCTTTTTAATTCCCAGTTGTACCATAGTAGGGAAGAGGCAGCAACACTCACAGTAAATGATGAAAGGGGAATTTATCAAAGTATTACATACCTACCACATAAATTGTGCAGTTGCCATGGCAAACAGACATGGGCTTCTGCAGTGTGTCCCATTAATACAAACACACAAACCCATGACTCAGACAATGCACAGATTCAGAACTTTTCGTTGCATGCTATAAGTCCTTGCAGTATGATAATGGGGAGAACATCTTATTAAAATGTAATTCTCTTTTGTTAGCACAAAATTAATATTGCAACAAGTTTTAATTGCAAACTACCTGAATTTCACAAAAAAAGTAAATGTCTAGCAAACTGTAACAGCTCGTCAATGGCAGAAGTGTTTCTGTTGGTTCGGTAATTATAGCACATGCAGTTTTAACAGCCCTCATTGCACACTATCTAATTACCCTTTAAAATGTCACATTACCATTAACAATAATTATCTTCTAAAGATGCATAGGACAATATAGATTAAGAAATGGATTCGCATGAGACGAACACTGTTTTTGTAAGAATTACGAGCAGGTTTTGGCTGTGCTGCAGGCACTAACAATCCCTTGGCCCTCCGAAACGCGCAGGGCAACTCACCTCTGATGCAAGGCAGATTAAAGGGCTACTGAGCACGATCTCACACATCTTTAATTATTAACACTAACCCCCTGATACATGTTAATGTCCTGTGCAGGTTTTGTTTTCCTGCTGGCTTTTGCGAACCCGTCTTTAACGATGAGGAAACGGAGAGATGTCCGCAGGAGAGGCCTGGAGAGGGCGAAATAAGAGCGCTCTCGGCAGCTCTGCCTGCTGCTCCAGTGACGCCACCGCGTGACCCTGCGGAGGCCAGAAACACGCCTCTCCCTGTCTTCACACACACCGGCCAGAATCAAACCCGAAACCAGGAGCCCCGAAGCAGCAGTGTTGCCCGCCACATCAGCGTAGAGAAATAAAATGAATCGTAACCGGTACAGCAGCTTCTGTTGCTGTTCTTATTCGAAGTACCCTGGGCATGAACGCAGCAGACCCGCCACGAGTCCCACAGTTTGATACTCTCTAGTCACTGCGCATGGCAGGACCTCCATCCTAACGAGGCACTGGAGACGCGAGTCTAGCACTGAAAGCTTTCCCCAGTGTCCCGGCCCTGTTCAGTGTGTCAGCAGCACGGGCTGGGCTGGAGTGCGTCGTTGCGCTCACCGGCGATCTTGGTGGCGATGCGGGTGGTGACGGGGGGCCCGAAGCCCTTGGACGTGCTGGCCTTGATGGTGAAGGAGTAGGTGGTGCCGGGGTGCAGCCCCACGAACAGGTGGTGCGTCTCGTTGCGCAGCTTGAAGACCCGGCCGCGCTGGCCAGACAGGTCCGCGCTGGGGTCCAGGGAGCTCAGCGCTTTGTACGTGATCTGCAGACAAGACACACTCATTCATCAGCCGATACTACTATCAGCCGTAATATCAGTCACTAAGCTGAAATGATCATGATAATGAGGTTACTTGCAACATCGGAAACCTCAAGTTAAAACAGCCCCGAGGTTTAATACTTTAATATTACGAATTACATATTTTAAAAAACAAAGAAAGAAGGGGACACCGTGCGAACGCTTATTTTCGACCCAGCCGAAGATCTTGTGCTTTTCGCTTTAATAAGCTGCAGTGAAATTCATGGTCACACACACACACACACACACACACACACACACACACACACACACACACACACACACACGGCCAAGAGTCCAGCGTGATTTGTTTTTGCTGGGACGGAAATAACGAGGAGTGACAGCTCCGCGCCCGATGGACTGGCTGTCGGAAAGAGCTACCCAGGGGCAGAGATCAGTCAAGGGGCGTTAGGACTGCAGTGCACTTTCACCTGAGAGCAGCAGAGAGGAAACGCCAGCAGCGAGCGAGCTGATGATCAGTGGAAATTCGGGCCAAGAGCCCCAGACAGAAAACTCCTGTGTGATGTGATGTCATCGCCGTCGGGCTGACTGAATGAATCAGTTGCCGGCGAGAGCGGCCCGTGAGCAGCGCTCTTGGACTCTTGGACGCAGGTGACTCTTACAACAGGGTCGAACACCGAACGGCTCCACTCCGGAACGACCGCATTAAACTCATGAGGGGTAACAGGGCACGTTCCTCTCGAAGCCCGTTTCCGCCAGGGAGCAAAAACAAAAACTTCATATCTTTATATAGACTTCATATCTCGCAGTTGCGACATTGTATCTCAACATAACGAGTTTATATCTCGCAACTGCGACTTAAAATCTCATCGTTACGACTTTATTTCTCGTAATTCCAAATGAATAAGTCGCAACTGCGACTTCGAAATAGCCCACATTTCGTGGTCTATCCGTTTGTTATTGTAACGGATTCGGGCTCTAGGCCTTGCGCCCTTGTCCCTCACCCCATGGGCTCGAACCCGGGTCTCCGGCGCCGCTCAACAGGGGTCTTGCCGGCTGAGGTAAAGAGGACCCAGCGGCCAATATCGCCGCACTGCAACCAGCTCGTACAACCTGTATCTCAACCGGTCCGTTACACTATATTCATACATCGTACAGGATCTCTAGGCCTGGAGTCTTGTCTTGTCAGGTGCCTTGATAAAAATGAAATTAATGTAGGTCTACACTAATTTTTATGGAAGCCTATTTCCGCCGGGGAGGTGTCCACTGTACCTGGACGGAAGAGAGCACGGTGGGCTTCTGCCCGATGAGCGACCTGGCCGGGCTACGATCACTGCTGGCGCCAGAAGTGACGTCAGAATTGTGCGATACTAAGTCGCAATTGCAAGGTATAGAGTCATAAATACGAGAAATGAAGTCGGAATTGTGAGATTTTAAGTCGCACTTGTGAGATATGAAGTCAGAATTATGCCAACGTTTTAATTTTGAGATCTAAAGTCGGCATTACCAGAAATAAAGTCGTAACTCTGAGATACAATGTCACAATTGCGAGATATAAACTCGTAATTCTGAGATAGGATGTTGCAATTGCGAGAAATAGTCACAATTTTGCGATCTAAAGTGGAAACTGCGAGATACCACAGCGCGGTTTTTGTTTTACTCCCTGGTGGAAACGGGCTTCCAAACTTTCCCCCTGTAATTAAACCTGCAGCGCCCGGCCAGCGCGTCTCAGCCGGACCTGCTGGACTCCGACAGCACCGCCTGGGCACTGAGCTGTGCCGCACGACCGACAGGACAAAACAGGACCCTTATCTACAGACGGGCACTAAGAAAAACAGTCTGCGCTTATGTAAATACTGATAGTTTTGACGACAAGTTTTTTTTAATTCATTTTAATTAGAAATAAATATTATCCGTAAGCAGTGACCTTCACAGTGACAACGATCAAAACAAAGCCTCAAGGGCAGAGATGTACTTGTTTAACTTTTACTCTTTTTTTCCCCAAGTTTTGCTTCGTGATATTTCATGTTTTGTTTCGCGTTTTTTTTTCTTGTTGCTACATAGCTTTCAAGATTGATTCACGGCTTCCTTGATAAAACTGCGTGCGTCGGCACAATAAATCAGCCTTCACTGTCACAGTTTTAATACCGGCCCCGCTGCCTCCCTGCCGTTCCTGTGGGTCTATTACTGCGTTACCAGTCCCGGCTGCTGATACAGAGCCTCAGAAAAGTGAGACTCATGATTTATTTACAGCTAAATTCCCAGAGAACCAGCTGCACACTCCAAATTCAATCATACTGGACCATTTTACCGAGCTGTCCTTATAATACGCCACACACTGACTCTTTTAACTCAGTTTCACGCCGCAGAGAGCCAACTTATTCATAATAAAACACCGCAAATGACTTGATGTTTATTAATAGGGAACCTTTTCCGCCTTTACGACGACCCGTAAAACATTATTTCTACTTTATTATTACTTGCTTTTTAGAGCACCGCGAGTTTATTTGTTTTCTCCTCTGTATTTGGACTAGAGCTGGTCTTTCAGCCCTCATAAAAACAGGGAAACAGGGATTTTACTGCTCGGTGAAACTGCAGGCAGAGGCCGGAGCCCCACTTGCCAATGGTGCGAAGACGCATTAACAGCAGCGTTTCTCATCCGGAAAGCCGAAGATTAAACGCAGAAGCAGTAAGAGAGCCGCGGCAAAATAAAGCCGCAGATACGCTGTGGCTGGAATTGAAGATGGGCAGAGGAAGCAGGTTTGGTCACCTGCCACTGAGACAGGAAGGTCGCTCTGGAAAAAGGAAACATGTTGGGAATGAACCCCACTGCCTGTGGAGGTCTACTGTCAGAGCTGGCAGCTGGTACAACATGTCAGTCTCTGCGCCACAGGACTGTCTGGGCATCACTGCACATGCAGTCCCATTCCTGCCTAGTAGATGACACCGAAGAAAACGTTTCAGCACTGCAAAATTAATTAATTATTCCATTCATGACTGACCATGACGACGCACTAGAGTTGCACGAGCACGAAATCAGCTCGTTAGTGAGAGCGGATCATGCAAAAGTGTTGCAGTGATTCCACGTACTGAAACTCAGGCTTGGTGAACTCAAGGGAAGGACAGAGCGGAACCTGTACTCCCCACACAGGACCACACAAGTTTGAGCACCACCTCACACAGACGTGCCAACACTGGGGCCACGCCCTCTTTCGCGGTGAACCTCACTCGCTGCCTATCCTGTGGGATCACCCTGACGTGACAAACGTGCTCGAAGAATAGTGCAAATCCTCGTACTGGGGCAGTTATGCCGGTGATGCCCCACCGGCCAGAATTAAAATGTATTGTACATTTCTGGAATGAGTTTTCTATCTGATCCTCAGTGACCATCGGACAGGCATGTGCTTGTCCAGCCTCTACGAGAGGAATGGGACAGAATCCCACAGGACAGCACCTGTAACCTGCTGCAAAGCACGAGCCTCCGAAATACAGCCTGAATTGCTTCAAGTAGTGACCACATATACTACCAACCTGTCGCTTTCAGAGTAGTCTACCTGTTGATCAACCCTATTGACAAATGTTAATCTGTATATTTTACGAATCTTTTTTTAGCAGTCTTTTTCTTTACCTTTCAGTATGGAATGAATCTTTACCCGTTCCGGCTCAGGACATTACAGCCCGTACATTATAACGCACGACCATCTGTTCGGTCAGAGTGTTTTAGAGAGCATAACACAACATTAAAACTGATCATTTTGAAAGTGAACAGCCCAGTTGTCAGATCCAAGCTGAAAGATGTCAGTAACGCAACACCATCCTCCACGAACACCATCACTCTTCTACGACTAAAAATAAAAAAAGCTATCAATGCCGATCGATAGCTCTCCATTATGTTTTTCAATTTAGCAAGAGGCTTCCATCTTTTCTGACCCAGGGGACTGGCAATAGACAAACTAATCTGAAGTTTAAGGACACTAGTAAAGCAGGTCATCCTCTCTGATGAAAGATGATAGAAAACAAGGATTTTTGTACATTTTTTTTCTTGAATGATAAGAGCTGCTGGCCTCATTCCTCCCGGTGTAGCAGGCCATACACACACATGTGCAGCTCTGCACACTGCTGGAGGAGTCAGCCTCTGACTGCAAATCTCTGCGTGGTGCGTTGCTTGACATCAGACACTCCAGACGTGCTGTAAGCATCAGAGGACAGCCAGGTAAGATATGTTGCCATCCTCACCTAGAAAAGGTGCTTGCCTGAGAGCAGGTGGGGGACTGTGACTGCAGGTTCGAGCCTGGGTGAAGTCACTACTCCACTGTGACAGGGACTCTCCCAGCAGCAGCTCATAGCTGGCTGAATGCAGCCAAGGGAAAGGTGGGTTAACTCAGTCAGGACTTGTGCCAACACGAGACGCCTGTGCTGCGTTCTCACTTGCGAGCTGGTGCTCAGCCTGTGGTACAGGGCTGTGCTGTCTGTGACCTGTTACAAGATGGTTGGGCTGAAGGCAGGCAGGTCAGGGGAGTCCGCCCACTCTTCCTCATTCTCCCCTGTGCAGTCGCAGGGTTTACAACTCTGGACCAAGATGTGAAACCACACAGTTCGCTGTTCCACCATTAAAGCATGAACCACTAGGGTAAAGACCTGCTTCTACCCTATGGCAGTGCGCATCATAAACAGCTAACTGTGCAGAACTCAATGCACCTCTGCACTACATCTACACCTCTACAACATATTTATTTATTGTTGTTACTATTTATCATGTCCCATTTTGTAATGTATTGTGTACATTGTGTGTCCATGTGTGCATGTCCTGAGAGATAAGTGTGAATAAGAATTCCAGTTACCTGTATATATAGCAATAAACTCCTCTATCTACCTATTTGGGGCGGAGCGGTGGCTCTGTGGCTCAGGATCTGCGCCTGTGACCGGAAGGTTGCCGGTTCAAATCCCACGGCCGGCAGAGGAATCCTACTCCGTTGGGCCCCTGAGCAAGGCCCTTAACCCCAACTGCTCCAGGGGCGCCGTACAATGCCAGACCCTGCGCTCTGACCCCAAGCTTCTCTCCCTGTCTCTGTGTCTGTGTCTCCCTGGAGAAAAGCTGGGGTATGCGAAAAGACGCATTCCTAATGCAAGAAATTGTATAGGGCTAATAAAGAAACATTATTATTATTATTTCAGATCAACTGGGTATAACAAAAATAATTAGTGATACTAAATTTCCGTTTAGTCATTTGCTACACAGCGACTCTGATGTGAACTCAAGCACATGCTTGAATGTAGAGACAGAGAATTTGCAGTTGTGTTCCAACACGAAACTCATCCACAGGCACCTACACCATAACACACCATGAGATAACCTGATATATCACGACCTTACAAGCAAAACCGCAAAACCCTTTTCAGATTCTATTTCTCTTTCTTTTTCACTGTGACTTAATGGTGGGGATCATTCTTCACATCACAGAATTGCAGTTATCTACCATTATTATGGTTTAATGAGTAGGTTGTCTCCTAACCACAATAGCTGCCCATCTTTGATTCCTTTCTATACTGACATTCATTAAAATAAAAGACATCAGGGAACCACCTGCTATATCCACACAGTTCTTAAGAGAGCCTTCAAGGCAGTTGTCTTTTTTTTTTTAGTGATTCTGGACAGCAGACTTCTCAGGGGGCCCACAACTCTGTTAATTTCCCATCTGAAAATAGAATCCAAGCCATCAATAAGTCCTGCTTTACTGCTGCCTCAGTGGGCTTTTAAATCAAGGGGTTTAACACTCGGTCAGGAATGCCGAGAGATTGCCAGTGCTGGAAACGGAGACTTTTCTTCTGTCTCGTCTGCTGAACTCAACAGGCCAGAGTCAACAATAACGACCTCTTATTAGCTTCTTCAGAAGTTCACTAACTCGTTTATATTTCATCTTTGGTTTCCTTACTAGAAAGCCAAAGGCATCTAAAACAAAGAGCCCAGATTGCTGGGAGACCAGGGCTGGATAAGATCCCTGTATCAATCAGCTGCAAACATCTGAATGAGGGCGGGTGGCCTCGGGGATAATCCCATCAGAGTCTCCCATCTCCCACAAGGGCCAACGCTACTGGTTGACCAACTGATGGATTAAGCAGGTGCTGTGGTTTCTGATCAAAATGGGTTTTGCCTGACAGCCCCCTTCTGTCCAAACACCTCTCTCCATGCTCTGTTGTTTTAACCCACAGCGCTGAGGCAGCAGCAGGAGGAGCAGGGTCACCGGGTTTGCTACAGCACTCACAGACACACAGAACCGTGCCTCAGTGCACTTCCAAAACGCTGTGCTGTCCAACACTGTTCAGACTGCCCATTCAGATCCTTTGTTCGATCTCGCAAGATAAAACGCACAACTAGAAATGTGCAGCTTGCTATGCATCAGGGGCTGCTGCCGATCAGTGCCAGATAACCGGGATGGGCTTGGAAAGGTGAGAAGAGGTCAGCAATTAAAGAGTGCGCATCCTAACTTTCAGTTTGAAATGGTAACCAATCTATACTGATGAAAGTAAAAACCAATCCACAGAGGGAAAAAAATAAATGCTATTTAATCAAACAGGCCAAGGTCTTATGTCCCCTGCGACAAACGTGTCCATTTGCCCAGAATACGCTGGATAATGTGTCACTGGTTCTCAACCAGACACCACTCGGGACAGATCTGACTGTTAAAGAGGTGAACAGAGCATCAGGCAAACGGAAAGTGCTACTGTACGTAAAATGAAAAATGCAATATGAACGCGATTCATTTTTACGTTCGACTCGCTGCAACAGTATGGAAGTTGGCTCTACACACTCAGCTCCACCATGAGGATCCCCTGCGCCTTAGGTGATTCATCGGTACTTAGTGAAGCTGACACGCAAAAGAACGATGCAAGTCATATAAGGAACTTACAGCGTTTTATAAAAATGTGCTAATTCCTCTACCGTTTGACATTTCAAGAATATATAGTGCGTATATAAACATTCAGTGTACTCAGGGGCCCCTTTAGCAATGGAATAATGCAAGTACTTATTAACACTATAAAATAGACTGATGAAGCATGAAGATAAAATAAAACATGTTGAGTACTCAAACTAAATTAGACAATCCGGGAGAAATAGTGTCCTCTGGATGTGTTCCATTAAGATCACCAGGAATGAAGAGCAAATCCGAGATACCCAAGTGTCTCCCTCTGTCTGTAGAAGGTGTTTGGATTCTTACACATCTTTATGGTGTCAGTATTGCATTGTTGCACATTGATAGCTCTGCTATTCTCCAGCAGGATAAATTACTATTGGCTCTGCAGTACTGTACAGGCTGGTGTGGACAGTCTGCTGCACTACCAATGATGAAGAATGCTTTATTTTTTTAAACAGCTGTGTAGGACTTATTAACCCATAAAGAGCCTTTCATATTAAAAAATATCCTAAAGCTTGGTGCAGACCACATCGGACGCAAAGTAACCGTGCCAAAATCATAACATTCCTACATCAAAACTATACAAATGCCAATGAATTAACAACAACAGGGATTCTGGCACCCTGTTCTCAAAGGGGACATTGTTTCCACAGTTTGGATTTTGGCAGCACACGTAAATAAGAGTGTGCGAGAATGGGGTTGAACAGGCGAGCAGACGGATTGATTTTCTGAACTAGTTCAGCAAGTCTGTGGGGGGTACAGCTAGTCAGAGGAACGCCAGTCATCTTGACTGGAGGGAGGGCACAGTAGATGTGCTAGAGGGTTAAAGGTGACACCTAATTTTATTGATCTTGCTGATGAAAAAAGTCCACAAAATGACTGCTTATGGTGTGTGAGGAAACCACTGTGGCTGTGCAGCATGGATCTAACAATGGTCTTGTTGCTACAATCTAGATATAAAATAGATTGCAAGACAATCCGGATGTTGCCTAGAACAGGGGTCTCCCCACCCTCACCAGCAGGTTTGACTGCTGCCATTGAGTCATTATTTGTCAAATTGGACTTTGATCAGCTGAACAGGTGACTTCTTAAATCCAGTCATCTAAAGTTCCCCTAATGGAATAAATTCCTTGCTTAATTCACTTCCAAGTCTTGATAATCCTTAAAAACTGGTGAATTAGGGAGATGTTTAAAATAAACTGTGTTGAGGCTCTTCAGAACACGGTTTAGTCAAGAATCACCACGTTCATTTTCGATAATACCACCACAGAGAATCAAACCCTCAGTCAGCCTGGAATTCACTCTATTTACATATTCCTAGGGGAAGAGCAGGAATAAGAAATCAATTGTGTTTTTTTCCAGGGGGCTACAATGTTAACAAACTCAGTGAATGTGTTGTCTTGGAGATGGTAATTAGTGGAGGGGGTGAATGTAATGAGAGTGCGGGGGGGTGGGTATATTGCAGAAGGGTCTACAAGGTGTGAGGATTGTTTGATTGCTATGAAGGCAATTCATCTCCAGTCAAAAACACTCGGTTTTGCTCCCTGTTCTCGGTCTCTTTCTCTCTCCCTCTCTTTCTGTGCTTGCTCACCCATCCAGAGTAGAGAAGCCATCAATCTCTCCCCTCCACCTGAAGCTCCTCTACACTGTCGAGTAGAACAACAATTGAGAGCCATTTCCCATCTTCTCCCAGATGAACAGCAATCAAGCCAAAATACCCAGAGCATGATCTGATGGACGCTTTCCAATGAACAATTCATATCAGCTGTTTCCCTGCAGCGTGTTATTTAAGATGCAGAGTTATTTCAGAAAGTTCCCCTGCAATACTGATAATGGGGAGACAGTACATTACAGTTTTCATTCATCTTTGCTGATGAGCATATTTCTGTCTGTGTAAATAATGCAGTAGAAATGATGGAATATCAATTTAACTGCTGTGACAAAACATTACCACTTTCTCCCTTATTGGCACTTATTTAACAGCCTCAGTCTCCTTGAGAATTTTCTTGTGTGTGCAGGGAGAGTAAGATGGGGGCAGAGAAGGTAGTGATGGGGGTATAATTTATCCTATAACTTGAGAAAAAAAAAGGACTACTACATTTTCAAAATCAGTTTCTAATCCTTGCAACTGGAAATGCCACCTCTACAAAAAATGTGTTTTTTGTTCCATTTCTATTTCTACCATTATTGACAAAACTATCTTAAACTAACATCCAACCACAGTGGAGATCCCCAGCACCTTCGACAAGGAGATAAAGGCCAGGAAAGCCAGGAAATTCACAGGTAATTAAGACAGTGAGCAGCTTAATTAATTAACAAAGACCTGGGCTGGAATGCAAAACACAAGGTGCTCTACCCTCTGCAGTAGATTCATATCAAACAAAACTATTTTTCTCTTTATCTGATTAAGATTAAATTCTTAAGAGAGGTTATTTTACCTCTGTAGCATCCTCACCCTAATCACTGTAAGAAATAGCTCTGCTGTCTTAATTATGTCCAAAATAAAGACAGTTAGGTCAATAACCACACACAGTGGCGTACTCAGAGTTCTGCCCAATGTGTGACACGTGACACTGTTATGGTGTCTTCACTCCCCATGATTTCCAAAGTCCCCTGGTCTGTTCAGCTACTCGTTTGAAAATGGCAGGTGTCTCTGCCTCTGTGCAGAAGAAGGATCTCAGTTTCAGGAATGTTCTGTGTCACTGTTCTCTGGCTGGATTAAAGAGCAGCAACAACTACTTTTTGTACAGCGCGGCACATATTCTAAATGAGGCCTGACTCTAGTGTATTGTACAATTTTAACCTAACAGCCTACGAGTTAAAATACTTTACTCTATGCATATCCTAACATTCTATTTGCCTTCTTATTGTTTTTTTCCCCACTTTTCTTCTTTTCCTTCACATCCCGTGTTTTACAGCGCAGTGAGGAAGGAAATGGGAACAGATGGAGAGAAAGAACAATTCGGTCATCACCAGGCATCAGGAGAAAAATACGGGAATGAGTCGCAGCAAGACCCCAATGCAAAACACTTCAGCTGGTCGAACTGAAGGAAGCTCTTACATCTCCGAAAAATATTGCAAGGCCCAATCTAAGCAGTGTTACACTATCACAGCCCCAGGACAGGTCAATGAAGAAATCAGCCCTGGTTAGCAAGAGGCCATAATGTAAGGAATAATGAATCAAGTCGCTATGAGCTTACAGTGCTTCGTATGGTCTGCTAAACCATCTCTCGTTACGTTAGATCTACATCATTTACTACTGACATCTGTGTATAAAGTGCTTCTACCATTTCCCTTAAATTTTTAATCCCTCTTTGCAATTTTACTGCGACTCCTTTTGAAAGAGTACCAACCGTACTTAAACCATAAAGTGGTTTAAGATGGACCTCACTGAGGAAAAAAAACACACCTATGAAATTGCATTGACCTTATGTGCTCAAATACATTAGGACTGACTTCAGCCTTTCTAGAAGAGATTAATCTGTTTACTTCTCTTTCATCTTTGGCACCTGGGGCTCCTTTTTAGTAACGCTGGAGTAAACTGGGCTCTCTCCATTACATGGGAGTCTAAAAGCTGCTGACATTGGAAGAGCGCTGGCACTGAGGACTGTAAGCACGCTGACTAAGTTTCCAATGGGGGAGAGAACATTCACTTAATACAATGGAAGACAATAAACCTGAGTTTCCCAGTTAGCAGAGAGCGGTACTCCTATCTGGCACTGCCAGAATCAATATGACACTGCCTAAAGCTTCATCACGTCACAGAGGAATGACAGCCTCTCAGCACATCAGGGCACATTATGTTAGGGAATCTGAATGCTCCTGATCATCAACACTGTAAATACCCATTAACCCCCTTCAGACTAAAGACAAACTCGCCTGGACTTACGTCCCTGGTAAGGTGGAGAAGAGGCTTAGAGCTCAGATCCTGGGACAAATGCAATCCATTGCCTTCTTAATTGAATCAATGATCGCTATTATGCCAGGTACAACAGAAAATGTGAACAAATTGTACTAGACAGAATGCACTCAATGCCTGTGGTCAAATTTACAATCGAGGAGATGGCAAAGACTAATTTTACCTTAATGATGTCTCTAAACAATGGCTACCTACAAAGCTTGACAAAATGGCTTTTGCTGCAACTAAAATCCATAAAATTAAGAGGCGTAACAGGCTTTTAGTGTCCCCCCCCCTTCAAGCAAGGAATGGATTTAGTGCCACACTTTTTATACTGCTACTTTAATGTCATAATCCCATGAAACAAAATTTTAAATAGATCAATAATCCATTAGGATTAGAGGAGAAGTGGCAGACACACTTTTCCACATCAAAGTGAATAGCAATTTACCTTCAAACAGTGATTTAGAAACTCTGTATGTGCCTCCCCAGCGAGTGAGCCTGAGTGAACGGGTGTTTAATACACTTGGAGTCCTGCTGGTTTTATAAGACACAGCGTCAGTTATTCAAATGCAAATACACAGTACTTATAATCAACATATTTCTGCCAGAATCTGCATAGCTTTATATGAGGCTAAAATCAATCCCTCTCCTGCTAAAAACTTAATTTTATTCTTGAGAAACAGGAAGCTATTGCAGTGGTTGGTTTTCTGAAGAGTTGTGATTAAAACAAACTCAGATTTCACTTTTTTTTCCCATTCCAAAAAATAGAACTACTTTTTACAAATCCATACTCTGGGGATCCTGTGCGTCTCAGCCTGCAAAGGAGCTCACTTAGATGTGCAGGTTTTATACAGGCCAGCTGAGACCAGGGTTCAAACAGCAGTGTGACCAATGAACATACAGTAGGAAAGACTGCAAGGAACTGGAGACCAGGTGGCCGGTCTAGTTTAGGTTTTTCAGTGCCTATTTAATCTGAGGAGCTCATCCAGCCATTCCCTGAATCAAGAGAGGACATCAGCACCAATAAAGAGAAGGGGCACATAGATCCACACTCTCAACACCGTTTGTGTAAAGAAAGGCCTCCTGTTCCCTGTGATAACTGTACTTCGACATACTGCAGGCCCCACTTGTCTCTTGTGGTTAGCTCCCAGATAACCCCCAGGTAGAGGGCGGCGGCCTGCCTGTGTCTGCGGTTCCAACTCTCCTGAAAGGTGCCAGGAGACTGGCAGCATGTGTGGGCATGACTGCAGGTCCTCATTCTCTCCTGTGCAGTTAATGGGGATTCAGATATTTCAGAAAATTTTTTTAATGCTTTTCTGTCAGATTTCGGGCTTGCCTTCACAGTCTTGTTTGTGTTTAATCTCCCAGCACACATTCTGAGCTCAGACCCACATGGAGTTTTCTTTTTGCCCCTTGTTGTGAGTAAAGGGCAGTATGTGCAGATCATAGCCACAAAGGAAGCGTGAAGCACACTTGCGGTACCTGAAACAAATTAGTTTTTCGTCGACAGCGCTGCTGCACTTGAATGACAATTACATTGTCAATCCACATGAAAGTTACATATTAATCTCAGAGCTACTGAACAATAAATAACTGTTTCATTCTTTCATTTCATTAGAAAAGCTCATTTTGTTACTTCAGCATTATCAGGCCTCATTTCGAGGACTCCAACATGAACTTCAGCAATCTCACTAGACTGCTAGATGACTAGCAGGGCAGTGGCACTCTGGTCAGTACTGCTGCCTCACAGGGCAGAGTCAAGGCCTGGGGCAGCAGTCTGCATGGAGTTTCAGGCATTGTGCACTCTGGTTTCTGGAGAGGCTTGATTTGCTACATTATACTACCTGGGTGACGGTCTCTTCCAAAGGCCAGCCATCTCCCATCACATCACACTTGTGAAATAAACCTAGAAAACGTTTTTGTCTTTATGTCCACCTCATGTTTATGTTGTTTTTTTATTTTAAACAGTAAAAACAAAACTAGTTATTGTATAAAAAAAACTAAAAGAATTTGGAAATAATGCATCATCAAGTTAAAGCTAACTTTAAAAAAATATTAAAAGGATTTCATCACACGATAGGTTGCGAAAGTAAGAAAAATCTTTCCGTCACCACAAAGTTTCTAGCAAAACGACATGGGTAGCAACACAAAATGCGTGTTCAATGATAAGTTCTGCAAAATTTTCCGCTTACAAAATCAAAAGTTTTCCCTGCGCTGTCGAGACAGTCATCTCAGCAGGCCCAGTGAAATGCTGCCCTTGGGCTTCTACAAGCTCTACCATGAAAGCCCAGTAGCAGACAGCATGGAGGAGACCTTCCACTCCTCCCAGGCGCAGAGCCTCACCTCGTACAGCGTGATGATGCCGTTGGTTTCGTTCGGGGCTTTCCACTGCATGTAGATCTTCTCCTCGAAGGGGCCTCCCTGAATGGACTCCATGGGGATGGGACCAGGCACTGCAACAGAACAGCAGGGTCACCGACATCCAGAGGAGGACCCAAACGCACAGCTTCTTGTTTTAGAAGGTTCCCTTGCAAGCGTACACACGGGAGGCAGGGCGGTCAACCCTCACAGACCGCTGAACTGAATCCACTCCATGGAACACCAACCCAAGAGATGCTCTCTTTAGCCTTGAGCCCAGCTGTCTCAGCACACCCCCTTCAGAACAGTCTGTAAATCAAAACTTAAAGAGTAGAGGGGTGAACAGCTTTAATTCTGCCCTCTCTCGAGCCCATGGCAGTGTTTCTGGACTTGCTCCAAATTCATTTATTAATTTGTCACAGCAAGGAAACGGTACATAACAGCTGATTAAGAGACAGCTCAACAACTCTCAGGTGTCAGGTGTCATGCATGATTATTGTCCCGAGTTGCTGAGAAGACTAGCAAGTGTCCAAAGAAGGGGCATTTCAACCAACTGTAAACCACAGAAGATCTCCTTGGCCTGAGGTCTTTCCTATCCACTCCTTTGCAGAACTCAGCTTCTACCATGACCTTAATTATTTAATTGCTTATTAGCTAAACTAATACATCAATTATAGTGCTATGTAGGAATATAACATTGTTTTACAAAACTGGCAAACACAGGTTCTTGGCACAGCTTCGTTTCCAAGCCTTTTGTCTGATTAACGAAAATCTGTAACAGAATGGTAATTCCGAAAGGATGGAAAAGGCAATAGAAATAATAATAAATAATTCCTAGTTTCATCCTGCATACAAATTATTTACAGATGTGCATGTGGCAGACTCCAAGAGGGTAGTAATTATTTTGAAATCATTTCTTAAAAACAACACCCATTTCAAGGGCAATGTTCAAACGGAAAACATCCTGATCAGATTTTAATTATGGATCTGACAGGAAGTTGCCAGCTCGGATTTCCACAACTGAGTAAGCAGATTAAATTAATGTAACAGTGGGGCACAACTAGATTTGTCATCACACTCCAGGTTTTATCTCTATCAGAGGGAGAGAAGCAAGTGACAGAAGCCTCGCAAATGATGAACGGTATTATAACATGTTAATCAGAACTGGATTTTATTTTCCTGCTCATCGCCTGCCTGCCTTGCTCCCCTCTCCTTCATCAGCACCAGCCTGCTCTCTTACTGTTTGGATCATCCTCTGCTGCTCAAATCCACAAAAGGTCACCTGTGCTCCTATTCTTTTCACTTCAAGAGATCCAACGCCAATGGAAATTGGGACCCAAGGACTCTGATGCCTTTTAACCTACCAAACATGTGCCATATAAAACTGTTGGAATTTGCATACCGTTTAAATTACTGTCACTAAATAGTGTGACTGTTCATACAGGGCGACCAGCTCAGTCCCTGGAGTCTGGTGTTTGTTGCTTGGTCTTTCAACCTGAGTAGTCTCAATTAGCCTAATTGTTTTCTTGTACATGAAGGTCTTACAACTGATTACTCAAAACATTCACTTCATTAAAGGTGCATGTATTTGCAATTCAGAGGTACTAACTGCTTTAAATTTAAAACTCCTTCACCAGGAGCTGGGGTGGAACAAACCCAGAAGACACTGGGCTCTCCTGCTGCTGACATGGAAGCCCTGGTTCACCCTGCCTGCTGGACCTGACACTCCTCTGGAGATGCACTGGGGTGTGTCAAGGTGCTGGAGCTCGAGGGCTGTTTCTGGGACAGTCTGCAGGCGGGGGGAGACCATGTGTGAAGGCCATACTAGAGAAAGCTAAGCTAAGTACCAAGAACAGCAGGGTTCATCAGGACACTGCGGCCATTCTGAGCAGGCAATCGGAACATGAAACGGAGTTGCTCAAAATGTTAGAAAGAGCAGAAGTTGGTCTTCGCTATCCTCCAGCATCTCAACAAGAACGTGGGAACAAAAACAAATCAGCTAGAACTACACATAACACCACCTTCTCACTCAAAACAGCTGCACTGCTGGATCTATTTTCATTTTATATTGCACGGCATTAAAAAAAGCCAGAATAAAAGTGAGCTGTAAGTGGATAAGATGCATAGGGACCCTAAGGAAAAACATTAAATTAAACTCGGCATACAAATATGATGAGATCGAGAAACAGCCCTCATCATCTTGAGCAATAACACACAACATGATTTAGTGTAACGATCTTCTACTCTGTGAACGTTCTGAATTCATCTGCTATAAGGACTTTTTTATTATATTAAAAGAGGACTTAAAATGACATCTATTAAAAATGTATGTACATGCTTTGGTAAGCAGGGCTGTGATGGAGTCGACACCACGCTTCTTATTCAAAAACAGAATCAATGCTTTTTCTTTCTATTTCACATTCATAAAGTAAATGTATGTATGCCCATCTCTCCATGGAAATGAGGGAAAGATTTAATATTGCAGCCTTAAATTTGAACTGAAATCTTCCAATGCAGTAACAAATCATTTTCAGAATTAATTTTATTAGTCTTCTCCCCATTTTCAGCTTTTTGTATTCTCTGCATTTTGTTTCTTTGTTCAAAACAAAAGAAACGCAAAAAAACAAAACCAAACCAAGAGGAGGAACTGCTGCCACTGCGCCTCTCTCTGAACACTTTCTCATCACCAAGTCACCATTGATCCCCTCATGATGATCATCATCGATATTGGTAATAAAAATGACGATGATGCTATTGACAGCAGAGGAAAGCAGCTGCAGAGACTGAGCAATGACATGAGAGAAAGTCAACCGACACAGGTACTGGGCCGTCTCTCTCAGGCCTCCAGAGTGTGTGAAGTGGCTCGCGGGCAGTCGCGTTCTGTTTTTCACCTGTCCAAGCGAGTGGAGAGCTGGAATGGCCACTGTCGGGTCTCATTACTGTGGAAGTGGACAGGGCCCGCGGAAGGTGGGGTGTCCCGGGGCACAGTTAGCCAGCAGACCTCCTACTCCCCACCCCAGCCCGCTCCCAAAGTGTCCGCTTGCATTTCACAGGGAGAAGGAGATGGGTGCCAGGAAAGCAGGGCGTTATTCCGCAAGACTGCCTCCTTTAACAGCGAGGCAGGGGAAAGGACACAGCAACGAGGACCCGAGACGGGTCAAAGTGGAAGGAAATGTTACCCAGCCTTCACCACAAAACACCCAGGAAAAGAAGCAGAAACTCAAGGGCAAAAGCAGAGATTCCGTTTGCATAATTAACTTCTGAATATAGGTCAAATCCATGATTTAGAGCACAAACATACCAGTTCTATTTGTTTGTTTCCTAATTCCAGCTTCCAAAGCTGTGTGGAGAGTGGCTTTGTTATAAGTGGGAAGGCCTTAAGGCAACAATAAATAAGTACACAAATAAATAAGCCGTCCACATTTGAGATAAGGAACGCAATTAAGCCTTCAAAAGTTTTTTAGACACTTTAAAAATATATTTTAATGCAATTAAGGGTTTAATTGGCACAAACATTGAACCAGAAAGAGTAATTGCAGTGTTCTTTCTTCTGAAAAATGCCTATAAATTAAGATCCAATCTAGAAATAGGCATCTAGTTTTTGAAAAAATCAAGCAAGTTACAATTTAAGAAACACCAATTAGAAGCACAGAGTATGTGGGCTGTGCACAGATTAAAAAAAGGAGATTAACGACCATTAAATAAATAGCAATTACATTCAGTTATTTTAAAGAAGACTAGGAATTAGCACCTTTACTGCAATGATCATTCTGTTGAGTTATTACCAGGCAAGCAAGTGAGTGAGTTTTATTTTTACTGCTATTACAATTTCTTCTGTACATATTGGTCTTTTTGCAAACCTCAATTTCAGAGCAGCACAGCAGAAACGTAAGCACAATAACTGCTTCTGCTGCATCCCCAGTCCTCTCCCCCCAGACAAAGGTCCCAATCTAATTAGCCTGGAGCAGGAGGCCAGAAAGAGAGGAAGGCCAAGCAGTACACCAAGTGAACCAAGCGCTAACTGAATAAAGGGGTAAACAATTCATTCACCAGTCACCTGCATATTTGCTTTTCTAAAATTGAATTCATTTAGTGTTCATTCCTATGTCTTTGTTTCCTACCCCCACCCCCACCAGGGAACCTGGATTCAGCATGTACTCATTATTGACTCGGTTTTGAGATGGTGTTCAGGAATGGGGAAAAAGCAGGCAGTGTGCTGGAGTCCTGCACTGGTTCCATGCACAGTAGATGCAAGCCACACATTGTGCTGAGAGGGACACCGGATAAACAGAATGAACCAAAAAGAAAAACACAAAGCCATGAGCTCTGTGCTGATATCTGTTTCCTGCTTGCAAGTCTGTCTTATAAATATGCTTTCATAGCGGTGGTTCTGCATTAACTAAACTATAAATGCACCTTGGAAGCAAAGCTTGTCATTTAGCAGTCGTTAACTCACATTGATCAGAGTCTTCAAATGCTAATTACAATAGTTCAAGGTAACCATACCATGAGAAGCCAATATGTAATAGCTGCTCCATCTCATTCGCCAATCAAATATAATTGACTTGTCAGTGTTCATCATTATTAACATAATTTGAAGCTAAAGGCTACTTATTGTACTACAAAAGAGAGATCTATCAGGATTAACTTCTATCATAACACAATTTGGATACATTTCTAATAGAAGATCACCATAGGATAGTTTCTGTATAAAGAAGGAAACAGAGCAGAGTAATGCAAATTTCTGCTGCAGAGCAGATTATGTGCATTATGTGAATCAGATTATAAAGATAATTTCTGACCATTGTATTCTTTAAAAAACCTTTTAACAAAAAAGGACAAGTCGGTCGATGGTGTTGGTGTCAGCAGTGGGATCTTACCATCCTCCTCAGTCTGCTTGACGATTTCTTCGCTCTCCTTGTGTCCCTCGGGGTTGGCGAGAACCAGCCGCAGGCGCACAGTAACGAAGGGCCTCAGTCCGCGCAGGGTGTAACGAGAGGAGGCCTGGATGAGCTCCTCCGCCGCAAACTCGTGCTGGCTGAAGACGTACTGGTACTGTACCGTGAGGTTGTAGCTGTGGCAGCGCGTCACTGCATAGCTGAAGGGATCCCACTGCAGCGTCAGCTGCCGGGCTCGAATGTCCACAACACCCACATTCTGCGGACCGTGGACCGGATCTGAGAGAAAGAAGACACAGACACAAAGACAACTCAAATCAGGGATGTCGAAGAGGTTCCATTGTACTGATGCTAACCTGTCCTCCAGTACTCTCCATGTCAGAGGTCGTCAAAATAAACCAAACTTAAATTCAGATGCATACACAAATTTATTGTTTTACCAGCATCAGTGCAAGTTCCAGATCTCTCCGTCAATGAGTGACCGACACCGCCATGAGAACTATTTTACAGACATCTAGACCGGGATCCTTAGTTTTTGCTTTTTTGTTACCTTCCTTCAAGTGGAACAAGCAGAACACACAAGCATATTTACACAGCCAAGTGTGTTTCTTATTTATAACATGGATGCAAACTGTTGAAAGATGTCATTTATTTAGAATGTCTGGCAGCCAGAGAGAGCAAAGAGTTGGCACAGATACAGCACCTCTTTCTGTAAGCAATGTTCTAGATACCCCTCTGTTCTGTACCAGACTTTTTTTTTTAATTCACAAACTCTGGAGACCCTAAGACAAGACCCAGGCATTTTATCCCTTCCATATTAATTTGAAATGAAATAACAATGCATATATTGTGAAAGATATTTAACAAAACATAATATTGAGTCTGGCGGCATATTAAGATAAAAAATATTTCATAAACCAAACTAAGCTTATATTACTACATGAAGCTATGTGAAATATCTAAGTTATTTATTACAGCAACGAATGTTTCCATATTTGATCCAGAGACCATAACTTAAAACAATACCAAAGTTAGATCATAGTCAGAATTACATTACAAGCTTCTTTGATGTTGGGAATCGTGTTGCATTTTTTAAGCAGTGCTCTTAAAAGTCCATCAGGTTGGTCTGGATCAGACAAGGCTCATATAAGGTGGCAGAGGGGGGTCAGCTAAAATGAGGTCAGCACTGTCTTTGGAAGATCAAATGCTTGAAGGTGTTCACCTCCTGCCTTGATTCTAAAACTAACTACAGAAGCGTTTCTTCCCTCACCCATAATACCGAAGTCGAGGGCAGACACGATCAGTGATGAATCATGGCATCCACATTGAGACAAACAGCTATTCAAAGACACCTGTATGTGGCGGCAACACTTAAATAAAACCACATGGATGCAATTTACTCACTGCCTCCTCTCAGGTGTGGCATTAAAGGAGCAAGGGGAACACACCATGCGTAAGACCTGCCTGTATCCATGGAAGAAGCACAGACCACTTGGCTACATAATGCAAACCTTTGCATTTCCACTCCACAGGCTGAATTATCTCCAGCAAGGACAGAGCTGAAACTCCACTGATTGTTAGAGCAGCCAACACCCCAGCCACCCAGACTATTAAAACTGGAGAAGTCTGGCAGGGAAACTTAGAGTATTTCAGAAAAACTGAACAGGTGACTCAGTTCGCAGTAATAGTCTTAGATTTGAAAGTGCCAGCTTGAATTTTAGCTTTGTGCTAAAAACAACAGGGACTAGACAACTATGCTGCCCGATTCCCATACTAAACACACAGCATTGCTCCATTCAGTTTGACACAGCTTGGCACAGATTTTATCCCAGATCTGCCTCCAGAAAGATGCCAGCTACAATCCGCTCCTCTCCTCCCCTAGTTGTGAACTGGGGCTTCACCAGTCAGAGCTGATCGATGAGTGCGGAGCGGGGTCATTAATTCGAGACTTCGGGGAGCTACAGAGAGGGAAAAACAGGGATGAAATCAATCTTCCCGCTGGCTCCTCTCACACTGCTTCTTGCTGTGCAGCTCTGCCACTCTGCCATTAATCACAGAGTTTTTGTCAACAGGGTAAAGAGGAAATTGCAAGCAATAAACATATCAAGGGATGACTGCGAGAGGTGATTGCGTGGGACTTTAAAGTTAGGCCATTTTGAGGGGAAAAAACAAAAATATGATAAGTCAATGTCAGCTGCTACCAATTTTAGAGATTTGTTATCTCCCCGGAGAGAGCCTACAGAGTGGCGATGTCAGCCATGTTTGTTTTGTTTCTCGTTGTATCAGACAAGCGTAGTTTGACATTTTGCACGGATCTGCGCAGGTGAGCGGAGATGGGGTGGGGGGAGCCAGGTACCGATGCCTGCCCTTGTCTGCCGAACACCAGGGCGTGCTGCTCGCCCTGCGCGGCGAGCTCCTGGGAAGAGCGTGCCGTACTTTGACTTTGAGAACGCAGATCTCGATGGGCTCGCCCTGACAATCGAGCTCTTCTGGGAACTGCCCACAGCTTCCCCGGAGGCGTTGTTCTTTTTCTCAAGAGCATATCGGTAATTATCTGGGATTTCCGTTTGCTTGAACTCTTTGGTTACCGGGCCGATAACTTCCTTAATGAAACCTGCACACAAACCGGCTGACCCCAGACCGCCTGGGCTCACGTCTCCAATACGCAGCGGTCCGTTTCAAAGTACTGTAGATGGGAAACGAAAACAAAAAACAGCCTTTTCCTTCCTTCCGCAAACTGCAGTTTCTTTACCCTCTACATGCCATGAGCCTCTTTATCCTCCAAACAACGCTGCACAAACTACAGACATTACTTGGATTAACAACAAACAGAGCTGATAGAGAGGAAAATCCATTTTTACTTTTACTTGGTTTTCTATTCTTGGTTTGTTCATTCAGTCTTTTTTTGTCATTTTTTAGGTTTGTTTAGTTAAATGCAGTCTTCGTTACCCCCCCCCGAGACACAACAACTCAAATGAAATTGCATTGTAACTCACACAACAGTACTAATGCTTTTCGCATCACTGCTGCTGCGATTTAAAGTGAAAGGGCATAAGTTCAGCCAAGACCGAAACCGAAGAGTTTAGACTGGGAAGCTGCATCAGTGTGGAATTAACCTCTGAGTTTTTGAAAAGCAAAAAACTCCAGGATTTCAAGTCTAAAAATTAACGCGATGAGAAACTGGTATCCATTTTATTCTTGTCCACCTCCCAGGTGTGCTGTGTTAATTCACAGCACAGAGTGAAAGTGATAAGCTGGTGATTCAGTGGATGTCGCACTGCAACACATCTCTGCCAGATAACAGTGGCTGCGTGTTTAAGAAATGACAGCTCATCCAACTCAACCAGTTAATAATAGTTAAGTGATCTGACAATCTCATCCCGCCATTTCTTGAAGGAAGCCTGGGTATGAACCTTATCAGCATGGCTGGCTCTCCTGTACCAGACCTCCACAACCGTTTATGTAAACACAGCAACAAACCAATTTACGTCACACAGTGTGAATACATAAAATAAGGCAAATGTTTTGGTTTTGTTTACTCTTTCTACAGGTCGGGCAGTGTAATTATTTCCCTGGGCTTCCATCTCCTGCAGAGCTCTGCAGTCTAATTGGTTACCCAGCGCTGTTGTGCTTCTTTACCAAAAGAAAAAAAAACTCATTTCTATTCTACTCCAGCAATTTCCTGCTTGCTAACCCCACAGGGCTGTGACAATCCTGGTCCTGTAAATTCACAGAAAGAGGCTCAAAGTGATGCTAAATGAAGACAATTGGGCTCCGCTCAAAGGTTAACTACCTGCTGCTGAAGCCTAATTACCAGAACCCGGGACTGTAATGACAAAGCCATGAGCAGAACGTGCTCACTGACCTGAGCACAGTGCCATCGGACTGGCAGAACGCTGGAGAAGTGACAGGCATGGTCTTTATTTCCACTAATGTGTGTGTAGCACAGGTACCTGAAAGCAAGACTGACAGATAATTAGGATCTTAATTCGGCGCGTGTTGCTGGGAAGCTCCGCAGGCTTGCTCCCAGCCTGGCGCGGGGCTCGGCGCGGGGCTGTGCGCGCTCTGCGGAGCCGTCGCTCCGATTGGAGCACGAGTGCTGCTGTCCAGCAGCTATTGTCATCCACCTGCAGACACGCTGCCTGGGCAGGGGAGCAGGGGAGAGGCTTTGAGGTCCTGCCTGGTTCCGCACACACTGCCGAGACGACAAGACACGAGGCACTAATCGCGCTTATGAACAGCAGTCGCCAGTTTTATGGCTCCAGCTGAAACATTTTTTCAGTTTTTCCCAACCCATTGTTGCTCCTTCCCGCACCGTGCACAGCAAAGCCTCCTGGCCTTGGCCCATCCCTCAATCCCACACTGGAGCATTTGCATTTGAAATGAGCAAGAGAGGGAGAAACTAAATGGATTCACAGCTGCCCCCTCCCAGCACAGCGCAGAAAGAAGCTTTTAAATGAAAGCTGGGAGTGATTATGGAAGATGGGTTATCCTGAGAGACAGAGCAGGTTTGAAATCAATCTTTTCGTACATAAATATATCTACAGCCGCACAACTGTTTGATTACATTTTTCATGCAGTCTAAGTGGAGCACTTTCCCCCCCACACTGTTTTATGTAGCACTGGACACACAAGTCAAGTGCTCCAGCGAGATCTTTCATGCGTGCAATTATTGAAAAGTCAGTACTTGTTAGACATTTTCAGTGGATATTGCTGTTCACAGGGAGTTGCTTTCCCGATATCAGTGTGATTGTTAACACATCGATATCCTTAAAAATGAGTAACCCATCATCAGAATGGGGATCTGAACTGGAAGCTCTTCCTAGAAAAGGTTTCAGCATTAATTTCTCAAGATTAAAAATGCCAGCTGGCTGGTTATATCATTCAGAACTCAAGCCCTTGCTCCTCCCCTTCGGTGTAACACTGCACCACAGAGTGGGAATCTAAGAGGATGAACATGCAGAAATAAACAAAATTGCAAGCATGACTCGGGGAAAAACAGAATTTAAAACAGCAGCATCAAGGACTGGAAGAGTAGAATAGTACCAGGCCCCTCCGATGACAATGACATGGGAGTCTGCCCTCCATTCATCACGACGACATTAAGAACAGAACCCAGTTCTGTCTACTGCTAGCTTACAAACACGTGCCTACCCATAGTTCACCCTGACCGCGAGCTCTATATACTGATGCACTGAAAAAGCTGCAGGAAGTCTTTCATCAACAACTCATTGGGCACACAATGTTGTTTTAGTTTTACAGCATAAGCAGAGAGGTTTATATGAGTAGTATCGATCAAGTCATGCAATTTCATCAAAATGCCAAGTGCTCAGAGTTTGAGTTGAGTTAAAACTGCCAAAGCGAGTTGATCAAGAATCAGTTTAAGCAGCCATTCGAAAGACACCATTTTAATTAACGCAAGGACAGAAAAAGACGGGCTTATGCTCCACACGAGAAATAAAGATCTCCTGGCTGCTGTCCCCATGATTGAAGACAGCCTGTCTGTGAGGAAAGGGCCCAGAAGAGTGAAATGTTCTGCTTCAGCTACTCCGCTGATTGTCCAGTGAAACGAGCTCTTGCAATGTAAAGGGTCACCTCACCAGCCAAGGACTGTCGCGCACACGCCCGATCGGGCCGCGCCATTCCTCTCAGACTGCAGGGGCTACAGCCCCAGGACCCCCAAGCCTGCAGGCCAGAGGTGGTTTCATCGAGTGGTCGAGAGTTTTCTCTGGACAGACCAGAGGCAAGACGATGTGTGGGGAGAATCATGCCGACTGTGGGTTTTTTCAGGACAACTGGTGTGGAGGTGGAAGAAAGATGATGTGGAGAGAAAAGACCTCCGGATTGAGGGCAACCTGACTTCTCAGTGGTAGATTCACAAATGTCTTGAGCCAGCAGGTTTTCTAGTAAGACAACCCGGAAGTGTAGATTTTCCAGCAGGACAATGCAAGACCACATAATGCACAATGCAACGATTACAGCGCCAGAGCTTCACCATTAGGTTTCCTGTGGCCTTTCTCTTGGTCAAAGTCTAGTAAAACATCTATGGAATCATCTTGTCTATAACCAGAGTTTTGTTATTCTTTCCCAAATCAGTGTACACACAGCCTGAACCGATTAAAATTGATCTTGAAGTGTTTGAAGTGTTTGAAAGCAGAATCCGACCTGTGACTGTAGCCACATCTCTACAAACTACAGTCCCCATGAAGGACCGTACATGAGCACAATCTGCTGTACTCAAAAACATTGAGAGGAATCTCACGGGGATAAGTGCCTCATCTAATTGTGAATTCATAAACAATCTTAAGAATCTGCTTAACTAAGGAGAGCATTAGCAACTGCACTTTGCCTGTTAATAGGGTTCATGAACCTACCTGTGCTGTTTTGTTTTTCAAATAATACTAAAATATTAATCAAAAAATAAAAAGAGATAATCCTAAACTTTATTTTGTACAACACCTTTAAAAGCCATCATCGGGGCTCTATGTAAGTTAAAAAACATTACAAAAAATAATTAAAGATGACTGAAAAGCCAAGAAAACAAAACAGATACAGAATATACAGTAGTGACAAAAAGCAATCATACCTTCCAAAAAATAGAAAATTGAGCACTATCTTAGGCTAAACTTAATATGGTTAAGAAGAAAGCAGGAGAATCACATGTCAGAGGGAACAGGGTGTAACTACATTACTGCGACAGATCTAGGAAAAGTGTTAATGTAAATTACTCACATGTAATATCAGGACAATATCACTGTGATAGAACAGGTGGTTTAATGTGAGAGTAGAGTCGTGCAGTGTCTTGGTATTTTGTGCTCATAAACAGTATCCCTTATTAATAGTAAACCACACTTTACCAAACTCCAAGAAAAAAAAGCAGACCAAAGCAACACAGTGCTCTGTTCTGAACCCCTGCAGATGAGGAGGGATCATTCCCCATCTCCCCTGAATGTTACATAGCAGTACCAGGGTAAGCCACTGTGGACCAGACTAAAACAAAGGAAACTGAACCAACAGGAAAGTCCTCATAATTGATTTTACAATTTACAAATATCTGAATAAACCTTGGATGTTTTTTTCCCCATAAGGCTAAGTGACTGAACAGACCTCAAAAGGCCAAACGACTCCTGATAGAAGGCTCACTGCTCGTCTCTTGTCTGCAACAAAGTTACCCGTTGGGAGAATGTGGTGGCCTTTCAAAGCCTCACTTGAGGATTTCACACCCTCTTTCTTATCGTGTTGCTGGTTTTCAGATTAATGAGCAGCATCGTGGAGGAGTTACGTCCTCCAGTGGTATGAAGATGTCAGCCCTGACTCTGCGCTAAAGCAGGCGAGATGCGGCCCCCTCAGATCTAGAAAGATGTCTGAAAAGGCTGCTCCAGTGAACTCCAGCATCCATTTTTTTCATGCACACGCATCCTCTCTGCACTGCCCATCTGCGCTGTGCTACAGGTAACAAGCTTCAGCATAAAACAGCTGAAGGGGCTGTGCACTCATGGGGGACGGAGATACCAGTGGCTGCTGATCGTTCGCGGTGCTCGGCTCAGGCGGCGCCACTCAGGAGTAGAAGCAATTGGCACTGAGTGAGAAACATCTACATCCTGCTCACAGTTAACAGAGAAACTCAGAAGCACATCCTTTCTGCCGAGACACTGGAAACTGAAAGGAAAAGGAAAAACCTAAAGGAAAGAGTTTCTTTTTTGCGACATAAGTGACAAAAAAAAAGAGCTACTTTTCACTGGCCAGTGCTGTATGACCTGAGCCATTTGCATTCCATTACATTTCTGTTTAAGTGGTGAAATGGTTGCATTTCAGCAGGAGTCGCATGACTAAAAGCCGACTGCAGTTCAGGTCTTTAATCTCGGGCGTCCTCGAACAAATGATGACACATTGGAAAAAAAAATCAAGGCTTTTTGCACAACCCATCTACAACTAAAAAATAACCATAATGACATCTATGATATTTATTCTATTTAAAGTCTGGTGTGTACTTGCTTTTTTCCACTAGACAAATATTTCTTCGTTCAGCACACACTGCGCCTCTCACCCTCTCACTTTCCAGCACACATTAGCACTGCTGCTCAGAGGGGGGCCTTCAGTCATGCTGGATTCATCACGGCGCAGTCTGAAGCTAAGCCCATTTCACAGACCCTTTCCCCGCTCTCCGTCAATGAAATTACAGTGTGCGCTGGAAATGCAATCTGCATATTAGCCACTGGGAGAGGAAGGGGTCATTCTCATGCCTTTGATTATAATTCTCTTGTGATTTAGACTGCAGGCAGCACAGTGCCCTGGAATGTGCTGCAGAAACTCAGTTTTACAAAACGACACAGCAAACCACTGTCCACCGTCTGCTACCAAGTGCCATCTGGGGAGATTTTACCCCCTTAAACATGAAATAAAGTATAATGTGGGAGAAAAGCAAGCTGAATCCTAACAGAGTGATGTGCTATACAAGCCTAGAGTCCTAGTTGAACTGAAGGGGGGTGTGGGAGTAACATGAGTTTTTACATACCTTGTTTTGTGTTCCCGTTTGGAAGGGGACACATAAAATATAAAGTTTTTATTGGCCTAATCAAACTACTGCATCATGAAAACTGCAATGACATTTGGCATGAGTACAAATGGGGGTAGCATCTCTTTGGACAGTGACAATTTGCACTGCTGTGCATGAAAATCAAAAATGTTCAAAGGAGTCTTTTTCAGAGTATGTTCCTACTAGAGCATCTATCTGCCAGAACTTAGTCAGCAATGTGCAGCGACTTCATTCACAGTCCCATTTAAAGGGGTGCCAAGTTTCATTGATACTCATGCTTTTTTGCAGTAGTTACTGTATGTCAACACCTTTTTTTAGGAGCACATTGTGTCCCACAGTATAGTGCAATTCAGGGAATGGCATGACACTCTGCAAAAGCTGCATGTGAACTGCTGGCAACAGGTCTACTGTATCAGCCCAAGCTCTTCTTGCAGAATATCGCCAGAGAAACACACAGGAGCAGAGGAGAGCGAACTGCTGTACCACGGCTCGTGAAGAATTAGTGTCATGTAAGAAAGCGGACCGGCTGTTAGAAACGGCCCCTTACTCAAACCGCTTCATTGGAGTGCATTGGAGGGAAAAAAAAAACAAAAACAAAACAACAACAGTAAAGATCAGCTTTAAAATGTGGCACACAGCAGCACATATTCCAGGTTTTACACTTTAAAAAAGCAATCACCAGCCAATGTGGACAGATAACACAGAGTTACTCACATAATTCAGCCCCAGAATGGTTCACATCAAGAGATACTTCTGGTTCTAATGCTCCCTTCACCTTAGTCAGGGCTTGAGAAAGCAATCACCCTTCCCCTCAGAATCAATCAGACCTGCACTCATTCCAATAATTTAGCCACACAGAAGGAAAATAACTCACTCACCCCGTGCCGGATAATGAGTTCTCACAATGAGCATCATGATAGATCAAGCACACAGGGGAGATATTTCAGGTTACTTCTTAAATTTTGTGGATAAAGCCATTACACTCATGGAATGAAGGGTAAGTGCGTTTGTGCAGCCCCGGAGCGGGATTAATAGCTAACCTAGCACCCTGAGTGCCGACGGGAGAAGTGCTGTGGCTGTTACACAGAACCCTGAAGAATCCGCAGGGACAGCCCTGGCATCACATCGCTCTCCCTGAATAAAGGCACCTGACAACGGAGGAAGAAGAAGGCAACCAAGACATCAACCAAGACCTTGCATCCAACCTCAAGTGAGACAGCCTGCTAGAGGCCACGAGAGGAATGCCTGACGTGAGCTCGGCTTGGTCCCATAGGCCGAGCTTCCGACAGCAGAGCCCAGCACACCCGGATGGAGCACAAGCACCAGGGCCCGAGACCCGGCTGGGTAAAAACAGCTCCCAGCCCACAATGGAATCCCTCCTCATCAGGAGAGAAAAGTTCAGTCTTATTGAGGATTATAATTTATGATCATCCTCATTATTGGTAATGGGAATTCTGATGCTGACAACTGGGATTCATTCTTGACGGAGCTTCAGTCCAGGGAGGGCTGGGTTGCTGAGGGACTCATTCCCCATCTCAGCTCATTCTGCTCCATGCCGATCTCACACGTGTTTTTCCTACCCACAAACCCCAGCGTGCACACCCACGCACGCTGGAGCATAAAGAGCACCTCTTCCAATTATACATATTTTTCCTTTTAAAAACAAAAACCCTTTTTATGGGACTTTTTTTTACAAAAGCTCCATTTTAATCAAATAGGAGTTTAATTAATTTAGATAAAGTGTGCTCTCAGGATGCAATATCCCAGCCGGGGTTATTAAAAGAGCAGAATTTATTTATGGCTAAGTGCTTGATCTCACCCTCTTTAACTCTCTGACATGTTGATTGAAATCAATTAACTTGCAGCTTAAATTCAATTAGAAAACCGTAAAAAAAATGGCAGACAAATCTATAATCAATCTTGCATTTAAATGAGCCATATGTTTTTTATAAATGCATTTCATAAATATTCCATAAGTATTTAAAGTACTGAAAGAGAGTATGGAAGCATGGTCAAACCCTATTTGTGAACAACAGCACATCCATTAAAACAGATCCTAACAAATTGAGCTGCTGTTGTCAAATGGACAACCCCAACAGAGCATCATTACAGCCCAGCAGAGTGCGCTGATAAGTCCGACACCCTGCACTACTTCTGTTGCCCTGAAAGAGGGATTTAATGATGGGACCCTGGTTAAACCCCCATAAACTTCGATGATGTTGAACAGAAATCACATCAATTCAGAAGGTCTCTGGAGTGTAGGTGGGATATGTTTTAGATGGTTACATTGCATCGTGCAAGCATTTCAATACGCTGCTTTTATATTCTTTAGAAATGTTTTTTCTATGAGCCATTAGTTCTGTATCAAAAGCGTATAGCTGGCCGATCGGTTATCAGAAGCTCTCAATAGAAGTTGTGTGCATTACAGACATGTGTAATGCAAAGAGAGAACTAAAAAAAATCAATTAAAATACACTGTTTTTATAGAGCAGAACACTACAAAACCCTAACTATGTGAACGGACAAAAGTGATTGATGTGATCTAGGTCAATCTAAACTCCTTCCTTTGACTGCATCTTTTTAATGTCTCATACTGTATACAGACTCTCTGTGCCTGTTAATGCTGTTTTGTTCAATGCAATTAAAGTTACTTGAGGCTGAGACATTTGATCTTGTTTAAAAAGAAGTATAAGCTGAACAAAAGCTACAGCCCGGGAAGCAAATTTCAGAAGAACATTAAAGCTGTGTTTTCCTGTAATTGCTGGTTGTATCTCAGTCTTTCAGGACTGCTGTAAACCTTGTACCAGGTAAAACATAATGTAAAACACATTAAACAAGAGCCTAACAGCCCTGCTAAGAGACGCACGTCAGCTCCTGCTTTGCCCAGTGTTTTGACAGAGCAGACAAAAAGCCTGTTTAAACTGCTGCTCTTCACATCGCCACCCATATTTCAACATGAAGAAGACATCTGCGACACAGTCTTCCCCAGAGAAGCGCTGATCTGTGCTGATGGAAAGAAGAGGCCAAATGACCAAGAGGGGACATTTCTCCCTGTCTGGGGCAGAGAGCTTAAAACATGTGTACCAGAGTATAAAGAAGTATAATGAAATATGAAGCAGTCCAGTGCAGTCAAGGAAAAGCCTGGGGAAATTCAAGATGGTTCCCAGAGGAAAACTGTAAAATCTGCAAACATGGGAAAGGTGGGAGAACACTAACTGTGAGAAACTGGGACAAAGGTAATGTCTTCTGTAATCTCGCTATGATGGGGAAAAGAATGACTGAATATGCAGCCTGAAAATTAACTTCTACTGCTTCTCCCCACATAGCAGACAGACCTTCAGTGGTCTCATCCAGCGATCACCATGCGTAGAGAGGAAGTAAACTGGGATTCTCCTGGCAAGCCTGTTCACCCAATGAGCTCCACATCTCTGGAGTGGGCCGCTGACTCACCGCAGATGTAATGTTTGGTACAATTTCCCAGCACCTTCACCAGCATTGATTGGTAATGAGAGGAAGGACACGGGGATAAGTGCTCTATCTGTAATGCTCCAGCTTTTGTAGGAGGGCCGAGAGAGAGCAGGCCATCACACATTAAAGATTTCTGTAATTGCAGCTGAACGCTAGATTCAAAAAGCAATCTGATGTTCAGCAAAATATGTTTTATCTCAGTTAAATCTGCCACAGTAAATTATGGCTTGCAGGTTATTGACAGAGATATTTCACCTTGAATGCACACAAGCTCTGCAAGATTGAATCAGCCCACATGTACACAAACACTGGCCAGTACAGAAATGGAGCTTGCATTCTTGCAGAACAGTGCAGTTTACCTGCTCTTAACCTGAGAGCAGCAGAATTAATAAAATACAACTGTTTGAAATCAAAATAATTCTCTATTACTGCCATCTCATAAGAAGAAGTGATTCTCTGGTATTCTGCACATCCTGGAGATATCTGCTTCATCGTGCATATTTCTAGAACAAACTTCGGCATTACTTAAGAATTTCTGCACACGTATATATACTGTATATATTTGTGGATAAGAGCTTTTCAATTTATTTTGTTAGTTGATGCATAAAAGAACATACCCAAAAGCTTGTTTCTCTACAAGCTCCCATGGCATTTTAAAATGTAGGAGACATAGTGTCCATGAATTTTGTACACAAATGTGTTTCAAGAAATAGATGAATCCTGACTATTTTTCTGTTTCATTTGAGAAAAGCTGGCTAAATGATGAACACCCATGAATTTACACTGGTGACAATGTGTATTTTAATTGACATCACAGTACCTGCTTTTAATTATTCTCTAGGAAGTTATTAGATAAGCTGTAACACGAACTCAATATATTATGAACAGCAATGCCTCCTGGCAGCAGTTAGTTAACATTAATTACAAGTGACATTTTAATTAAATGCGCAAAAGGTTACAACATTGTTATTTTCCCCATTTACTGTACATCTCCATTGTTTGAAACTGCAGAAGTCTCATGGGCTGAGGTGTCTCTTGCAACTTTGTCACTGAAAGCTCTCGTCTTTCACTTTGTTTAGTTCCCGTGGAAAAGCCTCTCTCTCTCTGCGTCCCGCGGTACATCAAAGCTGCCGGGCATTTCAGTGGGAAACTTTCCTTGGAAGCGTTTCTTCTGGCTTCAATCAGTAAAATGCTGGAAACGCTGTCTGACAACGTCCCATATTCTACAGCCTGCGCTGCACGGGGGGCCGAACCAGCAGATGCCAGGTTTGATTGGGTATAATCTGAATGCTTTGGACACCCGTTCCACACTGATCAGCGCTGTGCTGCGCTCTTAGCGACTGTAGTGACAGTGCCTAATTGAATCTGAAAACAGAGAAAAATAAAAAAAAAAGCTATAGTTTCCTGGCACAGGCTCGCACAAAACCCATCTGTCAGGCCTGAGAGAGGAACGCGTGATCCTGCACCCCAAGACTCGAATTGGAAGGGAAGGCTCACCCAGTCACAGCCACTGCCAGCTAGGATGTGCCAGCCAACCCTGGCTCCAGCACGGGAAAACTCTGTCTTTCCGAGATCAGCCAGATGCTTTGGTAGCCTCAGAGGACGGGTAGCTAAAGAAATCAAGTCTCAATCCATCTTTAAACGGGTGTCGTGAGGGAGCACAGTCCAGCAGGTTTCAGGGGACTCTTCAAACCAAACAGCTGAGGAGTTCTGAAAAGTGCTGAACTGATGCACATAAGATAATTCCTTTAATTACTTAATTAAGAGCTCAGATGGAATGAAAAGCCATAAGACTCTATGGGCCCTTGAGGACCAGGACTGTGTGCTACTGGCTCTGTAGGCACCACTGGATTACCAAATAAGACTTTAACGGTCTTATTTGATGTGCAATTAAAATAAGCATCCTTAGCAATAAGTGCAGCAGGCAGCTAAAATTAAGGGGCTCGCTGAGACACAGCTACAATGCATCGATGAAACAGAGTAAAGCCAGTCTGTAGCTGCTGAATGTCTTTAATGCTGGTTTATTTATGAACTTGGCAATTAAAAGATGGTAATCGCCTTGCCTTTCTATATTTCATGTACATATTCTGCTGCGGCATTGCACTGGAGAGGTCTGCTAACCTCTGCAGAGGTCTTCTAAGCCACTGCAGAGGTCACACGCCACACAGAACGATGATTGCAGGTTAATCTGTGCTCCCCCTGACGCTAATGCAGGCAGAACACGAATCTCAGCTAAAAAAAAAGAACACAAACTAGAACAATAAGAGGCATGTTCGCGACTCAAACTGCTGTGAGATAACACAAATGAGAAAGCTCACAAGTCAATGGACTTAACCAGTTCGCAGACAACGCCAGGGAAAAGCAGCAGCGAAGTGCTGAGGCGTGCTGATCGGAGCACGCGGACACGGCTCCTGACTCTCAGTGCCCAGGGGCTCTGTGACCGGCTGCCGGCAGTCCAGCCAGACGTTGGACGACACTCCTGCACTGCACGTGATGCAGTGTTAGAAGCTACAGCGGACAAAGAAACTGCTGTCAACATGCCACAGGAAGGAGAATGGCCTTAGTGCCCCATTTTGTACTTTGCGCAAATCTAACCAGGCTGCTCCCAAGTCAGACTCACAGAGCTTCCACTCTCTACCTGGGTGTTTGCTCTCTCCACATCACAGGGAAGTTCTCCTTTTGATCACAGAATGAAAGGGACACTACCTGACAGGCACCACCAGACAACCTTTCATCTTCCGGGACACGCAGCAGGGGAAACGCCTGGGCTGTACGCAGTGCGTGCAGGCCGACAGACCCCCGCTGCTCCTCAGACACAGCCGCTCCAGGACCACTGCGCTGCAGAGCGACGGAGCCAGACAGCCCAACCGACAGGACCGTTCTGGTCATGGCCACCTCCATCACAAACACTGCTGCGAGTCAGGACTTCACTGTCTTGCCCTGTGCCGTTACCACTCGCGTCCGCCTTACTGAGCAAGAGGAATTAAGAGTACACCATATCTCTAAATGTATTGTCGCGAACACAAAAATAAAATCCTAGGAATTATATAGACGATTCAACTTTAAAAAAGAGAAAGGAAATTGGGGGGAAAGTAACTCCTGAAGAATAACTGGCATTTTAAATTATTTAAACAGAAACGTGCGACCATTAATTTTCTCTTCGCACAATTTAACTGTTTTAAACCTAACCCGTTGCCACAGGTCTACTAGAAAAAAACAACAATATTTGATACATCAGAATAGTTAATCTACTATCATTTTCTGCATTTAAAAATGTATGAATGCAAACTGTGTGACAATATTTTACCGTCTTCAGAAGAGTAATATACAGATGCATAAATGTTTAAACAAAACCACTATTTTTGAATGTGAAAGATAAGGGAAACTGCCTGGGAATTAAGACAAATTAATTGTCTAATCCAGCAATTAAATACACTTGAGTCTTCTGTTGCATATCTCAGCCTGATGAGTCACACTGTAGCTTTGTGTTTGAGCAATTAGGAATCATTACAGCGCCGCACCACAGCCTGGCCCATGGAATAATTAGCAATGGTGGCCCTGTGCAAACTGAACTCACTCCCAGATCAAAGCTGTGGTGTCCAGGAGGGACAGAGCATAATGCATTTCTGTCCCATTATCTGCCACACAAGCACCTGTATGCATTATTCAAAGATAAAGAACATTTTTTTTTAAAGAAATCTGCCATCCCCAATTTCATTCCATGTCAAAAAAGGCTCTGTTCTTAATGAAAGCAACTGGTGATAATGGAGACTTCCAGGCCCTCGCTCCCTCCACAGTGTCACTGCACTACATTTAATTGAGGCCCGTATGCTTCTATTGAAGAACGTAGGCTGAAAAGAACAGTAAAACACCCTCTTATTGATCTACACGATTTCAGAAGAAATTAAGCCATTTACCATTACAAGGTCTCTTTTTAAATGAGGTGTACTTCGGTCTCTTCTATTCAGGGCTCTAATGAAGTAAAAATTGGATTCTGATAGTTTAAGGATGTAGGAGTCAGAACAAAGCAACTTAATGGAGACCAAATGAAGCATGATTTCTGTTTAATAAGCATCTGGTTATTTCTTGCCAGCTGAACTACGCTTCTGTGCCTGGGTTCTGGGGTGCTCAGCTAATTCCGTGCTGACGTTCAAGAGACATCGGCAATATCTGTTTATCAGACTGCGTGTGCAGCACCACGAGGTTTCCTCTGAAGTCTGAAAAAAATCTTTGCCCATCAAGCATCTGGCCCCTTTTTTCTACATTTGTAAAGCCCTTGACATAGCTGTAAAAGAGATTGCAGCAGCAGATTTTGCAAAAAAGGTTAATAACTCTTTTAAAATACTAAGTATATAATGTTATTTAATTTCAGTGGTACATAATGTTAAAAGGAGCATAAAGATGTGTGGAAAACCATGATACTGTAGGTGAAAAAGCAAGTAAATGTCTGAGATAATCTCAATACAACACATGGACAAGAGCCATTTTAACATGGGTAGTTGCTATTTTTCCCTACTTCCGTCTTTTAAATCATTACAATGTGGTTCTTTGAATTTACGAACACACATACATGCACAGGTAAAAATCACAGTTGCAAAACCTGTGTAACTGTGCTGGGGGACCAGTAAGAGCCACTCTGCCTTCTGTAGAAGAATTTCAGTGCCAATGCACCAGCATGGCCATCTCAGCACTGTGCTTTAAAAGATGCTGTGCTTTGAATAAAATGTCCCTATTTGTGCATTGAAGAGACCATGCACTATTTTTGTAAGAGTAGGGGATTTAACCATGGTGCCCTGGCTGAATCCCACTCCGGACGTGATCAAACTCGTCTCCCTGAAGTCGCCCTTCAATTTAAACGATGAAGCAGCTTCTCACTCTTCCACCTGATCTGCTGTGCAGCAGGGCTACCGGTGCAAAATGGCTGCTGCACGTCACCCAGGTGGGAGCAGCAAGACACCAAAACCAGCAGGCCCAGTATCCGGCATGACACGGGGCCTATCACAATCTCACACGGGGTCAGTGCCACACTTACACAGGAATGCCAGGTCCTCCTGCTCTGCCTGGAGAGGCAGGGATCTGCATTTGTAATCCTGTCAAGGCTGGAGCTGAGGATCTGTCACTCCTCAATGCTGGGAGAGCTGGGACCCTCATGTCAAAGCAACAGACATCCAGAAGAGAACTATGAAGATGCCAAATGCTTCTGGCAACACTATTCGTTCAAATAAAAAATGAAGGGTATTACAAAATAAATAACCCTTCAGGGCATTTTAAAAGTGTGTGTGTGTGGGGGGGGGGGGGGTGAGGATAACTAAAATTGCAACTTTTTTTCCCCACCTAAAGCCAATTCCTCTCTTAAGGCAGAATATGATATATATACAGCAGAGAACATCCATTACAGAGTGAAATCAGCTTGGTGCACAGATAAAGTCCATAAACAAAAGGACATAAGAGATCGTTCAAAGCCGAGTTTCCATGGAAATAAACAGGAAAAAGGAGCTCCTGTCTCAGGCTGCCATACCTCCAGGGACTCTACAGCACTCAGTTCCTTTCCCGGTTCGATCTAGAGAATCACCATGTAAAGACAGGATTTCAATCCCTCTGCCCCAGGTGGGAATTATTGTTTTGCACTTAGTCTCTTCACAGGGACAAAAAAAAACCTTCCAGATTGCCCAGGTAATGCAGCAATTACTACTCTTGTAACTGAATCCATTACAATCTTTTCTGCAGCATTTCAAACAAAGAGCTGTACAAAAGGGCTTTTACTCAGCACTTCCTCACCTACTGGGGTCACTTCTTACCTTAGCTCTTCACTGTTTTAAAGAAAATAATAAACACCAAATATATAAAAGTAAATAAACAGGTTTTTCAGGTGTGCTCAGACTGGTAATAACAGACTTCATTGCTCTTGAGAGTCAGTGCGATGCTCCCATTGGCTTGAAAGCATACAGCCATTCATTTCTCTGGCTACTAACTAGCTCCACAGTGTGACTGGTACCTTTACATGTAAAAATGAAAAAAGGAATAATTTATAATAATTACACAAAATACATTAGCTAACAGGGGTTCTTATTAACAGCAATCAACACTGCAGGAGTTCACAAAAGGGAAAGGGAGCAAATACTGCTTCAAAGAAACAATTAAGTAGCAGGAATTATAAGATTAAAGGTGGAAAATGTGTCTTGAACTTATTTCAAACATATAATATAGTAATCAAAATCACAAGGGAATCTAGTGTAGCACTGAAAGAGAAGGTTTCTAAGTATTATTTCTAATTTTTCAGACAGCAGATGCAGCTCTCCGATTCTTCCCAACACACACTGATGGGATGGACTTGAATTGCAAGCGAACAAGAGACGGACTGGATTCAAACGGGCTCAGCTACTCTGCAGGACAACATTATCATGTTTATTTTTAAAGGTTTTAAACATTAAACAAGTGCTGAAACATCTGTAGAAAACCCCTCTTAATGTGACGAAGCATTTCCTTTCACCCTCACCGTCTTCATGTGGAATCATTCTCTTTATATCACAGCTCATATCTATTATTTTCCTGTTCACGTGAACAGTTCAAAGTGTAAAATGTTTCTTATATAACAGGGAATCAATAATCTTGAAATGTTTTTATAGTGGAGCAACAGATCACAAGGTTTCAGGAATGGCTTACAATTACATACATGGGACATGAAATATCACCTTTAATTGTCAAAGTATCATTAATAAAAATTCCTTTCAGCGGCAGACAGTGGTGTTTAAGTTAAAAGCTTTACATTATCTCCCGCGGGATAAAACTATTGACACAGTTTGATTTATCACGGTTGATTAATTTGGCAACTCACCAAGCACTTGCACAGAAATCTGTAATATGCTAGCTCATGACGTCTGTATTGAGTTGCGGAGATATAAATTTAAAAAGAAACCCGGTTAATTCCGCTGTGATGCCTTTCTATCTGTGAGTGGGAACTGGGCCAGCGCTAGTATGCAGGGATTCGAAGAAGAATGGATTGCGCACAGGCACATTTTATTACACTGCTGCTTCCACTTCAGAATCGCATTTCAATAACCTGAACTGGATTTATTTTCTCTTCTGCAAACTACAGACTGGAGTATTGACATCTTCTCAATAACATCTACAACTAACTTGCTGTAGAAGCCCATTACAAACTTGTCTAGGACATGACAAAAATGGGCTCACACACAGCTTGTCTATGTGCGCAAGAAATATTAAATGGCTGCATAGTGTGACTGTTTGTACAATACTTATGCATTATAAAATAAGATGATAATCTGTTCTGTATATACGTTTTATGTAATACAGAATATTCGCTTAATCTCTGTTTTCATTTATTAAGAACAATCAGCCTATGTCAAATCCCAATTCAAAATACCATGTTCATTTTTAAAAGGAGATCAGAGAGAAAGATTTAAAAATAAATAAAACATTAGTGATATGAGGGTCACCCTTTGGTCTGCGCTGAACAAAGGAAATGGAGAACATAACTGAATTCAGTCCTACTATTTTCATTTTTTACTACCTTAGGTACATCTCCACTATTTCACATATTCCAAACCGTAGGAGAAGAGGATGTTGTCTAGAATATTTCTTCTACAGTATACACTCCTGAACACAAGACATTCCCTCACCTCCTCAAAGTGTAAAGCACATTCTCGTACAGACACAAAACTGGCAGGAATGAATGCATTGAGAACACAATTTGATACAACTACAAATTCATATTGCTGTATTTTACAAATGATAATTTCTTATACTTATTTAGTGCTTTTCTGGATACTCCAGTCAAAGCACTTTACAGATAACAGGGATCCCCTCCACCCCCACCAGTGTGCAGCCCCACCTGGATGATGCGCCAGTACTCTCCCCACACACCAGCTCTCAGTGGGGAGGAGAGCAGAGTGATGAAGCCAGTTCAGAGAGGGGGGTTATTAGGAGGCCCTGACTGGCAAAGGCCTGGGGGAGATTTGGCCAGGACACTGGAGTAACACCCCTACTCTTTTTGAGAAACACCCTGGGATTGTTAATGAGTCAGGACCCCAGTTTTATGCCTCATCCGAAGGATGGCACCTTTTTACAGTATACTGGGGCATTAGGACACACAGACTGCAGGGTGAGCGCCCCCTACTGGCCCCACTAACACCTCTCCCAACAGCAACCTCAGCTTTCCCAGGAGGTCTCCCATCCAGGAACTGGCCAGGCTCACGCCTGCTGAGCTTCACTGGAGTGTGAGCTGCAGGGTGATATAGCCGCTGGCTAAATAATTCATTAAGGTATTGGAAAAGACACGGCATTTCAAAACAAAATAGAGCCTTGCACCGTGTAAATCCAGGCTCACACTAAGGAAATAATTCATTTCAAGCAGCAATACACAACAGTTCTGCCAGTTGCTATTTAAAAAAAACGAGTAGAAGAAACTGCAGATGAAAGCATCAAGTTCGTAAACGAGAAGAGGGCTTTCAGCCTGTCTAATCCACTCGTTTGTTGATCTGATCAATTGATCCCAGGATCTCATCTTGAAAGAGGCCCAGTCTAGTGCCCCGGGCCGCGAGGAGAGGAGACGGAGCGAACACTGGCTTCCTTATCTCAGACCGCGAGGAGGCCAGGCAAGGGATAGAGATTATGATGTATTAGATTTTGTCACATAAATATTTAAACCATTAGCTGAAAAGTATAAGCCTTTAAAAGGGCTATAAATCTATGAGTGTGACTGATCTCCTGGTCTGTATCAGCAATATTTTATTATTGGGAAGGGGCAAAGAGGTTCCATGTTTTTCTCAGGGACGATGAGCACCCTGTGCCAGAAAACCAGCAACGTACAAGAAAAACTGGGAGTGTGAAACGGACTTGCTGACTGAGACAATTTCAAGAACCCCAGCTGGATGTGACCTCTTTCACGACCTTCAGCCAACTAACAGAAGTCAAGGAGAGCTGGAGGATGAAGCCTTCGAAGTCATAGCTGTCTTTCAAGGCACCATACAGTACAAACCAAAGTATTTTGAATTAAAATTGAAGATGTCGGCTAATAGGTATGAAAGGAGATATAGTCTTCAGAATACATCTTCAGAACTAAGACTTAGACAGGGCCATACCAAGGCAGACAGGTTAAGGATTTGTTTTTATACAGGAAGAGTACATCCCAGAACCCAGCACGCTGTGAACCGCAATATTCTCGTGCTTGGATTTCACGGGTACCTTCGAATGCTCACCTGGGTAGGTCTAGAACAGGTGTCAACACTTCTCAGTTAATGCAGTTACATCACCGATAGCACACTGCAGATAGGAGGCAGAGACTGGAGTGGGAAGACGGTGTTATTGAAGCCCAGTACACATAATTCACAAAGTATTTTCACTTTGATCTCCTAACACAAGGCAAAGGACATATAAACTGTTAAGAAAAGATAATAATCCTGTTTGGTTTCAAGTCAAGCAGAGGTCTATAGATCTTTGCAATAGAAGAATGGATTAGGGATCTTAAGTCTACCTCCTAACAAGCCTTAGCAGCTATCAGTGCTAAGCTGAGAGAGTATGTCAGCAGTAATGATGGCAAGGAGGGATTAAGTGACAGGGGAGACTCAAATGAAATGCTGTCTCATCTCACATTTCCCATTAATAACTGGTCACATTCAGAAACCAATCACCTGGACCTTGCAATCAAGAGAGCTCCCATCCAAACCATCCATTTCAGGAGTGGAAAAAAAAGAAAGTTAATCTGTTTACACCAAAATCCTTGAATCCCAGATATCAGAGAAACTGCTTCTCAGCTTGTAATGATTTCATATTAAAAAAAAATCAAGTGATTTGCTTTAGAGGTCAGACTGTGACAGTGCTGTTTAACTATCCCTGTACCTGCACAGCTTCTGCATGGCTGGAGTGCTCATCCCACTCCTCCATTCGAAGTTCATGATGCACCTCCTACTCAAAGTTTTTGTCAGCCTTCTGTGAACATGAGTGTCCCAGGGACCATTAGAAAGGCAAAAGTGCTGAAATGCATGAGGGCAGTACAGAGCTAAGCTGACCCACATCCACATTCATTATTTAATTTTCTTTGAACTGAGCAGTTGCTGGTATACCGTTCAGTTTACGACTTTCCTTTCAGGACAAAAGCAGTTGGTAACGAAGCTGTATAAAACAGATTTACAGTTAATTTCAACACCAGGAAACAGCATCTCTAAATAACTCCTGGACCGCGGTCAATTCGTCCCTGTGCTGGCCGAGGAACACCCTGTCGGACCTGTGATTTAACTACGCCGTGTGCACAAGTCAGCCGCTGCACTCGATCTAAACCCGACGTGCCCGCGGGCTCGGAGCTGCGGCCGCAGAGGCGAGTCCAGCAGCAGGAAAGATGCTCTGCCAGGACCTGACAGGTGCCCCTGGCCCCTGGCCCCGGTACCGCACCGTCTGCGAGGAAGGTGCACGGCTCTCTCAAGCTCATCGGTGTGCTCTAACACGTTGTGGCACCTCGAAAGAAGACTAGGGGGCAAACGCTGCCACGACCCCTCCAGAACCGCGCTGCCGTTTCTTGTTTTTTCCCTCGCTGCCGTTTGCAACAGGAGGGTCAGGTCCCTCTCTGTGGACTCTCACCTCCAGATGCACAACAAGGGCTGTGTCTGTAACTGTCTTGATCCAAGGTGAAACAGAACCAGAACATTTTTCACATTTTAAGGAACCTCCTGTTGAGGGTGATGATGTCAGCAGCCACTGAAGAGACAGAGAGGCGCTGACCTTCATAGCCCCTTGAAAACTTTGATATCAGTTTCTAAAAAAAGCATCTTTTCAACTTAACGCCTGTATTTTAATCTGGTTCCTCCCATGATCACACCCCTTCTACTGCCCAGAACTGTTTACAAAGACTCAGGGATGGAGAAATGCTATACTTTTCAAAACCTCATGAAAGTTTTGTCAGCGGAGCTTCTGAAGACAGTATCTCAGCCTTCCAGCTGTAAAGCCTGCACCACCAAAGCCAAACTCCACCTTTGCATTATTCGCTTACTGACTGCTATGTACTTTTTCATCAGGCTTTATTATTACCAAAGCGCCTTTAACTCTGCTAAATGTTTTCCATCCTGAATATGTTACCCTGGTGTCCTTGCTGCATGAGCATAATGAATGCTACTGCCTGTAGGTACAGTATGTATTATAGAGGAAACAGTTTACAGCAGATTGAATTAGCATTAGCATAATATGAATCATCGTGGTTTGGAATGAGAAAAATGCAACTGGGATGACTCTCCCTCCAGCAAGCAGGACTGGGAAGTGCTGGATCAGAGCACTTCTGTAGTGTGGAAAGGCCAGAGAGGAGACCTTAGACAGGCAAGGGGAACCTGTGGTGCCCGGTGCATCACAGAACAGCTGCAGGGGTCTGGCAAGATGCCGGCATATTTGTATATTATTTTCACCAAACAGAAAAATATCTGCTTCTCTCTTCGTATACCCAGAGCACCATGCCAGCACGTTGCCTGTGTTATTAATCGAGGTAAAAAAACAGCTGCAATCACTCTGTCTCAGAAGCACGATCCTTGTTCCTTCCTTCATATTTGCTTTTATTTCCCCATTTTTCTTGTTCCTTCCTGCTCCCTTCCCTGGGTTTATCTTGACAAGACCAACACGTGCTCCCCCTGCAGCTTAAGAAACGCATGCCGACTAGAGTATCTGGTGTCTCGCTCCAGCCTCCCATGTAGGGTGCGGTCCTGCCTCTGGCCCTGCACCAGCTGGGGTGAAAATCCAACGTGTGCAGGAACTTCATTTGGCTACCTGCAGAGATGAATTCTATCCCGGGGGGTTGCATACGTCACCCCTCACCTCACTAAGGTGATAGACTCCTGGAGAAAGCCTAGACTGACCCAATTAATCTGCTCTAATTTTTGTAAAAAAAAATCTTCTCGTTCACTTTATCGCCACCACATGAACAGCGGGGATAGTGAATCAAATGCACTTTGTTTCCACTGGCAGAATGCCCAAGTTTGATAAACTGAATACAAAGATGTACAGATGAAACAGAACTAGCCAGTCTATAGATGCACCACAGTGCTTATTATACTGTGAAACTGGGTGATCTACAAACCTATTTATTTGGTTGCTATTTGCTGTAATCCATGCATGAGTGTGTGAGTGTGCATGAGGCTTTGTCCTTATTTTATGCCATACAGATAATAAATAAATCAGGACACGTCAATGGGCTGGAAACAGAGCTGAGAAGAGGAGAAGAGAGAAGCTGCGCGGCTCTTCAGGAGCAGAACCAGTTTACCCAGCAGCAGTACAGCTATCCGTCTCCAGACTCCAGCTGGACTCTTCATCATCTGACTCACCAGGAGAACAGAAACTTTTTCTCTCCTGCTCTTCTGTACTTCAGATTGCGATTCAGGTCACATACCAGCTTGTCTTCAACTGACGCAATCACAAAGTACTAAAAACTAGATTCTCAGAAATTACATACTGGTATGATTATAGAAAATTGTGCTTTTATCTGATTATCTGTCAGTTTATTAAATGAAGTGTGCTTTGTTCAGGCATGGTTTACATCCTACCTACTGTGTAAATAATTACATGTGAAATTGCTTCATTTCCCCCTCCTTTTCTCTTTTGTATTTACAATCCCAATTTATTCCTATTTGCACAATTCATAAGGATAAACTAGTAAATCCCCAACAAGGTTTTCTAATTAGCAAGAAAACATTGCTCTTTATCAAAAGTGAAGCCTTTGTGTTTGGCATGGTTTCCAGATTGCTGGCACTTATCTTCCATAAAAGAAAGAGCAAGCCACCTAAGTAGAGCCTGGCTTTCAAAACAAAAAGCATAACAACATCCAGGCACTGGTTTCAGAATAGCACTGATTCAGGGGCATCTTTCAGAATACAAGTCTGAGGGAGGCTAACCTAAATCCAGGCTCTGGGGCAGAACTGGCAGTCAAACTGAGAAAACACAGCAAGGAATTGTGGATACATCCCAGTAACGTTCACAACTGCAATGCTACTAATGTTATTTGACAATACTTGACAATAAAATCCTATAGTTTGATTATAAAATGAAGGGCTGGGATGATAGAATATATATTTAAGTGTATCATTTTTATCAGAAGGGTTTGTCTCAGATTTGTACAATATATGGCAAATAAGAACTCATTTAGAATATTGTGTGCATTTATGGTCACCCCGATACACGCCTACTGTTGCTCCAGAATCAGTCCAGACTGTCCAGTTCTTGAGGATTCGCAGTGATGTCTTGTACTGACAGGCTAAAAGAACTGAACCTTCTTAGTCTCTTGAACAGAGAAGACCAGGACAGGACCTGACTGAAAATCCCGACAGACACTGACAGAGCCCTCTGGAGTTTTTTTGCAGTCAATAATAAAACACGAACCTGAGGACACAACCACAAGCTAAAGAGAACCGCTACTAAAACTAAGAGCTGGGGGCACTTCTTCACACGAAAGGGTTGCGGCAGCCTGGAACGAGCCACCTAGCCAAGACCTGCAGTCCAACACCTCCTGGCTCCTTTTAAAAAACAGCTGGACAAGATCCTGGGATCCTTGGAAATTAGCTACAAGCAAGAAAGTCAGATGGGCGCAACGGGGTCCTTGCATGTACGAGCTCTCGAGCTGGTGACCCCCCTCCTGCCACGGAAGCCATAAGGAAGAGTGCGGAGCTGTACTCACCGGCACATTTGGTCCGCGTGACGAGGGGGGGCCCAGGAGGGCCTGTGCCGCCTTCCCCCGGCCGGGTCAGCAGGACCTTGATCTCGTATTCCACGTCCGGGTCAAGGTGCCACAGCTTGTAGGTCGGCGAGTCCACGATGTGGGTCTCGGCCCAGTTCCCCGTGGTGGTGCGGTACTCCACCTCTTTGAGGATAATGGGCCCATCTCCGATGATGGAGTTGGCATTGGGCTTAATCCACAGGTAGGTGGCGCCTACTGCCAGCAGCTCGGGGGGCGCAATCGGAGTGGGTGGGGCTGCGGAAGAAAAAGACTCGTTACCAGTGCCGTCACAGACCAGGGCCGGCCAGAGATCTGACCTTCCAGTGCGTCCCAGGGCTTGTGGCCCTTCAGTCACTACACAACAATCAGGCAATTGAAATATTATTCAAGCAATCAGTGTTGAAATTCATCAGTGGTATGGGCATCTTACTGAGCCGGCTGCACAGGCAGTAAATTGTAACAGATATGAAAATACGATGGCCTACGCGGTTATTACAGAACACAAACAGTGATTACAATCAATGACATGTGGCTGTATTATTACCAAACTCTGACAGAACCTGTCAAGAGGGAACAGTACGAATCATCACACAGATTCATCCTCATTTCATCCTTTAGGAGGTTATCATCTCCTGAGGTGTACGCAAAACTGCTTCTCCCCACAACCCATTTCCGACGCAGTTACGAAGTGCTTTGCAAGTGGCTCCAGCTTTGCCTGCCGGGGGACTGAACGGAGGTGAACCCCATGCAGTTTGACACACGGCAAGTCAATGCAGCGATTCAGGCTGCTCATCACGCAGACCGAAGCCCACGGGCCGCAGAACGATGGGTTTGGGGTTAAGGAAGTCAAACCCAACGCAATTCGCGCCGCCGCTAACTGTCACTGGCCACGGCGTGCGAGGTCCCGGGATAGAGGGCCTTTATACAGGGATCGGCTTCTGAACGTCGGGACAGCCGGCCTGCGCAGACGACGCCCGTCCCCCTTACAGCACCGAGCAGCCGCTGGGCGTCTGGGTCCCCGGGAGCCGCTGGGGACTGTAATTACTCCATCAATCGGGGCTGTGATCCCTACTGTAGCCCTTGTTGAGGCACTAATGAGCTTGTGAGAACAGGCAACAGCAATCTGAGCTACTGCTTCATAATGGGGCTTTTTATTAAGCTTCCAAATAGCACAAGCCTGTAGGTGACTTTAAAGATTTTATTTTCTTCTTTTCACTTTTGAATGCTTCTATCCAACTCCAGGCAGCATAGCAACTTCATGCTAGACAGGTAACACATTATTAGTGACAGACTGGGGCAGAGTCAACCAAGATGGCAGCCAGATCCACACTCAAATCCCTTTTCAAAAACATCTTCTTAGGAGCTGCTACAATAATTTGAAACCCTGAAGGTTTCAACAACCACCAAAGTATTTTTGAATGAAAAAAACCTGAAAAGCTGCTTGTCAGATGGCCGAATAACAAAGGTCTGTTTATTTCAAATGGTCAGATTGTCTTTCTACAACAGGCTGACATATCCTTTAGTATTAAATCAAAACGACCAAAACAAAAATCCTAACTTTTTAGCAGAGCCCTAAGTTTGCTTTTCTTAAACTATTTTCCATAAGGAGATGAGACAGGATTAGCACCAAACCCCAAATTAACTAAATAACTATTAAAGTATAATTTAACTTGCTCACCTTTATCTCTTTCAATCCACTGGCCTTTACCTTCCTACTCTGTTCCCGGCAATGTATAATTATCAGGGACTAATTACTCCCACCAACAGCTGTAATCACTTACTGGGCTATCAGTCACCATTATGGCTCAGCTACTCACCCACCCTGTTTCCTAGATGAGCCAAAATGGCTACTTTGTACCGAACCCTCCCCGTGATGCCTCAGCTGCATATTCCACTCAGGAATATAGGCTCCCTCACACTGCTGTAGTTTTGAACGTTTGAGACACATGGCCCACCAGTTAAACTGCTCCTGCTCAATGTCCGTTTGGCACATTTACTTCAAACATCACACTGCAAGTGCGATTCTAGATCCAGCAGGGTGTGAGGGACCTGACCGCCGTTTCTTTTGGATTGCCGTCAATATGCGCCTAAAACGGCTCCCGCTCCCTTAGCAGTTCTGCTAATTAACAGTGTTAGGATCCCGGGTGGGTTTGGATGCAGGTGGGTTTCTGGTGAGGGACTTAGGACGCGTGACCAAACTTCGGTGCAAAAGGGATTTAAAAAAAAAGTGAATAAGTGACTGGTACGTATACAGGACACAACAACAACGAAAAGGAACTCGAGCGGCGCCAAAGGAAAGAAAATAACAAACCCAAGTGAATCTAGCTAATACAGCGAGGTCTAACCTTACTATCCTGGACAAAAATCCAAAGGGACTTCGGCGTCTTGATGCGCCCCAACGTCCCCACACTGAGCTGACCAGAACCAAAACACACGAGCGGCACACGCCCCTAACCTAGCGTGTCGAGACGGAAGTGCACCCTGTAGCCCGACGCCCTTACCTCCACCGCTTGCTGAACGGCAATTAGTGGTTCTCTAGAGATCTCCAAATCCATATCCACACTCGTTGCGCTCTTCCCAGTATCTAACTTTTTAACGGAGGGCTGTTTAACGGAAGAGAGAGTGGCAGAAAATGATAATTGGACTATAAATTCTGGCGCAAGAAGTTTCTGATAAATCAACTAAGTCACCCAATTTCCGCGACTGCGCACGAGTGACAACACGGGCAGGGAGCGTGTCCGGAGAGAGAGCTTCTGGCCGATTCAACTCTTCTAACACGGGCTTGACTTTGCCGCCTGCTACTCTAGATCATTTTCTAGGATAAAACTTGCGCCTTTAACAGGTAACAAAGGGCGTACCGCAACTTGAACAAACCCCTTAACTAGAGCACACAACAAATTTCAATAGGACGTAAACAGCAATAATGCAGACTGGTCGCATACGAAGTGTTGGGCAGATTAAATCTACACCCCGCCTGCCCGAGCTCTTCATGCTTTTTGAAGCCCAGCTCCAGCCTGCAGCAGAAACCAGCTAGAACTACAGTTGATGATAACATCCAACAGCGACAGCCTTTATCCTTTAATTAATGCTGTTTATAACTAAGGACCAAAAGAAAGGATGTCCTTCTGTGGAAACCCTGCTCTTCCATTATTCATATGAGTAACATACACCTGTTTCCAAGTGACACATGCTGCAGGAACAAAGAAAGGTCTGAGAGACCCGACTACGTGCTTACGTTAAAGGGGCGTTTTTTAATTAAAAGGGACAGTGAACATTAACCTTTTATTTAATTAACCAGTAAGTAGAAACCTAGAGGCTAAGGCATGGGTGAACAGCTAGATGTACACTATCTGCTCTCTAAGATGTAGCAAACACAGATAACAGATTATTTCTTACTGATTCAACAGCAACTCAAACACTAGGCCCAGCTCTGTCTGGAGTCGGGCTGACGAAAGAGTAACTCTGGGCTTAGGTTTAGTAGCAGGGAGACGATTGCAGCATGGAGAAATGGGTTTGCACGCAGATCAAGATGGCCTTCTGCCTGCTCCTTTGTTCTGCTGTGGCCTGCACTGCAGACTGCTGCTGTTCCAAACTGCTGCTTCATTAAACTATCTCATGACAATGGAACCTACAGCAGAACTGCCTGCTGTTTCCCAGCCTTTCTGTGAAACTCCCGCGAGACCTTCTCCACTTGGAGTGGCGGGTAAGCAGGGCGATCTTTTCCCTCTCCCTCCAAACAAACAGAAGGAAGGATTCTGGAAACAGTGCAGCCCCTTATAAGCCTTCCACTCCCACAACACCTCGGCACGAAGATTTCCGCTGGAGGGGAGGACTGGGAAATGCTTATCTTAGCTTCGCACTAAATGGGGTTCACTTCCATTTCAAATTTTTGATAGTTTTCAATGCACACTAACCTTAAACCAGCTCTCTACGCATGCTGGCGGCAAACCAAGCCTGTAACATCAGCCTCATAATTTCAGTCTTTATCACCTGCACTCCACAGGGAGTTTTTAAATCCGAGGATTTTTGTAAAGCTTCAGCAATCACATGCTATCAGATCAAACCCCACTGAGCACAGCAGATACTGCAGTAGGAGAAAGGTATAGCGTAAAATGGGAATTTGTGGCTGTGAGACAACAATTACTGAAATCTGCTGTTTTTCTCAAGACTTGCAAGAATACCAACTGCAGGAACGTCAGGAGACCCCAGCCCTGCACTCACTCCACTGATGCGATAGAAAGGCTTTTGCAAATTTTCTTTAGCTTTAACACTGAGCACATTTCCAAACAACAAAGAATGTAAAAAACGGTTTATAGTGTGAAAAAAACATACTTTGCAGCATTCATATGTATTAGGCTAAAATAAATATTCTTAGGATATGCGCCTTCCTTATTTTTGTAAATGCTTGGTATTCATCACACATTTAATTTTTTCACTGCTTGCCAATTAATTACTGTAACCTATTAAGCAGACAGTTGTACCATACAAAACTCTGCCTACACACCTCCAGGTGTACCTGTCCTCCGTGCTGATCACAGAAGGAGATATTAAGGCTATCACACAGCGTACAGGGCTGCACAGAGAAATGAAATTAAAGCACCTCAGTGACATTCTGAGGTGCATTATTGTGGGAAACTAGAGATACCTTATCTGCACACAGAGTTGAATCCTTTTTCTATTATTTATTATTTCTCCAGATATCAATTTATGTTAGCATGTGCAGGATGTTTGTCTAATACAGCACCAGTCCGACCCCGGCATTATGCTTTAATACTCCTCCGTTCGCTCATGATAACCCAAACGCTGTTCCTTATCAACCCATGCTGGGCCATTACCGACAGGCACTTTCATGCTCTTCTCTCACTCTGCTCTTACAGTCTCTGTGCTCTGTCTCCCTCACTGTCACACGGTTATCTGATCTCCACGGCTCATCTATAGTCAAAAGACAGGACTCGGATTCTAAAAGACTCAGGCTGTGCTACTCCTTGGATAGCTATTAAAGTCCTGCTGTCCAGGACAAAAACAGAAGCTTAACTGGGGATTCACCCTAATTTTTAATTGGGGAAGTATATCTATGCATGATATAATATCTCTACATACTAAGATTAAAAATGCAATAAATGAGTACTGGAACCTATAACATTTGTAGAGTTTTTTACACTGTCGCTCAGTGTACAGGGCATATAATGCATAATACATGAAGCATCTTTTCACCAGGTTTTCTTTTCTTCTGACCACATGCCTATCTGTGTAAATATATTATTAATACTTTCGTTGTGTTCTTAGGGCATTTTCAATATGCATTCTTCCAAAACAAATAAAAATACTTTAATAAAGAAATATTTCCTATCTCAAGTCTTTAAACCAAACCATAAATAACACAATGCTGAAGAAAGCCCCCCTCACTTCAAACAACCAGAGGGAAATGGAAAGACACCAGTGAATGTCTCCGGGGACCCCACTGCAAGAGCCTCATCCGCTCCTCGTCAGATATCCTGCTGCTCCGGTTCAGAAGCGAGAGCCTTTGGTCTGGAAGCACACAGGAACCAGCAGGTGTTTGAAGCGTTCAGACTCAGACGCCCCCTTGCCTCCCCTCCTGCATTGCACCTGCCTGTCTCGGCTCTTCACAGAGCCCTGCCTCCTCCCAAACAGGACAGTCGTCGTCCACTGCTAATGCACCTTTCCAGCTCAGGGAGGACAACCGTCTCCTCCAAAACCCACCCAAAATACCGGTTGCTGCCACCTTCCAGTACAGGCCTGCTGCCCCTTCAGCCTCCCTGGCACAGGCGTGGACATGTGGATTCTCCACCCTTGGCACGCCGAGCTCCCGTGCACTGTCTGCTCCTCTCAATGACTAGCTGGGTCCACTTCTCTGTATCCCTACTAGCCTGCCCGCCCCGGCTGGTTTAGAGGTTTCCCGTGTTGCCGGAGACAAGAGGTGCAAAGGAGGCTGGAAATGGGACAGCCAGCTTTGAGAGAGGACAGGTAGGGAGCTGTGAGCAGGAAGAGGAATGCTCACCCTCCATGATTAGGGGTCAATGATTACCATGGGGGTCAAATTGTGAGCTTGATGGGGGCAGGAGAGCGATCTGTGACAGCCACGTCAAACCAGCAGGTGTTCCCTCCACAACCAGTGTCCAGAAGAAGAGCAGCAAGGGGCTGTGGAAGACACCAGGAGCTAAAGGCAGCCATAGCCCTCATCCATCGTCTCTCATCCTTCTTCTTCCATCTACAGACTCTGGACGTGCCCCCTTACCTCATTAATAAATCAATCACACCTCCACTATCTTATTCTCTTTCTTCCAGTGCTGTCCTGACCACATGAAAGAGGGGAGCAGGAGCCCGTGGCATAGCAACGAGGACATGCAGGGAGGGGCAGGCTGGAGGTGTGCCTAGCTCTATTCAGTCTCCTCCGATACAGAGAGATCAAACCCCAGCTGAGCACTTCTTTTCCAGTGGGAGTTTTCGGGAAGAAAAGTCCACTCTGCCTGATTTCCATGCACGCTGCATCTGCAGATCAATGAGCGAGAGAGAGAAAGACCCTGCAGGGGTCGCGACAGCTACTGTACATTAGGATATACTCGGGCAGGAAAGAGTTAGCAGAGAAGGCCGAGGGTGCATGGAGTTGGGTCTGCACGATATAGGCCAATAGAGCAAGACAGATGAATTCAGCCCATTAGAGAACCTTTTAAGTTTAAGCAGCTGCTTCAGAGTAATAACCTACAGTATCACTCCACTTAAGAGCAGCATAGCAATACTGAGTCCCATTACCTGGGGTGGGGGGGCAGAAAGGTAAGGTTCAGGAGTGAGGTGCTGCAGCGATTCTCTTCTCTCAGTCTGTAGCTACTGAAAAAAGAGCCCCCACCCCGACTCAATGCGACCCCCACTATCCTCGCCTTTCCACCTCCTGCAGTTATTAATGTCTCCACAGCCTGCTGGTGAAAAGCACATTTATAAAGCGCAGCATTTTAATCTCACCCAAATCTCAGCATTTCTCTTCTTCTCTGCAGATTTTAAAGACTCGCGTATTCATGTGTCTCCGTGTGAAAATGAAAACGTAGTGCTCTGTCTTTGAATCCTCGCTCTGCACTTACTCATTTGATTTTGCTGTTTTTTTTTCTTGGGGGGGAGAGAGAAAGCTCCCAGGAATGCTACAAGCAGCACAGATAATTTACAGGAGAGTTCAGACATTTTGCAGTTAGGCTCTCTCTAGGTTTTTCTTCCACTGTTTCTTTATTCTTTGAGTATTTAAGAAGGAGGCTGCTTATAACAGGACCAGGTGATGCAGAAATTTCATAACAGAAAAACACAAAGCACAAAATACACTACACTCAAACACATATTTCTCTGGCTGCCGGGCACACAAGTCCCAATGAGGACAGGAACACGAAAGGCAGATATTTCGTTTCAAAGGGTGCTGAAGTGATGCTGGAGAATTATTCCCACACACTGTGCACAATATGGCTGAGCTGTGAGTCTGGCCAGTGCTCTGGCTATCTGTCAGCAGTGTCTCTGCACACCTGAGCATCCCCTGGAAGAAAGCCCACTGCCGCACACCTGAGCACAGTCTCACAGGAGAGGCCCTAGCGTGGGCACGGGGACAAGACAGATGCTGTTGATTCAAAATTGTTTTCCTTTTTCTTTTTTTGCACAATTCCCCATTTGAGATCACTCAGCATAAACTTAATTCACATTCTGAGAACCCAGCTGCATTTTTTGAGCTGTTAACTCATTTGGTTTCTTTCTTCAGCCTGACAGAGGAACACAGAATATCTGAATATCATGCAATCTGTGTTTGAAAGATGCAGAGAAGGGACAGCCATGACTCAGTGGTGCTCTAGTTTTCCCACTCATTTTTTCTATTTTCTGTACTGAATGTGCCAACATAAAACCTGAAGATAAACAAAATATTCATAACTAAATAATGTGTCTTGCTGAGCATCTGAAGTCCAAAAACAGCACACTCCATTGCCATGCAATACTCTGACACTATTGTAATGATTAGAGTATTTTCAGTTCCGTAGGCTTTTTAAGCAAAACAAAACCAAACTAGACTATTAGCACAGTATTTATTCTTATAGTCCCTGCACACCATTCATGAAAACACCTGGCAGGTTACAATTGCCAATTTCAATCATGAGAATCGCTCAAAGTTTTTGCTGACTTTTGCAGAGGCGTGACATGCGGGAATTTGATTAGGGATGAGTACGCGGACAGTCCTCGCCACGGTCATGTCACACAACTACGCACACAGGCCCAGGATGAGCAGAAATGGGCTTTGGACACGACAGCATATAGGAATATTCTCGAGATTTAAGTCAAATTTAAGTTTCCCTTCAACTGAAACGAAAAACACAAATATTATAATACATTTGCCAAGACATATACTGTACAATCTATATTGAAGTACCATGCATGACAACCCAGTTACTGCTTTTACTTGATTCACAGAGAGTGAACAGTTTTTCTAATGTGAGAAATCGAAAACGCAATTTAAAATATTGAAGAATGACATCTGTTGGTAATGCAATTTGTGTTGAAATATTTTTTTTATTTTATTCACCTAATAAATATTTGTAAGTGTATTGAAAAAATACTGTCCTGATTTTAGAAAAATGAAATATTAACAACGTTACAAAAAGAACCTCAAAATGACTTTTGCATTAGCAATAAGGGATTTTGCTGTGAATTCAGCATAAATGTTATTCGTGATGGTACACATTGGGCTTAAAAAAAAAGAACAACAAATGAGTGTTTGAAAGTAGAGCCAAACCAGACTGAAATCTCTAGCAATAACATTTAATGTTATGTTCTATGGCAGCACATATAACAAAGCTATAAACGCTAATGTAAAATTCTGTGCATTTTTCTAAATAGGCATTCACAGTGCCTAAAGTCACATCATTACAGTACTTCATCGCTCACTGTACAAATGCTTTGAGTAACTATTACCTCTACCACATCTATATTTCTACTGCAAATTTCTCTAGCTGAAAAATAACAGAGCCAAAAGAAAATGAAAAAAAACCTTCCCGAGGTCAAACCAAGGGAAACAGATGCTTTGCACAAAACCACACAAGAGCCCCAACCTACAACCAGCCATCATGAATCACAGCCTGTTCTCATCGACAGCAACCATTATCATCATACATCTTCACCACCCAACAACTTCTTCATATTTCTGTGACTTTCCTCCTGCGCCTCCATAATTCGAAACAGGAACATCCTCCGTTAACACTCGCACGCCTGCAGGGCCGTGACACTAACACGGGCCTCTTGTAGAGGCAGAAACCGATCTTGGTTTGTCAGACTGCAATCAAAAAGATCTCAGTTCTGCGTTGGAAGCCTCCTCAGTCCCTCTCTTGGCATCACTGGATACTGGCCTCTCTTGATATTATTTCTAAGGATTTTCTGACCGCTGGGATCCAGGGTGCCAGTGGGGAGACTGTGGGGGCTGGGGGAGTGCTGCTGAAAACAGGCTGTTATTTTAGGGGTTCCTTGGCCACAAACACAGAGGGGACACCACTGAGGGCGATACACATGTGTGTGACTTGTTAATTTTGAATTGCTGAGCAACTTCTAAACGTCTAAAGTCTGCTCAGTCATACAGTAGGTGGTCTGTGAGGTAATAGTATCAGATTTTCTGTTGACTGCACTTATGCACCTTTAGATTGCCCACAAGGGCACTGCAGCAAGAAGTAACAGAGAGAATGGGGACTGCACTGAATCCTGCTCAAGAATAATCCTCCCTCACAGTGTGGCCACAGAGGCTCTGACTGCACAGATGTTAGGATACTTTCACTCCTTGTGCCGAGACTTCCTGCGAAAAGCAATCGTACCTGTTTCACCTCAATCAGCCACACAGCAGGAGGGACGGAGGATCTGAGGATACAGTAGTCTGCAGAATGACAGTCTCGTTTACCAAAGCGCTTGTGTGCGCGATATCAGAGAGAGCATTTAACAGAAATGAAAGCACGTCCAGTACGACAGTGCGGTGCAGCCGATGCACTGCGGCCCTGCCCGAACCCCAAGTGGACGAGCAGAATCAGAGGCGGGGCGGGAGGTGGCCGGGTGACCGGGAGTTTCTCGGGAACCTCTCGGGATGAATACTGTGTTTGAAGCCCAGGTCAAGAAGCAGAAACAGCAGAAGGTTAACGATCTGATAACCACCAGCATGGCTCTGTCACCATGATGGCCGCCTGCAGTTCTGTGTTGGCTCGCCTTGGTGCGGACTCCTCCCGAGAGATACAGTCATTCTTTTCAAGGACACTCTCGTTACAGACACAAGCAGCTGTGTGGAGCGCGCAGGGAAGTGGCTGTGGCACTTGCTCTTGCTCTCCGGCTCCTGTCGTGAGCAGTGTCACCCAGGGCAAGCCGAGCCGCGCCACGCTTGTAACGCGGGGCCAGGAACCGTCAGTCCCGCCAGGTGCCCCACTTGGCTTCGGGGTGCGAAAGGGCCAAGAGAGGGAGAGAGCGCGGGGGGTCTCTGGAAACGAGCCAGAGAGCCCCAAGATGGAACTAAATCTCCAGCTTCCTTTGTAGGTGCAGGGATGTTTTTTTTTTAACCAACAGCATTTTTTTACAGCCTGCAGAACTTTGCAGATAATTAAAGAAATTAGAACACAGGCAGCTGCTGATGGCTGAAATAATGAAAGGTTTTAGTGCAGATAATGCTTCCCACGGAACCCCAGCTGGGGCCTGATGGATAGTTAATACCTACTATTACCACCCTTACCTTTCACGATTAGTTCTGCGTAGTTAGACACCCCTGAACCGCCGTCCGATCGGATGACACATCGGTACTTGCTCACGCCCCTCTGCTGAGTGTCGGCCACGCTGACGGTGGCGGAGAAGCGCCGGTGGTTCACCACCCGGGTCACCATGAGCGCGGTGTCTTTACCGTTCCACTGCTGAAACATGTGAAGGCACAGCGTGCAGCACGTGAGCATCTCTAGTCACGACGGGACCCCCCACACTCCCTTCTCCTCACCCTCCTAAGCTGCTGAACGCATCCCTGCACGCCAAACTCACTAATCCCTTCAATGCCTGCAGGGGACTAGGATCTGCAAAAATCTGGAATCCAAAGATCATAAAGATACTATACAGTATATTACTATTGCTATTTATCTAAATGTATGATTTCCACTCAGCAGACTTTTTAACTGCTTCCACAGAACAGAGCGATTCTGCAGAAATCGAATTTCTGCTTGTCTGTGAAATTTGCCAGGGAGTGATCTATGAGCTTCTAATATACCAGGGCTTGGTACTATTTGATTTAATCTATAAACATTACAAATTATGATTTTTTTTAAATACAATTTTCAAAATTTATGAATGTCAGTTAATACCACTTGCTGTGTTTATGTTCTCTGATCAATAAATTAAGAAACGTATCTCCACTAGGGTTGGTTTTCAATTCATGTCTATTCTCTCTGGCTTATTGTCTGAATGACAATGACTGACAGCACTGTAATGCTTTCATTTGCTTTGTCAGTCATTAGGACTTGTGCTGGTTTTGCGATCTCATTTGCTGCCACGTCTGTCACTCAGAGCAGCAGCTGTACATTGAACGTTGTGAGGAAAGTATGGTGGAAAGAAAGAAGATGGTAGCCGCTGTCGGTAACTGGGGTTGTATAGTGTTTGTCTGCTTTATGATGCTGCTGAGGGACATGTCAACTCAGAAGGCAAGCAAGGCTGAGGCTGGTCAGCACTGGGATGGCAGGCCTTAGAGCAAAACCAGGTTGCTGCTGTAAGTGGTGTTGGTGGACCAGCAGGGGGCGCTCAGAGCGTACACAGCCCAACTCCCTAGAGAGCCGTGAACTCCAGTTCTAAATGCAATCAGCAGTCACTGTAGTCGCTGATCTTCACTAGACCCCAATGCAGCAAAATGTTTTCTTTTGCCCTCGGGTGCAGGACGGTTATCATTCTTAATCATTACTATTCGAAGTATCAAAGGTGTGATCATTGTACCTCTCCTTCCTGTTGAAAAAATATATTTCAGACATTTCACTCAACAGCCAACCTAATAGACCTGATGTGCACATGATGTGTAGTGTCGGGCCAGTACCCAGAGCATCAGTTCAAGCCAGTAGTTAGGAGCTCAAACCCATAAAAAAACAGACGACACTGTGACCTTTGGAAAGATGGGAAACACACAGGTGCCACAGTTCTAGAGCAGGTCATAGCCTGAATCGATCTTCAACACCTGGTGGACTGCGGTCAGTGAGGGCTGGACTTGGGGACCCCCTCTCCATCTTCAAGCAGTGCAGCAGAGCAAGCAGATTCTAATCCCCCTCCTAAATTTAAGCTCACTGCACAATTTTATAGCGGGTAATGTTTCTACTGAATCAATCCTTAATTACTTAATGGACCCATCTGATGAACATAATTAAGCATCAGCTGGAAGAAAATTAAGACTTGCAGTGGATTGCAATGCAAGTGCCAGGTACTACTGTAGCAAATACAATTGTGGGCAAATGCACAGTGCCAGGATCAGAGCAGGACCTCCCAGCCCCGGCTCTCAGGACACCTGTCTGAAGCTGAAAACGATTAAGCAGGCCCGATCAGGGAAGTGATCAGTTTGCTGGAGGGACTGACCTGAAGCCACAGCTTGTCGTGCTGAGACCACTTGCCCCCGGCGGTGCACTGGAACGTCGCGTTCTGCCCCACGTTCACCTCCACGTTCTGCAGCCGCAAAAAGTGCGGGGCCTTTCCTGCCATTGACGAGAGAGATAGAGCACACGGTCAAGGGGGGCCTGCACGGGCCGGGAGAGGGGTACCAGCGGTGTTTTACTTTCTCTCTGTGTCAGGCAACCTGCCTTACTTAACTTTCTAATAGTTCTCTCTTTAATTAATTGGGTTGAGCTAAAAATTACTAGAAGAAAGATCCGATTTTCTTCCAAGACCAGCAATTTGTCAATGTCAATTTACCCAGAAATATTAATAATATTCAAGTGGTTTTTTTACGCTGCCTTTTAAGACACAGGAGTCTGAGATTAGTAAAACCCAGACTCGAGTCTCAGGCCTATGTGGCAGAAAGTCTGAGATAAACAAGCACATTCCAGCCTGCTGGGGCATCACTGGCACTGAGGACATTATGCAATTATCTAGGATCTGGGGCAATGTTGATGGGGCAACTGTTGTTGTTAAAAAATTGTTACAAAAAAACATTTTGTTGATGCCTGGAAGGTTGCGAGGAGCGTTTTCTTTTTTAAGTCGCTCCAAAGGCAAATTCCACAGAGTGCTAGGAAAGCTGAGCAGAGCAGTCAGTTCATTCCCATTCGCTGAGCTCTTCGCAAAGCCTGCAGACAAGCCAAGGCCACAGACCAGGAGCTGTGCTGCGCTGAGTGGGCAGGCGGAGCCTTACAGAGCGGGAATGGAGTGTGCAGCACTGTCCACTGGCTGTCCACTGTGTATTCTGGCTAAAGTACCTCAGCAGATCCATGCTTGTGCCATGCTCTGTGCCATGCTTGCAGAGATTTCCCCCAACCTACAATCATCACTCCCACACCCCCTCTTCCCTAAACCCCCTGGAACATGGTCCCGCTGTCCATGTTGTTTCTGGGGTGAGGGAAAGTAGAACATTCGGTTCAAAGTATGGGGTCACAGGAGGGCTACTTACGGCAGGGGTGGGCAAGGACCCTGACTTCATCCACTGCGATGAACCCTGGGTGGCCTTTCAAAGACATGGCTTCAAATATGACCTGCGGAAGAGTAAGGAAAGACTGAGTAGAGAGAGGGAGTGGAATTCAGGTTAGCAGTGCACATCACAGCAAAAGGGTAAGATCAGAAATAAGTTTTCCAATAGCGGCGAAACAGTTAATCATATTTTAAAGAGGATTGAATTTCCCAAGCGCCTGTGTTTTGCAGAATAGTTGCAGGCCACTCGCTCAGGAAATCTGGTTGCTGCTGTCTGCGTGTTAGAGTCAGCTACTTTCAATTCAAATCCCTCAAAGCTGAGGAGCTCAAACACAACAAATCTGGAGGCAGAGAGATGCCTGGGTTTAATTCTACACTGATCTGCCAGAAAATTCAGAGTGTCAGAGAGATTAGGAAATCTCTAAAACTGCACCACACTGTATGCTAACTTATGCGACTCACTGCTCTTATAAAAACTTGCGTATAAAGTTGTGTGTTAAGCCACTCAAGGACAGCTGTGGAGGAGTCATCTTGAGTTTACAAACACTTAAACTCCGCCTTCAAATGCACCCAGCTTCAGGGGTTCCTATGGGAGCCTGATGACAAATAGCACATCGCACAGTGTCAGCGGTGGGCAATGTCACAGACATCACAGTTCAAACCCTAAGATGCTGGTGTGGGACTGGCATGCTGAGAATGAGGAAGGCCTGGGGTGAGGATCGTTCACAAGCCTTCAGCCCCTGGCACTCCTGGGTAGTGTACAGCCAGAACAAACAGAGCAATGCTGTAAACAGCGATGGTTCTATTCACTGTAGATCTTCACTTTTCATGCTTCAAGGTAGATTTCTTTCCTTTGTTCTGCTGTAGCTCTTTTAACTGCATTCTCCTGCTGACCACTTTAACGTCTATATCTCTTCTCAGACGTCATGGCCAAATCGGCCCTTTGGGCCAAGGCTGACAGCCTGAAAAGACGAGTAATGTTTAATAGATTTTCGTATGTGTAACTGTCAATGGTGCCAATTTGTGGACAGAAAAGGCAGAATTCACACCCCCCGGCTATCAGTAAAACTGGTTTTGGAAAACGGCTGCAGCTGTCCAAACAGAGCGATCGCTGGCAGCCACCAGGAGGAGGTGTCAGGTATTTCGGCATATTAGGCATCGAAATGTGTGCATTTGGCTGAGCCTGAGCCAGACAGCGAACTGCTGCAGTACAGTCCTGGCTCCTGACAGCAGCTCTGATTTCGGCACGCATCCTCCTCCCTCACACTGGCAAGTTGCTGCCTCTCAGCAAGTAAACACATTATTTGTGAGATTTTTCTTAAAGGCATCATTTTAAGTGCATAATAGCACACAGCACACAGCATCAGCATCCTCTGTGACATAGCAGGGCAATGAGAGGTGGCAGGGCTGTAATCATATCCCCCCGAAACTTGACGATACAGCCCATTTACAAGCTGGCCGCCCTGCCTCTCGTCCTGTCGGGCAACACAAGTCGTTTCAAAGAACAAATGCCCATTCTTGGTGATATTCTGCTGCCACCTGTTAGGACCCAGAGACTGAAGTAGTTTCTTTCTCGTTTCAGAGCTGTATCCCCGTCACAAGCCCTGGGACCCTTGACGTACTTCTCCGCTCTGCTCTGACTTTCAAGTGCTTCAGCACTAGGATCCATGTCTCCTAATCCCAGCCACGGCCCACAGTGGGCAGAGTTCTACTGATCCAGCCCACAGCAGCCAGAGTGAGAGCGGTGCGCGCTCAGGCCTTGCGGACGCTGTGTCTCACACTGCGCTGAGCACGCGGAGCAGTGGGAACTGTGTGGGCAAGAGCGAGGCCACTGAAGTGACGTATGACAGGAGCTGTGGGAGTTTGGAAAAGCTCACTGAACGCATGGAACAAGTTACCACCATGTGCTTTCACAAGGGAAAACATGCAATTATATAAAATTTGACTAATTGTAATTGAATAATATATCACTTTTAGAAAAAAATGGCTCTTTCTTTTTAAAAAACAAATCTATTAACGATGACGATTCCTTCTAAAAAAAAACTCTTACTTTTGAAGCAAGCATCTAAATCAATTAAGAATTATTATCTAACACATAATTTGAAAAAAAAAATACCTCCAGCTGTTAACGCAAGGATAGCAAGTTGTATACGAAACAGAGATTTCTCAAAAACACATAAAATTATTTTCATACCAGATGCTGTTGTGAGCTAAGCAAATACATCATTAAAGCTAAAATAAATAGCTTGATATTCATGCTGCTGCCCAAACATTTCTCTTCCTGTAACAGCACAGCCATCATACAGCAGAATGGCAGAACAATATACATCCCAGTCCATGCCAGTGAGTTTCCAGCTGGGTACACACCAGTGCCCCCCGCTGCTCCGGCTGATCAAGGGGCCACACTACCACATGGTTCCTGGAGGCGCTGCAGTGCTGAGACCTTTCCTGGGGTGACTCTCAAGCAGGAGAAGGACCCCCAGAGACGTGCACATGAATGTTTGGAACACAAAAGAAGCCCTTACGCCCAGAGGGGAGGTAGGCGAGGGGGGGCTCACCTGGTAGGAGTTGGGCCAGAAGGTGCTGATGGCGAGCTCGGCCTTGACCCAGCCCTCGGTGACGCCCGCGGAGGAGGCGTTCCACACGGGGTTCCCCTGGGGCCCCCCGTTCACCTTCACGTAGACGTTGAGGGCCCCGGGGCTGGAGCCGTCCCGGCTGGACAGCGAGTAGTGGAAGTCGATGCAGTGGGTGTCGTTCTCCTTCAGCATGGGCAGCAGCAGGTGGGCCTTCTGCCCCGAGGCCCTGCCCGAGCCGTTCACCATCATGAAGGAGCCTGGGGAGAGAGGAGCGAGTCAGCTCTGGGCCCGGGGGGGCTGGGGGTCTCGCTCCCCGCTGCTGGGGGGCCAGAGGCCCCTCCCTCCTTCTCAAGTTCAACGTCTAGCATCGTTGACTGTGACACTTCCGACCGGACTCCGAGGTGAGTTAGGGGCAACTGCACCTTTAATGTATTAAATTTAGAAAAAAATAATTAGGTCAATTGCTTAATTGACTACTCAGGTTGGAACAAAAACCAGATGAAACAAGGCCCTTCAGGAACTGAGCTGGAGACACCTGCTCTATGCCCTCCAGGCCTCTGATTTGAAATCAGCTGACCTTGTTTGCAGGGCTGCTCCACAGGGTAGAGCCTGGACCCCCCTGGTCTCTTCAGGGCAAGAGATAACAGACCGTAACACCCGACAAATGTAGGGGTAAGACACAGCACGGTTAATTGATTGTAACAAAGGAGGAATCTGCAGCGAGTGTTCACGCAGAGAGAACATTATGTGCTACAGAACGTAAGAACAGTGGGGACGCAAGAACAACAGAGAAACAAGGCAAACCCACGCAGCGCTCGTCGCAGTTCCAGGAAGCCATGAGCTTCCAGGCAGCAGCTAAATCTCGGACACTACAGCCAGTGCTTCAGTACGCATGTCCAGGGTGCCCTCCCAGTTTCATTCTGCCAGAGAATGTCTCTTTGGCTATTTTAACGGTATATCATATGTGCAGAAAATGAACCATTCATCTCAGATGCTAATTACATTTATTATGCGATGAAAAACACTTGACTTCGCACAGCCCTGACATTAATCAGTAAAGCCCCTGGATAGCAACAAGACCAAGTGATGCAATGCGGCAAACCATCCTCCCAAAAATCTTACCAGCGGGGGAAACCAGGCTGATTAAACAGCAAAGAAGGAATCCAATCCTATTTACAAAATTGTTCACATTCCAAGATTAGCAGTGCAGCCGTGCTGTTTCTGTGCTGTGGCGACAAGGCTCTGCAATTTGTCCACATTATTGCACAAATTCTGGAGCAAATTTAAACCAAAGTCAAACCAAGAGTGGGGCTGAACCAGCATCACACAACCAGCAGTCTAGACCACAGCCAATCTATTTATTTTGAAACCTCTCTCTACAGCTATAACACGTAGGATATGTTATGTACTAAAAACTGAGCGATAAGGGGCATGCACATTATTGAAATTGAGTTGAAATTGGCTATTCAGAAATGCAGGGGTGATGCATTTCCAAGGAACTGGCAATATACTGCAGACAAATATATATTCTTTTAAACACAAGCGCCAAGAGGAGTGTTATTTTTTCCTGATTGTTTTATAGGCACACTTGATTTCAATTTCCCCATTCAGATTTGCAGCCCGCTGTAATAATGGTCTGGAATGGAAATAGCTTTTCCACACACAGGAAAAAAGAGACCAGGAGACTGCCAGATCAATATTATTGTGCGCGCAACTCGAACCTATCAGAAGGCACGCAACACTGACTTCTGGAGAAAGCAGGAGCACGTGTGACCAATTCCCTGGTTTTAATCCAGCCTGCTGCTGCGTGATAGACCAACAGCTGACACCCGGGGCAGGAAGATAAAGAGCTTCTCAGAAGCAGCCATATTTAGCTCACTTTTTTATTCCCTACACAAGTTATTAAAAAACAGAAGAGAGGCAAATTCCACATTCCCTAATAACAGAAACAACAATGGAGATTTGTGGAAACACCTGTGCATCATACAGGAAGTCAGAATTCACTCGCAGGCTTGGGCAGGTGCTGCCTCTTTTCCCCTGGTGGTTGATGGATCCTCAGTGCCGCGGGTTCGAGGAGCTGTCCGTGTTTCAGTTGTTTGAGTGTGTCAAATACACAGGTTCCCGTTTTTAACGCAACACAGAATGCCTCCTGAAATCACACAGCTGCACACATACTGTACATTTAAGGCGTCTTAACTCATTTGTCAAGACGCCTTAATTCACAGGTGCCAAATCCCAGCAGGGGTGTTTTACAGCTCTTTAGATCCCCTGTAGCAAGATCCAGAAGAACCAAAGACAGGTAACAAGTGACAGGAGGCCCAGTGCCCCATATATCCCATCTGATAGTCAGTAGCCAAAGGCCTATAGTTCAAGTGGCCAGCTTCAGCTACAATTAGTGAGGCTACGAAAATAATCAGTTAAGATGGTTCTTTTCATAAGACTTTGTGTTGTTTGTGATTTAAAGACCCCTGGAAACCTGCTGGACAGCCTGAATCAGTGACCTCTAATCTTGTTACTACACTAATACTTAAACAAGAAGTCTAAGACTTAAACGTCTGCAAATTTCGATTCATGAGGAGCTCCTGTATGTCTGCAGTTAAATATATGAAAAGAGAGCAATGCACAATGTACAGAGACTGCATTTTTCAACAGGCTGGTGGAAATATTGAATACATCGACACTGATAAGCAGAGCCCTGAAGCTGGCAGTCACTCTCTGACTGGCGCGATGCGCTGCTCTCACTGTTCAACAAGAGCGGGAAAGAGACAGGAAGCCAGGGCGACTGTCACTTTAAGATGCAATTAAGGGACGGGAGTGTTTTGGTCTGTTGCTGCTGAGACTGATAAAATGGACTCACTTCTCCATCTCAATCCCAGAGGCAAATTCCAGAGACAATAAAACACCTACAGTATTTACCATAGTTTTATATGTGCAAGGTGATCTCAGAGTCCCCTGGTAATGTGCTACAAAACAAACCGTCCCGCTGGGCTGCATTCTAGAGGCAAATTAGAGGCTGCAAAGAGCCGTGGCTTCAACACAGAAGCGCTGTGAGCACGGCGTGGCACACGCCTCCCCCACTGCAGTGCCACCGGCTCGTGCTCGGAGACTGGGTGTGCACGGCGGGGCGTTCATCCCTGTAACTCACCCAGGACTTCCAGACGCAGGAAGAGTCACAAGTGGGAAGCCGCTGCCTGACCCTTCCCCCCAGAGCCAGGCCGCCGATGGCAGGAAAGGGCAGGGTGAGAAGCTACAGGCAGTCGGACAGGTGGTGTTTGCAGCCTCTCTTTCTGTTCTTAACCTCTCTTTACAGAATCCTTCCAGCAGCCAGCATCGCTTCCGGCTATCAACTCCCCCGAGGACCACAAGCTCCCCCCGGTTCTGGTCCAGAAGAGTTCAGCTTCCCTGCCGCTGAGAGCGATCCCCCTGCAGCGCTGAGCGGAGGCCAAAGCCAGCCGGGGAACAGCTAACTAGACAAACAGGACCCATATGTGTCCTGTCTGCAATGTGCAGTGGCCCTGCATTACTTGCCTGCCTGCACTCCATGCCCTAATTGTTACAGCACAACCCCATCCGTGTGTCGCTGGAAACAGATCACAATATTTTCTCACCACCCTGCTTAGCATATCACACGATGTTTCCCCAGCCGAGCGCTTGTCCCCGAGTGAGACACACGCTTCACAGAAAATCTTGCTGTGGCCTTTTCAACACTATGGATGTCACTCACTGACCTTTTCTAAATCCCTCATTTTGTCAAACACGGGGGGGACAGAAAGCCCCCAAACCATCCCATTAATCTGATAAGTGCGACATCAATAATTGAACTGTCACCACTGGGAACGTGCAAGACTTCGAGCCGCCTGGGCGGCGAGCTGGGGAACACAGCCTCGCTCTCCGCTTCCTGCTCCGCCACCCCTGTGTCTCCAGGCCTCTCAGAGTAACGCACTCGCAATGAACACAGCTCATTTGAAATTAAAGCGAAATATTCCCTGAATGTTAACAGCTGCAAACACTTCCAAGTCTAATTGAGAATTAATTCAATAGCACTACTGTAAATCGTGCAGAAGACTTTCTGCTGTTCCGTTCCCTTGGGTAGGGTACCGAGAATAATCAATCTGATGTATTGTTTTTCGTATATACACAGAGAGAAGAGTTATCGTTGTTTTTTTTTCTTTTGAAATAAATGTCCTCTGTGGGAGAAGATGCACAGGCTGGAACAGAAGGCAGTGCTTGCAGAAATCGACAGGCCATTTGGCAGAACACTGTGCAAATGGAAAGTCCTGTTTGTAAACACAGAACTGTGTGATACAGCGATTGCTTTAACGTTACTTAACCTGTCACTTTGATTTGTCATTTCATTACACTCCATTGTTATTTTGGCTTTCATCTGAAGAATTATTATTATTATTATTATTATTATTATTATTATTATTATTATTATTATTATTTTGTACAATCGGTGAAATTGATCATTAGGGGTACTTGCAAATGAATTGCAAAATTTGTGGTTGATACAATATTTAGCTCACTTTGAAAAAAATCAGTAGCATCAAATGCTGAGCCCTAACTAATGTATCCTGCACAAGGCACTGATGAGCGTTCGTCAACCTCTCGGCAGCAGCACAGGTCTCGAGTTCATTTGCAAGTACTCTTAACGATCCCAGAACAAACTAATCATACCCATTAACCTCTACCTCTTAGGAACATATCACAGTAACCGTGAATCACAGTCACGCGGTTTTAGCATGTTTATACTGCACCGGGAATTTACTCTGCTTTGGTACTCTTTTTCATGGCTATTTTGCAATTGCGCTGTGGCGTATTACACCAGGGAATAAAAGTGAACACCACAGCAAACAAAACCAAAGACCCTAATAAACCTGAATGTCAATCAGTGATGGCTTGGCTCTTTTTCTGGGCCACTGCAGTAGGGGATACAGAGATTCCCAGAGGGTCTCTGTGCTTCTGCTACAGGAAACATGTCCTGTGTCATTTCAAGTGCACAGCTCATTTCTGTGGCTGCTGTCCCAACAGACACTGGGGTGATTTAAAATTGTGCTTAATGCTGCCAAATTTGTAATGGCACATTAAGGCAAAGGGCTGCTCAAAGATGCACATTATCTTATGCAAACTGTGCCGAATCACAAAGAAAAGAGTGGGGTCTGTTGGACAATTAAAAAAATTAACACAGCTGATCTGCTGTTTCATATTTGACCTTTTTGCAGCTCAACAACTGCCATCAACCTGCAGGACGATCATCCTGGACTTACTGACTTACTGCCATGTGTAACCAACAACGTTTCTTTTAGTATTTCTTTTTCTTATATAAAATAATTTAATAAAAATCACGGAATAATATAAAAACTAGAAAAGAAAAAAATACTACATTTCCTCTGTACCAAGAAGTTAAAAACGAGAGCAAAGCTGTAAGACAGCAGATGTGAAGGAGGTTGTGTAAATAAATTGGACTCGGCACAAGACAGGTGAAGTGTAAGACTTATCAGATGCAGAAGAGAACGAGGATTAAACAGCAGTGGTTTTCTAAGCTGTCTTCTTTGTCCTGATGAAGTGCAGTTTCATTTTGCACAGGCTCACACAGGGGGACGCGTTTTCTATGGATCTGAAGATATCTGAGCAATTTCTCGGCCCAGCTCCGCGCAGCGATGCGAAGTGGAGGAGCGAGATAATGGAGGGCTGATGGGAAGCTGTGTCAGCCGGCGCAGGCTGACCCCTGTGGTTTCCTGCAGTAAACTCCTCGCTCGGGCAAAGAGCCAAACTCAGCATGCGGCTCAAGCGTTCTAGGGCTCGGAAGAGAAGGGGTTTCACACAGGGTCCTTGTGCTGAACCACAGCGTGTGCTTGTGTGTGCAAACACAGTGTCTGTCCCAGTTTCATTTATGCTCATAAGCAGGGAAATAATAAAGTAAGAAGTGATTATCATTGACAAATCAGAAGTTTACAAAATAATATATGGCCATGCTCCATACATTACTGAGGGACCTTATTCTTCCTGCTGGATTGCAGCCCATAGTTCGACAACTGTAGACCACAGGTGTGTCTGTGTGAACATGAGCTGTGGCTCTCATGGTTTCCCACTCCTCAAGGAAGAACTGTCCACCTTTAATTCGCAGAGCCAACGATGGGAGTGCAGTGATACAATCTTCACACGAGTCTTTGTGTAAATGTGTAGCAATTAATGTTGTTTCATGAATAGCTTCTACAGGAAACCGGGAAAGTGTTTCCCAAGAGGCAATAAATCATCTTTAAAACCACTGTAATACCATAATAAACCTTAATACTGTTCACACATCTGTGATTTATGTTGCTTTGAATTAAACATCAGATTTAAAGCTCAGATGTGATTCGATGCAGGTGGCGGTTATTTTGTTTCAATATTGACTCTTCATGATTACATTTCCTCACTGCCTTAATAACAAAAACTAATACAAAAAAGCTACCAAAGAGTAATTGGATTTTAAATAGGTTCACATCTCCACACAGATTTAAGAGCTGTCTATAAACAGCTCTTTCAGAAGGCATGGTGGTGAGCGACTCTGAAAAATAAACCTGCTGTCCAGAGCTGTCACTCTGCAGAGACCTGCTACAGAGGAGCAGGGCAGGCATTTCTCAATACTTCTCCAACTTTCTCAAAGGCTGGACAATAAACAGCGTGGGACACTGTCCTCATGCCCCATCGCTGTCAGACTGGATCTCTCAGCAACCCACTGCAGGTCAGTAACACTTCTTTTTTGTTCTTTTGAAAAATCAAAAGGACCAAGAAGCCTACAGTACACTAGGACTGGTGCTCATTTCACTTTTTACTATGGGGAAATGAATGTGAATCTGGGAGAGGCACACAATTACCCACAAGGTTGTGCGAGTCTAGTCTTATTTCTGAAACAGCTGGACAAGACCCCCACCTCCCCTCATTTTCAGTCTTACAGTCATATGTACTGTAAATCGAAGTTTACATGTATATATGTATCTACTTTTGTTTTCTACAGGACTTTAGCTGCAGTTTGAGGTCCTGTTTCATTTTCCAACAGACTGGATCCTATTATAATCTGCAGAAGAAGAAGGTCTGGGGAAACAATTACTTCTCATTCCTTTCTTTAAATATTTCTTCAGCTTGTTTCTAACTGCACTTCATATCATACTCATTCATGCACTCATGGGCTATTATTGGTTAAAATGGTCTTCCAGGACCCCGAAGGTGATGAAAGGTCAAGTCAGTCTTTTAATCTAGGAGAGGTGCTTCCAGAGATAATATTCACACCTCCCCATTAGGTAAAGGAAGCAACTGTAATTAACTTCTAAGAATGGAGGCCCCAGGACTAAACATACTGTATGTATATGGAATACGGTCACCTCTGACAGCTTTAAAGAGGCTGCCTTTGGCAGTGGATTTTCCACAAAGTCTTCAGTGTGTCCACAGACGCCACATTGGCAGCACATGTGCCTCCCCTGGCATTACATGAGGAAGCCATCGCCCCTGGCAAGTCCCACATTTGTAATGATTTGCAAATGAAAATACGGTCCTATTTTCGCTTCTGTACAGACAAGATCATATTTACATTTGTAAATCATTACAATTTGCCCTCCAGAATGCATATTCTTTTGAAAACGATCAAATCATATTAAATCATTTAGGAATCACGAGAAGTGAGCACAGGTATTTAAGAATGCGTCTGAGAACCCTTCAAGGCCAGCAGACAGAATGTTTCAGTTCAATCTAATGCAAGCTTCATTATCCCCTCGGGATAAATATATTTACGGCAGGGACCAACATAACAATATAACAAAAACAGACAAATATCAGATAAGAGACACGAGAGTTATGTTACATTATTCGAGAGTGAGATTGCAGAGGGGATAAGATTTCCTGAGACTATTACTGTTACACCTGGGGACACAGAGTGTAAATTCACAATGGAGGGACTCAGGCAGACTTTCTCTTTGTAGAGGTCATTTAGATTTATTTGATTTGGTCCAAAAATGGGGGATGGCATGGTGGCACAATAGTTAGCAGCACTAGGGCACTGGGGTGCTATCTGCACGACTTCGTACAGTGTGTTCACCCCACATTCACATGGGATTTCCTCTGGGTGCTCTAGTTTCCTCCCACAGTCCAAACACATACTGGTGTCTGGGAAAACTGGCCCTGGTGTGAGTGTGTGCATTTCTCTGCTGGTCTGTCTGTCTGCCCTGCAATAGACTGGCATCCCATCCAGGGTGTACCCTGCCCTGCGCCTGCGGTTAGAAAAGGGATGGATCAGAATTTTTTCCAACCTGTTCCCATTAATAGTCCAGGTATTGCCAAACCAACAAATGAGACAGTGTGTTAAAGCAGATCTTGCTTCGATGCTCACCTCCAGGTTAGAGTGGTGTCTACTCACTCCAGGCCACAGTCCCCCAGCAGCCGGAGACTGATGGCCAGGTGTGTCATCACTCCACCTTCCCCTGCACTCTACCTTTCCCAAGCTGACAGTTATTCCTGGAATGAGAACTTATGGAGGAGCCAAGGCCCTGAGAGAAAGCCGAGACTGTGGCAGAGAGGAATAATTTTGCCACTGATTAAGATGTATAGAAGAGAATAATAATCCTTCAGAAACTCCATTATTGAGAGTAGGGTAACTTCGGCATGCTGGGATTTTTCAATAAGCTCTTTCCACCTTTTGTGGAGACAATGGGTAATAACTCTGAGTTCCGGTGTCTGTCCACATCCTGGGAAGGGAACTGGACAGGGACTTAGGAAAAATCAGGTGTCTGCTTGACCATTATGGCACTACTTCCTTCCAGAATGGAAAGGTCAATCTTATTCGGCAGAGATGATTTAAACCCCAAAAAGGCAACTAAATGAATACAGGATGGATCGTTTCCTGCTTGAAACTGATAGGAGGTCTCTGACAAAAAGAACTCTTCAATGATCACTTGCATGAGTTAGTCAACTTGCCCCTGGGGCACACAAACAGACAGACAGGCATGAAAGAGCACCGCGTGCAAAGGATGAGCACAGCTCACTCTGCAGCCCGCAGAAACTGCAATGTCACATCTGAAAGATGTAGGGTCCATAGACAAAAGAAAAACAACACTGGAGTTTATATCAAGTAGTGAGAAAAAAAATTACATTCACACCCGTTTTGTGCAGCCAATGGACTATATAATGGATTGCCGTAGTTTAACTGTCCGACTGCACAACGCAAAGCCTCCATTAGCAGATGGAGATTACAAATTTACAGCCTCTGCCTGTGGCCACCCCATTAAGAAAAGCACATTTCCAGAGATATCCAGTCAGTGTCTGGCTTCAAATGAAGCCAGTTTCTGGAAACCCCAGTGGTGAGGAAGCACTGATTTGTACTCAGGTATCCTACGTCAATAGCTATGGTATAGGAAGCAACACCTCTGCTTTTTGCTTTTAATGAGCACAGTGATAAATCCCCACTCAGCTGCCTAATTTGTTTAACTGCAAGTAACTACACTTTAAGCACAGAGGCTGGGGGGCTTCTGTGACCTGGAAGGCATATTGAAAATGGCAAACTGGTGCTCGTCCCCCCACTCTTGTTGTTCAGCAAGAAGAGAACCTGCCAGATGCAGCCTGAGCCAGCTGTGCCCAGCTGTGGTGTGCATCTTGGACAGATGCTTCTGAAGTCCTTATTAATCCCTTCTTCTCAAGAGAAAAAAAAATCATCCTTAACCAAGTGACAAACTGCCCACACTCCTCCCCAGTACACTGAATGCCAAACCTCTGAAAAACATTAATTTTTATTAAATATACTTAAAGTCATTCAGTTGTCTCAATGCATTCAATCCACTGTCGCAAAATTAATTTCCTCTACAAATTGTCTTAAATTGGTTCAGACTGCAGCCTGAAACCTTCTGGAAATAAAGTAAGAAAAAAGATGAAATAAAAAGAGCCGTATCCCTGCAGGCAGAAAAGAATTACTGAACAGCGTTGTCAGTTTGCATGTGTGTGTTTGTGTTGGGAGCACCTGTCTATAAAAGGAAAGCATTCACTTAAAATTGCTTTTTATTCTTCACAGCGGATAAAACTTTGCACAGCTAATTATAGTCTACCCTGTAATCGTTTACTCCTAATACTCATACCAATCTCTCTACAAGCTTCAATTTTATTTTCCTGCTTTGAGGCTAGACAGCAAGTGCCTGAATTATCCATTCTCATGATTGCAAACAACGAGGAATTCTAAATGTTGTGTTGGCCGTTGAAGGCCAGCATACAGCCACATAGTGTAGATCTGGGATCCCTAAAGTGGCCATAACCTAAATCGGCTCGTCACAAAGTGGACCTTATTAACAGCTCCTGTCAGCTGTTCGGGATGCTGCTGCTTTAGAAAGACCAGGGACACTTGCAGACACACCGCCCTCCCTGTCCAGGAATGGGAGCCCTGGTTTGCCATGAATGGCAGTGTTCAGAAGTGCCAGAGACCACCTCACCCTCCTCATCATGCAGCTCGATGGTGCAATAGATTCACTTTTGTCCTTCTGTTTGGCACAGGTGCTGAAATGCATCAGGTACAAAAAGATCTCATCGTTCTTTTTGAAAGGAGCCAATGGATCGGCTTCAACAGCATGGCTGGATAGCTTGTTCCACACTCCCACAACCACAGAGACACTGAAAGGGACAAGCTGTCCAGCAGATTAACGACATACTGAAATCTCCATCCCCGGGCACAGTGGTTAAGGTAGTACCAGTCAGCTGGCATTACTCAGTGCAGAAACACTTTAGATCTTAAAAACGATTTACAAAATCCCCATAGCAAATCAGACACAAGGGGGGCCTCCTACCCTCCACATCTATCAAGTAAAACCATGCTCAGTCTTGTCACCCAAAATTGAATCGGTCTGTTTCCTATTTTAGAAAATCTGATTTCATATTTAGAGTGTCATCTCTGTTATAAAGCTGTTTTCACTTAAGGAAGAGATTTCACAAGACTGAGTGCCTATAATAAATGCTCTTATCCTCACAGTGGTTTTAAATGTTTTTTTCTTCTCTCCTAGAAAACTACGAGATGGTGCCTGTGTCTCTCACAAGAGAGCATGTGGAGATCTGTCTACAGCACTGAGATCATATACAGAACATGTACAAATGGCCCATTATGAACATCAAGGTCAGAATCTATAGCAGAGTGGATTGTTGGTAAATATTCCACATTTAATAGATAAGGTGAATCCTTTAAAGTAACACAGAAATACTTAAGCTCCCAAACGAAGAATGGGAAATTCAATACAGGCATAGAAATGGGTTGCTATAAAGCACAACAGGGCTTGGCGCCACACTGCAAATGTCATAAAAAGCAATCTGTAACGAAAGCGTTCTTTCCGGGCCCTATGCAGACGACACGATCCGGGGTTGAGTGAGAAAACACGAGGAAGAAAGTCATGCAGGACACGGGGATGAAAACAGGGGGGCGTGTCCATGGTGCGCTGGTGGTCGGGGGAGGCGTGGCCAAGGTGAACAATCCACGATGGAGCCCAAAGCCAGGTGGTCCATCCAAGACGAACAGGATAAAAACAGGAACCGGGTCGGGACTGGCACGGGAACAGGAACAAATACAGGAACTTAAAACCTTAACGGGGCCAGGCGCTTCCAGGTCCCGGACTCGCCTGGTGTGGAAACCAGAGCAGAGCCCGGAACAGAGTGAGCGCCTGGCTTTTAAGGAGAGCTGAAAGGGGGCTGGAACAGGGAGCAGGCGCGGGCGATGAGTGGAAAACAAGGAAGGGCTGGAGCGCCCTTAAGAGGAGGGGTTTACGAACGTGACACAAATAGAATGCTCTGTATCTGAAAGGGGCCAAAGAACTGGTGGCGCAGTTTCAGCAGACAGGATCTCTGCCCGTCTTCACCAGCTGCCCTCAGCTGTATTCACGTTGATGGATTTTAGGATGTTTGACTCAGAATCATATGCTTATTGCCACACAGAGCCATCACATGGATTTCAGTAGAGCTAGAAGAAAAGACAATAATTCAAAAAACAATGAACAAATAAAATATCTGGAAAAGAAGAACTTAAAAAATCCAAAGATAACCAAAGAGGGTGACGGCAACACTACAAATCAGTGCTGTTGATGTTGACTGTTAACTAAGCCACGGCTGTTTCCTGCCTATACTGGACACTGGCTGAAGAGTTTATTACATCCGGATCCAGCAAATTCAAACCTTGTTTTGTGCTGCTATGAAAACAAACTGCTATTCCAGAGCATTTTTACTTGGCCAAACAAGCAGTAAGAGTGCCAAAACTCTGAGCTTTACAGCACTCTGTCAAGGGCCAGCAAGAGGCAAAAGACCATGTGGGAAGTCAGCAATTCTACAGGTTCAACTACATAAACAAGTGCCATCCTTTCTTTTCACGACTCCAATACAATCACTTGAGTCCTACGATTGCTGCTACTGTATAAAGTGTGAAGCCCTCAATAGCGCTGCTTGCTGGAGAAGTTCTCAGTAACAGCTGTAGTGTTGTCAGGGTCTCAGGAGGCTTTGCAAGGACGTATGTCTCTTTCTAACTGGGCAGAAGCTCCAGGGGACACAAGCATTAAGGTGAGTCTGAAAAGGAGAGCAGATGGTTCTTTCTTTCCATTGTTTGTAAATCAGCAGGATAATATATCAGATTGGAGACAAACAGCAAGGTGGCTCTGTATCCCAGTTTATGATCATACTGCTATGGAAGTCTTGGGCTGAAGTGTAAGCTCATACATCGGACACTTGTGGGGAGTGTTCGCCCTGCAGGGGCAGGAACGGGAACTCTCCTTGCAAAGAAATCCCGGGAGCAACAAGTCTGAGACAGACTTGAGTTGCTCAGATTTTTTTTGAATGTGCGGAAGAAACGCAAAGTCTTTCACGTTATATTTTGTGTAGTTAGTGCAGTGATTTAGTCTGCGATTTAGATTTTGCTTTTGCTTCAGGTAATAGGAACTGTTCTTTCAGTCCCTCTGATTCATCCTGCATTGTAATCATTCCTGTGCTCTTCCTGTTGGGGTTCATGCATGTTCAATTACTCTCTCAACACATTATTTCTGATTGTTCTACAAGTTCATGCTACCCATCAGTTTATTTCTGTTTATTGGTGGTCTTGCAGGTGCATCCCCTGGGTTTGAAGCAGCCGTGCAGGTGAGCATCTAGGAGACGGTTGTGCTGGGAGGTAGAGACACTCTAGTCTGCGTTTTGTGCAGCACTCTTCAGGCCTGATCGTGCTCAGGCTGAAGCAAAGAGCAAATGGCAGGTCTTGATCTTTGTCTGTCTGTATCTTCTGCTGATGCACCTGAGCAGCCACCTGCTTTCCCATTCCTCCCTTTTTCAAGAACAGCTCACCTCCATTGTGCAGCAGTGGAGCCACACCTGGAGTGCAAGTCCCCATCTCTGCCTGGCAACACACTACCGAACAGAAGGCTCATTGTATTCCCGCCCGCTTCAAAAGGCCTGTTAACCTCAAGCCTTCACCCTGCCGTTTGGAGACTAGCTTTCTAGCTCATGCCATATAATGGGATGTAATCCATCCTGAATGTACATTCAGCAATGAAAATTCACCTTCTTTATTTGGCAGGTTTTCCTTCAAGGTCATTTCTGATGTGTTTTATCAGGCAAAGTGTTTTACAGGAACTGTGACATTTGCTTAAACCCTACAGTACGTATGAAAGCAGAGAGACCCGTCTTGTGGAAATTTCATTACAGGGCCAGCATGAGCCCTTTCTTATTAATGACCCCGGCTCTCTATATTGAGTTATATAAAATATTTAGTCCAGCACGCTTCCAGCGAGTTAGACAGGTATTGTGTGGGACAGGGGGTGGGTTATAGAGATATCTCTCTCTTATCTCACTCATGCAGCGGGCTGAGACACAAAGACGAAGGGTTATACGTGGCCACTAATTCATACAGGATACACTGAGAAAAGAAAAGGAACTTCTCAAGAATCTAAGACTTAAATTCATGAAAAAATCTCCAGCTTTATTTCAGGTTAATCGTGACCATGCCCTGTTAGCTCCATTATGTGCAGCCAGGGAGATTAACAGAGAAACTTCTCTCTCAGGTTCCCTTCAGACAGCTATAGCCTTCAGTGGCCATGATCAGCCTCTCACGGACTCTCGCCACAGGCAGGTTTCTGCCGTCGCCCAGCTGCAAATCTTCTTTCTCAGAGGTGAAGCGCTGTGGGTGTTGAGGCTCCAGGATTTCCAATCACTGTGGTTTTAGTTGCAAGGAAAGGAAGTCAGAGGTGGTTTGGGAAAAGAAGGAAGAGCTGAAGGCAGATGGCTGAGAATCCTGTGGCAGGGTCCTCTTCCAAACTGGAGGAAAATATGGGCTTGGCATCTGAACAATTAATAGAACCAACCAATCTCTCTCCTTGAGGTGTCCGCTGTCTGTGGACACTGTCCCAACGTGTACTGCATACCGAGGAGCTGCACACTCCCAGGCCGGACGTCACCATTACGTACGAGAAGCCAGATTTCCATGTGATGGACAGAACAGAAGGACAAAGTTTACAAGCCAGGAGGCCGCCTGGCCCATGTAGCTCACGAAGAGGCCAGCAGCTCATTGATCCAGAGGACTCAAGCAGCTATTTCTTGAAGGAAACCAGGTTGTCATTTTCAACACCATGGCTTGCTAGCTTGTTCCAGACACCAGCAGGCCATTGTGTAAAGAACCCCATTCACATACTAGCCCTTTCGGCAAAGAACTCCATCCTGATCTCCACCTTAAATGCTCTTCCCTGTGGAAAACAACAGTGAACCCCCTACCAGTCAAGGCACCTGTTTCAGCGGTCCAGCCCGAAGAAGGGCAATGGCTGAGCCTTGATCTAGGTGAACCCCCTGCTCACTGTCCACAGCTGGGCCAGGGCCATGTCCGCCTGACCTCTTGACCAGCAGAGGCACCTGCTCTCCCTCGCTCTCCCGAAACTCAGAAACCAGAGATGCAATCAATCCCTCTGCCTACAAGAGCACTTAAACCATCACATAGCACACAGAAACACAAAAAGCCATTTAACCCTGACACCCTTCTCCAACACTGCAAGTCATGCACTCTGAGCCTATAATGCGATTCATTTCTGACAACCTATAATTTATCAGCCAATTACTAACACAAGCCATTCTGCGAAAGACAGGCTTCTGACAGTGCTCCACAAGTAGAAGCAGATGTCATGTCCAAATGGCTCTTTTTCCAAAAGAGATGTTTTTAGGGGACAAGCACTGATTACAAAAATGCGTGACTGTCCCCGGCTTATAAAAGACCGATAAGAGCAAGGTCAGTCACACCAACAAGGTAATCCACTGCAGCAAAGCACAAACACGAGCCTCTCTCCTAGAACAGAGTAAGTTCCAAATTACAGGTTATCGGCTCACAATCTTTTAAATACAGAAGATATTAGTAGCACAATTCTCTGTTTATGAGAAGGATACAGTTTTGGGACAGTTTTATCTGTGGGTAAGTGGACTATTTCATTTACTAAGAGGGGTGCAATTTGCCAAGAGAGAATCAGGCCCTCAAGTGACTGGAAGCTCATGTTCATGTCTGCTGTAAGCAAATACTGAAGCCCAGTACTTCAGCTGCTAACTCTGTCCTTAATAGTTGATAAGTACAACAAGGGCCCCTTTTACCAACAAAGCACTGAAAACCACCAGGCACTGAGCCTTCTGCAGGCATCACTGTTCTCAGAACTGCAAAACCCCTACAAGTTCAAATTCAGACTTAATCACAACATACTGTATGAGCCACCACTGCAGAAGAAAATCAAATCAGGCTTATTTTTTAACATTAGGAGGAAGAGCATTAAACTCAAATTCCGACTTCTAAAGAGTCTTAATGGCATCTGCTTGAATTCTGCAAGCAGGCAAAATGACAGATGAAGGGAGACAGAGGGGAAGTTTGAGCTGCACTGCAGTGCAACAGGACTTGTACAGTACAGCACGCGCACTGTAGCAGGCACAGGGTTTACACTGAAAAGACAAGTGCAGCTGGTAGCACAGGGAGGTGGAGCAAGTATTATCCATACAGCTTGTAGTCCCAAACCATTGTGGGTACCCCCTCTAACAACACCCCCTACGTACAGAGACCCCTTCCAAAGACCTATCTTCCGAATCAGCGGTTCCCTGAACTACGGATCTGTCCCTGTCTCCTCCCTGCGGAAAGACTGTACCTGTGGGGACGGCTGCATCCATCGTGGGTCTCTCCCACGTGTTCACTTGCTCCCATGCAAAGCCATTGGTCCCCAGCGCCACGCTGTAGCCACAGCTGCTGTAGTGCTCTTCAAACGAGCAGCTGCCTGCAGGGGAAGAGGGAAGAGGGTCGCATATGTCAGCACCATCAGGCCACACATCCCCATCATGATTTCATCTCTGCTAAATCATGATTTTCCACCACATTAGGATTTATGTTCGCCAGGGGCGAAAGATTAGAAAAACAGAAAGAAAAAGTCATCTTTTAAACGTATTACTTGCACTGCAATGACTTAATTGCAAAGAAGCATCTATATCTATTGGGCAAAATTCTTTGACAGGGGCTCAGTCATCAGTTTGCGGGGAGAGAACATGACATGAACTATAGTCAGCGTGTATAAAGCCTTGTGTTCCATTACGATACCACTTACCTCTAAGCCCCTGCTGCACAGGGTCTATTTTTAAAACAATCTCACAGGTTCTGTTCTGCTTGCGAGGCACAGAACATATCCTACATGCTCAAGGTTATGTTTCCTTTCTACATTTATTCACGGCAAAAAAAAAAAACTCATTCTCACTGTATTCCAAGGTTTTGCATGAGCATTTTCACAGGATATATAGGAGATTTGCCTCCACGCTAATTAAAACTGTTAAGTGTGTAACTCAAGGACAAACTGTGTTAGCTGAGCTAAAAACCTGGCTCTGGTGTTTGAAATACAAGTTTCAAACTCTGAGCTGCCTTGCTAGGTACAACAGCAAGAGCCGTGGCTCAGAGGAGGCTGTCAGCTGATGTAAAGGCAATGTCGAGGGCTTCTCGCTATCAGATCAGATTTCCTTTAAAAGGGCAACCCCCCCCCCCCCCCCCCACAGCACACTTCCCCATGGGTGAGATAATTCAAACCTAGAGCATCCAATAACTTTTCAATCACAGAATTAATCTAGCGGGGAGACAGGTCATTAAAACTGCATCTTTATAATTCCTGCTCCAGCAAAGCCCCCAGAGACTCCAGCCAGTGATAATTACACAATCCTCCTCAGGACTGTCTGATCTTTAAGCTCACAGTGCCTCACAAACAAAACACAACAAAAAGTCCGCAGGTCTTTGATGCCGACTCTGCGGAGACGTTCGCCTCCTCCGTGAAAGATGTGTTCAACTATTAATGCTGAGAGTCCCACGTAACCAAAAGAAAGCAGAAAAGCCCTTCATCTTTGCTTATTAACACTGGCTACAAATTTGATTCATTATTGATAAGATGCCTGCAGAAGATAAGCAATAAGTTTCATTAGGAAAAATGCTTAAAAAAGACTCAGACAGGGGATCCTGCAGGCAGGTCAATTTCTTGGAGAGCAGCTGAAAGCAAGCTCAGTAGTAAAATTAAAAAGAGACTGACATAACCAACATAAATCTTAGTAAACTATCTTCTCCAGACACACTCAGAACTTCCACCATCTGATTTCCTCAGTTACTGTACCTCTTGTACAACCAGTTCTGCAAATTGGATGGTGTGATTCATCAGGACAGATGTGCGAAATGTCTAAGTTAAATTGTACAACTGTGTTTTAAGAGACAGGACTTTGACTAACGACTCCCTGCAGAGAACATGAAAATAATTTGGGGGCTCAGTAGTGATACCTCTTGTATCTAATAAAGTGCTGACGCTCGTACTTTTCTACTGACTTCTTGTTTGTGACTCACAAACCAAGACACTAAACCCCTGGGCAGGGCCGTGCCCCTACAGCTGGGTGGGAAGCTGTGCTAACTCAGGCTGACAGACTGCTCTCTCTGGGGGATCCAGCCTGCTAATCAGACTACAGGAAAGCACGATCTGCAGCTAAATAGTTAAAGCAACTCTTTGCGGTTCATTTATAATCTTGGTTAAGTTACATTAAATTTACTGTCATGCTTCAAAATTTAATTAATGCAATTACTACCATATGTCTGTCTTTTTTCTTCCTTGCGACATTTGTGAGCAAGCAAGCTAAACCTATCATGTCCACATCAGCAGGCAGAAATAATAGCAGAAACGATTTTCATTATAACATTAAGTTTTTTTTCCCTCCTTTAAAGCGCTTCTCCGTTTCTTCCATGATTAAGTGTCACATTCCCACAAAAGGAAATCCCAGACATGATGCCATGCTGAAAACGCTCCCGACCACTTCCTCTCCCGATTGAAAAGCCACGCGGGATCGGGACTGGGGGACACGATGGCCTCCGGCTGTGCGGCGCCCAAACCGCTCCCAAGAGGGAAGAAGCAGAACCGCAGGACAAGTCCGATCCGTCTGGACAAGGCTGAGAGCACGATGGGGCAGGGGTGGCGGACCCGACCTCCACACCTCAGATCAAACCCGACCTGGTTAGTCTCTGAATGAAGCTGCGGAAACTTGAAACGGACGGGCCTCAGTACTCTTCCCCTCTCACTCCGCACGCCTCCTCCAGCTTAGCAGCTCCCACTGCCCCTGCTACATTCGACACTGTCCTCCGCAATCACACCCTTTAACCCTGCCAGAAGCCACGAGGACGGCCGCCTCCCGCCCAGCTATCACGGAGGAGGGATTCTGCCGAACCAGTTTGTCTTTTTCCTTCTCTGCGTCCCCCGCGGGGAGCTCTCAGAGACGGGGCGGCCTGGCGAAGGTGTCCCCGCCCAGACACTGCCACGCGCGCTCCGGCGGCCCACAGCGCAGTGCTATCAGGGATCCTAATCCCGACGGCGTTCTTTACAGGAGGTGCGCAGGCTGCACATGATAATACAGCTCGAGAGAGCAGCGGCAGAGTGTCACACATGAACCGCAGAGCGTTAGACTTTGTTGTTTGTCGGAATTTGTTGAAAATAGATCACAGGTATAGATCAGAGGTTTGCAATCACCTTTGTGATCCTGAGCATGAGGCCATTGCAACTGTATGACACACTATTTTCCAGAGGATACAGGCAGTGTGCCCTTCACAGTTTAATTGCACTGGGCTACAGCCTATTGCACAGCAGAGCAGCGGAGCTCGATGCAATTGACACAGACTGGACAGCTCACCAAGACATGCCGGTCAGGCGTCCACTAATAATAGAACAGGCTACACAATGTCACAGGTCTCCTGCTCCACAGTTAGGAAAGTTTCAAGACACAAATGGCAGAGAGGTTGTCATTTTGCACCCAATGCATGGTGCCTGACAGGGCGCTCAGATGTGCTACTTCCTGACTGAGAGGTTCTCCACACACAGAGCAGGGCATCCCCATAACCTCCCCACCTCTGCACTGCCTCGGCACCGCAGCACAGCGTACACACACATCACCACAGCATCAGGGACTCTGATTAGACTACGGACCTCATTTCCCTAAACTGAGTAAGCAGATTGAGGGCTGTGCGAATTTCCCCACCATTACAGCATTCATAAGAATCGTCTTACTTTGCTTTAGCATAAATTGATATGCTCAGTGGCTCTGTTATATTGTGTTGTTTAAGCACATCAACAAGAAGAAAATCGCCTGTGTGATCCTACAACTTCAAGTGTGAGGATTTCTTGACTTTAATAAAAGGCAATTACTGGGATTTGTTGGCACCAAATAATGGTTTGGAAGAATAGACATTAAGTATTAATTCTTTTCAAAACACGTCCAGCTAAAGACTTTTAAAGCTGGTTTATGATGGCTTCGCAGACTGCTCCTTGAGGAAAACCAGAGGAGGTTTCAAACCCTGCGCCAGGCACATGTCATCGTCAGCTCCGCGGGTCTCAACAGCGTGCAGTGACTTCTCCAGACCCCAGCACTGGAAAGGCAGGATACCCTCCCATTGGGGCTGGAGAGGCAGGGACATTTTTCGGATTCTGGTTGGTTCATGTAGGATAGTGTGTACGATTCAGGCTAGACAGGCAGGGGTCGGAGGTTCTGGAATGTTTGCTTGCAAATACGTCACTTTACAGTGAAGAAGGTATTTTCCCCCACTGAGAAGCAGACTGTAAGACATACAGGTGGACACAAGGAAAGAGCTACAGAGAGTGTGTCTTCCTCCAGCCTAATTGCCTCAATTCACTGATTTCTTAAGTGGGTTTGTTCCCAACTGAGCCTCTTCTGGGCTCCCTATTTCCCTCCTTCCTTGGAGGTCCTCTGGTGCTTGAAGATCAGATGTGTGGGCAGTTATAAGGACACCTGGTGCAGCCAAGGACCAGACCAGCCTGCCAAAACCATGCAGCTCAGCTCTCTAATAAACGCAGGCGGCTCTGTTCCAGCCAAGCCCGTTGAGCGATATCGAACATCTGCATGAAATCACTCCTTATCAAGAGCTTTGTGGGCTCAGATTCCCGCTAGAAGAGGATGGCCTGTGCTTTCCCCACCCTGAGAGGCTGATTGCTGTGGTGAAGCACAGGCAGCAATAGATGGCACATCTTGCCGCAGTTTGGATGGGTTATCACTGCAGCCAGCGCTCAGAGAGGATTATTAAAGCAGATGATCTCAGAACTGGGGTTTGCCTCAGGCGCAGCTTTGACTACAGCAACTGATGATGTGTAACAGAAAAACATGGAAGTCTATAAACTTTTTAAATTACCCCTGTTATGAACATATCCTACAAAGCGTTTTTTTTTTTTAAATAGCAGAGAATGCAGTTTTTTCCTCCGCCAAAAGAAACCACCACTTCTGCATAAATCACTGTATAATGCAATGTTGCTGCAAAAATCCTATGATAAGTGCATTAACCCCAACGTCAACGTGCCCATTGCTGAAGCAAAAAGTTTTTAGAAGTTTTCCGACTGAGAGGAATGGCTTCCTTTAACTGAATCTCACATCTGAACTTGAAGAAACAACACAGGAGACGAAGCAATGAATCAAAAATCACAGAGGGGGACCTGAGGCATCGATTCCATCACCAGAGGTGCCTATCTGTCACTCCGCCAGGCAGCGGAGCGGATCCTCACGAGCCCGGCCTCGCAATTAGCCAGCTCCGCTCGTCAGGAACCCGCTATCAATCTCTGTCGCCGCGCATTCGGTCTCCTGCTTAAAAATAGCTCTGTTATCCCCTTCCCCGCTCGGCTTGAGGACTACGAGCCCTGGCAGCGAGGAGATGTTAAACATCCACTTAAGTGAATAAAGTCCTGTGGGCAGGAGCTGACAGCGGCTCGCAGGAAACCGAGCGGGACAGGCGAACCGGCTCCCTCCCTGTCGCCAGAACGCCACACAGAGGGCCACCGCTGAGCACGACATCAATTGATAACCTCGAAAAGCCTCCCAAGACCTTGACTTTATTTGTATTTTTTTAAACCGCATTGTGGGGTAACCCTTGGGGAGGCTCTTCGTTTTATTCAACAGTAGAGATCCCCGAACGCGGTGCAGCCAGTTCGCACCGCATCAGGTAGTGAAGCCTTTGCTGTGTCACAGCATTCCGACTTGCGGACTTCCCCGCGCTTCGGGCTGCAGCACCTTCCTCACTTCCTGCTGCTGAATTATTGATCTAATTGATTGCTAGCAGACACGACTCAATTATTAAGGAGCTCATTGTAACCGAGTCCTGCAAGTGAGTGGATCTAAAAGGGCAGCTTGATCAAGCTCTGTGGCTGAACTCTCTCCTCTGCGTCCTGTTCCTCAGCATTATTACTCCTTGGGGATGCAATGCTCCATGTTTCTTTACATCTGCTGCAAATTCTAGTCCCGCCGAGATGGCTGGGTATATATTTTAAAACTTGAGCATGCGGTATCTTTAACTGTGCTTGTCGTGAGACATTCCGATGCATCAGAGCCCATTTACAGACCAATTGGGCAGAAATACATCAGCACACAGGTAAGACAGCAGTTCAGCGCTTCATCAGCCCAGACATTGAGCTCCTCATACTGCTCCATGACTCCCTGAGGAGCAATTTGACCCCATTGACACAAGTGCCGCACAGATCAATAAAGTGTTTAGTCAGGACTGCCCTGATACCACACAGGCCAGAGGCTCTGATTGGGCTCATTTTTTATTGGTAACTAACGCAAATTAGGAACAGCCCTCTGTTAGACAGCACTATGCACCTAGCCAGGGATGTCTCCACATCATGAAGCAAACAATTCTTTTAAGTGTGAAAGAACTGAGCTTAGGGACAGTCATCTGCAGTTCTTCTGCTCTATAGTCAGTTTTCCTCGCTCCTTAGAGAATCTACAAATTCAGTTTTGAAGCTGAAAAACTCTTTCGAAAAGTTTCTTTAGCACACAAGGTATGCCAGGTCTTGATTACAGTCACTCATTCTTATAAAATCATGCCATCTACAGTATTGCTTCAACAGCTCCTTCTATTAAACATTCTTATTGCTTTGCACGTGAACAATTAATCAGATTCATTTAATAGTTTGCCGCCATCTCTGGATTTAATTTCCATGACTGCTCCCAGCTGTAGCGCTTCCCCAGCTGCACCTCAGCCTGCGCACCATCAGCACTCACTCATGAGCTTCCTGATCCTGACTGACTGTTACCTCCAGCTACAACAGGATGATTCATTCATGCGACATCGGAATAAAAGCCAGAAACATTTGAGCTTTTTTTTTTTTAAGAAATTTGATTGTTTTATCAAGAACAGCTGCCTATTTGGTATCAGTCACCCCTTGTTGTTCCTTCTTTCCTCTATATGGCATTAGGGAGCGTTTTATTATCTGATGTGTAACAGAAAATGAATACTACAGAATATTCAGATACGCATTGAAGAGTTTTTTTTTAATCTGTCAGCACATTTCTAAGCCTATCACTTGGCTCTTTTGAACTGCGTAATGATAGCAACTTGCTGGTATTAAACTTCACCGTCATGGGTGTCGCAGAGATGTTTCCAAATGGGATTTCAGGCCTGTTTGACCAGACATGCTTCTGGATTCCCACTCAGCAACAGATCACAGACGACTGCAGCAGAGACAACTTCTATAAGGAAGACTCTCATTGCTATTTAGCGAGATCAGTATTCTTGGTCTGCCAAGTTTTTTAAAAAACTGCAGCCTTAACACCAATCACAAATGGAGCAGACAAGCACATATAGGGCTACTAGTTCGGCCCTGTGCACAAGGAGGATCATGCCAATGTCTTCAGAAACTCCAATACCTTTGTGTTTGTGCATAAAAATGAGATCTGCCATAAAATGCTGACCACTGCACCTTACTTGCTAAACACTCTCCAGCAGAAATACTGCCTTCCCCTCCAGGACTGAGGAAATAACATCACAGCAGTTCTGTGTGCTGGGTTCCATCATCAGGACACTCAACACTCATGGTAAGACAGCACACTGTCCCTGAAACCTTCCCAGGCCAGGAGACATATGGGGCCAAACACATCGTAATCTCACAAATACAGCAAAACCGCAAGTAAGCACACAAGGACATGCATAGGAATGCACGATTCAACACTGGGTCCAAAGGTGCAGAGAGACTTCAATAACAAATCTCCGCTTTTCGTTTCCTCTGGGCACAGCAGGAGAGAGGAGGGAGCAGGAGCTGAAGAGGAAGAGGTTACGACCTGTTCCGAACAGCCACCCATTTCTCTCCTGGATCACAGGATTTGATATAATTCCTTTAAGCACATAATCCACCATTAAAAAATAATACAATTAAAAATTAAGAATTCATGAGAGCCTGTCAGTTATCGCTACTCTCTCCTTTATGAGCTCTGCATCTCCCCTTCTGTGGGATTCTGATCCAGCCCTCACCGGCATCCTCGAACAGTGCAGGTCCCTCACCTTGCAATTAAAACGGCCGGCTGTGAGTTTATCACAGTATTAATTAAGCCCCTAAGTAGTAAAAAAAAAAAGAGAAATTCATACGATAAATAATTAAATAACTACAAAGCGAACGTACAATTGCTGCATCAAAAGTTCCTCTAACCTTGGCCGCCTGCTGCCGACAGCGAGGCCCCGCCTGCCGGCGCCGCCGTCCTCTCCAGCCCTCGTTGGAGGAGGAGTCGGGCCTGTGGCTCCCGCAGGGGGGTTACCTGTGGGCTCCGCTCTCACTCCCCTCCAGCTGCTGTCTCCTCAAATCTCCTCTCTATCGCCACAGCCTCGCAGCTCCCCGCCACGTCTTTGCATTTACCACGGCGCAGTTCTGAACCAGCCCCCCGTCTCACAAGCCTCTATGCTAAGCTGCATACTGGCAAATTGGAACCCAGGGACCCCATTCTGATTTGATGTCTTAGATGTGCAGCAGCTACTGAGTATACAGGGTCAGGCTTTTCATTCGATTTGAAATCAACATTTATACATGAAACATGTATAAAGAAACTGTTTAATACAGACATTTTCTTTAATTTCTGCCTGCATGGAGTCAGCTGATGAGACGCTCTCTCTTTGACGGAACAATTTTTCCTGAACCCATCTCGTCCAGTGAACCTGCCTGACAGAGCTGAGTCATGAGGAACAGCACTTCCAGTGAAACCCCGGCCTTACAGATGTGCGTTATTCCTAGAGGAAGGCTGATGCATGGCCCTGCAGCACCTGATGATGATGACGATGACGGCCCGAGGAAGGCACAAACACCACAGTGTTCAGGTCACAGCCTCCATGGTCCCACATCAAAGCACAGGAGAAACAAAAGAAGAGCTTGGAGACGGGCGATATTCCCGGAGCTCTCCAAGGCCAAGCTCACAGCTCTGCACGTGTTGCTGTCTGCACCGTTTCGTGCTTCGGTTTTTGCTGCAATTGTTTTACACATGCTCACTCCAATACAAGAGGGTGAAACAGTGCTAACTGCGCACAGTATTGTTGTATCCCCCACAACCCCCCTGCATGCTTAGTCTGATTCCATTGCAAACATCACCACTCCGTTCGGAGCTCTTCCTGTTATTTTTTCAGGATGTCACTGCACTGCTCTGCTCTCACCGAGCAGTACCGACGTACCACACTAAACATCTACAGAGCAACGTCACTGAGACACATCAGCTGTTTGCTTCTGGATTCTAGTGCATTTGAGACTTGACATACTGTACAGCACTGAATAATAATGCAGTGGTGCCCCTGTGTCACAGCTGCACAGTGACTCACAGATCTTAGCCTGACCAGCAGGGTTCTCTCATGGTCCGCTCAGCTCCAGCATTAAAAAAAACTGGAAACTGAAATAATTGCAGCTCCTGGTTAAAGGCTTAATCAGAGATGTCCAAGAACCAATTGGAAAAAAACGCACTTTACTCTCCAAGTTACACTTCACCAGCTTTCGTCAAGTAATTTATAATCCTGCTTGAATAAAAGCCCAGAAACAGCGGGTAATAACAGATCAATTAAAGAAACAAAATCATTAAGACCCAGGGATGAATGAAAACCAGGAGACAACATTGTCCACCAGGTCACTGATTATTAAAATCAATGATAAATTCCCCAGCAGCCAATACCAAGCAGCACAATCAGGGGCAACATGTAGCTATGAGCTGGTTGATTGCCATGTGTGGGAGAAAATAAAACAAAAACCACAATCCTGAATGAGTAATGAAAACGTTAGATCTCTCTGCAGCCTTAACTCAGCACTTTAACCTCTGGAATCGCACCATTTAGCCACTATCAAATATTTAATGCCCCAACCTTTCTACTGCCTGGAAGATACAAAAATGAAACAGCACAATTTATTAACAGAGAACAATTAAGCGGAAACTCAGATCTAATGGCTGTATATGCATTATGTTTCCAAGAATACCTTAAAGCAGTGAAATGCTCTGTTTTTTATCTGGTGGGAGTCATTATTTTTTTAAAGGATATAGAGCATTTTTTTCTGGATGACCCCCTTGGAAATGGAATAACAGGGCTTGAACTCAAGAAGGATTCGGAGCAATAAGAAAAGAGGATCAGCAAGCATCCAAAATCTAGTTTGATTAGTTTAGGCATTCCTGAACATTCCGGTTTAAAATAAACACGCGCTCTCCAGCTATTGTGAGTATATCATTCTAAGGTCCCTATGGCTGATCCAAGCTTATTAAAATATTGTTCTACATTATAACACAAAAATCAGATCACTTTTAATGTGCAGGCTGTCTGGAGAAGCTTCCTCAGGCCGGGAGCAAAGAGCTTTGCACTGTGCTCAAAAGAATGGCATAGTCCTCCGATGGTCACATGACTGATCCGCTCATGAACACCTCCTGCCTGAATGTCTGCAGAAGTTGTCACAAAGATCAGCTCTCCGAGAAAGCAAGAGCCAAATCCATGAGATTAGAGATCCCAGCAGACTCGCAGCACCTGAGCTGTGATCCAGAGGGACCTCAGCTAGTTGCATCAGCTCAAGTACGTTCCACAGTGGTTGTATTTGCACTGCCCTCTGTAAACCAACCATCACCATCAATTCTCACGTTTGCAGAATCAGGCAACAGTCAAGTCACTTTCCTCTGCTTGCAGCTTGACATTAGCAATGTTATTTTATGTAAGCGACTCTTCTGAGGCTGCAGAGGTAATTCTTCCTAAACGACCTAGCAGAACTCACAAAGCCATTTATTCCCAAGAGATACTGACTTATCGCAAGGCATTTGTTTTTTTCTGCTAATATTCTGAAAGTCAAATAAAAGCAATTAATTATGTAAAACCTACAGTGCAGCAAGATATTAAAGGCACTTCAGATTCGATTCAGTGTTTTAGTTCACTGAATCCAACTGTCAAGAGTAAACGTTAGGAGGATTAAAACACAAAGCATTATCTTTCCAGGGCAATGTTGATGGTTTATTCAACCAATGAGTCTCAATGTCAATAAAAACCATTCCAGAGCCTTAATTCTATTTTTTTGCTATTATGAGTCTTTGCTCCTTCCCTGTTATCACACATTAATAGCAGAGCCCCACAAAGACCCCCTATAGCACACAGGGCAGAAAAGGGGTGATTTCCACAGAAATTTGCTTTCCAAAGCTAGAAAACGTTTCAAGCGGCACAGCAGTCTATGAAAGGCGAAAGGTATTTGTGTCAATAACAACATCTCCGGAGTGAGAATGTCTGCTTCACTCGCTCACTTTCATCAATTCCCTTCGGGATCAATAAAGTCTTATCTACCTATCTAGACTCAGCACTACAGGATCAGCTGTAAGTATCAGTCCCTATAACAGAGGACGGCTCTGTTGCACAAAGGTTAAAAAATAAAAAAAGAATGATAATGATTTCAAGCAGTATTTCTTATTTACAAAGTGTGCCAATGAATACAAACCTTATTTTAGTTGAAAAATGAATCATCATCTATTTTGTTGTGCACTGGCAGCGTAGCTCTACATTAGCAGCAGTCTGATTGAACCCTGAAGAGCACGGGGCTCACACTTCCGAAAACATGTGCTTATCCAGGAAGAGCATCAGTGAGGCTCTGCTGGCACAGCTGCGCAGCTCAACAGCAAATCCTTCCTTGAGCAATTTAATTAAATCATCTCTTTGGTAATTGACGGACAGGGAAAACACACCTCTGAGAGGCGACACCGTTACAGCAGTTCTTGCGATCTTTGACGACTGCTAGGCAGGAGGGGTTTATCTCTGAGATGCACCACAAGAAGGGCACATTTAGCCACATTTATTCATATTCCCAGCAGCTGCCAGTACAGAAATGGGCCCAGGTGTTAAACAGCCAAAATACCCCCCCCCACCCCCTCCCCACTGCACACACACTATCCTTGGGAATCCTTCAGCTGTGGATCCCTGACATTCTTGCAGCTGTTGTTTGCACAGAACATCACCACAGCAATCCCAGGACGCTCTGTCCATCCTCTCTCTCCTCCCAGCTGACCACAGCAAGGCGGGTATCTAGAGGGGACACTCTGGAGCCTCACTGCTGGACTCCGTCTCTGCATCCGTGACCCTTTCTGATCATGAGTATTAACGACCCGCCTTATCTAGAGTCTCCAGGATGTGAGAAGTGTGTGTCCCACTTTCACTTAGCCTTCCCAGAACTGTTAGGACACACGAGTAAGGTACGGACTGGTGGTTAAGCAGTCAGCACCCCAGCTTTCCAACAATGTCTGTGCTTTAATCCCTACACTGCTAATTCTTATTCTTGTCACTTCTGGTCTGGTCTAGCGATCACAACATTCAGACTTTCTCATTCACGACACTCTGGGCCTCCGATAACCCAAATAGACCCAGATCATTAATTGTTTAATTGGGCATAAACATATCCAATTAAACAATTAAGGAGGTGACCATGTAAGTAAAGGCAACAACGTAATGGATCAGGAGGCCCATTCATGCCGGAGCCTGCAGTCTAGTGTTTCTCCGTTGGCTTGTATGTATCTACTCTAACTACAAGAAGAGAAGCTGCAGACAAAAATGAGAAAGAACCAAGACCTATGAGAAGGAACAACTCTACCCTGTCTTTTAGAAATGCTCTGTAAGGCTGGGCATCTCCAACCTTGGGGACCCCACCCCACCCCACAGATGACATACATACCTTCAATTTGTCCATAAATATTTTCTAATTTAATCAATAATTGATATTTTGAGTAACTGAAAGCTAAATCAGACATAAAAATAAAGACTCTGTAGCTTCCTAAGAACAAGGCTTTTTTTTTACAAAGACAAGCCCTGGCCTGCCGTACAGTTCTGATGGGAGTGTGCAGTTCCATGATCTTTGTTCAGGTTCAGGCATTCCAGTTCGGTCTCCCATGATTGAGGAGCCTCCAGGCCCCTCCGGAGGCTCCACACTTTGCACAGCAGCAGAGAAGCCAGGGCCCATATTGCCCTCTCAGTCCTGTCAGATTCGGGGGCACGCACACACTGCACACAACCTCAGCTGTCACCTTGGATTTGTGAGCTGTAATTTCTCACACCTCGGCTGACAGGGAGGAAATTCGATGGTTTTACATTCAGTGAAAAAATGGCTTATTTTCCAGGCTGCTGCTGCTGTAAGTGGTGCTGGTGGTGCAGTAGGTGGGGCTCCTCTGAGGTTAAATCCCACTCTGGATTGTGTAGTCTGGCCTCCCTAAAGCTCCCCTTAATTCACCCAGGGCAGCAGTTTCTCACTCCTCCCCCTGATCTGCTGTGCAGTGGGGCTGGTGTTCGTCCCCAGGCGGGGCTGCACCTCAGTGAGTGGATCCTCTCCTGCACGTAGAGCTCTTTGGGATCCCTTGGGAAGAAAGGCACAGCACAGACGCAACAGATATAACAACGGCTCACTGGTGCTCAGTTGATTCTGTCTGTGGGTCGAGTTTGGATTCTCCATAGAACGCTTACGAAGGGCCACAGGCAGGACAGGGTGCTAAACGTAAAAAAGCCCACAGGCTGTAAAATGTGATTCAAGTGAGGAAAGAAAAGTAACGAATTACACAAATATCTCTATCATTGTGTGTCAGATGCAGCCTGAGATCTACATCTCCTGGACTGCCTAGTGTACGCAGCAAGAGTAGAATTCTAGGGTTCCTTTGTGCGCAAATGCAATTATATGACTTTTCTACACAGAAAAAGTCCAAGGAGAAGGTTATTTTTAGCATGAAGGGCCCGTGTTCCTGCTCCTCTTTGCTGAGCAGGTCACCGCAAGCCCTCGCGCACACCTCTAACGAGCTGCAGCAGAGCGCTTCGGGCTGTGGGTCTGCAGCCGCGCTCCCTGACAGGCGGCCCGCTGGGCACGTCGGTCACAGCAGTCTCCTTGACGCACCTGGATGGGCACCGCGGTTGCACAGTGCCCCCGCCCCCCCCCGCCTACCTGATCGCTACACATGGCGGAGTCGAGTACCAGCGCTCAGGGAGCACAGGGCCAGCGCAGAGGCCAGGCTTGAGAGCCGCTCTCCTAACGAGCTGCCCTGATACTCCACTGACAGCCCTGGTCCTTTCTGCCCTGCTGGGCACAGCAGACACAGCCCCTCAGATACCAGCCTTCCTTCAGACTTGTACGGTTCCGGACTGCTGCTTTTTTTTGTCACCTTCCTATTAAAGCACAACCCCCCTTTCCATTCATATTTATGGCCCGTAGCGAGAGATGGAAAAGCAATTCGTTCAGAAACAATGGAGAGTGGAGTGGCGAGAGGAAATGCAGACGTCCTTTAAAAGCAGATGGACAGCACTCAGCGTGGCCTCTATGAGCTCCCTGATGTAAACATCACCAACAGCACTGAGGACGCGTCAATGAAATATTCCAAACCTAAGACAAAAGCATTTGAAACAAAAGGTTTTGTCAAGAGTTTCTTCCACCTATTATTATTCCACCAATAACCTAAGCACGGTTATTGTTTTATAAAGTTGAGTTGCAACTCAAGAGCATTTTTAAATTGTCAAGGTGTTTATTTACAGATGGTGTCAGATTTAAAAAAAATAGAGCAACTTCATCAAAATTGCAATTAAATATTAAAGACTTGTTGAGCTAAAAATAAAAATGTATTGTCCACAGCAAACACAAAGAATTTCGCTCACTGAAATAAAATTAATTATCTTTCAACATTCATTGTCTGTCAGGCTCTCTGGATTTTGATTAGTGTTATTGTCTACATTAAAATATTCGGTTCCATTCAAAGAGTTTAATCTAATTTAATTCCTTGTGTAAACCGGGTTATAAAGTGTAAGTTAAACACAGCAGTTTTAATTAGAGTGGAATGTAAATGAAAGAGAATTGTCGGCTGTTAATTGATTAGAAAGAGGAAATCAAATTTTAAGGAATCCAAAGAGAGCTGATCTCCAAGTTATGTTCTTCTAGTTTCTACTTGTTTGTTCATGTTGAAATTCACCTATGGCTATGAACAATACAGTTAATAAGGAATGCCAAACGAACTTCATCAGTGTCAAGACTGGCTCCCTATTAACAGGGACAAATAATGTTAATGAGACATTATTAGTAAAAGCAGCATGGAGTACTGCAAAAGCTGTATTAATGACTGAATATAAAGCCACCTATTGTTTTATTCCCCCAAGCCACTGCATGGATGCTGAGATGGTTCAGACATTCAGGAAGAGCACTGAATGGTCTGGGAACATTGCAATAGTGCAGCGTTCCTCAATCGGTGTGATGTGGCACAGTGGTGTGCCTTCAGACATTAAAGGATTTTAAGTGGATCTGTTGATCACCCACATTAAATATATATATATTTATTTATTAAATATAGCTTCCATACATGCTAGGCGGAATAATCATAAGTGTTGCGTTGTATGTTTGGGATACACACAAGAGACAGAGGCCTCTGAAACTGCTCACGTGGGAATCACATTGTCACATTGGTGTAACTCGTGGGATGCTGGCTGTAGTCCCAGCATAGGGGACACACAGTGGCTGGGGAGGGCAGTACAGAGGAGTGAGATTACACCTGACCAACACCTTTCTGTGTGGAGGTAATGTGCCCTGGAAGCTTGAGACTGGGGCTAGACCAGGGTTAGACTGGGGGTTCCCCGTCAGTCCTACCTACTTCTGGACCTTTACAATGCCTACAGTGTTTTTACTGGTCGAATTACATCATGCTGATCAGTGAGGCAACTGGCTGTGGCTGCTCATTTTCTCTTTATGTATCTGATGCAGAATTGAATTTTTGTCTGGACAGTTCTGTTACTATCTTTGTGAAAGTCAGAGTAAATTCATTCTAGTTAACTAAAGCCCATAACAATTCACTCACCTAGTTCGATATAGACAGACAAAGAGATGGATCTTACGTAAACAATCACAATTTTAGAAAAACATTCCTGGTTAGGAATTGTATCTTGCTATTGTATTTTTACCTAAATTACATGAATGTTTCAAAGTATTAAATGAGTTTTCTCATTTTTTTTTAGATTGCTTAAGAACACTATACTTGCCTGTACATTTAACACATTCCAGTTAAGAGGATATTAGTCATTTCTCCAAGTCCTCTGCCAAGACGGAAAATGAAATTATTTTCCACGCTGAATGACCCATTACCTCATTCACAGCAGAAAATGAAATGATTAAATCTTGAAAAAAAAATGCAAATAACAATTGATGTTCAGTTTGTCCAGAGCAGTTTATCAGGCCACATATTGTATAATTAACTTCTGTTAACAAATGCAGCACAATGTGTTTTTACTAATGAAGCTTTCCTTATATGAGGAAAAGGCAGAACTAATTATTAATGGCACATTGTTAACATTGAAGTGAAAATGGTAAATATTTACAGGACTGTTTATGTAGTAAGGTTTGGAGAAAGATTTTTATAAAATGAAACCTGCAATCAAATCAAGGCGGTGTCCAGGGAGGACACTCAGTGAGGTTCTGAGAATGAGTGCCATACCTGAAGACATGTGCTCTGGCTCAAACTCAGGCCAGGCCACTGGGTGACAAATGCAACAGTAACATCAAATTGAAGCTCCAGACCTGACCCCAATGTTGATCCATTGGGAAGCCCAGGATTGGCTATTGAGTAGGTTTCTGCAACCTTCTACATGTCTTTATGATACTAAAGGGCACGCTGTGAATTCTGCATAGAAATCTGAAACCTGCTTTAAAAATGACAAAACATCTCGAAAGGTCTGCGAAGCAATATCCTGGAGAACGCCAAGGAAAGGGTGCTCTGTTTGCAATGCACCATTCCAGGCCATATGGAAAGAGTAATTAACGAGGTACAAGGGAAAGCATAAAGACAGGACCCCTGCTTGCTCTGAGCTGCTGCGACTCATCGTGGGATGCTCAGTAAAGCTGTTCTCGAGCTCCTTCCCTCTGAAGAGATCTCTGAACAGGCGGGCTCCTCTGAGAAAACATCTGCTTGCAGGAGCGGAGCAGAGCAGCCCGTCAGTCATTAAAAAGCATCTCACTCGGGGGTGACAAAGACTCTTCTGAAACGAAGGCTGTTAGCCGTTTGTCAAGGTGAGCACAGATTTGTCATGTGTCATGGAAATATTTGACACACGATTAATTCGCCGTGAGGTGACGCCCAGAATGCAGACGAAGGAGGCAACCTGTGGCCCATTCGCTGCCTTTTCAGGCATTTCCAGCTCACGCGTTGTGTAAGCGTGCCTGAGTGTACAGCCCTGACACCTCAGCATTTCATATCTAGCTACGTTGCCTGGATGAGACTAGGATGAAAGCAAGCAGAACAGGTGTCTCGCAGTCCACACCTCACCCGTCACAGGAGACCTTTATCGTGTGTCTGGGTACTGATTTCTAGCACTGGTGCTGCCTAAAAAATACAGACTTGACTGTGCTGCTCAGGTTATCCTGCAGATCTCCACCTCTCAGCAATGCTGGTTTCTATACACATTTGTTATGTGTGTTGGCCTGAACCTGATCTCCAGGCCTTGCAGAACGCACCCAGAAACGACAGACTCCGAGACACCTCGCAGCTGTAAACAGCTCAATCACAGGAAAGCAGCTAATATCTACCACATAAGAGGCATCTGTTATTCTCCCTCTCTGCTCAGGTATGACTGCAAAGTGTGCAGAAACTACAAAAAGAGTTTCGTAGGCATTTTTTTTTCTTGCCAAGTTAATTTATATGCTAATGTACCCTAACCTTTTTGCTATGTGGTAAAGCTAACAATTGCTTCATCTGCCATGTCCCTTTTTATAGCACTGAGAAATGAGACAATTAGCTCAAGTTGCATAAGAGATTTAACAAAGAAAAGGAAGAAAAGAAAGAAAAATTTACAAATCTCTAAAAAGAAAACTCCTACATTTGGTCCTGATTTAAGTTGTTCATTCACAACTGCACAAAAGACCAAATCCTCAGTGCTGTAAGGAGAAAGGAAGTTGGAGCCGAGAAGTGGAAAAGAGTGGGAGTCTCAGAAAAACAGCTGCAGGAGGAACTGGAGTCACATCTGGGCGCTGTGGCTGCAGGTGGGCGAGCTGCAGCAGCTGTGGGCAGGCAGGGAGGGTCTGGGGGGACGGGGGGACGGGAGGACGGGGGGACACCCCTTAGTGAGCCCCCAAGAGAGACAGCAGGAGACAGGGAGACTGCACAGGTGACAGTCCAGGACAGAGCAGTCAGGCTGCAGAAGGCCCTTTCCCCAAGTGAGCCTGCACACACATCAGAGCATCCTCGTGCTGCCACCAGAGTGGCGGCGATGACACCGGCAATTAACACCCTTTGTCTTTTGCTGCAGCAGAAATAAAAGCGTTTAGCAGCATCCACCCCCATCCCAACACACCCCCCATTGATGAGCATGAGCCACGACACATTAATCCGATTAACGACATGCAAATAAGGCTCCCGATGTGTGGCGTTCCAAACTATTTTGGGACGCATGGCAGTTTGAAACCATTATAGCGTGCTTTATTCTCCCCAGCTGTGAGAAATCAGAGCTCATCAAAAACCTCACACGGCTTGACCTTCTATGCAACAGGATAAATCATCTCATACTGAGCGATGATTTGAATTTTTTTTAAAAGCAGATAACACCTGTTTTTCCGTGCTGTACAGCAATGCACCGAGGTGCAGCTCTGACTGTGTGGACAACAGATCGAGCATCAGGAGTTTTCTCCTCACAATGATGCACTCTGAACATTTCAATCTTCTAAGGTCTAGCGCTGCCCTTTGCCTCACCTGACAAGGACTGTGACCTCGGGTCTAGCGAGACTGTGAAATCGGCGATCTCTGAGATCCTGAGAAAGCCCGGCATGCGTTGCTCTCCACTAGCAAAGCATGCACCGCACCCTCCTCTAACAGTAATGCACATAATCATGTTAAATAATGCTAGAAGGATCGCAGAAACAGGCAAAACCTTTTCACGAACCACGTCCTTAAGATGTTTGCAAACTCTAAGCCACAGGTGACCACAGACCAGGCAGCAGGTGTAGTAGTGTTCTGTAGCCCTACATAGGTCACAGACGCACTGCTAAAATGTCATTTCAAGGTTTGTTGCTTTACTTAGTTATCACAAGTCCTCCAAATATCTTTAAAAAAGGTCTATAGATAAGTTATGTGAATGCAGTGTCTTAGGAGACTCCTGGGTTTCTGTCTCTGCTGGACACCGCTGGAATTACAGCTCTAACGAGAACAACAGTCTTCAAACTAAGAGCAAATCCCTTATCATCCACGACTTTCTTTCTCAGCTAATCCCATCAACAATCAGGGGGGTTTCTTCCCTTTTTCCTCTATTAATTAATGCAGAAAACCACAAAATGCTTAATTGCATTGCCTACGCCGGGGGGGGGGGCCTCGTTCGCACTGGGGAGCCTGGGGCGCCGAGCAGACACATCAAAGATGACCTCTCGCCAACGCAGCCTTAATGAGAACAAATGGGCTGGGAAGACACACAGGCATGCTGCTCCCCCACCGCGCTCAGGTGACATCACCGCACTGCAGCCAGGGGCGCAGCTGAAACCCCCACTGTTTCCAACGAGCCTTAATGAAGTGAGCTCTGACAATCATAGATAAGGAAGGAAAATATTTACAACGACCGCCAGCGTTAAAGAGCTGCTGAGGTCTTTCTGCATTTCGCCGTCCTGCAGGTTCAGAATAACTTCCAAGTTTCCAGGAACCCTTCAAATTTGGTCTTGCAAAAACATTACGACCTCTTTGGTTTCTGAGTCATTCCACTATGATTCCCTGGAAAAAAGAAATCGTTCTGAGGATCTAGGAAATGTAGAATACGCATCAGTCAAGTGTGCTCTTGCATTTCCCCCTCAAGCATCACTCGGCTAAACGCACACAGTGACCCAGCGACTGCTCACCTGCTCTGCGTTCTTCAGGCCCGCAGTTCAGAGAAGCAGAAAGCAAGCAGGGCAAACCTGGGTGGAGAGATTCAGCCAGGCAGCAACGAGACACAGGCTGCTGTACCGTCTCTAATACTTCCTAAGGCCCGACACGGGGAGAGGAAGCTTCTGGTGAAAGATGTAGAAGATGTAGCACTTTTGAAATTTTCATATTCTACAAAGCAATACATAAAATCATTAAACTTGATATATGTGGTTTGCATCTCTCTAGTACTTTCTCTGGGTCTTTTGATCTGTGTTTTTTAAAGCATCAGAATAGAGCCTTCGGCAATCTTTAATACGGCAGCAGTCCCTGGTCTGCACCACTGCAAAGCTTCTCGCACGCCAGTGTGCACCTGTCTGCACCGCTGCCTGCCTGCCTGCCTCCCGGCTGCCCGCTGAGACACGAGCCTGGCGCTGCCAGGGTCCGACAGGCCCGGGCAGGGGGAAGCCAGGCGTGACGAGCCGGCCTGAGCGTCCGAGGAGGCGGTCTCCTGACCTTTGAAGATCGTTTCCAACGACGTCATGAATTGCTACAGCTTCTACCAAGTACAGCGAAAATGTTCATGGACTGTACCTACTTGGCTCTGTGTCTGAGCTGCACGATATCGGGCCTCACTGCTGTCCAACTGTAATATCCGAGAAAAGTATGAACAAAAGAAAAGTACGAACAGTCCGTCCATGAGGAACTCAAAGATGAATTATTTGCTGGGCAGACGCCATCCTTCTCCAAGGCAAATGAAAGCCAAGGCGTTGCCACTCTGGAGCATGGGAAGCTAAGATCGGCTTTCCTGCTAGACACCCAGAGGGGGGCCCTGTCCTTCAGGGGGCCCCAGCAGCACTCATCTGCTTTAACGCCACCACCACAGCAGAGCTCCCCAGCTGGAGCAGAGGCTGCAGACACCGCTGAGCGGATCCAGGACAGAGTGGACGAGGCTAGGGACGATGCCCAGAATTCATGCTCGGAATGAAAACAGGCCAGTGGGAAATGGATCCCTGTGTCGTTTAAAACATACCACCCCACAGATTACAATAATCTATCATTAACATGACAGCCCTTCTGCATAATCAAGTGTCATAATTGCCTTCTGCATAATCACACACACAGGACTCATTTTAGACAGACCCCTGCTCTCAGCAGGAAGAGGGCCAGTGGAAAGGGCTTGCATCCTGTTGTAAGCAGGATGGAGAAAACATGTTGCTAATGCCATAAGTAAGGGGCGACATCAAGGGATTAACTAGACATGCCACTCTTGGGCCTTACTGTGCTGCTATCACAGTCCTAAAATCAGCAGAACAAAAAAAGCTAAAAATCAAATAAAAGGTGAGGAAAAGAGAAGTCAATATCTCACATTAAAACCCAGCAACACCAAGCCTCTCCCTTTCTCAGTGTACTGTACCTCTTGCATTTCTGGGTGTAAAATGTGGAACAGCCAAATCAATCAAATAAAACCTGTGAAGGTAGACTGCTGCCTACAGAGACATTGGCACCCTGCATCCGAAACAAGCCTGAAAAAGGAAATGAGATGAAGAGATTCTGAATTAATATAACATGAAACATGGATGAGCCCCCACACACACACTCTGCATCTCTAAATCTTTCAAGGAACAGCCAATGTATAATAGCATAAAAGCCACATGTTTTTAGATTTACTCTTTATACTGCCATTTCTGTGATTCTGCGATAGCCTGTGATTTGTGATGTTCATGTTAAACACAGCTTCTGATGCAAGCGCAGGTCACCTCTTATCTTCCTTTACAGGTAGCAAGTACAATACAGTAAACCTAATGCAAACTGGAACCTTCATCTTTAAAATCTGGACACATGTTCCTACAAATGCATATCTCAGTGTCTTCTTGTTGTGTTTTCACACCGGTGCTGATGACGCACAAATAGAGGTATCACTGGCTTACAGACCCCACAGCACACTCTCTTGGCAAGCACTGCCAAACCTGAGCTGCAGAAAATGTGACACCTATAGTCAATCAACCGCAACAACTCCCTTTGTAAGCATTTAAACGGATGATGCTCAACAACAATGGAAAATTAAACAGGTTTGCAGAGGTTCTGAGCTCTTTTCTCCCCACTCATTATCACCAGAAAGTCCTAGAAATCCCAGACATTTCTCCCAGTATTTTGTATGATCATTTTCTGGGAGAGGAAAAGGGTGTCGTTTCTATATTGCCCCCTCCCTGCATGACTTCAATGCTAGTGTGCTGTACCATAAGGCATTTTTACTCATGCACTCGTGACAGTGCTCTGCTGCTCTCTTTCAAGAATTGCTAATTCCCTCCCTGTTGCTCCTTTGGAAAAAAAAAAGAGACGGATTAGAAGAAAATCTCTCTGGATAAGAATACCACGCACAGACAAACTGCACCAATTACATGCTCATTAGGCAGGATACTGCATCGTTCAGGAAGCACTGGGCTCCAGTGGAGAGCGGGGGAGAGACAAGCAGATTCAGAGGACAGAGAAGGAGGTTTAAACTTCACAGAGGATACAAGGACACGCCCAGGAAGGGTCAAACAATGTTCTTAACATTCGTATTCAGACAAGAAAGAGAAAATGGCCTTAAGTACACAAAGTGCTGGCGGGTCCTCTTCCTTAGCACAGGTGCAGACGGCACTCGTCTTCCTCAGGCTCCGACTCCAGCTGCAGCACCGACTCCATGCGGCTCTTCCTCGCTCGCTCAGAGCACGAGAGCTTGTCCCTCTGGTCCAAACTCTGGCACTAGAACACCCTTCCCCTATTCTAGCTCTTTGCTGGAAGGCCAGTTTTCTTCTTCCTCTTCCATCTGTAGCTCTGGACCAGAGGATGAGGCTCGTTTCCCAGCCTTCGATGGCTCTGGGGTGGCTCTTCCCTCCTGAAGCCCTCTTCTTCCCCCATGTCGTTTCATGTCAGTTCCCTGTCACCCTGGGAGGGGTGCTTCTTGCCTTCCATGCAGCCAGAGCCAGCACCGTTTGCTCTTCCCGAACAGTCTTTTGTCTGCTCTCTTGTTTATGCATAAACTTGAATTTACAGCGACTGTCACTGTCGCCACCAGTTTGTGCTGTCCCCAAGACACTGGCCCGCTACCTCCACTATATTAGACAACCACTGGAGTGGTGCAGTGTCGGGGGCAGCTCTACACACACAGCGTCTAGAGCAAACAGACACAGCAAAAAAATACAAAACAATGTAGAACCCCGAAGCAAAATAGAAAGCAAAACAAAAGCTTAGCTCTTTCCCCAGGGAGCAAAATCCCTTTACACCCCCAACTACCTGCTGACCAACTAAAACTGCATACTGCCCACAAACAGCCAATATCAAAGTGGGCAAGTCTTTATCCGAAATCTCTGATTTGTTAACTGGTATCAATGCTTTTGTTAAGCTCACTTCTCTCCAGATCTCACGTATTTGTTCTTCTCAGGCTCTCTGGCTTTGTCCTGGAGTGCAGCAGCTCATGGGCTCTGCTCCTGCAGCTGCCCTGCACTCCACACACCAGGAAGTCACCTGTCACACACCTGACCAATCGCTGCTGGTCGAAATGGTCATGTGATGCGCTTGGCTGCTCCACTCCTGGAGGGAGGTGGATGATGTCATGGGCTCGGGATCTGCCATCTGCACCCCACCCTCCTACCAGCATGTCACCACAGATAACCTCAGTCACAGCCTTTCTGACAACAACAAATGTCCTACAAAAGTTTTTGTTTTACAGTAAGATTTAAGAAACAGATCTACTTAAACACTCCGCATAAAAATCAGTCATTTCTGAGTCAGGAGCCGATCAAAGTCAGTCAATGATTCCCACAAGCACATAGAGCAGGGTGCAGCTGCTGGCACAGGTCTGGCAACATGCACAGGGTGTGGGCACCACTGCGGCCAAGGCACTGACGATGGCAGTGGGACTGCAATCCACTCGCATCGGCCGTTACGAAGAGACAGTAGAGACGCTTTCATGGAGGGATTAAAAGAACGACGTCAAACAGGACTGCAGAGACATCAGAGCTACTTAAGACAGAGCTGAGCACTTCAATGTGCACGCCGCGATCCTGCTCTTACAGAACACAGAGCGCCGTCACCATAATGGACTAGGCTCAGTGCCTGAAAAGCACCTTAATGATCTTTTTAAAATGCAATTTGTATTGCACAGTAGTCATACCGGGCTGCTTTATTATTCATTTTTATTTTTACCCAGCAGTGAATAAAACAGGATGAATATTAAAACCCAATGAGCTGTACTTTTAATGGCACAAGTGAACCAAACACTGTAGGTGTGTGGGTGAAGAAGGGGAGCTGGTAACAGAAGATCCTGTTCTGTTCCTGATCCGAACAGGGATGGACTCCAGAGCTGCTGGATGTGATGTAACCAGAGACAGTACCTGCACCCTACTCTACTTCATCCAAAATCTACCTTTTGGCATAATTAAAAAATCTGTACAATAGACTAAAAAGAAATAGTTTACAGTATTCAGTCAGGCCAGGAAGGGTGAGGTCCAGGGCATGTATGTTCATGTAGACACTGAAAATGATTTAAAAATATGTTCAGTGTCAGGGCTCCAGTTTTGAAAAATAAAATCAGAATAAAATCTAATAATACTCTGTTGGTTGGTTGATGAATGACCTGTCATTCTGTGACACAAAAGGGACTAATACTGTCTAAATTAATGCAGCATTTATGTATATGTAATTTCTTGATTCTAAAGAGTGCTTTTTAATTTGATTTCCCAATTAAATCACCTCAGTAATTTTTCTTCCAAATCATAATTTAATATGATTAAGACTGGCTGCACATTAGACAAAGTCACTGTATGACATCAAGTTCACATAAGGTGCTACATTGTCCAGTGAGGGGTAGAATGACCACTTCAGGAAAAAAAACATTTTCCATTTAAAACAAGAAGCTACATTTTGCTGCACCGTATAAACAGCAAATAGGCATAAAAATAAGTCAAAGAACAATAATCAACCATCTCATCCTGATAAAAAAACAGTCGCTGCTGAGTTCATAAACAAATGAGATTCATAACATTTATAAAGTACAGTAGAAAAGACAGGGAAAAGCATGTAAGTCCCTTCAGATTTTCCCTTCCAGCTACTAATTCTTTATGAACACGCACACACAAATCACTTTTTACACAAAGCAGAATGCGGCAATTGGGTAATTACTCATTTATTTTCCCCCACAGGGAAATACGGCATTAATTCTGAGTTTTAACAGCCACCCACGAAGAGGACGATATCATAGTGACCCCGTCCCTCAGTTCCACCCCTCACCTGGTTCTGTCAGGAAATAAGGTCACGCACTTCGACAGCAATCTAAAACTAAGAGAATCTTGTCCCTAACCAAAGAGCCCTTCACTGGAAAGCAAAATCCTTCACCATCCCAGTGCATGGCGATGTCATTGTGTGTCGCTGGAAAGACAGTGTAGTTTGCAAGAGGGCCTAGATGCGGAATTCACGACAGGTTGGCTCAAGATTCGACTTAATGCAGGACCTTGTGTTGCTCTGATTGTCAGCCAAACACCCCTCATTTATTTAAGCACTTAATCCTCCAGGCGGCAAGTCTCCACACTCCACAATCCAGACTTCACGGGGCACACATACATGTCTCCTCAACAACCCCCAAAAAACAACCATTCTCTTCCAAAACCTCCGAGCTCTTCACCTGTTCTGACATTTCTGTCTAGCTGTTCAGAAGAGAGTGTTTTTGCATTGAGCTCTAGTCCTCTGCCTCTGCCCCTCTGCCCATCTCCAATATGGACAGTACTGGCTCACAGGTGGCAGTTTTTCTCTGTGGCAGGAAAGGCATTCAGCTCTAAAGGGACAGTTGTTAAGCACAGTTTGCCTTCAGAAAGGGCACGGTCGAAGGTGGAAAAAGGATTAAAGTACAGAGTTTGCTCAAGAACGGACACTGTTCACCCCCATGAGGACTTGCTCTCAAAGCGGTGTGTCCTCAGTCACATGACCAGCAGCCAGATAAGGGCTGCTCAAACACCCCAACAGGCAATTGCAGGTAAAGTGTCCAAAAGCTCCCAGTCACAGACCCTTCTGCTGCCAGCATCCCCCAGAGCTCCAGACAAAGCAAGAGTGACAACGAAGGGAGAGAGCTGGACTATTAGCACTTAAAAGGAGCAGATTATAAGTTACAGAGGAAAACAGGCTCTGCTGTTGTACTCTAAACTACATCAATCATCACTGCTCTTGTCATCTGCTCTGTGGATTTTACTGCACACATTACATAAATCACATTTACAGGACTCTGAAACAGATTATCTCCGTCGTTATTATTAGGACTGTTTCCAGTGGTACAGCAGTAAGTCACTTTGCGGTTCTAATGTCTTCTTCCACATGCTCCCAGCCATGAGCAAACTTGCCCTGTGCAAAATAGCAACAGTTTGTATGTTACTTATAAATACTTCAGCTGAAAGCGTGACAGCATGCAGAACTGCACACAATGAATGTTTTAAAAACCTGTTTTTTTGGTTAATTAACTGTTGCTAACACACTGCAGGCTGTTCAAAGCATACGTGTGCTGCCAACATTCATTCTGTGTTAACATCCTATTCGTACCATTAACAACGCATCACTAGGAACTCCTGCACAAAAGTGTCAAACACTGGTATTCAAGACCTTGTTTATAGTGGTCTGGGGAATTATTCATTGCAAAAAAATTAACAGAAGGAAGGAAAAGGGAGAAACTACTGACATAAAAACCGTCAGAGACAAACACCTTCAGCTGTTTCACTTCTTGGCAAATAGAGTCAGCTGCAAACATCCTGCTTGCAGAATGAAGCAGGTAGAATATTACATATATAGATGTCCTAGAATCCACTTTTTTAAGCAAGAAAACAGAATAAAACCAACAAAGCAGATGCAACTGTAACAGGCTTATTAATTTGTAGGAATTCATTCAGTGGCAGACGATGGAAGACAAATTGAATTCCTGCAGTAAACAGTTTTCAATGTTCTATGCTTTTTATTCAAGATAATGATTAATCTTCTCCTGTATATGTATAAAATTCAATGAATTACAGTGAAAGTGAAGCTGCACACAGAAGCACTTCAACCTACAGTGCAGACAAAATAACATTTACAACATACAGTACAACAGATTACTTTCCACCTTGTTCTTGTCTAGATTTTCTCCTGTTCAGTTTTTATTTGTTGTATTGCTACTGCCTCACTGACATGACATCAGTTGGCTGTAGTTTGCACTGTGCATACTGAACACTCGTCAGGCAGGATGCCTCAGACTGGGGAGGAAGTAGAGCTGAGCAGCATTAGTGTTGAACCTCTTCCTCCTGCCAGCTCTGTGGTGAATATCTGCAGAACCTGACACGAGCACGCTCCACTAATATTAGATCATCCAACACTAGCCTATTCATTTAGCTCTCTGCACAGCCTCTTATCACATTTGTATCGAGAGGGTTTGTGTGTTCATCCTGACACACATTGTGCTCATCTTCAAGCCTCTCGCCCTTTTCTCCTTTCTGTAAAAATGACAAAGGGGCCCACTCACAGACGTCTCCCCTGGTACGGCCGGATTTACTTCTGCAGCTCACGGGTATTCAAGTGTGACCTTTTCATGAGCAGCCAAATAAAGCGGACGCATTAATGCACTTCAGTAAATTGCCAATTAAAAGCCTTTTAATCTCTCCCGAGAAGAACAAAGCATTCTGTCCATAAACTACTCGCAAGATGTCTTGAAACGTCAAGGGGGTAAATGATGTCTCGTGAAGGCGTGACTGATACATGTACAAGGTTCTTTTCCTTAAAGCAGTCCTTCTCTATACTGTCCTACAAGTCCAGTTTCCATGGGTCTGATAGCCTTATTGCCTGTGCTGCAAGTAACACACTTTATTAGCGTTTAACAAACTGACACATCAGCTCTTGCTGAAAGGATTGTGACAGTTTTACAGGGGCAATATTCAGCAGGAAAGATTTTGAAAATTAAACCTGGGACTGCTTGAATCCTTTGAACTTAGACTATTAGGCTTACTTTCAGCCTCATGTCTACACCTGCTAACAGGTCTGTATCATTTTTATCTAGTAGTAAAGGTTATCACCATTTTTTTAAGCCAGGGTCTTTAAGTTTGTGTCCTTTCTTAAGAAGCAGAGGGACTTTCAGCTAAATGCTATAATCCTGTCAAACCCTTCAGCATCAGATCAACCTAATGAGCTATCTACATACTATTTTAAGGATAAAGAAATATCCAAAGACCACAATCTGTTCAGACCTTGTATTCAGAAATATTTTCAAGATGACATAACTTATTTTATAAATGTATAAGATGTACAAACTCATAGATATAGAACATTTTAATTTGACCTTCAAAGCTGTAGAAGAGCTCCTATAACATTTCACCTAATTTGACTGCAAAACACCCTCCGTTGCTAGAATCTGTAAGCCCTCTACGAGGCCTAGTTACTCACACCCAGTCCTCCGGCTTGAGTTTCACTCGTTTCATCTGATGAGATGTTTGTGTAATTGTGAAACTAAAACCGATCACGGGAGCAGAAACAGGCAAGCATTCATTACTAGAAAACACACACATCCACAGCTCCTGACTAAAAAAAAATAGCAAGATATATTTGCCAGGTGTATGGAGAGCTGGACGCTCTCAATAATTCACAGCATCAAAACGGAAGCGTGTTGAGCCTCGGGTCAATATTACCTGCCTGGATGGAAAAACAGAGCAAACATGACTTGCAAACAGAATTCCTTTCACCCTCAGAGCAGCAGCCATAACCTGAAGCTCAGATAGCTCAGCCTGGAGGACACAGCCTCTTCCCGACACTGAATTTTGTTCTTTGCTGGCAACTTCAGTGAAGGGTTGAAAATCCTTGACAAAGCAAGTGTATCTCTTTCACGTGGAGCAGCCAGGCTGGTCTGACTTTATTTAGAATTTATACGTAGGTCTTTGCCATAAAACTGGAAGTACATATAGGCAGTTTGTGGGATGTGTGGAACTAGTCTGCCAACACTGCAGTCTTCTGCCCTCAGGTCAAACTACAACCATCTTCACTTTTCACATTAAAATACATCAACACACCTACAGAGACCTGCATGATGTCTGTTCTCGCCTGGGGGTGCTTTCATGTATTACAGAACAGAACAATGTACAGAGCACTTTTTCTGTTAGTGACTAAATAATGACTTTGCAACGTTGCCCGACTTCGCTGTGGAAACATGCATTGCAGTCCCCAGTATTCAAAATGAGAAGTGGGGTGGCGAGGAACTGGGCTGTGGTGTTCACAGTCTGCCTTTAAATTCCAGACATGCAAATTTGCTTCCTAATCATTCTCGTTGATTACAAATGTAATTCTCCATTAATTATTTCCACATTCACAGAAATGTTTTTTAATTCTCTGTCCAATTAACTGCAAGCTGTTGATGGATCCTGACAATTATTTCTGATTTACTGACAGAGAACAGAATTCTTTTCCAGCTCTGTTCCTGCCGCGCTGCCTTTTGCAAGACAGAGATGAGGAGGAGAAAGGAGCCAGCTGTCAGGTTGTTATATGGTGCTTATGGGCAGCACTGCGGGCCCCCCTTTCGGAAACATCACACAGAAAAACACTTGTGCGAACCACAGAACCTCAGCCTAAACCAAATCAAGAGGAGGCTGACAGGGCCAGACAATGGGATTTCTATCTCCTCTCCACACTGCACTCCTGGGAACTGTCAGCTCCCTTTCACAGCCTTGCCATTTCCTCTCCAGCAGGGTGGCAAAGCCCTTTGCATCCACTGCCATCCCTGTGCCTACATCTGAACTAACCTGGGCATGTGTTAAGAAAATAATCGACATGCACGCATGTGTGTGCAGGGAGGGACTTGGGAGCTGCTGATAAATGACTACAAGGCTCCTGTGCACTTAATTGTCCTTGAAATAATCAGAATCGGACACAAACAAAACTAAATGCATAGCACATACCAAGGGAACGTGTTCCCAACTGGTTCCTGTGTACATCTGCTGCTTCCACAAAAGGAAATGTTTTCCAGAGCAGACCATGCTTCTGCATCAAGAAATAATCCCAGGAAACATTTTGCCTCTGGCCAATCAGCTGAGGTTCTGGGGAGCGCAACTTCACTGGACGTGCAATTTTACTAGACACTGAATGTACATAAGATACAATCTTCTCTTCTCATGGCTCACAATCCGCTCTCTTGATCACACATTTCCTTTTGAGCTTCCTCCCCCTATTACAAAGTTCCCGTGCAAGTGTATCTTAAAAGCAGCAAACCTTTCATCTGTGTTTTAATGTATGGCACCAATGGTCACCTGCTGCTTGGAAAAAGTTCTACAACGTTTCCTGAAAACCTTTGAAGAAACAAAGACTCCAGCAGAGCCTGGACAAGCACATGCCTTTACACTGGTCTCTGACCCCTCGAAGCCACATTTCATCCCAGCTCATCTGACAGATGTTTAAAGAAGCTGAAGGCGTGATGGGTAAAAGCCATTGTTGTGTGATGTGCACTGTCTTGCTGCAATGTTGTGGTGTCCGGATGAGCCTGCAGAAGGAGCAGGAAGTGAGGTCACAGGAAATGTAGTCACAGAAGTTCTGTAATTACTTGACACTCCTAGCCAGTCCATCACACTTAATCTCCCCACTGATTTGGGTACATTATCATGACTCATGGTCTAACCAATCATGGCCTCTTCACAGACTGTCTCGACAACCATCATGCCGATGGCAGGGATGAGCTCTCTTGATGAGCAGGATGCATTAGTTCCTTTTGAAGTTTTCCCCAAAAAGCTCTCTCACAAATGGTTTTATGTAAGTTCTTTAGACCTTGGTAATGATGTAATGTAGCTAACTGTTGTGTCTCTGTGTTTCCTATAAGCATACATACGTAAAGAGAAGTTCGTGTGATGCACAAAATATAAATCTGTCACCTGCACATCACACTCTGCAATTGTCTGCATTGTCTTGAATATTGTCTAATTTTTTAATGCATTTCTTTTGACACTTCTCCAGTGATTGCTAATCCTCTAATTTTGATATAATCTGCAGGGATGACTATTTTTACTAAGTATACCACAGTTTAGATCAGAAATTAGAAAAAGCAGTGATCCTAATACAGTGGAGCCCTGCTGGACTCCACTTAGGCAATCCCCTCCATCTGAACATCCACCACTTAACTGTACTACCTTGAAAGCCTTCTGCAATTCAAGAATTAATGATAAACAAGATGTCCAGAACAGTATCACACGAGGACACAAATCACTTCCATAGCTTGGAGGGTCAAACTGGGTCTTGTTGCCTCAATGAAACTTTAATTTTAGAGATACATAGTGTCCTGTAAACACTATACAGCATATGAAGCCTCCAAGAGTCAAACACAGTTACCAGATCAGACTAAACAGCAGCCTTATGCAGTAAAGACAGCTTTGACAAAACTGACCATGTGTTTTAGCAGACTACCCTCGCTGTGTCTCTCACACAGTTACGACTGATTCTGAATGTGCTCGTGCTCCTCCTTCCATTAACAAGGCAGCGCAAACAACACATGCACAAACTACTGCTCACCTCTATATTTGCTCAACCATCTCTAAGGTTAGAATATAATAAATCAATCGGATGGAACAAATCTTACAAGAACAACAGAGGTCCTGTAAACCATGCCTGCCCAAGAAAAAATAATTATTTTTTATCACTTGTTATGTAGCCCTTTCACCCAGAGCATCATTGCTCTGCAGTGATCACACTACACTGAGCTCAGGCAGCTCACTGATTCAGCTCCTCTGAAATCCAGAGGCTTGGAGAAAAAGTGAATACACGTTCAATGCTGTTAACACATAAAAGCTATAGACCACGAGCTCAGAGCAGCTGTCAGGATTTTAGTCATTTTGTTCATGAAAGGTAAGTTTCTCTGTGAATTTATTGCCGATGAAACTTGAGGGGTAAAATTCAGTATTCAGTTTCAGTCACAAAGAAAGTGTTCTTTTTATTTTGATGGGGGGGGGGGAGGTCAGATAGGAGCTTTTAAACTGCTGCCACAACAGACAAAAGACACTGACAGGGGCTTTGCTGTGCTGGTGGATATCAGCACTGGCACCGAGTTGCAATTTAGCCAAACAACTAAAACGGGAGCTGGGGGATTAGACGAGACAACCGCGCAGATAAGAAGACCTTTGCTTCTAAACCTCAAACCCCTGTGTCCCCAACACGCTGGATGCAGGGCCTCAGCCAAAGGGGCTCGGAGAATACTAATTAACCAGGTGATTGGCAGCTCGTCAAACCACGTCATTCTGCTGCTACCTGGCAACATCAGAAGCTGGTGATAACGGGGTTTAGAGGAAACAATTACAGACTAGACCGTCTCTAATGAGCAGAGAGGAAGTAATCAAGTCTGTGCTGAAAACAGAAATGGACACATAACTACTAAACACTGCCTACAGCCCACCATTGGCATGCCTGCACATGAAATCCATTAACTCGAGACTCGCTTCCAGGCCACTCGTGCCGTTAAGTTTCTGATTTCTCAGACACCTGAAGTACTTTACCCTGGCCATTGCCGTCTGTTTGTATTTATTCTTCTTATTAGTTCCGATTTGATTTCTTTTTTCTTCCTCCCTGTTCGAAATTTCACGGCTGTAATCAGTGTGAAATCAGTGCTTGGGCACAATTCAGCGTTATTTTTAATCCCCCCCCTTCGCCACCTCCTCCAGAAAGCACTTTGCCACACTTCACAGATCACCCTCTCTGTTGCATCTCATTTCAGCAGCCGAAGTCAAGGCCGCAGGGACCCGACCTCCTGATTACACCATTAATTCGAGGCCATTCTTCAGCCTCTCTGTCTCAGCCCATTGCTGCAGTTAAAAGGCTCAGCTTTTGAAAGTTCCTTTGAAAACAGAACTCCCACACTGACGATGCCAGTGGCAGAGACAGCCAGGCAGACAGGCAGAGGAGCACCGTCAAGCTAAACGGTTGCGAACCAATTTCTGATATTTACTGAAAGTCAGTGACACTTTGGGAGGAAACACAAGGCTTATTACTTCCAAAAAAATTACAACATCCTGTGATCAGATCAGGGTTGGTCAGTCCTGGCCTGTCGATCTCCAAGACCATAGATGTCAATTTTCCTGCAGCCTTCCCTGTGTCTGCTGTCCTCTGTCCAGTAATGAAGCCTGGTTTTCTGGGTCTTTGTGAGCTGGGATGCAGCTGAAACATACTGGGGTTGTATTTGACAAGATCTTATTCTTTCACTGACCCTAGCCCTGCTCCTTGTTCCTCTTTGAACACCCAGTGGAGTCAGTTTCTTGTCAGCTAGCAAACCCGGGCAATGTCCTCGCATAATGAGCATGCCGTGGGCAGTCAGACCCTTCCCTGCTCGAGGCCAGGCCGCGGAGAGCGGAAGGGACATCCTGAAAGTGGCAGCCCCTTCCTCATCCAAGGAGCAAAGGGAGCAAAGGCTGGGCGCAGACGCCTTCGCATGCAAGCAGCACGTTTTTTCTCCTTGAGTTATTTTTATGCGAACAGCACTAACTTTGCAGCACCCCGTCCTCAAACGGGCCCCAGCCTACTCTGGCACAGAGGGTCGGTTGGCACGGAGAGTTTTGTTTTTTTTTCAGAACAGTATCCCTCTCACGTCTCGGGCGAAATTAAAACATCAGACGAGCCTCCCGACAAAATGAATGCGGCTTCCCCACCCGGGGCGAACAACAGTCAGGAAGAAGAAATCACCCTGCGCTGACACTCCGCGTGGCCAGCTCTCCGAACCTCAGCAGCTGACAGGCCAGCGCTGGAGCCCTGAATGAACTGCCGGGCGGACTAGGAATACCAAGTGCTCCCACAGGGACGCAGCTGAGCTGCTTCCACACGGTGGCAAACGTGACGCACGGAGCAGGAAGAGAAACAGGGCAGCACACAGTCAGGCTGGTTGGAAAGGCCACTGCTCAAAGCTTTGACACAGACCGTTCAAAACCACGCTGCTGACACAATGCAACAACGCGCTCAAAATTCAACTCTGAAGAGAGTTTGATTTTAAGATTTGTACTGTAGAATAATCATCAGCCGTTCAGCCATGTGCAAAACACTGAGCGTGTCTGAGAAAGTATAAAGGGTGTGAGTTCATATTCAGAGTCAGATTTATGGAATAATAAAGTAGACGCCTTATTATGCTCACGCAGTTTCTCCAGCGGAGAAGTAAACTGATGGTCAGCTGTGGGCTTGTCTTCAGGACAAGGCAGAGACAAAAAAATAACCCCTTCAGTCTCCCGGAGGCCCCGCTGCAGCCAAGCCCAGCGGCCAGCGCAGACCCCGCCGCTGCACAGAAGCGCACGGCCGCTCTCACGGGGACTTCTTACAAGCCGAATGCAGATGAAGTGCCACGAGTTTTAATCTCAAAAAAAGGAGAAAACTAATCAACTAAACAACTATTATTTACGCTACGAGAAAAGAAATGTGCAACAAGTTATGTTACTTTCAACTTTTTCAATATTTCAATATTTACCGAAACGCAGCATTGCATGAAGATTGACCCGTTTAATGCTCACATGAGACTACAGTATTGAAGTTATGAGGCGCACGTTACCTGACGTCAGAAAGGGCAGTGGCTGAAACACAGAAAGCCTGCCAGGTGCTGTGGCCCATATGGGGGGGGTTGGTCTGCCTACACAGAGCAGAGCCCCGGTCTGCCACTGTGCGCAGCAGGTAACCACGCTCTCTCTGCGGCACAGGGCAGGAAACATTCAGACGTCACGGGGGCGCCTCGTGGCATGAACATCGGGCACAGGTGACACAGGGAGGGAGAGAGCAGCTGTCCTCTCTTCCAGCCGGAGAGGGGTCAGGAGCCAAGCTCTCTCCCGTCCGTCTCCAGCGGCCGCTGCCCGTCACAGCGATGAGCGGCTCTGAACACCGAGCGCCGAGGAGGGAGTCCCCAGGCTGGGACTGTGTAACACACCGAGAGCAGCTCAAAGGGAGAACACGGCTGCAAGTTGTGGACGGTCACGGATGCGCCACTTTATTCTGCTCAATAAAAATCCGAGCATGCAATGTGCCTGTTCCTCGGTGACTTTCCCTTTGCAAGACTTTGTAAGGGGCCCTTTCACTGGCTGTCCGCACTGCACTGGCGACACGCTGCTCCCCACCAGGGTCCCCGGCTCGCCTCGCCTCGTCTCCCTGCCCCCAGCCCGCCGCTCACAGGCAACAGGTGCGGGCGGCTGGACTGTCCAGCACGGTCAGCCCCGCACCTCGCTAGAGCAGGGCGCCGCGGGAAGCATGTGAGCCGAGAGGAGGGAAGCAGCCGGGGGCTCCGGTTACAGGTGTAGGGAGCCTCTCTCTCTCTCTCTCTTTCTCTCTCTCTCTCTCGGGGGGCTATCGTTTGTCCCGGAACGGAACGTGCAGAAAGTCTGCTGTAACCGAAGCTCTCCCGCGCTATTTTTAGTGCTCAGGTAACTTGACCACCCCGCTCCAGACGGAAGGGCCTGCGGGCCGGCGCGCCGCGGACACGCAGCCGGACAGTCCGCAGGCGTGTCCGGGTCCGGCCGGGGAGCTGTGAATCCCGGGACAGCAGCACCTCAGCACCTCGCTATGCCAGTTCCCAGTGCCTGTCCTCACTGCCGGCACTACTCCACTGATTTAAACACGAGGGACGCGACACCCACAGACAACCAGAACCCGACCTCCTGCTCCACTCTGCATGATTTTCACGGCTTGGGATCAGCATTTCACATCATGCCGCCTTTATAAGTTCTTCAACGTTTTAGACTTATTTGCAAGGTTTACAAGTACACGCATGTCTAATCATAGTCACGATGCAGAACTAGAACAGAACGGCTACCGCGTTCTAACTACAGACGATGAAGTACTATAAAGACCTAAACCCGGCGCAAGTCTGAATGAAGCTCGACAACACGGCAGAAAGAAGCCTCCCGATGCTGTACAGTGGTCGGTGGGCGCTGGAGCACAAATCCTGAACTGGCTCCCGGTGTCATTCGGGCTCAAGGGTGTCGGTGTCTCCGGCAGGGCGACTCGCGAGTTCGGCGCTGCAAGAGCGCCATCTAGCGGCGCGGCCTGAGCCCCCAGCGCAGCTGTGCGGACGGAGGGGCTCCGTTCAGCCTTCAAACTCCGAGCGGAGTGAAGTTTCAGTCCCGTGAACCCCGTATTTAAACAGCAACATTCGCCCACAGGAACCTCAGATTAGACAGTTTAATTTAATTCTAAAGGCAACAGATTCGCTTTTCGGATGGCGGCGGGGGTCAAAGTGATGGGTAGCTGGAAATGCCATAATTTGTCGTTGACGCCTTTCTGTTGAGTGAAACGGGCGCTGGAGGCGAAGAACGAGCCTCCAGGTCCCCTGCAGCACCAGCAGCCTGAAACTGTACCTTCTCCACACCGGCTCTCGGACCCCGGACTGCGCCCCCACCCCGAGCAGAGCCCGAGCGAAACTCGAGCCGAGTGAACTGTACCAACGCGCTGCTCAACTTGCTCTGCCGGGGAACAAACACCCAGAACAAGACCAACTGAAATTTGGTGGTCGCGTTGTTTAAACGATGGGGAGCGCCATATAAACACCGATTCTGTGGAGAGTGTTATTATTATTTTTTAAAAAAAACAACAACGAAAGAGAGCAATATTCAAAGGGAGCCGGCACGCCGGAGAACCCGTTGGCCCTCACGCGAAAGCGGTTTCAAATGCTTGGACGATAAAAGTTGCCGAGGCGCCGAGCTTCCCGGGAGAGTCCGGCTCGGCGACCCGCCCGGGCTGTGCTCCCGGCTCGGGTTCCGGCCCGGCGCCCGATGGGCTCCTTCTGGGGCACCACACACACGTACTGTCCGCCCCCCGGACCCACGGCGCTTTCACTCCCGACAACGACGGCCACCCACATTCCCCGCAGCCGGCGGGCAGGAGGCTCCGGGCTCGCCAGAGACCCGGGAGGAGGACGGCGAGCCCGCACACCTGCGGGAGGTGCGGGCGCGGGACTCACCCGGGAAGAACTGCCCCAGCGCCGGGTCCAGCAGCTGCAGCAGCGCGAGCAGGAGCACGGACATCCTCGTGCCGGTCCGCCGCCGCGCTTCACATGCCCGCCGCCCGTCCGCGCGCTCGCTGCCAGCGCGGGCTGCAGGTGTCCCGCATCGGGCACCGCGCGGGGAGGGCTGGTGCAGGCGAACCCCCCCCTCTCCTCCTCCTCCTCCTCCTCCTCCTCCCCCCCGCTGCGGGTCCGGCTGGGGGGACGCGGCGGGTATATCTCGGCCCCCTCCCTCGGGTCCTTCCTGGCACCGGCTCTCCGTTTCCCCCGCTGCCGGAGACGGGCTGCGAGAGGAGCGCTGTGGTCTGGAATCGCAGAGCAAGAACAACAGAGACGAGAGAGAGGAGAGGAGAGTAGAGGAGAGGAGGGGAGGTGGGAGGGGGTTACAATTCCGAGATTTTCTCGCCGAAACGGATTCTGCGCCCTGCGTGCGGCCGGTCTGCGGGGATGAGCGAACTTCTGCTCCACCTGAGCGCGCCTCTCGGTCACGGAATGACGGCAGGGCGAGCGCAGCCCGGCGACACCCCCCCTCCGGGAAAAGATATCCAATTCAAAGTTTACCGAGGGGAGGCGGGGGGGGGAGAGAAAAAATGAACAGAAGGTGGACGGGAATCCGATCCAGACGCAGTTCTCCAAAGACGAGGGCTCCCGGCTCCAGCGCGGTGTCCCCGACTCTGCGCTCCGTCCTCCGGCCGAGGCGATACAACCCCCTCACCCCCCCCCTCCGGGAACAGACTGTGATGCCTGTTCGCAGCGTGTGTACAGCACACACACATCAGCCACAAGCCGAGTCATGGCGTATTTTCGTGTAAACAAAAAGTCTTACCGTAAATCTTTACAGGTAAAACACCTGTCAGTATGCCGGCGCTGTTTGGGACACAACAGACGCCCTGTCACAGCGCGGCGAATGTTACTAAACGCACATCCTCTGTGTTTTACCCTCTACCCGAACACAAACTGGTCCTGCGTGGGGAGTTTCAGTGTTTCCGTCACCAGCTCCTCGCGCGCGGGAACGTTGACCAATTAATGATAATCGCGCTCTCTCAGCCGGGAAGGGTAAAGGTTCAGGAAATGTTCTAATTAGCTTTCCACCTTAATAAGTCCTTTCAATGCTACAAAAACATGCCAACTGATGTAATGTCGCCCAGTCTCAGACCACTGGTCACGGGCATGTCTTGGGGAGGGCTGGATATTTCTGAAACACTTCAGAACAGGAAATCGCATACTTGCAGTTAGGAGTCAAAGTGGTACTATGTGCACTACTGCATTGAAGCATCTGTGTGGAGTGTGCCTATAGAACTCCCACATAGCTGTTTACACCAGGCTTCGAGGGAGAAAGCAGAGACTGTGCGGGCGAGGGGCTGGAGAGGGCTGGATATGTCAGGACATGAGTGAGGCTGTAAAAAAGAGGCCCCTTCCTTCCAGTGTCACAGCTTCACAGGGCTCCCCGGCCTCACCACACCCCCTCTGTGTCACGCCCTCTGCAGCCAGAGGGCACTCCTTCTCTGTCCTGTCCCTAGTTTCCGGTCTGTTGTCCTTCCTGTCCCTCTCTTTCCCTTGGGCTATATATTTCCGGGTCTTGCACTCTGTCCTCGCTCAGCATTGACATTCGGATGTCCTGAGACCCGCCTAGCACAAGGGCGCCCCACGTCCGCTCCCTGAGGGCATAGGTTTCTATACGGCATTCCTGAACTCTTTGCACTACGAGCCCGGGCCTTTTTCCCGTCTCGCCGCTACACGTATGGGTCTTTTTCCGCTCTCCTGCTCCCCACGGTTAGTCCCTTTGGACGTCCGTGACACTCTGCCTCCTTCACCTGCCGCGGGGTCAGGCTCGTTAGCCAGGGCGATGTCTGCACAATCATCGTCCTGCCTGGGAGAGAAACACCCGCCACTGAGTTTCTCTACTCCCCATTTAAACTGCGATGGTGGAACCCGAGGTGCCCACTGGTCGCTCACACTCCACTTTAGTGGTATTTTATTGTGACAGGTAATTTATGATTCCATTATTTAGTGATGTAAAAATCAATGCACCATTAAACAAGAAAGAAGCTTCTTTATTGCTGATTGGTATAATATTTTCAAAGGGTCAGGGCTATATTTTTCCTTTCTTTAGTTTTAATTACACTTCACATATAGCAGCCAGGTTTTTTTTTTTTCGCAGCATTTCAGTTATTGATCTTTGGAGCCATAGGTGGTCTTCTGATTACTTCACAAGTGCCCATGGCTCCCAAGGTAAATACATCTCTGCATGAGCACCTCCAGCCAGGAGGAGGAGATTAACATCAGAAACAACCATGCCTTTCAGGAAAGGGGTTTTATCTACTGAGAAAGTGCTGAAAGAAAAAAAAAAACACATGCAGTTTAATTGGATTGGCAACAAGAATGATGGATTATCTGAAAATGCTAAAGGAAAGGAGTGTAGGCATGATAAAGCAATAAAGGTAGAAATCAGACATTCAGAAACACAAGCTAATAAGGTCATTAACAGTCTGGAGGCAGAGCAGCCACATCTGCCTACCAGAGACATGTGCCTGCAGGAACGGTACATGGACAGCAGTTAATGTCGATGCAAAGGTGAGTAATGAGGTTCAAATCCAAACATTTAAACCTCTGTAACCTGGGATCTCCTCCGTTTAACCCCACTGGCAAATGGCCTACAATGCTGTTCGAGTAAGCCAGCTAACCCATTTCCAAGGCTTTGGTTAGCACACCTGTCCTGGAGATCACACTGAGAGTCTGCCTTCTTACTGGACCGCAACAGAAAACAGCCTGTGTGCCTGACATCAGGGCTGTGCAGGCTCACAGCTGTGAGGACTGAGAACTCTGCCAGGCCCATGCAACATGAACAGATCACATCAGTGTTACTATAATGCAATGGGGAATACAGTCATAGTCTTCCCTGAAGGGGTGGGGTGCTGTCTCATTTAAATTTAATGTTTCATTCCAGGAAGTAATTATAATTCTTTCACTATCATGTATCCATCAGTGACTGACAGCCATCTACATACTGGGACACCTGGATATTCGTCAAGGATTGTGGTTACAGCTGAATAATAAAATGAAAACCTACTAATTATTTTTAAAACGCATGTGCTATCTTTATATCAAAGCCATTCTCTAATACACAGCCGTATCAACGTCAATCAAGTCTCTCTGAGCAGCAATAAACACCACTGCACTAGTCTCCCGGGAGGTGAGTTTTCCTACTGGAAAACAGGCTTTATTACATCTTCCTCTGCACAATTTAAATACGACAGTCCCACTGCCCCAACATGGATATATAACTGATCCTTTTAATAAAGCAACTTTCTGTACATATGGCAGATATTGGCTTTTTCCATTATAGACGGTGTTATAAATTGCACAGCGTGTCGCCAGCCCACGAGCCCAGCCCGGCCAGGTGTGTATATGTAAATCACAGCACAAGGTCTCCTGCTTTACTCAGCTGCCAATAGTTACAACCCCAAGAGTCCCGCGATAGATGAGGATATAATGCGTTTTGAGCTGCAGGGCAAGGAAAATTTACTGAACTCATTCCAGCTATTGAATTGTCATAAAGTACCCTTGTCAGGAAGTCTCTCTTCTACCAGACCAGCGTGCTCTAGCGAAATCTGTCCCTTCCCTCATTGTGCAGACCGAACGGTCGCCCATGCATCTCGCTTCTCGAAAATAAAATGACTTACTGCAGTCGATTTAATTAAGCTGCAGCTATCACAATAAACCTTCGCACGGGAGGATGATCCAGTCCCTCTCTCTCTCCCTCCGGCCGCCCCGCACGAGAGCCGCGAGAGGCAGCAGTCAGAAAGCCGCACGCGTGTTTCAGCAGCTGCTGGTCCCCCCCAGGAAGAGCGTCGCCCCACCCCGGGTGGCGGACGGGAAAGGGAAGGGCCGGACTTGTGGGCTGACCGATACGCCGAGGGGCCACGCGGGCGGGGAGTCACAGCTGCACACGCCTGCTCTGCCGGAGCAAGACCGGCTCCAGCACAGTGTTGGGCCTCATGGGAGCTGCGCATTTTCAGTCTGCTGTGCCGCTGGCACTCGTACACCTGTTGCACTGCGCCTGGCCGGAATAATATCTTCGCAGTTTAAATCGATGGCCCTTTGAATGAAGAACAAACCAATCAATCAATCGATCGTTCCCGAACAGTGCCCTTCACACTTCTCCACAGAGCACGAACCCTGTATTTTATAACCCAGAGGTGTAATTAAACCGCCCAGCCCAGCCACCTGTAGACCCCCGGCCTGGAGCCCAGCCCAGCCACCTGTAGACCCCCGGCCTGGAGCCCAGCCCAGCCACCTGTAGACCCCCGGCCTGGAGCCCAGCAGTGACGCAGGAGCGCGGAGAGCCGGGCTTCCTCCCATCATGCTCCTGGGCCTGCCACCCGGCTGACTCGAGCACTGTTCCCATGACTAGTTTCCAGGTGGGGGGATCTACAAATGGCCGAATAAGACCTGGCACAGACTTCTCGTGTTGTAGCTGTTCACCTGGGATTAGGGGATCTACAGTACTCTGTCCTACTCCAGCCTTTACCTGCCTCTTTTCCGGGCACAGTCCCGGTCTCTCCACCTTCTTCCCCACAACCTACACACACTTCGCCACTGCTTATGCTGGTGCAAGTTACAAGCTCTGACACTGACTCTACAAATGCCTTGATAAGCTTTAAAGCAATTTCAAATTGTCTGGATGTGTAATTGGTTTCGAACAGTTACTGAAGCCTTAATCTGAATGATTCCCTAGCACAAAGAGTTTTTGACAGCGAGCTGTCAGTGATGGAGAGATTACACTTTGACAGCTGTCCACTGCTTAGTTCAGGCACCTCAACACACCTTTTATTTATCTAACGTAACACCATGTTTTAGAAAACTGCTCTATTTATAAGAAATGTAATCTTCAATTCAATCAGTCAGTGCTACAAATGTACTAGCAAAAAAGAGAACCTTCACAGCTGAAATGTGCAATAGACTTTAACAATTAAAATAATTATAAAAATAACTGTATCAATACTTCATTTTCATTACATTTACTGTAATAAGCATGGTTAACACCCAGTATAATAAGGCTAGCCCAATGCATTTTCTTCCTGACGTTTTACTACTGTAGGTCTTTTACAGCCAAGGTGCAGTGATTCAGTTCCATGCTTTAACAAGAGTCATTCAGCATTTTGCAATGGCTGTAAGAGTGAGCTGCCGATCTATCAGGTGAAGTCAATAACGATTCTGAAAACCATTTTCCTTCTGTTAATTGACTTCTGCACATCCTGCTCAGCCAGTTCATTAACAACTCCTTCAATATTCTTGTTCCATTTTCTTAACTCTGGCATCAAAACTCCCTGGATCTGCCTTCCCATGGAAGAATTTCCTTTACCTGCTCGAGGAGGATTGCTGGAACTCCAGAGACCCCATGTTTCGCCAGTCTGTAGCGCCCAGAAGCGAACTAGGATTATAAGACAGAGTGTGTGTTTGGCAAAAGTGCTAAAAGATTTTGACTAATGAGCGTGAAACTACTCTGTGAGACAGTTTGTGAAGAAGACCTGCGCAAAAATAAGGATGAGACAGCAGATTTTTCATAGTGGAGAGGAAATTGCCAGGAGATCTCTCAGCTAGAGGGCTTTGCAGCAGATTTTATCAGTCTGTTTTGCTCTCAAAGATAAGACGATTCTGCAGCAAATTGACTGTGCAGGACAGGGCGGCAGAAATCACTCTGAAGAGTGGCGCACGATCTCTCCGGCTGGGTCGGAGCCCCTGGGAGAACGGAGCTTACCTCTCCGAACAGCTGTGCCAGGCAGCTTGGTGGAGAGCTCTCTGGCTGCAGGGGGGAGAAGGCAAAGCATAAAGTGATGTTGGCTGTTGTCAGCGGGCATCTTTCTTAATTAATTAATTTGCTCTCTGTTCACAACTTTCCTTGTGTTGTTAATCCCGTACCCACACTTTCCGCCACAACAACGCAATGTTTGGGGAAATCTTCCAACAGGGGATGACTTAATCAAACCATCTGTAGAGCAGCGAGGCTCCAAGACATGTCTGCCTTTTCCACGACATCCACCGAACGAGTCACCACCCGCAAAAGCGAGGCTGTCAGAACCCAGGGGCGCCAAGATCTCCTTTTATTCAGGGCAAGAAAGTTTGCGTGTCAAGTGCTTGTTTACACATCAGAGGAAGCTCCCGGACGGTTTAGGACTCCGGGTGCCAGGGCCTCCTGCTTCCCTGATTCCCTTCCCCTCGCTGGAAGCCTCTGGACTAGCCAGCCCCGCTGCAGATCCCCGGACCGGCTCATGAGATCAACACGAGCACCTCGGAGCGAGCTCCTGGCCCCGGGGGGCCCCTGATACTGAAGCGGGTGAGAGTTCTCTTCTTCCCCGCGGAGCAGGAATGGGAGCGAAACGCGGGGGGGGCGGAGCAGTGCAGGAAACAGAGGAGCGCCCCCTGCTGGGAGGCAGCCATGCGGAGGGCGTCCGGGCGAGTCAGCCGCGCGCTCCCACACTCTTCTCTCCCTTCATGTCCAATCATTGATCCCGTTCCATGCTTGAACAAGGATCGTTCAGCATTCCGCAATGGCTGCAAAACCTAGCTGGAGATGCACCAGGTGAAGTCAATAATGATTCTGAAAACCATTTCCTTCCCGTAATTGTCTGCACACCCTTCTCAGCCGGTTCATTAACTAAAGTAAAAAATGCTGCAGCCTCCCTGGAAGTTCAATATAATAAACATAACATTAATATTATAGGCTGCATGTCACTTAGGTTTTCATAATGAAGGTAGAAATGACAAAAATACAACAAAATAGGTGCCCACAAACTCTCTGGGCTCCTGTTACTATACCACACCGAAAGACAGTGATCTAGTCTTCAGAGGAACACCTATGATCTAAATAAACACACAACACTCCAAAAATGAAACATCCATACTCGTGCACTCCAGCAGTGATTACAATCGGGCCTCTGGCTTATATCTCTGCCAGAATCAAGGCCCCTGCTCTCTCTTGCCTGTCTGCCTGCCAGTTGTTACTGTGCTGCTGTTTCCCTGAGGGCCCCAACCCAGAACACAGCACCAGCCTGGGACTGAGGAACCAGAACCAGCCCAGAACCTCTTCTTCCTGCAGAGCCGTCCGCCCGTCCACCCAGTCCGCCCAGTCCGCACACAAACACATGGCTTCCTCTTTCCTTCTCCTATGGGGAGCCTCAGCAACTTAAGTGGAATAATTAATGACTTAATTAATTGAGAGAGCATTTAATTTCACCAGGTCATAAAGCACCTAAGTGTTAAAAAGCAGCAATAAAACTGCAGGGCTGCATCTAAGGGGGTCTGAGGTTACAGGGGCTTCAGTTAAGTACTGGATGGTAATAATCACTGGTTATTATTACCATCCAGGTGTTTCTCCCTGTCTGACTCTACAAGGAAGAAACTATCTAGAGCACTGCCTTGGCACACAAACACACCTGCCCTTCACATACCTATTGGACTTTATTACAAGTCCAGCTGCTGCACACAGACTGGAAGCAGGGGTTCCCCTCTATCAGCACACAATGCCTGACAGTCACTTGGGTGTCTGTTTTGGGTCTGTGGTGGGGCGGAGTCAGCGGGGAAGAGGAGTGCTGGGAGGGGCGGAGTCAGCGGGGAAGAGGAGTGCTGGGAGGGGCGGAGTCAGTAGGGAAGAGGAGTGCTGGGAGGGGCGGAGTCAGAGGGGAAGAGCGGGATTAAGGAGGGGCCGTGGGAAAGAGCAAACTCTCTGACTTGGACACGATAGAATGGATGAATGAAATGGATAGAAAAGAATTAACTCTGAGGAAGCGCAGAGGGACTGCTGTGGGAGTGTGGTGTGACGAGGCTTTACGCAAGAATGAGAGCTGCTATGCAGGCAAAGAGCAGGAAAAACCCTGTGTTGTGTTGCGTTAGGATGGAAAGTGGTTTAGTTTGTGGACAGTGAAATGTCTATAGTATCTGATGTTTATGTCACAAACATTGCATGTAATTTTTATTCCACCATTGACAGTCCTGAAGGACTAGGATTAGCAGAAGCAAGCAGCAGACCTGAACCATTCCAATACATTCACACTAATACACACAACACACATCAATATGCAGCATCCCAACCAGATCTCTGGCTTTCCAAATCTCATTGGAAAAGAAATAACTGCAGCGCCTTTCAACGCCAGCTATTGGGGAAGCTGAAGGGCATCATGCCAGGGCTGTTCTGTCCAAACGAAGCTCCAGGGCTGAGCAGACAGTGGAGTGGACAGAGTGCGGAAGGGATTCAGGCATCCAGGAGTAGGAGGGAAGGCCCATTTGCCTCCCTTAAGGAAAGTCTAATTGAGAAACATTCCAAAGGGAGACCTGTCTCAGTTACTAAGGAGACTTTTCCTTCTATTTAGCCTGCAAGCCCTCTTCAATGGGAGAGAAAAATAAATTCCCAAAACAAAATGAAATGTCTGTTGTCTTTGATTTCAATCTTTTAATTCCAGCTCTCCTGTAAAAGACGTTGGTGTTGTTTTATAGCCAGTCAGCTCTGTCTGTACAGCACACGTCCACTCATCAATTTGGGCCTGCCGCTTTCATGGGCTCTGTCGGCACAGCAAAGCCCTTCTGCGTCCAGCAGTTTAGGTTTTATGGTCTCACAATAGCAGCAGTGTTTTTATGACTGCAGCTGCTGTCTCATCATTAAACGCACCGTGGACCAGAGGAAGAGGGAGGATCTTTGATCCGATCACACACACACACCCCCCTAAAAAGCTGAAATCTACCTGAGGCTAATCAAGGTAAAAAGATGAAAGAGACACCTGACGCAAGACCATCATTCCAGCTAAGCACATTTTTATCTTCAACAGCCATGAACATAAACACGAAAAACTAAAAATATTTGTATCTAAAAAGGAACAACACACTAATACTGCTTTTCCCTCACATCGGGATGCTGCTCTTGCTCAGAGAAACTTGGCATTAAGTGATATACAGTGCTTGTGAAATGAGTTGCTTTGTACGACGACAACTGCACTGGGCAGCAATGAGATGTGGTGCTCATGCTGTACAAACACACAGCCCATAGACACCAGCAGCACAGGCCACTAGTCTGTCTCAAGCCATGACACACCCTCTCATGGATACAAGTGACAGCCAGGCAGGGCACACAGACGTGTGTGCAACAGCACAGCAAGGCACAGACAGGTGTGGCAAAGCTTGTGGCAGACCACAGGGCAACTTGAGGCAGCAGGGTAAATGAATGGTATAAGCATGGTGAAACCACTGTTATTACCATGCCATGTAAGCCTACACCTTTGTAAGGGAACCTGCCTACCCTTGAGTGAACCTGGCTGACAGGCAGCCCCCTGTTGGGGTGCAAAAGCCGACGTCAGTCTCGACCCTCAAGTGTCTGTTCAGGAAGGAGCTGGGGGATGTGTTGGCAAAGACTGTAATGGCTCCTGTGCCGAATCAAATGCCAACCATAGTGAGATGTACTGTGTGTAGTGGAGCTCCTGAAGCACTTTAAGAGGGATATAAATTAGTGCCTAATTACTCTGCCGTGGAAAGACAGTTAATGAAAGGAAGGCGATCAAGACTTTTTATTAGGCAAAGAATTCAGTGTCTTGATGATAGATTCAGAGTATTACAGCCGTGCCTCTGCTAAACGTAATGCGGTACAGCACTACGACAATGCAGTACCTCTGCGGTGTGATTTGGTATTTTGGGCAATTAATTATTTTTCCAAAGAACATAGGAAATGTGACAAATGAAGTGTAAGGCAGGACTGCCACACTGGCTGTAACAAAGTGCTGTGGACGGGGATGCACCTTGCTATACTAATTCAAGCTGATCTAGTCTGTCCTGCTTCCACACACACAAATGGAAACAAACACACAAACTCCCTTTCTCCCTCCTCCTTCCTAATTTGAGCTCCTCTGTCATTTCCTTACAGGCACAGAAAAGATCAGTCTCTCTCTTCCTCGCCTATCTCTCTCTCCACCTGGCCTGCTCTTTTCAGGTCCCCAGTGATGCTACATGAGGCTGTGTACCTCGACGCACACTGAAAAGAAATCCCTTGCTGTGCGCTATTACATATGAAGATGAAAAATAAATAGCATTTTTATCTGATTTCTTTGCCACAGCTGTTAAGTTAAAGAGAAGTAATAACATTCTACAGGCTTTACAAGTTTTTTTCCCAGTTTTTTTTGCTCAGAGGAAAAAAATACTGAGTAATCGTTTTCTGCCTGTGAAAGTGTTTCACATTGATCTGTCTTTTTTATATTATTATTGAGTCGCTGTAGCACAGCTGCAAATTCTCTTTTTTTTGAGTTGCAGATTACGTGAGTGCCATCTATCGCAAGGCTGGGATTACTGTCATGATTTTAAAACCAGGAGCGGACGCGCGACTGTTTCAGAAGGGCGTAAGAATAATTTCAAAACTGCAGCAACATGACAGAACCCATTAGTTTCTGTTGCTTTTTTAGGTGGCCACATTTGTTTTTAATTTCTCAAGTGGCCGGCGTATTCTGAGCACCTGTTCTAATCAAAGACTCCCTAATCACCTGGCAGCAATTTAATGTAGATGAGTGCAGGGTTTTGGAAGCGGGCGATAAAAAAATAAACCAGAAATACAAAACGGGACACACTGAGCAAGAAGAGACTACTTCCGAACAAGACTGAGGTGTTTATGTTGACACATCGTGTATATCTACCAAACAAGGAGGAGAAGCAATTAAAAAGACAGAACAAATGATAGAGCTAAAAGTGTAGAATTTGCATGAAGGGGGTTATTAATGTGCACTGCACTAGTGATGCCTTATTTAGATTTTTTAAATATATTTGGTCACCACATTACAGAGAAAATACTGCTGCTCTGGAATGAGTCCAGAGAAGGGCAACCAGATACATCCTGAGGATTACACTGACAGGCAGAAGGCACTGATCTTTTTTAGCCTTCAGTGAAGATAAGGAGGGGAGCAGATACAAGTGTTCAAAATCCTCAAAGGTCACTGACAAAGTCAACCCAGCTGACGTCTCCAGAATGAACAGTGAGACACACACCCAGGGGCACCAGAGGAAACGGTGTGGAAGTGCATGTAAAACTGAGAACAGGAGGCACTTCTTTACGCAAACGGTGGTGGGAGTGTGGAACAAGCTGCCCAGCCATATTGTAGAGGCCTACCCTGTTACCCTGACTGGGCGAGATCCTTGGATCTATTGACTATGAATTACCAAATGAGCTAGATGAGCCTAACGGCCCCCTCTTGTTTGCAGCCCTTCTGAAGCTCTTAAATATCATCCCTCACTGTACATCATTACCCTGGTCTCAGTCTCCTTGTTCATATTCGCATGACAGTAATTCATCTGGCAGAACCTTTAATCACAACCACATCCGGTCAAACTGCAGAGGGTGGCGATAACAGAAAGCAGTACGCTCCAGTGCTGCTGGACAGACAGGAAGCAGTAACCTGGGTCAGTCACTGGGCCCTGGGGTCAGGAATATCCTGAGGGATGGGTTTTCAGTTTCTCCTGGACTCTGGGGTCCTGACTGCGGCAGGTAGGATGTCCCGCCTCTGTGGGGCAGCAGAGAGCACAGTCGGACCGGGGACTTGCAGCATGTTTCGGGCGTCTCCTCTCCCTCCCAGCCTGGCGCAGGGAGGCAAAGGGGAGGGTGGCTCTGAGAGGTTATTCCGGGGCAGGAGGAGGCACACAGAGGAGCTGAGGCCTGAGGGCTCCGGGTTCGCTGGCCAGGACTCCAGGCCGACACGCTGCCTTATCTCCCTGTCGGCTCTAATCCCCCGTCCACCCTGCTTTCACTCGCACCTGGGGCCGGCGGCCCCGCCAGGACAGCGGCGACGAGCCGAGGGACTGAGCGCTCACTCGCACCGGGGCCGTGGCCCGAAGACGCTCGGCGGCGACCGAGCCCCTCGCTGCAGCCCCCGAGTAACGCTCAGTAGCAGCGCTGCCTGCTCTTAAGCCTCGGCAGGAAATCCTGCTCCGCAATCCCCTCTGAGGGCGTCTTCTTTGCACCTCCTTGTGTCTTAAGCCCCATCATTGTTAATTAAAGGATCGCTAAGACAGGTGCTGTGCACACACGGCCTCCCAGCACACTGCTCAGTCGCTGATGGGTAAGGCCATTATCTAATTAGGACTGTCGCGCTCACCAGGCAGGCTTAAGTCACTTTCACAGCACGGGACAGCGCAGGGCTCTGGGCTGCACCTCGCTCAGCACCACACCTGTACTCATTCCGGGCTCCACGCCGCAAATTATCCCCCCAAATCAACCGGGGAAAAGCTGAACTATGAAAATCCCAGATGTGATTCCATGGGCTCCGGAGTCCAGCGTCATGAATGGGGGGCGTGGAGCACCGGGGCCGATGCTGCCTGACCGTCCACTCGGCCGTGTCCACTCACTGTGGCCCGGGAGCCTCCAGGGGAGCAGGCGTCAGCAGTGGGAACCCTGTAACCATGTCCGCTAGCGAGCAGAGTGGGAGGCATTGGTCGGGGGGCATCAAGTGAAAGGACTGCCAGCTGATCAGACAGGCTGTCAGCACTGCCAGCTGATCAGACAGGCATGGCATTACTGCCAAGCTCCTTCTCCATCAATCCCCCATCATCAGAACATAAGCTTGTGAACATAAGCTTGGGAGCCATCCTGGTAATACAGAGGGCAAGGCAGGACTAGACCCCAGTGGGGTGCCAGTCTACCACAGGGCACATGCAAACACAACTGACCCAGGCAGCGCGTCTCTGTAGGTGTGCGGAAGCCAGAGGGCTGTCCAAGTACCTGCTGTCCGTGCAGACTGTGGCCTTCACCTGGTGCACAGGGCCTTGTAAGGTCTGACCTGAAGTCGGGCCTTCGGCGCACAAGCCAGTCCCTGTGTAGGAGGAGCAGGCAGGGGGCTCTTTGAAGTGCGTCTCCACGGCGCCGACAGCCCAGAGCATTGAGCACAGCAGCTCTCTGAGGCCATCGGAGCCAAGCTTATGACATTTTTAGCCTTTCATGCTTATCCTGCAAGGAAATTGAGCTCTACGCCACTTGAAGGAAACATAATGCTATTATGCAGATTAAACCATGCTGCGTTATACCAGACAAGCTAAGTGGAAAACAGGTTTGCCTCATAAACTAAAGAGGCAATAACCGCTATAAGGTTCTGCTGTGGGGATAAACGATCACCCGGGTCCTTCACTCCGGAACACCACTTTCAGGAGAAATAAAATAACCAACTACGTGCCGTTGAGCTCTGTGGGTAAAGGCTTGTATCACAGCCCAGCCCCAGGTGTCTGACTGCTACCTGTGTTTCGCTTTCCCAATCCCGAAGCCCAGACACCTGCGCTGAGCATCGTGGGCTCAAAGCTGCCTTCAACTCCCAGACATCACAGCAACCCCCTGCTCCGCCTCTGCTCACCTGAGCAGGTGTCTGCAGGAGGACCCACCCAAAGGCCTAACCCGCTTAAAGACGCCAGGCTGAGACTGCAGTGTCAAAACACAATTCTCAACTAACTCGGTCATAAAAAGAAGTCAACTTCCCAGTTTTATGAGCAGTTTTTAAAATACCTTATCTTTCACTGCAGAAAATTAAAATACAGGCACGTGGTTTGGAACTGATTTTTAGAAACATGTTTTTTCAAATTAGTCAGGTCTCTTCTTAAATCTATTTTTAGCAATGTTAATTGAAAAAAGAATTGCTTCTTCCAAATGTATAATTCATTCACATTTATTCACTTTTGTTTCTGAATTTCATCTAACCCCAGAAAATCTGAATTAGCCTCCCAATTCTTTTTGAAAATAATGTTATTAAGTTTCTTTTCATTTTCAGTCCTAGGGGTCGTTGATTAAATCTTCGACACTTCTGGAAAGTTATGTTCTTTCCATTCCAATCAAAAGGAAGTTTTCTTTTTCTCCCCACTGCCCGGCCGGCCCCTGAATTTAGAGATGACACTCTCCGAAACCGCTGTGGAGCGCCTCCATAAAACAGTGTAAATAACTGAGGGTGAAAACCTAAAGGGCTGGGACTGTGTACTGAAACCAGGCTGCTCCATAATTTCACTGGCTGTTGCCGGCGGCGGGCAAGCTGCTGGAATGAACCGGGCAGGTAATTTAAGAGACAAGACGCAGATACGTCCAGCTGCAGCTGCTGTGTATAAATCTGAGCAGAGCAAGAATCTGCTTTCCTGACACCCGCTTCAGAATGGATCGGGACTGGGAAGCGATCTGCGGTCTTGCAGCAAGCCCAGGTACGACCACGGGCACAGGGGCCTCAGTGACCTTAGCACTCTCACACTCACAGCAGGGTGAAATCAAGAGGGTTCGGCATGTGCTGACCGATGGTAGCAGCTACCTCAGGCCCGCCTGTTTCCACAGATTTAAGCCGGGAGGAGCTGCGCACGTCTCTCCTCTGGAGAAACCAGAGGGACCCTCGCTCCTGCCAACAGATAATTGATTCAGCTGAAGCTGATCTCCTGTACTTACTCAACTCGTTAATTAACTTAAAGTTTTAATTTGGTTGCGCGAGCAGAAGCCCTGTGAATAAAGCTGAGAAGGATCACAGTAAGTCCTTAAGTCACCTGTGCCTTTTTAAAAAAACAGACGGGAAGAAATGAGTCTATTCCCCAAACCTGAACTGCAGCACAAGACCTAGAAACGTGAAGTCTGATACCCAGCAGGCGCTGGAATAGAGGTGTTAAATCTTAACTCGATCCGCCTGGATGTCCCTGAAACTAAAGACACGGATAGGGTTCAAATAAATATTCTCCTGTGTCCCTGTGTCAGGTTGCCATTGACTTGAAGCAAGCCATGAATTGATCTTTGCTCCAGGTTCCTTTGGCCTCTTCAGTGAGTTTGACCTGCTCTGTGCTGGCTAGGCTGGCAGACCAGCGCTTATTCAGGCAGACCTTCGCAGATGAGATTAAGTGACAGGCTGCAGCGCTGCCCAGCAAGGCTGGGCTGGGTCAGTACCGGGACGGGAGACCTTCAGGGTCGGTAAGGTGGCCCAGTTAGTGGTGCTCTGCTCTCTGGGGCAGGATTGCTAAGCCAAGCGACAGCTGCACTGCACCAGTGGACGACATGGTGACTCTCCTATATCTCTATATTTCCTATATCACCTGAGGTGATACAAATCACCTGGAATTAAAGGTGAGGTTTGTTAAGAGCAACTGGCGACTGAAATTGACACGTGCTGCCAATTCCATTGCAGGATTATTAAAACCGCAGCCAAGCAATAAAATGACTCAGGGAGACTTCGGGCTCCGCTCTTCCAGCCTGGGACACGTGTTCTCAGCTGAAACCCCGAGCCCTCGTAGGCGCTCTCCGTACTGCGGCCACAGCACCACCTGCTGGCGCACTGCGGTAATGCGCATTCTTTACTTCTGATCACAGCGCGAATATTCTGGAAAGGAGGCTTTTAAAAATACGACCACAGGAGTGACAGTAGATGGGTTTTTTTTGCGTTTCTCCTAATATTTACTCCCCCAGTTCGAATCGTGCACTGATACATCATCACCCCCCAGATGGGGTCCCTGGGGTTCAATCACCCGGGCGTCCTGGCCATATTCATCCAGGTGGGGCTGCACACTGGTGGGGGTGGAGGGGATCCCCATACATTCAAACTGTTTGCATGTTTACTTGCACATTGTCTATTGTTTGTTTGTACATTGTCTTGATGCACTGTTTGCACTTTGTCTTGTTTTTTACACTTGTTTTACAATCGAGAGACTTTCTGTAAGTAAGAATTCCATTGAACCAGTACCGGTTACATATGGCAATAAAGTTCAAGTTCAAGTTCAGTTCATTACCTGTAAAGCGCTTTGAGTGGAGAGTCCAGAAGAGCGCTATAGACGTGCGAGGGATTATTATTATATTCGTGTTGCAGTGTTAGGAGTGCGTCTCCCCTGTCTGACACGACAGCGCCCCCACAGCTCCCCACTACACTGGGGCACCGGCGCAGAATTCCTGGTATTAACGGATTAGTCTCCGTTTTAAATGGACATTAACGACATAACGCACGAAGTGAAAACACCAATTCCACGACGTTCGAGACGGCTTTAATATACCTTTGCACAGTGAAACGGATGATAATTGTGTTATCTTATGTATATCCACTTTTAATAGCATCCGAATATTGTTATCGTAGGAACGCCGTACATTTTATATGAAGTGCGTATATTTCTCTACTTGTAGCTCGAACGAAAGGTTTGCGCAGTTTTATTATTCGTGTCTGTAAGTGTAAGTCGCTCTATTTCACCTTGGACGTGTCACTGAGAATGCAAAGTTTCACATTTAAAACATAACTGAATACCTGCCTCACGGTTCCTGAGTTCTACGACGGCATTCTTCAGGATTTACAGAAATCCCAAACTTAAAAAAAAATAGTTTCTGATAAATGAACTTCCCAGTTCCTGGTGTGGTTTTCTTAAAATTAAATCGGTGCTTATTTCTGCACACTCCGATAATCCCGCCTCTATATTTTGTCAACCGAATCAGAAAAGAGAAATGTAATGATTTACGTTGGATTATGGGATTTGGTGTTCTTTACCTGTACCCTTCATGTAGGCTCCCAAGCAGCTTCCTGCAGGACATGACTACAAATCCCGTGACCCCCCGCGAAGACAGGAGGAGAGAGGTACTTCCTCTCGGCAAAGATGGCGGCTCCCTTAGCGCTGGGCTTGATTGTGGCTGTCACAATCAGGGCTGCATTGTTCAGGTCGAGTTTTGCTGACCTGATAGCGGAGAGAGTGGAAGTGGTGTCCCCTTTAAACGCATGGAAACGAGGTAAATAATGCATCAAACTACACGAACCGTTGTTTTCTTTGTTGTCATCGTTGTGAGCAGTCACTCGGAACTCGCAGCCCTTTCCTGACTGCTGGTCTACAACAGTCCTGTCCCCTGTCCGAAGCCGAGCATTACTGACCTGCATTGTACTGTTCCTTTGAGACGAGCCCTCGAAACCCTTCTGTTTGCAGCCGGGCTTTTAATGTCTTTGAATTAAAATGTCGTGAGTTAGCGATAGTTGTGAACGAATGTCAATTTAAATGTGAGCATTGAAATGCTCAAAGAGAGAGTAGCGTACTGACTTTTTTATTAAAGTAATTTCTAAAGGGAAAACCTTAAATTGTAAAAAAATATTTTTAATATGTAGTAATTGCTTGTTAGGCGTTTTGTAGGAAGCAGGGTGGAAGAGACTTCAGGTGAAGAAGGGATTTCTTCATGCTGCTGGGGAGTTAGCCTGCGAGATGACAAGGCCGAGGGGGTTAATGTCTAGTGAAACACGTGTGTGTGCTGGATGGGGTTGAGCCCTGTGAGTCCTGACACTAACCCAGGAGAAGTCGAGGGCCACCGAGGAGCTCCTAGTACCCCTGTCATCGCAGGGCTCTGACACAGCGTGTCCCCGATACAGCTCGTGATCCACTCCTCACACAGTGACATCACACAGTGACCATGCCAGCAGTTTCCTGTCAGAGAGCAGGACCTGCTGCTCCCCTGCTCACCCCTGTGTCTCCTGTCGGTTCCTTGCAGTAGTGGAGGGCCTGGCGCTGCTGGACCTGGGAGTGTCTCCGTACTCCGGGGACGTGTTCCACGAAGTGAGTCCCTCCCAGGGGAGAGAAGCGTGCTGGAATTCATCATGCTGATAAGACTGCCCTCCCACCGCACTGGGGCTGCAGTTGAGAAAGTCTGAAATGAATCCAGTTACTACTAAGACTGCTTACTGTTCAGTGGGAATCTGATCCTTGCATTTTCTCTGTTAAGTGTTATTTTACTCATTTATCCTGCCTCTTGTCTTCAGACGGCTGTAGTTAAGGATGTAAAAATAGAGTAATGAGTGTCGCAGCCCTGAGCGAAAGCCAGCTGATGCGAGTCGAATAACAATGAGTTTAAGAATTAAGTCTGTTTGCTCTGTTGAACTCGCACTAACAAGCAGCTGATTTTCTCCTCCTTGTCCTTTCCAGACACCTCTCGTGATTTACTTCTTTCATTTCGTTATTGATTATTCCGAGTTCGTCTTCATGGTGAGTAATCATTGTGATGTGCTGTCGAAGCGATTTCCTCTCTAGGAAACAAGCTCAGACAGTCTCGTCTCCGCTGTTTCGTATCCCAGCGGACAGCGGAGGCGACTTATGTTTTGGGTTGCAAAGGTGTTAAGCGAAAGATCAAAGCAGTGCAGCTTGGGTTTCTTGTGCTTCTTGAAACATGACATGCACTTACTGGGGAAATCAGCTTCCCAGGCTTTGAGTGGAAGAACTGTCCTGGGCCTTCTCTTCACAGATAGCAGATGGGATCACTGCGGTAGCACTGTATTTGGCTGTGCGGGACTACAATAAGATCATGGTAAGACAGCTTCTCCAGGACGAAGAAGACCTCTCACACCAGTATCATCTCCTGATAAACACTGCTGTTTGCTTTCACAAGGCATTGTGACAGGAGTAGATCACCCTGAGATACACTAACTGTGGCCCAGAGAGACCACACAGATTTGCTGGAGACAGACAGCGTGCCTAAAACTATAGCATGGGTTTAATTATTGTGCCATAAAGACTTATATCCTTAAAGATTTAACTTTCCTTGCTGTTGTGATTTGAAAGTGAGTCAACTAAATTGAGCTTCAGAAACACTATCTCAACAGAAAACAAATAGCAGTTAGATGTTAATAATTAAAATTAGCTACAGAGGTGTTGTTGTGTGTGTTATAATTTATCTTTCTGTGCCAGTTCAGGAAACAGAAATATGCCTTGGAGGCTGACCGTTATCCCCATGATGTTGTGGAGCTGTTCAGAACACCGAAAGAGATGTACTATATCCCTCTCAAAGTGGCTTTATTGTAAGTGCTGCACGGCTTGCCTTCTGTGTGAGTGACTGAAGCCTGATTCATGAAAAATTAAGTAGCTTGGACTTGTCCTGTCAGAGTGACAGAGCTGCCTGCCTCAAACACAGATCTTGGCAGGAGTGTGTGGAGCCGTGCTGCACGTAACCTCTGGGCCTTCAGCAGCAGGCTGACTGCCCACCTCACAATAAGTAAGTTCGACGGGCAGCACAGCCAGGGCCATTCCTGTTTACAGACTGGAAAAAGCCACTTGAGCGCGGATTGATTCATCGTTCTCTCTCACTTTTCCTCTCCGTCTCCTTCTCCCAGTTATTTGCTGAATCCCTTCACCGTCCTGTCCTGTGTGGCCAAGTCGACCTGCGGGCTCAACAATGCTGTCATTGCTCTCTTCATCCTGTGTACGATAAAAGGTACAGCTCTCCAGGCCGGCTGGGCAGCCCTGGGGACGGGGATGAGGTCTCCGGGCACAGGGGGGCAGAATCGGACTCTTCTTTCAGGTCCTTTCAGGGCAGCAACAGCTTGTTTAAGACACCGTCTTGAAAGAAGACTGAAAGCAGAGCACTGGACAAGCTCACGAGTGTTGTGGTCTTTCAGCACTAGGATCCTGAACATTTTGTTATTAAAAAATAAATGTGCTTCGCCAAGAATACTTGTCATGAAAAAAATGGGAAAGCCTCTGTTATATTACTGTTGTTTGGTGTCTGTGCAGGAAGTGCCTTCCTCAGTGCCATATTTCTGGCATTGGCAACATACCAGTCCATCTACCCTTTAACGCTGTTCGCCCCAGCGCTGCTCTTCCTCGTGCAGGTAAGCCTCCAAACTTCCTGCTGGTTTCAGATCTGTTGCCTAGTGGACAGGATTGCTCATTGTGAGCTAGTCCGGTGTTCCCAATTCCAAAATGCACATCCGGTCGTGTAGAACCTAAAGTCCCGACCCAGCCACAGGTCAAGGGAATCCACAGAAAGGAAAGACGGAACAGGAGGTCTGGCGCTGCACCTACTTTGCTGTCCTTGACTGCATCTTTGAGGTTTTAGACTCACGTCTGGCACAGCCCTGGGCACAACTGTGACGCTTCACCTGACCGAGACCCGACAGCATTCCTGGGAATACCGTGGGAAACGGAATTAGGAGCTGAGGATGCAGAGACCTTCCTCATACCCTCAGGGGAACCAATCCCAGAGCTGCTGTGCTTCCAGCTTACTGACCAGGCTGTAGGAGGCGTGTTCCCTGTTGACTGTAAAGGGCTGAGGTTCAGTTGCAGTGGGAGCTGACATCTCTCCCCCTCCTGTCCCCCCAGAGGCTGTATATCCCCGTGAGTCTGCGCAGCCCCAGTTTCTGGATCCTCGCAGTCCAGTATGGCGTGATGTTCCTGGGCAGCCTGGCCATCATCGTTTGTCTCTCCTTTTTCCTGCTCAGCTCATGGGACTTCATTCCCTCCGTGTACGGCTTCATGTGAGTAAGATCCCACCTCCCCCTTCCGCTCTGGGCGTCCTGCTCTGCTCCTCTGCCTCCTCCTTGCCCCCTGCCTCCCTTCCCACTCCGTCAGTCTGTCTGTCCCCACAGCTGACAAAGCTGCGTCCTTCTGTCTCCAACCCCTCCCAAGCATCCTGCACCCTGCCAGGAGCTTAAAGGTGGAGTTTGGCAAAAGTGTCTGCGTGGTAGGTTTAGCTAAGTATTCTAGGGGCTCTGATCTTCTTGTAGTGCATCATGAGATTTAAAGCAGCGCTTCCTAAACTTTGACAGTTTTACAGGCAGTTCTGAGGAGTTGTAATGACAAACAAGTTAGTCGAGTCATTTAAAAGATTAACAACTGCGTTGGCAAATTGCTGCAGTAAGACCCTGTTTCTAAAGCACGAGAAGGTGATATCACTGACTTTGTGTGGTCCTGCAGTATGTGACAGAATCCCGTCTGTTTCTGATATCTCCACCTCTCCGCCCAGCCTGACGGTGCCTGACCTGACCCCCAACATCGGCCTGTTCTGGTACTTCTTCGCCGAGATGTTCGAGCACTTCAGGCTCTTCTTCCTCTGCGTCTTCCAGATCAACGTCTTTTTCTACATCATCCCCCTCTCCATCAAGCTCAAGTGAGTCGCCGCCCTGAAACCTTTACCCGTTGTTGTCTTTCTAAAAACGGGAAAAGCCCATTTCTAGTTTCCCTCTGTTTTGTTGATGTGCCTGAGACGCAGGGAACGATTTCACCTGTTCTGGTTTTACTCCTACGAGTCAGCAACCCTAGCAGACTGTCCTGCAAGCAGCTCGGGGTGTCGATCCCTTGGTGTTTGACAGTTTAAGGGTAGAAAATCAGTAGTTTCCAAAGAGGGGGAGAGGATTTATGATTGTGTGCTGTGGGTAGTTGAGTTTCTGCTGCTCAGACGCGGAGGTATTTTCCTCCTGCCTCACACTGCTGTGCTGTCCTGTGTGTCCCAGGGAGCACCCTGTCTTCCTGATGTTCATGCAGATCGCCATCATCTCCATCTTCAAGTCCTACCCGACGGTGGGGGACATCGCCCTCTACATGGCCTTCCTGCCTGCCTGGAGCCACCTGTACAGATGTGAGTCTCCTGCCTGCTGTGCTCAGCCCGGCCCCGAGCCAGTGCACAGCTTGCTGTCTGGCTGTCTGTCTTGGGGAGAGGGGGGAGTTAGATGTCAGCGGTTTTCCGTTTTTTCTTCATGGAGAGAAGCATCAGTGGCTGTGACTCGTGTGTGTCTGCTGTGTGTAATTCTGCTGTCAGAGGGCAGTTTGGCTGCCGGTGTTACCGTGTGTCCCTGACAGCGCGTGTTTCTCCCTCAGTCCTGCGGAACATCTTCCTGGTGTCCTGCATGCTGCTGATCTGCTCCATGCTGTTCCCAGTGCTGTGGCACCTCTGGATCTTCGCGGGCAGCGCCAACTCCAACTTCTACTACGCCATCACTCTGGTCTTCAACGTCGGTCAGGTGTGTACACCCAGGGATCACCACTGCTCCCTGTTCGTTTTCCCAAAGAGGTCCCGCTGTCCAGGAGTAGGATTTGGAATTCCATTTAAGGCTATGTTGCGCTTTTGTCATATTTGCTGGCAAATTCTCAATGCTACTGTGGAGAATTTAGATCTATCCTCATAAGAATCCAGCAGTTTTCTTATTTCTGCACCCAGTGGATTAGCATATTATGTGGTTAGGCCTCTCCATCCCTAAATGTGTTCAGAATGGAACCATAACCCCAAACGCTCAAACAGGAATGTCGCTCTATGTGAAGTACACATTTCCACAGCATCTTAGTTTAACTTGCAGGAATTCGTGGTCAGTTACAGAGAACAGCCGAGCAGTCCCATTGCTGCGCTGTTAGACTGCGTGTGAGCACTGGCTGCCGAGGAGGATCTGTCGTGTTCACCAGTCCCTGTACAGGCAAACAGGATCGGGACTTCAGCGGGCTGCCTGGGCTCCAGGACTGAATTATTGAAGAGGAGGTGCAGGGCTGAGTGGATATCTGACCCTGAGCTCGTTTGCCTTCAGTATTAATGAGTGTGAGAATGATTCCTGGGGTCGGATGTTCTGACAGGCTTTTGGGAAGGAGGTATTCGGATCTGGCGACCTCTTCCTGCTGGAGTATTGAATTAGAGACGAGTGGCAGACAAACGGGGGGGCTGGTCTTGTGCCTTGCGTCCAGCCGAGAGAGGTGCGACTCCAGCCCAGGCCTGCTCTTCATTAATTCATGGCACCTGAAAAGCAGCAGGGGCGAAGGTCAGATTGCTCCACTCGGTGATGGGGTGTCATTCTACACCCACCTGGACAGGTGTAGGTGTTGGCAACAGGGCAAATTACACTGAGTACCCATCTTCATCAGGTGTCGCCTTTCCCACTTGTTTTGACCCGGTTGTCTTGTCGAGCTGTCAGAGCATTGTGGACCACATTGTGGAATTGCACATTAATCCGAGGGAAAATGCACCTGTAGCTTTCACCTCTAGGTTATGAATGATTAATGGTGTTGTGCGCAAGGTAGGTTTTTAGTTCTCCGCCCGATCCAAGAGCACATTAATGCAACATTTCAAGTAGCTGTGTCAGCATGCGTAGGCTGCAAAGGAAAAGGTAAAGGTTTATTCCATGCTGAAAAGAGACGCAACGCTTCTTATTAATGTTCCTTATTAATGTAGCATATCTTGCCGGGGTTCAGAGCGAGCAGATGACTGCTTTCCCTGTGTTCTTGTCTCTTTCCTTGTCACTTTAGTTTATGCAAAGCCGTCAGTTTAAACACAGGGAGCATGTAGTTGTTGAATCCAACCACCATAGTATGTTCCAGGACGGGCTTCCTAACCCAATATATAAAGAAGCAGTGAATGAAAAGAGTATATGGGGCTCAAAAAGCCAAGGTACAGAGCATGCTGCAAAAGCATGAAAGCAGGCAAAGTCCTGATGCTTCAAGATCAAGGCAGCACGTCCAGAACACAGAACACAAGGCTCTGGTACACCGGCAGGAGACCCACCTGCATCAGACAGCATCAGCTGAGTAGAGAGTGCAGCCAGGGCAGTAAGCCGACAGCAGATTGTGTGCGAATGAGGCATGCTGCGCGTCATGAGGTAGATGGAACCAAAGAGATGTTTCTTTCCTGTCCCCTCCAGATCCTCCTGGTGTCAGACTATTTCTACGCGTACCTGCGACGGGAGCATCACCTCACGCACGGACTGTACTTGAAGAAGAAGGATGGGTCGGAGGCCACGCTGGTGCTGAAATAGGCACGGGGACGCCTCAGGGGGAACACGCAGGGGGACACATTACCTTCTTCTTCAAACAGATTTTTTTTAAATGCATGCTCTCGCAGACCACGGCCTCCCTTGGCCGGTGTCGTCCCTGCTGCCCGGGAGGGGGGCGACGCCCTTGGAGATACTGGCTGCTGCCGTCGGATTCTCTGCCGCGGAGGCTCCCGACGGAGGGCCGCCTGCTGTCGGTGTGCTGACGCTCGCCGGCTGTTCCTGCTCCCCCTCCTCTTTTCCTGAGCCCCCTGTCCGCGCAGGCCGGTCTGTGAGACCTCAGGCCACACCCCCCTCCAGCAGGGGGAGACAGACCAGGAAACGGCTAAGCCAACCGGCCTCTTCGTTTTCAGTGTTTATCTTTTTTTATCGGCCTTCCTCCCTCTAACCAGCTGTCAGCAGCCACCGATTCGTTTCCTTCCGAGTCCAGAACACTGTTTTATCATCTAGGTTGGATCCCAAGCTAAACATTTCAGGCGTGATAACTGTGCACTACGTATATACGGATATACTGCGTATATTGCTCTTCTGTCGAAAAAAAGAAAGAATTTACTTGCTGGTGAAAATAAACCCGCAACCATAAATAAAAAACGCCTTCGGGGTTGGATGGCCCAAGTGCGGGACTGAGCATCTGACGGGGCTCTGGGGTTGAGGGACCGGCCCCCCACGGGCAGCTCCGCGCGCAGGACTAGCGAGCCAGGGCGCAGTCTCGCACCGGTGAGATGAACACGGAAAACGAAGAGTGCGGCCGGGGGGGCTGGTGTACGCGAGTCGAGGGCCGGGGACTGTCTCGCTGTGTGTAATGGCTTCCCGCCAGTGGAAGGAGGTTTTCAGGTTGTTCTTGGGCAGCCAGAAAGACCAGAAAGCTTTCCTAAACCAGTCTGCAGTGCGCGAACCCTTGCTGCTGCCTGCAGTATCTTGCATTTATCCATCTGCAGGAAGTACAGGGGGTTTTGCTATTAGTTTGCCTGTGCAAAGAGCTGCAGTTTGAAACCTGTGCAATGGAGCAGTGGAATGTGGTGCACTTTCAGATGGCACCATGGGTCCCATGTTTGCCAAGGGACAGTCTCTTGAGCAGCAGGGTAGCTCCTTGCTGTTTGTCCAGGCCAGCTGTCTTTAACCTTAAGTGTGTCTCCGTTTCCTGGTGTTGCTGCTCGCAGGATCCTAGTGATTGTCAGGTAGAAGGGTCTTCAACATGCTCCCTGCTGAGCTCCTGGTGTAAGGAGCCAAAATTCACTTGGCTTGTCTTTCCATTGCACTGTTCTGCTTCTGTTTCAGTGCAGACAAACGGTATTTCTTACACATCATTTTGAAGTTTATTCAGCTCAAGTTGTGTAATTGGTTCTTGCAGCAACAGCATGAGAAAGTATTCTGACACAGAAGGGGGAGTCTGTGGTCATTCTAAGTGGCTCTGCTCCGCTGTGCCAGGATTATACAGGCTCTTGGACTAGTCTAGGGGCTCCGTCGTTGTGGGGATTATTGCAGAAACTGCTCGAGCAAGATCTGTAATGGTTAACCTGTGATCTCACCCTGATGGCCCATTCCCAAGTCACTCTCTGAGCAGCCAGGGGGATTAGGCAGAGGTCTGCACAGCCATGGTGGGTGGGCTCTCCTGACCTCTGACCTCACGCGGGCCTCAGCCTGTTGCTTGCTGTTGTGCAGTTGCTCTCCTGGGGAGATGACTGGCTGGCGGGCATGTTCCTCAGTGATCGGAGCACAAGCTCCTGGAGGGGAAGAAAGCCCAGGGCCCCCGGGGGCGCTGTGCTGAAAGAAGCAGTGGGGCAGCTGTGTGGAGCCGGCGGCCGGTTGTGGGTTCGAATCCCAGGTGTGTGCGGAGACTGCTGTTGTGTCCTTGAGCCCTCCGGCTGATCGCAGCAGTGGAACACCCAGGGCCGCTCTCTCCCTCACGTTACCAGCTCATGTGTGCGAGAACAGTCATCCTTCCCTGTGAGTCTGATGGGGGTGGCACTGTTCTGTGGCCTTGGGCTGGAGCGGACAGCAGCCTGGCAGAGTGGGCCGTGCCCCCTGGAGCCCCCCTGCTCCCACCCTTCAGATATTCCTTGCTCTTTCTCTTCCTGTCTGTTACCGCCTGCCTGTGGTAGGAGGTTTTAGGCTGTTCCCGGGCAGCCTGCTCTGCAAGGCACACCCCCTTCCTCACTCTCCATTCCCTGCTCTTTCTCTTCCCGCCTCTCCTGTCCCTGTCTCCAGGAATGGAGCTCAGCGTCGGCAGCGGTGAGCGTGATCATAATCTAATTTTATTGACGTGACGCCTGCAGGGAGGGGGCAGGTAAACTAACGATGGTCTTTTTGGGATGCGGTTTTACTGGGACCTCGGTGAACGTAGTGTGACAGGCAGTACTAACTGGGGTTAAGATTGCCATGTGGCTTAAGGCAAAATTGGCTGGAGCACCCCTTCTCGAGCTCGACAGAACCCATCCGACCCAAACCCCTTACTGGGGATGGACTGGGAGACTGCTGTGCTGAACTGGACCAGTCCTGCCTTGACTGGGAGAATCGCCTGTTGTATTCTTGGATGTTAAAGTGTTCATTACAGAAAAACTCGTTTTACACTCAATATTCTGTCTGTCGAGAGTGTCATGGGCTTTGTTATTCACACTTCTCTTTTATTTTAAAGAAAATAAACCCACTGGTTTTTAAATAATTTATACATTACTTTGATACACAAAACTGTAATAAACTACTGAGATGAGACGCCTGGTAGCTCTGCTGGTGTTTTCTGTGCCTCTGAAACGTGACGTTAGGCGTCACTGCTTGCTCTGTAGATGCTCTGCTTTCATCAGGGCTGACCGGCATGAGTCGCTGAAGGAAAGGGATGATGGGAAGGCTGCTCGGCCTGCGGGATCTGCGCAGCAGCTGCACACTCGTCTGCGCTCCTGCTCTGGCGGGCGGGGAGTCACGGCCCCCCTGCTCTCGGACTGGAGAACTTGATCACAATTCACTTCAGCCATAATGGGTCCGGTGACATCATTAAGCGTGAGGTGGAATGCAAGCCAGAAAACTGCTGAGTAGAGGGTTAACCAGAGGTCTCCGTAACGTCTCCAGATTTGATTTAATAAAAGCTGGCTTCTGCTGAGCAATTTTCCCCGGCAAAGTTGCAGTTAAGGGATGTCACCACCAGAGGGCAGCGCTGTATCGCCTCTGGATACGGGCTGACCTGAGAATGTCCTGTGTGGTCTGATAACAAACCGGGTGACGCGAGATTGCTTTTCTCAGGGAACAGTTTTATTAATTTTTATTTCATTTCTATATTTTTTCTGATTACTCACCGACCACCCATCATAAATAGTAACCATGATCAGCGTGACTCCAGCACCCTGAAGTGGCGTTCAGACCCGCAGGGCGTCTACGGCCAGCGAGTGTGGGTGCCTGTTGCCCTGGCTCAGGAGAGTCGAGCCCTGCTGAGCGTCAGAGTTCCCCTCAAGTTGCCTGCGACCAGCGCCCCTCGTGCAGGCGGCTGTGCGCAGGATTTATCTGGAGCAGCAGCCCTCCTTCTCCCATCTGTTTCTCTGCGCCGCCACCCTCCCACTTCCCCCTCCCCATCGCTCGCAGCAGCCGGGTTTCGCACCGCAGCTTCCCCTTTCTGGCTCGCGGCTGGAGCTCTCCGCCCGGCGGAGGGGTGTTTCCAGGGCGGGGCAGTGACTTGGCGTTTTTGCTCTGTTGCTCCTGCAGCGTGACTACTGCCCCCCTCGCTCCCTGCTGGTCTGGGCTTGCTGCCGCTTGGGGGGCCCGATCGCAACCCTGCCCTGGGGGGGGGGGGGGGCAGTGTGGAGCAGAGGGCAGGGGGCATGAGCGATTCGTCATTGTGCTCTCAACAGGCCAGCCCTGATTAGGTAAAGGATTAGGAAAAAGAATGTGTAAGGAAAGTTACAAATAAGCAGAGACCATTCAGCCCATCTAGCCTATTGGGTGGTTAGTAGCTAATTGACCTCAAGAATGCAACAACCTCAAGTGTTTCCTGGAGGAAGCCAGTGCATCAGGTTCAACAACATGGCTTGGGTTCACGTTCCATTCACCCACAACCCTTTGAGTAAAAACGTGCCTCTTCATCACAGTTTTAAATGCACTTCACACTAGTTTCCTTTATAGTGTCCTCACAGGCGGATCTGCTGCTATGAAGCTGGCCTTACTCTTTACAGAGAACTGCTTCCTGCTGTTCTGCAATGGTCACAAGAACATCTTAAACCCACAACTGTAGGTCCACGTTTTTAAAACCCCTTTTGGCCTCTCTTGCGTCTTGTTAAATCTGCTTCGGCAAAGAGGTGGGGCGACTTGTTCCTTGCTTGTAAGTCTCGTAGATCTTGAATTCCTCGTTCAGGCTCCTCAGAGATAGAAGGAACCATGCGTGTAGGTGCCAATTAAAAGAATTAGACAATAGACTCACTACCTCACACACAGAATTTCACGTGTCCAGAGCAAACGTTGCTGAAAATAATTTTCTTTGGACACTTTAAGGAGCATCAAGCTGACTGCATGGGTGACCTGAAAGAGTGATGCAAGAGATGTAACAGGGTTGTCACCCCTGTCAGTCCTGTGCAGTGTACAGCGTGGCGGCGATGTGCTGGACGGGGGCAGGCACACCAGGCTGCGACCTTGTCACTGGCTCCAGATTTGAAGAGTGCACAGAAATGAACCAAGCCAGTCTAAACCTTTAAAACTGGGGGGAGGGGGAAGAGACTGGCTGGAGACTCTGCTCACAACCCAGTTCTTTATTCTGCCAAAACTGACAGCGGTTTCCAGAGCCTGCCTTTCATTGTTCAAGGCTGCTCCATCTCTTCAGTCCTCTCCGATCGACACAGACTGTCAGCCTGTCCCTCCGCATTACACCTTATAAAGTGCAGTGAATTACAGCCATTACTGAGCAGAGCTGTCTCTAACTCCTCCTACAGCTGCCAAACCTTCCCAGCTTGCTCAGGCGTTTGAGTGCTCATTGTGTGGAAACAGCACAGGAAAGTGGTCAGTTAAAGAGCGATCCTTCTGACTGAACCCTAACCGGCACCTTCCTGTGGTGCTGACAAGTTACATGCGGTAACTGGAGAGGCTGTTTAAGATCTTGACATAGTTCCAGCCTAGCAGGGAAGATTCCTCCTGCACCAAAGGGCGACTTGTCTGTGTTTCCCCAGGGTTAGGTTTCGAAAAGAAGAGCTAAAACATGCATAAAGATGTTGAAAACCTATAAATCAAGTTAATATCACTGTGCTACAAAAACTTGAAATCACCCCAGTCCATTGGCAGCTCTGTCTTGCTGCTGCCTCTGTAGGGCTGTGCTCGTGTAGAGAGAATAATAACTGCTTTATGTGAGGCAAACTGTCCTAGATAGCATGTAAAGTTATTTTTAGTGGATGGGTGACCTTGCAGCCTGCTGGTTCTATCTTAGAGAGGATAATAAACTGGTAACAAGAGGAATGCTAAACAATGCACTCTTGTTGGTGCACATTGGCACTCACTTTGATGCACGATACCACCCTCGCTGGTGCACATTAGCATCCTGAAGTGCCACTGGCTGTTGTGCCCCTCATGCCTTGGCACGTATCCACTGCACTGCTGTAATGAGTGGTGTGGGTCTATGTGTGCCCCTCTAGAAACCATACATTCTACTTAGTAAATTGCAAGGGCATACGTATTGCAGATTAACTACCGGATTCTGCAGCCTTCTAATTTTATTTCCATTAACTTTTAGAGTTTCAATGTGCCATACAGTAGCACACACGTTATACACATAACAAGTAAAAACACAGGTAGGATGGATTAAAACACTCCTCTTTAGGGAAGTGAAGCTGAGCTGCATCAGGAAAACTCCTGTCAGTTCCTGGCAGGCAGCTCTTACTGCTCTGGGCTCAACAGTGAGGGGTGGAGATACCCCAGCCAGTGCAGCAGTGTGTGAAAGTGTGTGAAAGTGTAGGAGCTTGGGGGATCTGCACGTAGCAGCTGGGATTTGAACTGCCATGAACCGATGGAGTTCACAGAGTAGCAGCTGATGGTGAGTGAGGAGAGAGAGAGAGATGCCCCACCCCCCCCCACCCCTGCTGGAAACCAGTGCATTCTCCGGGGATTGCAAACTGTAATGTTGCATTCCCACTGTTTAAGTCACTTTGATCTTAATGGAAACTGCTGTAACACACACGGGCTGTGCTGTCTTGCAGGATCATTCAGCGCATGCATGATCCCACTATGTTTTAACACTGTTCTGGAACTGCCCTTCGGCTCTACTGCTTCACAGCTTGAGTGCCCCAGTCAGCAGATCTCTAGGTCTGGGGGGGGGTGGGTGTGACTCCTCAGGCTGGACTTGTTCCCAGGTGTGAAGACATTTAGGATTTCGTGCCAGATTGGAGGATTGTAGACGCAGAGAAACTCTGCCCTGACTGTGCAAATAAAAACTGACCTTGTGCCTGTCATTGTAACAGTCTGTAGAAAATAAAACTGATGCATCAATCAACAGCTGTGATCTTCAAAACCAGTGCCTGGCTATTCACTCTCAGTGCTGAAGCAGGTTGGTGCTCCTCCCCCTGGACACTAGTGAGATGCACCTTGATCCCTCTGCCCCCTGCCCCAGAGCCAACCAGCAAACACAACCACCTCGCAGATCATCTCCCCCTGTGCTGGTCAACACTAGTGTTGTGTAACACTTAATTGCCATTTTAGATAAACCTGTATAAATGTTTCTTTTCATTTCACCTTTGTGGAACAGGGTGCCCTGGGTGAGCCGATATTCCCCACACCCCCCAGAGCTGTGGGTAGTTTTCCTCTTTTTCAGGATCTAAAACATCAAAGCGTTGAGCTTCAAAATATTTCTCTTCCAGTTCTTTTTGTACGATTTCCTCTCAGCAGGCCTTTTGTTAGATATTTCAAAGCACTGAGGTGAATGTTTACTCTTAGCAATATCGTAACCTTAGCAATTTTTTCATTTAGTGCCCTGTTGCCCACAGTGCCTACTTGTAAGAACAACTGCTTCTCCTGCAGCTTTACTGCAGCGCATCCACTAGCTCCTGGTACTTACTGCCCAGAACAAAGCACCGTGCTGTAAGTCCTGTCAGGACTACGGATCGGTAGTTACTTGCGTGACTGTTAGCACAATGCCGGCTTCAGAAGGATTGCATGTAGATTCAAATCCGGCCGGATGAACTCTATAAACATTGAGCCTCAAGCTGACTTCCTTCCTTTGTGTTCATGTCTTTGTTAAAGCATCTTGTTATCTTTCTCTTTGAACTCTGCATGGCTGGGCTCCTGACTAGGCAGCATGAGACTTGTAAGTGCGCAGCGAGGGCTGAGTCCCGAGGACTGTGGGGACAAACTCCACGACCAAAGTGACCAAACAGAAAAGCAAATCTGAGGGATAGAGACAGAATAATAGTAGTTATAGAGCACCAAACCTCGACTGGGTCACCCGAGTTCTGCTGCAGGTCTTTACAGTAAATCTTCTCCACTGGACAAACGTGACCCTGAGTCTTGCATCTTGGAGTCCAGCTCTGTCCTTGTCTGCAGGAGATCAAACACAGGAGCATGAGAACCAGCCCTGTGGCCACCTGTCACCTTACAGCAATGCAGGGACATGCCTGCTCTGCTGGGCCGGCCTCTTCTTCTGAGAGGGGTCAGAGGGAGACAGTGGTTGTGTGGAGCACAAAGTCACTCGTCGGCCGAGGGGAAAGCAGCACACCTGTTCCCCAGAGTGCCTCGGGAGGGGCGTTAGAGCAGATACATGCTCAGGGACACCATGTCATCAGCACCTGGACACGGCTTGATCTGCTGGTTCTGCTTGATCTCCACCGCAGCCATGTGGAACCTGCCCTGACACCCATTTGGTGATTTGTAGTTGTTGTAGTGAATGTATATGCTTTGGCCACACTGTAACTCACCAGTCAAGCCAAAGCAGTTTGCACAAAATCAATAGAAATGAAAAAGATTAAGGCCTTAGGCGAATAAGGGCCCATTTTAATATATTTCCGATTAGCAGTTGGGTGCAGCGCCTGACTACAGTAACTAGAAGGTTCTTATTTCTAAAGCCCTCGACACCTTGCCCAGGTGTCCTTGTGGTAGCCACGCCCCCCTGGAGACAAGGCAACCAGACTATTCTGCAGTTGCCATGGTGAAGGGCTGTTACTAAGTGACAGGGCCTGGGTCCCCTGTGACTTCCAGCCATGAGGGAGGGGAGGGGGTGATTAGGCTTCAAGCAAGCAGAACCGTTTGCTGCCTGCGGATGGAATTACACATCTTTCTGTGTGCGGGACCTAGAATTATCTTCTAGGATAACTGCCCGAGTTCTCCAAACGGCTTGGCGTGTCGCGGTCTCCGGAACTGCCCGGGGGGACGTCACGGGCCGGCCCGGCTCTCGCAGCGCCCCTGCCCGCTGACCCAGCTGGGGGAACGGGGTGTCGCCTTGCGGAAGCAGCACTGCACCCCTGGACACGCGGCCGTGAGGAGAGAGGAGCCTGGGACAACGGCCGCTGGGGATGTAACAGCTGCCACGCCGCAGTTTCCTGTGGTATACCACAGTAATGTGTGTGCTGTCACAGTAAAATCAGGGTAAAAATAAAAACACTGAGCATATACCTGCACATTTCTTTAAAGGCTCCAGACGTGTGTTCAACACCACAGAGAAAATGCCAAAGCCGACGGAGGTGTAGTAAAAGGAACATGCGAACCCTCAGAAATCGTGTCGGGTGTACCCCAGCAGTCTCACAGAGACAGTGGAAAAACCCCATCCTGGGAAATTGCTAATCAGACACACCTGCCCCTTAACAGGGTGAGGAAACTGAACCAAGACATATTTTTTTATTGCATGCAAGATTATGAAAATAATGATCAGAACTAAACCCCGGTGTCCTGGCCAAATTTCCAAATGGCCCTTACTAATCATGGCCTCCTAATAATCCCCCTCTATGAATTGGCTACATTACTCTGCTCTCCTCCCCACTGATAGCTGATGTGTGGTGAGCGTTCTGGCGCACTATGGCTGCCGTCGCATCATCCAGGTGGATGCTGCACATTGGTGGTGATGGAGGGGAGTCCCCATTACCTGTAAAGCGCTTTGAGTGGAGTGTCCAGAAAAGCGCTATATAAGTGTAAGCAATTAATTAATTAATAATTAAAGCAGAGGACTGAATTTAGGGCACAGCCAGGGAGCACAGTGTCTCTGGTCTCCACACTGGGGCACCGGTTTAGAAATTCTGGTCCAAAGCAACTTGACTTAGACCATTAACCTAGTCTTCAATGCCAGGCCATAGGAGCGCGGCTGCCTGCTAAATAAAACTGCCTGAAGGAAACTGTTCATCTGGAGAATAATTGTCACAGTTGGTTCTTACAGAGACTGGAGTCGGTAAGTTCTGCAACGGCTTTAATTTGTAATATTTTTAATTTTTAAAAAAGTTTTGCATTCCCTAATTCTCCGTGATGAAATACTCTCATGTAAGTCTGCCTAATGAATAAATTAAAGACATTAACACGGCAAGCGCAGCTGCACCTTCTAGAAAAAGATACGGTATGTTCTACAAGCTTGGGCCATTACGTCACCTTCACACGGACCAATGAGAAGGCGCGGCGTTCCGGGGCAAGGGGCTCTGATTGGCCAGGGGTGGGGAGGAATGACGTCAGGAGAAGACGTCCCCAGCCCCTGTGACCTGGAGCCCGAGCCGGGTGCTGCGCGTGGGGAGGAGAGTGCAGGGCTTTGCAGACACGCCGCTGTCGCGGGTGGGTGTGGGAGTCGGCCCTCTGGCTTATAACCTGTGAAAGCGCCGAGACGGAATTCCGACCGGATTCATCCCGTGTTAGAGGTTAATAATGATGCGGTGAGTAATACAGTGTAACGCAATCCGTTTATTTCCTCGCTATTTACGCTTTTATTTTTTTCTATTTGCGTGCAATGTCCTTCCTCCTGGCTAGATTTTTTTGTGTCGTTCGCTGCCAAAAGACGGCGGCCGGAGTTGAGCGATGTTCCCCTGTGGTCAGCGAAGAGAGACGTGCGCTTTGCGCTGCCGCTTCTCCTCTCGTTCTGCCGCCGAGAAGCGATTAACTTTCACCTTTGTCGGCGGATCCAGTCCCGTTATCTGTCTCTGCCCGTCTGCCCGCCGGGCTGGCCAGTAAGAAACCCCATGCCCGCGGTGAAATGGTAGACGTTTGTTCGAAATAAAATCGTGCTCGGAATCACATCCGCCTCCGTGAGCCCACTGAAGGTCTTCTGAATGTTACAGCTCGCGTGGAGAGGCGTGTTTGTGTGCAACGAGACCCCCGGCCGGGCCCGCGCGGCTCGGGAGTGGGGGGCGCTCTGCGCGGCGTGGGCCGGAGCCGGTCAGGAGCCGGCCGGCGGGGCCGCCGTCTTGCTGGCGACTCCGCCATCGTGCCAGTTCAGCACGCAGGTCTGGTGGGTCGGCAGGGCTGACGCATGCGGGCCGCCGAGGCGCCAGCCTTTGTGTCTGCCTGCTGCTCCGGGAGAAGTGTCCACGGAGGAGCGGTCGCCCTCACTGACCCGTGCTGTTACGACACGCACCGACAGCCCCACGATGGCCGGCTCGGAGCTGCCCCCTTAATCTCCGAGTGTCGAGTCGTGTCTATCAGCCCTGTGACCCGGTCACGTCCTGAAGCCTGCCGTATGAAACGTGAGCGTCGAGGAGAAACTCCCCGTGTTTGTTTGTTTTTTTGCAGTAGTAAAAGCCGGATCGGAGTCGGCACAGGGCTTCAGGGGGAGGGAGCTGAAAGGGCTGTAGGCCGCTGTCACCTGTGCACGGTCTTCCCCTGCCTGGGCTTCAGACCCAGAGCAGCTGGCGTGTGCATCTCTCCCGAGCCCGGCGAGTCTGCCCCGTCCAGACCCACCTCAGAGCAACTCCTGGACCGCAGAGCTGCTCTGAAGAGAGATCTGGGTCATTGGTGTATTACTTTTTTTTTTGTGCTTTGGACTTTGAAAAGGCTTTTTGTTCTTGGCGGGTCTGGCAGAGGTCTCGGGTCTCTCCCTGAGAACCGGGGGGCAGGTTCAGAGCTGTGGTTTGTTCCTCTTACCCACTGGAGGAGTTTGGTCTGCCCCTACTGCTCTGCAGCACTTCTCGGGATCGGAAGGATCGCATGCAGGACGGTGAGCAGGCTGTGGATGGGGCAGACGTGCTGCCCTGAGGAGCTGGGCTCTGGCTGTGCGTGTCGGAGAGGGCATCGGGAATCGGGATACAGGACGGCCGCCCCTCGGCTGTTCCCCAGATCCCTCTGTTGCCTCGCCGGGCGGCTCCGTGATGAACTCTGGAGCTGCGGGATGGGCGCTTCGAGCTGCGCGCCTCTGCCCCTCTCACACGGGCGAGCGCCGCTGGCAGCCAGCGGGGCTGAGGGAGGCGCGGCGCTGTTGTGCTTTCACTCGGAACTTTGTGCCGAGTCACAGTTACTCGGCATGTGTGGGCACGTGCAGGGAAGAGGGTGTGTGTGTGTCATGTAACCGAGAGGCTGGGAGGGACTCCTGCCCACAGACTGGGGGTCGCTGGGGATGCCCTCGGCCGCTGCTTCCTGCCTCACAGGCCCGCCCTCTTTCCCAGGTGACCCTGGGGGGCGTGGTGTGAGCAGTGCAGGAGAGGGGGTGTCGAACTCCAGATGATGTCATGGCTTGTCCCCCCCGCCTGGGCCTCGGTTCGACGGGCTCCAGCCCTGTGCCCGGTTCACGGTGCCGGCACTGGTGCGGGGTGCCCCCTGGGAAGGTGTCTCTCCTGCGCGCGAGTCTCGGAGCTCTGTGTCTGCGTCTGTGAGGGCCGTGTGCTGACCCACTGCGTCTCGGTTCTGTTCCAGACCCTCGGCAGAGACGGCGGCCCTCCTGGACGGCCACGTTGTCCCCTCTGAAGTGCTCCCTGTGGTCATCATCGGTAAGACGGGGCCAGTGCACCTCCCTAGCCTCACCTGCGCGCATGTGTGCTACGCGGTCCAGCTCCCACCTGTCTCTCCCCTGAGACCTCACCGCCCAGGTGTCCTTGCTTTGTGTAGTGGGATGACATGGAGTTTCCCCTCCTTTAGAATAGACCAGTTTGGAAAATTCTGGACTGAAATGGGATAGAGTATCCTGGTATCTGTGGAGGCTCTATACATCAGTTTAAATTATGTGCCGATTGATCCCATGCATAAAATCTTTACAGCAATTAAAAGCTTTCTTTGTGAAGTAGATCAGCTTGAGGTTTTGAGCTGTTTTGCGCTGGCATTGTGGCTGCTGTGTTCTGGGCTTCTTTCACACTGCCTCTCTTTTGCTTTTGTTTATTGCTGGAGGCAAGTTTACATTCCACTGGCGCAGAACCAAAGAATTTGTTTAGCCGAGATGCGATAAGTATCTTGTTGAGAGAAATTCTTCCTGGGGAAGGAGCTGGTACACAGCTTCAGTTGTGCACAAAGCTGATTAGCTATGCAGATTTGGCAAAACACTTCATTCGCATTCTGTGCCATGGCCCTGTCTCGGGGAAGAAGACTGTCCCAGTTCTGCTGGGCTGAGAGACTGTCCCACGTACGCGGCCTTAACTCCCGTGTGTCTCTCCTACATGTGTGTTACAGGGAACGGCCCATCGGGGATCTGTCTGTCATACCTGCTGTCGGGGTACACTCCATATTTGGCTCCTGGGGGGATGCACCCCAACTCCTTCTTGCTGAGGAAGCTGGAGGAGCGGCCTGAGCTGTCGTTGCTGGACCAGGTGAGGACGGGGCGTCGCCGATCTCTCTCGCACCCCCTGCCCCCCGGATCTGCCCTGGAGGGGCAGTGTTTCTACCCCCGCCTCACCAGGGTTTATTTCCATGCTTCACTTCAAAATGTCACTTGGATCTTTCAGAGCCCTTACACACCTTGGCCCCTCTCATTGCTCCCTGTGTGCCCAGCAGGGCTCTGCCCCGGGGCTGAGCACCTTCTGATGGGGGTACGAGAGTCTCGGGGTGCTCGCTCGGAGCCGCCCCGCTCCCTGCTGCACTGAGACAGGGGGACTCTTTTCCGCACTCGAACTTATCTGTTTGATTAACGTCTGCCTTTTCTCCTCTATCCACGGCCTTTTTTTTCATTGCCATCATCTTGAGTCTTCTTTATTTCCCTTCCAGTGTTATTCCTGTGTTATTTTTCTCTTCCTCTTGTGCGTTGTTGTCGCCCTGCGAAGCGCCCCCTGACCGGAGCCCCGCTCCCCCTCTCTCCCTGCAGGACCTGGGGTACCTGTGCGAGGGGCTGGAGGGCCGCTCCTCGAACCCGGTGGCCGTGCTGTTCGACTCGCTCCTCCTGCCGGACGGCGACTTCGGCTCGGACTGCCCCTCCCCGCTCCAGTGGCGCCACGAGCCGGGCCGTGCCATCCCCCACCTGGTCCTGGGCAAGGGCCTGCCGGGGGGCGCCTGGCATGTAAGTGCAGCTGGCAGGGCCCAGGGGGCGCTGCGGTTCGCCTGGTGACGGGAAGGGGGGAGGGGCTGCAGCAGCCTTCTGTTATTACCAGCTTCCAAAAAAGGGCTCAAGGTGTCCAGCTACCTCTGTTCCGCTGGTCCTGAGCGTGTAGCCGTGACAAGAGACTCAGCTACCTGGCCTTGCCCTTGCCCAAGCCTCCACACTGCGTGGGCACATTTCAGAGCAGGAAGCGCTGCTGTTTCAGGAGGCACCTGGGCCGGTCGTTGCGACTAGTTTTTGGGCACGGTCCTGCGCTGCGTCCGTATAGCCCCCCTGAAAGACCCCTGAAAGAGGTAGAGGGAGTGGGAGCTGGTGTGGGAACAGCCAGGGAACCCCTCCCCCCTCCTCGGTGACTCATCACTTCACCCAGAGCATGACTCAGCAGCTTGTTGTCCAGGGAACTGCAGGACTACTGCCAGCACCTCTCAGAATCGGGAACCTCGTGTTCCCCCCCTCCCCCCATCAAGATGTTTGTTTTAGCAAGTTTTAATTCTTTTGCCTACTGCAGCAAACGGTAAACTGTCACTCTAGTGTTGACGGCTCACAAAGAGGCTGGGTGTGTTTACTACTTCTTTATCTTAAACCATTCAAAGTCACACCAAGGTCTCGCAGCAACATGTAAACCTCCTCCATTCTGAGAAAGGGACAGGGATAAGATTGTGTATGTGATTTGCATCTCTGGGCCTTCTGTTTGCTTATGGAAATAATAAAAGCTCGCTGGTTTTCTGGGAGTGCTGTACTTTGAGCTGCGTGTAGTCAAGCCTGGAAGCGTGAGTAGTCTGCAGGCAGTGTGCTGCGGACTGGTGATGACTGGCCTCTGTGTTGTCCTCAGGCGATGGAGGACTCTATGCTCACCCTCAGCCTGGCCAACTGGATGGAGCTGCCAGGACTCAAGCTAAAGGACTGGATCCGAGAGAAGCGCAGGTGAGGGTGCCACACAGTGCAGCAGCCCCGCCTAGTGGCCTGCTTGCATCATTGCTTAAATGTGCAAGTAGGTTACCCGATGTAACTGGGTCTGCGAGGCTATTTTTTTTTCTTCTGTATTCTTGTAACAGAAATTTGCATCTCTGATCTGCTAGGGTAAGAGCTCTGTGAGCAGAACTGTATTTGTAAAAGTGGAAAAACTCCAGATGGAGATACGTCAACGGGCATCTGAATTAGCTGTACTAAAATTATTCAAGAAACAAGAAAGTCAGTCATCTGGTTTCTTCTTTTCACTGTGGTTGATGGTGTCAATCTGAAACACTAAGGAGCTCTTCTCTCCCTCTGTCCTGTGCAGGAACCTGCGCAACGACCGCGCCACGCCCGCGGAGATCGCCTCCTACTACCAGCACTACGTCACGGCGATGGGCCTGCAGAGCCGCTTCGCCCCCGAGACCTTGGTGACCTCCCTGCGGCGGGTGCCGTGTGGGGGCGTGGCCGGCGGGAGCCCCCGGACCGTGTGGGATGTTCAGGGGGTGCGAGGCAGCGACGGCCAGGGCGCGGGGGGCGAGCCGTTCTCGGTGCGCGCGCGGAGCGTGGTGCTGGCCACAGGCACGCAGGACGTCCCGGCGCGGCTGGGCGCGGAGGGCGAGGACCTGCCCTTCGTGGCCCACAGCTTCCTGGAGCTGGAGGCGGCGATGGCCAGCGGGCAGGTGGGCGAGGGCTCTGCGCCCGTGCTGGTCGTGGGGGCGGGGCTGACCGCGGCGGACGCGGTGCTGGTAGCGCACCACTTCAACATCCCTGTGTACCACGCCTTCCGCCGCGCGGTCGGCGACCCGGGCCTGATCTTCAACCAGCTGCCCAAAGTGCTGTACCCCGAGTACCACAAGGTGCACCAGATGATGACCCAGCAGCAGTTCCGGCCACAGGATGGGCCGGAGACGCCGGCTGGCCCCCTGGGAGACTCCTGCGGCTTCACGGGCTCTTATCCCGGGTACCTCAGCTTCCCCAGGCACCGCGTGGCGGCGTTCCGGCCGGACAGGAAGTGCGTGCTGGAAGGGGAGGGCGGCCGGCAGACGGTGCTGCAGGTGTCCCTGGTGCTGGTGCTGATCGGGTCCCACCCCAGCCTCTCCTTCCTGCCGCACGGCGGGCGCCACCTGGGCGTGGACGCCGAGGAGCCCATCTCCTGCCGCCGCAACCCGGTGGACGTGGACCCCTTCACCCACGAGTCCCTGCGGGAGCCCGGGCTGTACGCGCTGGGCCCGCTGGTGGGGGAGAACTTCGTGCGCTTCCTCAAGGGGGGCGCCCTGGCCGTGGCCAGCGACCTGGCCGCGCGGCGGCCCGGAGCCGGGTGCGCGGTGGACGGGGAACACGCCTCCAACGGCTCCCTGGACACATAGGCGGAGCGGTGGCTCTGTGGCTCAGGATCTGCGCCTGTGGCTGGAGGGTTGCCGGTTCGTATCCCGCGGCCAGCAGAGGAATCCTACTCCGTTGGGCCCGTGAACAGGGCCCTTCACCCCAGCTGCTCCAGGGGCGCTGTACAATGGCCGACCCCGCGCTCTGACCCCAAGCTTCTCTCTCCCCGTCCGTGTCACATGGAGAGCAAGCTGGGGCATGCGCAAAGACAAATTCCTAATGCAAGAAATTGAATATGGCCAATAAAGTGATCTCATCTCGAATAAGAGATAGGACTGGGCGGGGGCTCAGCGGGGGGAGAAGGGCGTGCAGGCTCTTGTTGGGGGCAGGAAGCTTTCTGCTTCAGGAGAGCCCTGCCCTGCTCTCTGGTGTAAATGAGACTGTTCCACACCAACAGGGAGGGTGCTGGTGAGTTTCCTACAGCGAGGAGGACCTTTATATCCTGGGCACCTGTTGGCTGTCCGAAGAACTCTATCACCCCAGTGGTAGACTGTGTTAATGGGAGCATGCTCTTCTGTTATGTCCATTTTTTGTATATTTTTTATGGTTCTTACAATTGATCTTCTGTACAAGCCTTTTTATTGTGTATTTAACTTTTCTTCAGATCATTACTTTGTATTTGAGCATTCAAAATCAACTGTTCAATTTTTAAACAGTGGAATTGTTTTATAATAAATATACGCTCCTGTATCAGGGATAATGCTACAGATGTAGATGAAGGTTTACAGTATACAATGCAACACTACTAGAACACCTCTTGATTTGAAATGTTCTTTAATTGCGCTGGCTGTGAAGAGCAATTTGCAAAGCTGCTATGTTGCTTCACATTGCAAATGTTCTTTAAGTTTGTCGAAGGTTCTTCTTCGTATTTCCGAAGGGGAGATAAAGTGCTGTTTGTAGTCTGCAGATGCCCGGCTGTGTCCACCTGTGGTTTGGTCAGGTTCCAGGAGTGGGCAGGAGCCCTGCATGTTGGGAAACCGAGGCTGTCTAGCAGCAGGGGTTGATGGGAAAGCGCCCAGCTGCAGAGGTGGTTACACTGGGGTCTGCTGCCAGAGTGATTTTTACCACGATTTTCTCATTGTTGTTTTTTATGTTTGTTTATGTTGCCTTTTTACTGACTACAAGAAGAGATGATCACTGTTTGTAAAATCTACGTTCTTAACATCCATTTCTATGAATGTTCTATATTAAATCTGATTTTTTAAGATTTTTAACTGGTGCTCCGTTTCATTCTTTCAAAAAAGGTAAATGACCTCTGGCTATTGAGAAAGGAGATCAACTACTTTGCTTATTCCCTGCACCCAAGCTGAGTGTGTGCCCCTAAAATGAGGGTTGTTTAGCTGATTTTTGCTGGTTTAATACTTGTACTAATAATAATTAATAATTGCACTTTACAGATAATGGGGACTCCCCACCACCACCAATGTGCAGCCCCACCTGGATGACTTGTTTCCCTTTAAATTTCTTTGTGGTAACATTTCTGCAAAGATGTGGTTTGGTTTGAATTGCATCAGAAGACATGGTTTTATCCAAGAGCTCCTCTCTTCTAGGTGATCGAGGCGAAAGTTTGATACACTTCCGAAGGTGGCGAGCGGGGCCTTTGGCGTCAATCCTCCACTTCACCAGCAGAGGGCAGCACAGACAGTCACAACGGTCAACAAAGCGAAACCTATCCTGTTCTCCAGTTTCTCGTGCCTGGGCCCCGCATTCAAAGTCGGCGGAGGAAGAGAGACTCCCTTGTTGTAGTTTTCAACAAATACTATTACGTCCCCGGCTTTTTTTCACGCCCTCATTGTTAATTTCGCATACATTCGCAACGGTTATTCTGCATTTAAGGATGGATGATACCAAAGGAGCAGAGTAAATTAATATCTTGTTTTAAATTGGGGTTTTTAGAAACGCTACCCTGTATAGGGAGGTGAAATGCGCATGTGTACAGTTTAGACACAAGAAGAATGGCGGCGTGTTTGAAAGCCACGGTGTCAGTCTTGGCGATTTGCGTGTGTATGTGCGTGTGCATACCTCTGTCCAGCCCGCCCTGGGAGCCCGCGGCGTGCTCCGTCCGGCCTCCTCCTCGCCGTGCCCTTCACTCGCAGCCCTGCAACCACACAACCGCCTCGGGTTAGGGAAGTAACCATGGGAACGCCACCTACCACCTGGGGCGACAGTGTTCCTCCTGTCTTCCGGAGAGCCGCCGGGCCGGCGCCCAGAGCAGCGAGGGCCTGGAGGGGCCCCAGGGAACGACGGGCAGCAGAGCGTGGTCCAGGCGTGACCAAGCCCCCGGCCGACTGCTGGCCAGAGCTGTAGACCCGGGCGGGGCTGAAAAACCTGAGGGTCTTCTGGGTTTCAACTCACCTCTGAGCCACCCGGCCACCTAGTCCCTAACCGCATTGTCCAACACAGGGGGGCCGAAGCCGATCCCAGCAAACGGCAGGCGCGCGGCAGGGTACGCCCTGGACAGGACGCCAGTCCATCACAGGACACCTTGTGGAAGCCGATAACCCGGCTTTATTCAAGAAACGGCTGGATAAGATCCTCAGGTGTCCCGGATCTGAGGAACCGAATGGGCCGGAAATCTCCTCTCGTCTGGAACTAACTCCCTGCTCTAGGGCAGCGCCGAGACAGGAGAGGGGGAGGGGGGAGGCTCCTGGACGTGAACGTGACGAGCCCGTCGCTGGCCGGGACCTGAGAGAATGCAGGAGGCGTTTTTTTTGTCCTTCAAACAGGTTCGGCGGCGATCTCGCTGGGCGAAGATGACGGATCCGGAGAGGAGAGTCCCAGCTCTCCGAGGAGAGGAGCGGATAGCCCGGGTCTGCTGTCCCAGCTGGAGAGGGAGCCAGGGAGAGGGCTGTGTTTGCTGTGGTTACCCTGCCAGCGCGTACGGCCTGGCAGTGACTGCGCAGTGAGTCACGGCTGATCAGAGGAGAGGCGGGGGAGTGGAGACGTGCCCGGACAGCCGAAAGAGAGACCAGCGGTGCGGGCTGTTCCCTGACGTTGTTACCCCCCTCCTACCCCCTGCGCTGGCCGGTGAGTGTGAGTGTGTTCATCACGGACACCCTCGCCCCAACACACTCTGCTCCCGCGCAGCTTGGGGAGAACTCTCTTTCCACGGCTCGGGGACACCCGAGGGGCCGCAGTTTCAATTAGCAACTCATTAGCACACGGGTGGTTTCGTTTCCGAGAGCGATGAGCTTGATTGATTCAGATCGCTCAGATCAGAGGTGGAATAAGCTCCAGGGGGCTCTGCAGCCAGGAGCAGCGGGTGGCACAGGCCCCCTCCAGTTCAAGACGTGCAAATGGAAGGAACTGTTGTAGTTATTGCTACACGGCAGGACCAACAAGAGCATCTTTCCCCTGTGAACACACGAGAAGATGCTGAGATCGATGGTCAGACTCATCACACAAGCCCCAGCTGCCCGCCCGCTCTGCCTCGATCCCAGCCGGCACAGGGTCACAGTGGCCTTGCTCCTGCCTGAGGGCCGGATGTGCCCAGGGTCGCACAGCTGTGCCCAGAGGGACACCCCCATCCTGCAGGGCTCCAGCCCTGGGGAGATCCCTGCACTCTGACTGTTGGACCCAACACACTGCAGAGCTGCACGGATATGTGTGTTTGTGCTTGTGTTTGTGGCGGTGTGGTGGCTCTGTGGCTCAGGATCTGCGCCTGTGGCTGGAAGGTTGCCGGTTTGTATCCCGCAGCCGGCAGAGGAATCCTACTCTGTTGGGCCCCTGAGCAAGGCCCTTCACCCCAGCTGCTCCAGGAGTGCCGTATAAATGTCAGCGCTCTGACCCCCAGCTTCTCTCCCTTTCTGTGTGTCTCATGGAGAGCAAGTTGGGGTATTCGAAAAGACAAATTCCTAATTTAAGAAATTGTATATGGCCAATAAAGTGATCTTATTTTATGTTTATTCAATGCACATTGTTACAGAAACGAAGACAAAAATAATGCTGAACTCGGATAAACCGCACCGATCTAAAAAACGAGAACTTCCCGTGTTACGCAGCGCCGTGAAAACTGTTGCAACAGTTTGGTAAGCATCCTCATTTTCCGTGATGAATTCCCACACGTCCCATCACGCCTTGCAGCGCTTGCCTGTCACTACAGAGAGGGAAAAAAACAGCCACTCAACCCTCTGACGTCACGCCTCGCCTCCTATCTCCGCGGTTTGGGTTTTGCAAGAGGGAAGCAGGGAGCCGGGAATCCAGTGCGAGTCGGAGCTCCCGAGAGCTTGGAGAAGTCAAATAATACGAGATCCTCACTGGAATCCCATCTCCCATCTCCCAGCTCCGGAGCGGAGCCTTGCGGCGCGCAGAGAGCGCTTGCGGGGCGCTCACCGATTTGGAGGCGAGACCGAGCTCCGGCGGCGGAAAAGGACGGAAGATCCCGACCGGCAGAGGCCGCAGGAGCTCCGCCCTGTGGGGGGAGAGAGAGGAGGGGGGGGCAGACTGGGAGTCCGGAGCGCCGCGCAGACACACACGCAGACAGCCGCGGACCTCGCAGCCCGAGTGCCAGACAGCAGCCTCGCAGCCCCGGGCCGGACTTCGCACTGCCTCGCCGGCGACAGCAGGCTGGGAATCCCGAGCGGCGGGCACCGGGACACGCCATGGGGAGCGCGAAGCAGCTGCGCTGATCAGCCCGGGACACAGCCGCCCTGCGCCGCGCTGCGGGGATCGGGACACGCCGGCGGATTGAGGACGCCTTTGGCTGGGATTGACCCTCCCGAGCGATGTTTTGAAAGTGGTGGTCTAGCTCTGCCCCCACCCCCACCACCTCGCTCGCTGGATTTATTATCATTTTTTATTCTCTCCCAGTTTTTCGCTACCCCCACCACCACCACCTCCACCTCCCTTTCCCCAGCCTCGCCACCTCCTCTCCCGGACACACACGCACGCAAACGCCTCCCTCTCCGGAGGACATCAGCCGCTGTCGCGGCGGTCTGGCTGCTTGGAGAGACCCCCAGTCCGCGCCCGTGGGTGCGCAGTCGGCAGGGAAGATGGACGCGGGGATCGAGAGAGAGTGCAGCACTTTGGGAGGGCTCTTCCAGACCATCATGAACGACATGAAGGTAAGGCGGGTAGGAGTCGTGAGCGACTCGCCCTGCGGACCGGACCCGCCGGGGTGGGTGATTTGTAACAATGGGCTCGGACGGGGTCTGCGTGTGTGTGAGAGTGAGAGAGAGTGAGTGTGCGTGTTTGGTTTCACGCACATAACGACGTGCGTGCGGGGTTGCTTAACGCCTGAATTTAACATCTCAGACGCGCACAACAGTCTTACTTTCTTGTTATCGAAGCCCCTTAAAAAAAATAACAAATAGGAAAAAAAAAACGCCCTCCGATTAACCAGAACGCGGCGGGGACCCACGCGTGGACCACGCTCAGGAGCGCCGCGAGTCCCCCGGACCAGGAGCGTGCGGCTCCACGCGTGTCTTGTTGGTCCGGGACTGGGCTGACCCGGGTCAAGGCGCCGAGGCGAACAGGGCCGCGAAGTTTGACGCGTCGCGTTTCCCGGTGGCGCCGGTCGGCTCCTCGTCGTGGGAGGGAGGACCGGGGAGGGGGGTCCGAGTCCGAGTCCGGCTGACAGGTTCAGGAGGAGGGAGAGGCGAACACGCCTTACCTGCCGCACGGGAGCCCCCAGGTGAGCCGGAAGTGAGGCCTCAGCCGCGCAGGTGGCGGCACAGCCCGGCCCTCAGAGACACCGGACGCCAGCCGTAACAGTAAAACAGAGAGTCCCTCCCTTCAAAACGCGTAAACCGGGGCGTGTGGAAAGTAGACGAAGAAAGAGGGGCAGAGAAACCCTCCGTCCTGCAGGACGGCCTCCTCACTAATGAGAGGAATCCTCAGTGACGTCATTCCCCCGTTTCCTCCCCGGCGGCGTGTTGGGTCCCCCCCCCCCCCCTCTGTGCCTCTGTGCTGGCGACACTCGCACCCCGAGCCACAGCAGAGCCCCTCGGGGGGGTGTCTTGTCCTCGCCCTCACCATCTCCCAGCTCCCCTGACCACCTCCTGCTGAAGCAGCGTCTGTCCGGCTGCAGCTGTAGGGAACCCCCGGATGAAGCCCGGGGTCGCAGCGGGCCTCCGGCCCCCCATTGAGCGTCTCGGTCCCAGGCCCGTGTTCCGGTGGGCCAGTGCCTGGGGCGACGGGGAAGCAGTACTCTGTGGCGTCACTGTTCTGGGGCGCTTGTGGTGTGAGACCTCGAACCTGCTGGAGTGAGCAGACCTGACTCGTTTCCCCAGCTCGGCTGTATTTTCTTTGGATTTGTAATCTGTGGTTTACACACAATAGCAAGAATGCAACGGCCGTGTGTGTTTTTTTTTCTGTAAAAGGCATTGTTTTGCAGCGGGACAATGCCGTTGGGACTGAGGGGAGTAGTTTGGGCCGTGCGGAGTTCCTGAAACGGCCCTCCCGTCATCTTTGCAGGCGGGTTCTGCCGGGCCTCTGCAGTCCGGCCCGACTGATGCGGTGGACCTGGCCTCGAGGGCTGGGGCTTCTGCCCGTGGGCCTCCTCTCGTTTTCCTTCGGGAGCTCGTGGCTGCAGACCGGGATCTGTCGCTCCTGGGCAGGGCTGCTGCTGCTCAAGCCTCGGCTGTAGCAGGGGCACGAGGGAAAGAGGCTGTTCTCCCTCTCTTTCCCAGCCGAGCCCTGTTGACGCGGAGGTGATGCTCCCATGGCGCTCTCGGAGTCTCGGGATCGCTGCCGTCTGAGGTGCTCTTCCGAGCCTTATCCCCGGGAAGGGTTAAAGCAGGACGGGCCCGTCCTGGCAGACCCGGTGGAGGAGTACGGTTCTTTCAGATCCCAGATCTCGCCTCTCCTCGGCTGGGTTTCGGTTCTGTCTTGTATATGTCGGTCCCGAGAGTCGTGCTGCGCTGGGCGGGGCTCTGCGTGCTGAAACGGGGTGCAGCCCGCTCTCTCCAGGCTGAGAACCCAGTAAACTAACGCCTGCAGCCTTCTGGTTCCCAGCGGAGACTGTGTTGGGGGGGCTCCCCTGGGTTTCAGCAACGAAGCGCTCGTCTGTGATCTGCACGGGGGCGGAGAAGCTTTAGGTGTCTGGGGCTTCAAGATGGGACCCTGGGCTGGTCTTCTGAATCAGGGAGAACCAGGGAGATTACAGGCCGCTGGCTCTGCTCTGTCAGACGGAAGTTTTTTTCCAGAGCGTTCAGCAGTAGGTTGTCCGCGTGGGCGGCGAGCGTCTTGAGGCGTGATGTGGCTGTGGCGCTTGCCCATGATTCACTGGGAGTTGCGCAGCTCGTGCCAGGTGGAGACACGCCGTGCGGTGGTGTGGTTCGCGATCTCGTTGCCGGGCGTGTGCACAGGTGGGCCTCTCTTAAAGACGCGCGGCGGACGCTGGCCAGGGAGTCCACCCGCTGTGTGTGCAGGTCAGGTGGCGCCCAGCTGTTTCTGCACAGTGTAATCTGATGAGCCTCAGCGAGCAGGAAGCCCCCCTCGATCGCTAGAGCGATGGCGTCCAGCCGCGCGAAGCCTCCGTTCCCGAGCGACTTGTTCCCTGCTGACCTGCGGACACGAGGCACCTGACCGTTTCTCGGCTCGACAGAATTACACCGCTGCCGTGGAGTATGGACATGAGCCGTTTTCGCGGTTCGCAAGCAGTTCCCGTGCCTGATGGTGGGGGCACACGTGCTGGTGAAGTGATGGCGTGATCCGCTGCTTGGTTTCAAGCCTGGGTGCGAGTGCAGACATGCATCACGGAATGGGGTTTGTGGTCAGCGTCTGCATTCCTGGCTTTCTGGAGAGATCAGTGGGATGTCAGCTCCTGGGCTTTGTGTTGCGTTAGCACCTCTGTGTCTGTGTAACACAGCCCTGTGGGTAACGGTTCTGTTAAGGAATGCCATTGATCAGGCTGGATATGTGCCCATTGCCAAGCCCAACCATAGGAAAGCAGTCCTGATCTCCCAATACAATACATTTTGTATCTCGCAATACAAAAGTGGTTAGTAGTTGTGTGCGTGGGGTGTAAATGACCCTCCTGCATCAGGCCCTGGTTAAGGCTTGTCGGAGCTGCCAGGTGCAGGTGTCTGAGTCGGCTCCCTGTCGTGCTAGGTGTTTTGTAGCAGTATTTGTTTTTGTGTGGGAGAGAGGCCACGTGTGTGCTCAGAGCAGGAATCGGAGGCTGTGTTGGCACCGTGCGTTATCACAGGGCATGCCTTGCCATCTGGCCAGAGCTCGTCTTGAAGCGAGCTGCTGGCAGCTGGACACTGGCATGATCCACGCACTGATCTGGGAGCCTCATTTTTCCAGTTGGCTCAGCGTTGGCTGTCATAATGCCTTGTTTTTATGAAGGTTCTCCAGGAGAGGAGAGTGCACTGCTCGTTGAACCTGTTGTCTAGAAGAGGCACTGAATAAATCCAAATGGCATAAGATACACAACGCGTGCACACACAAGCACACACACGCTCACTCGTTCCCTGCGGAGGGACCAAGCCGGCTGCGCTGGCTGCTGCTGCCCTGCAGGCTGTCGGCGGTCCAGCCGCAGGTCGTCCGTCTGTGGGCGTCTGACTGACGTGCAGCTCGGGCGCCGCTGGCTCCTGGGCCTTCCGGGCCTCCGGGTCGGCCCTGGTCTGCCCTCGCTTTGCTGAGCCCTCAGCTGGGTCTCTCTGCTGGCCAGAACGTTTAGCGTTGTCCTTCTTCCGCTGCTAGAAAATGGAATATTGCGCGTCCTGGGTTCCTGGAAAGCCCTTGGCAGGTTGAGATCTGGAGACGGAGGTGTTGGCTGTGAGAGCGATTGAGGTGATTGGCAAGGAGCTCAGCGGGGAGCAGGAGGCCTCTGGGCTGGTGACAGGGGTGAGACGCCCTGGTAGTGCAGGGCGAGGACAAACGAGGAAGCTGTTCGGCCCTCCGCTGCATGGCTGCAGGGTGCGTGAGAGACCCGCTCTTGAGAGTCTTCAGATGAAGTTCCCTGTCTGCGTTTCAGGTTGGAAAAACCCACCCCCTGGTCCTGCCAGCTTGGGAACCCTGTCCTGACTCGGCCCCGTGTGCAGCAGGTGCCCTGGGAGCCGCCGTGGGGCCCGTGTGCCGCAGTGTGTCCTTGGCCGGGGTGGGGCTCGGCTCAGGCGACTGCTGCACAGTGCGCGCAGGGGAAGGAGTGGCCGGTTCTCACCACTCACTTCCCACACGTTAAATTTAAAGGAAGGGAAGTGGGGGGTGGCTGGGGGGTAGTGAGCCGGCACTTCAGTTCACTAGTTTTGCATGCGGCTTTAGTTTTATTTTAAAAGCGCAGCGATGCAAATTTGAAAGAAATGCAGTGCTGAGTGTGCTCAGAAGCGAAACTAGGGCAGGTCACATCGTCTGTCTGCGGGGGCAGCGCGGTCGACCTGTTTCTCCTCCCTGCCATTCCAGTGACCAGCGGGGCAGTGCTGTCTGTAGAGGGGGGTGCTTGGGGTATTGGGGCTCGGGGTTTGGGTCTGTCCAGGGACGCCAGCCCTGTCCTGCTGTCCTTCTGCAGGCGTCCTTCCGATGAAGCGAGATCAGGTCCAGCTTCCCGGTGCTGTGTGAAATTCTGGAGGACGAGGGGGATCAGCAGGCGTCCAGCGGTGATGTCCAGTGTGGTGTGGTCAGCAGGAGGGCGGACCCTCGTTGTGCCTTTAGAAAGGATTGTTGGAAAGGCAGCTGGTGTGATTGCCCGTAAGGCTCCTGGAGATTCGGACAAAAGCGTTGACACGTGTCCGTTGCATCAAATAATGGCGCCCACAGATAATGCATTTTGCTTTCCGGTGTTTGCAGTGCGCCTCTTCGGATTCTCCCTTTGCACGGCTGCGGAAAAGCAGCGAGGGGAGGTGGAACAGGCTGCAGTCGCTCCGAGCTGGTCGTTTGACTGCGCTCTGTTAGGGAAACAGCCCAGTTTTCCCACTGCCTGGCGGAGTGCCCCTGTGTGCGAGCAGCAGGGCCTGCAGGTCCCTCCCTCTCTCCCCAGGAGGTGTTGGTTTCTCCCATCATGCTTCTGTCTCCTCTGGGCTGGTCCGCCCCACCGGGGTGGGAGGTGAAGCAGAACCGTGTGCCCAGTTACACATTGCAGCGCCAGGCCTGCAGAAAACTAGCTCTCCAGCTCTAGTTAATATTAAACTTATCTCCAAGTTGAAAGGCCTGCAGCCTCTGTTCCGCTGCTGGGCAGCTAAAAAGGCCGGGGTCGGTGTGACCAGAGGTCTGCGTTTCTGGGGGTCGGTGTGACCAGGGGCCAGCGATTCCGGGGAACTCCTGGTTCGCTGGGGGCCGAGGGGCTGGGGAAGGGGCCAGCCTTCCTGCAGGGCCTCGCCTGGGGCTCTGTTTGAGCTGGAGAAGCGGGCCTGGCTCCCAGCAGGAAGTGGGCCGTCCCTCAATGGCAACACCAGCGGTGAGTAAGGCCTGAGTCACGCTTCGGGACTGGTTGCTGTTTTGCGGTATCCTGGGTGAGTGGCTGCCCCCATGCGCGATGCTTGCGGCCTTAGTCAGCACGGCTTGTGTGCGGAGATGTCAGGGCTGGGCCTCCGCTGAGGCATGATGGGAGGGTGCCAGGTGCTGACAGCTCAGAACCTCTCTCTCCGCCCGCCTCCACGCAGGTGTCCTGCCCCGGGCCTGCTGGGACAGGACGGGGCGGGTGCCCTCTTGTCTCGCATGTGTGCGTGCCGGTGACGTGCTGTGCTGGGCGTGGCTGTGACCCCAGCCCTGGTTGTAAACCGATCGGGTTGGTTCTGTTGTTTTGACGGAGAGGAATGTGGGCCGACCGGCTCTGGGAGGGAGGAAGCAGCACGGAGCTGCCCAGGCCTGTGGTCAGAGAGAGTGAACGGGCCAGCTGCCGTGATGTTTCCCAGACGGCCCGTCTCGCGTGTGGCCGGACCTCCTGTTGGCTTGACTGAACTCTTGGTTGCGCAAAACAGTAAATGAATTGGGCTTTTCCCATTTGCTTTCTGCTCCTGAAATGATGGAAGCTTGCAAATTACTTGTGAATTTGTCTATGTCAAGTAAAATCTGTAATTTCCAAAACTGAAAACAGAGGACGTGTTTTCAAGTCAGTCAGTCAGGTAGTAAAGGAATACGATGGAATGAGGAACTGGGCTGGGGCAGCCGGGACTGCAGCTCTCCTACCTGACCCGGGCTGGCTGCGTGGCTCTTCCTCTTTCTCTTCCACTCTGCAGCTCTGCACGGAGCGAGATTGCAAAAGCAAAAGCAATCTGGTGTGTCCTTCACAGGAAAGGGACGAGGGTGCGGCATTTTCGTAAACACTCAAGTGCCTTGCAGATTTGGGGTGGTTTATTCCGCTGTCTCGCACAGAGGGTAGGAAAAATCACGTGAATGGTAGAGCTTTTTGCGTTCTTTCCTCTGTAATTTTCCATTTGGGTTTGGGTGAGAAAGCCATTGCTTGGATGAGCAGGAATGTGGACTGTGGAATGGGCGAGATGAGCTGAGTGACCTTCTCTCTCTCGTCTCCATTCTGCTCTAAACGTGCTCCACCACCCGCGAAAACACAGTCCACGATTTGTCATTGTCTTCTGCGTCACCCCCTCCTCGTTAGTTCCAATTAAAGCTCCCAGACTGAGCTGACCTCGTTTGTTAATTATTGATGTGCCGCAGAGGCTTCAGTTTCTGGTTCCCCTGGAATCGGAGGAGGAGGAGGAGGAGGCTGCAGTTTCAGATCAGCCTGTGTGGCTGACGGGGCCGCCTCTGGTCGTAACCTTGTGTGTGATCCCAGTGGCTGTGCCTCTGGGCAGTCAGGGAGTTAATTATTGATGCTAATTAATGACGACTGTGTGTGTGAGGCGGTCAAACCCCACTCGGAGAGGCAGCGGGAAGACTTGTGTCAGGATCAGCAGGAAGCTGTGGGGAGAGAGAGCAAGAAACGGCAAAATGTGCAAGAGGACGTCCTCCAGTGTGGATCACTTCAGCTGCCCGTTTTAAAACATTGCTCCTTTCCTGACTCCTCTGAGTGCAGTGGCTACAAGGAGAGCCGGAGTCCGTCCGGTCTGGGCCTGGAGCCGGGCCTGGCCGGCCCGTGTTAATCCAGCCGCCCGGAGCTTGGGGAGGGACCAGCGTGTCGGCTCCTGAGGTCCGCAGCAGTCTGCCGGCTCCTGTGCTGACTTGCACACATCTGTGATTCCTCGTTGAATATCCTTGACTTGGCAAGAGCACGTTCATCCTCGCAGGGCGTTTGTGCCGCACAACTGGAGCCTTCTTGCAGAGCCTGCAGTGAAGACAAACACGGGGAGATTCCCTCTCGCAGCCATGGCAGCACATGAGTCCGTTTCTAGGAGCTGCATGTGGGCAGGGCTGTGACTGTCCCCCTTTTCCTTCGCTTGTGAGCAGAGCCGCCCGGTTGTATCCCATCTCCACGTGCCTGTTGCTCCCTGAAAATCTGGCGTAGGGGCCAATGGGCTGGAAGCTCATCACTACTGGTCCAGCAGGATGCTCAGCTTGCTGGTGGCACAGTAGTAGCCTGCTGAGTGAAGTGTCCTCTGCTGCAGCTCGGGAGACCGCTGGCAGGTTTTTCTCGACTTGCCAGGGAAGTGAAGAGGCAGCTGTGAGCTCAGGTGACCTGCGGCTCTTTGCTCGGCCGGGATATTACAGTTTGTTTTCCATGGAGAGGTCTGGGATGAATTCGGTAGATATGCAATAAGCCCAAAACTGAGGTTAGCTTCTCCCCTTGGAAGATGCGGAGCAGAACTCAACTGCAGCATCGGCCAAGACGGTGATAGAGGGTAAAAACTGTCGTGCAGTTCCATCCATATCTATAACATCAGGGATGGAAATTCCCAGGAATGATTGTACGGTACTTGAAAAGCAGGCAGTGTGACTCATCAGTAGAGGAGTTCTTCTGAAAGTCTGATCACTGTTTTTCCTCGATGTTGACTCTTTACCGCGCTGTCAGTTCTGTGTGTGGGATGCAACAATTCCTGAGAATTTCTGCCTGGGTTCTGCCCAAGGGCATCTTCTCATCTGTCACAGGGGGCGCTGTCTCTGCTGGTTCTGCCTGCAGGCAGCAGTGATGCTCTGTGCTGGGCTTTCTGGTGCTCTATGGGTGTGAAATATTGGACTGTCTGTCAGGGAAGGAGTTAGCCAAGCTGGTTTTACAACTAGCTTCTCAGTGCCAGGGTCCTGGGTTCGATTCCAGTTTGCCCAGTGTGTGGAGTTAGCCAGTGCTGGTTACAGGACTGGGTTGAACCCGTTGAGCTCAACTGGGATTCTAGGCCTCCTCTCTTTTTGCTCGGAAAAGTTTTTTCTCTCGAGAACAATCGCCGGGATCGCCTGGATATTCCAGGTTTTGCAAGCATGTTTTGTGTAAATTTGCAGATAGCTAAATATGTGAAATAAGTAAAAATCTTATTAAAATATTGAGCTTTTGAGCTTCGTAGGCAGAAGTTAAACAAGAGCCTGCAGCTTATAAAACATGAAGTGGAGTGCCCTGCAAGGCGGACTGGAGTCGTCGCCTCAGGCTGGTGTACGAAACCTGGCGGAGCTTTGTAGTGCTGTACTGGTTGGGTGCATTGAGGGTAACAGAAGAGAGGCTGCAGAGAACGATGCTCTTCTAACTGGATCGTAACTGGTCTGAAGACCTCATCCCACCATTCCTTCAAAGTCCAGTAAACACTGTGCTGCTGTAGCAGCATGACTGGTTGCTCCACTCATGCACCCCTCTTTGTGTATGGCAGGGCTTAGTGTTTGTGGAGCTGCAAGCCACTCTGGTATGGGCGAAGAGACAGCTGGGACCAGCTGCTCCTGCCCCGCAGCTGCGCTGTGTGCGGATCGAGAGGGCCTGCTAGCTGCAGGACACCTGTCGGGCAGTTGCTCCTCCGCGGTCGAGCCGCCTGAAACAGGAGCCCGGCTCTCAGTGACTTGGGGTCCGATCGCGGCTCCTCTTCCTGAGCGAGCCGGGGTGCAGGGGGCCCCCCTCCCCGTGCCGGAGGTCTCTCTCGGGGAGAGACGCTGAAGAAGACAACTGCAGGCACCTTGGTCTCTGTCCAGATCAGTTGGATGGTGTTGATTAGCCTAACTAGGAAAACTGGGATCGGAGCAGGGCTGTTACAGCAGCACAGGAGCAGAGGCATGCTGAGACCACAGCGCTTCACAGCCAGAACAAGAGTGACGTCCACTGGGTTGGGAATTCGTTTTGATAGAGGCGATAAATAAGTCTTATGTTACGTTAGGTCTGTAGTTTGAAGGTTTTCTTATTCTCCTGGTGTGTCTGCACTGCTGTGTGGCTGTGAGTTGAGGTCAGCAGACAGCCTTTGAAACGTGATTTTGGGAGGAATGTGTTGCATATTTGCATAGTTTTGATTTCTGTAGCCGTCAGCCAGATTATTCAGCCTGACTGAAGCGAAGGAGCAGCAGAGCGGGGACCTCGATCCTCTGGAGCCAATTCTCTGCTGGGCCGTCGGCTGCTGGAAAACAGCTGTTTTCCGACTGCTAAACTTTTCCGTCCCTGAGGGAGGATAAGGAAGTGGGATTTGAAGGGTCTTTTCCTCTGGAATAAAATTCCGGGGGTGGAGGCAGATTTTCTGTTCCGTGGCTGCGGTGCCCGGATTGAGTTACCTGTCAGGCCACTCGGGCTTTCTGGACTAACATGGTTAGGAAGCAGCGTGAGCATTTTCTCTCCTTGCGTGATGTGCGTTTGATTTTACTTGGGGATGACGTCATTTAAAAATGCTTTTCTCTCAGTCCTGCTCCTCCGTCCCTCCCTGGCAAGCCCTCTTAATTAGGAAGGAAGTCGTGCCGAGGTCGTCGTCTCGGGGGCAAGAGAGCTGGAGTGGAGAGGTGCTGCCGGGAGTGGGAAAGCAAGGCGAGGCCCCCCTGTGGGATCGGCTGTGCTCCGGCGAAGCAAAGAGACGCTCTGGGTTCCCGGGAGCTGAGCCAGGATTACGTCCGGGTCACGAGCTGACCTCGGGCAACCCCTGTGTTTAGCATTCTGTTCCCCCTGATGTTAATGCTGTTCCTCTGACTCTTTTACTTTCCAGTCCAGTTATCCAGCCTGGGAGGATTTTGTCACCAAAGGCACGAAGCTGCAGTCCCAGCTCAGGTGAGTTGTGTCTCGGATTCCCAGGAACACTGTATCTCCTCCCCCTTTTCCCAGATTCTCCCAGCCCCCCTGCCTTGAGCCGGGAACTTAGCTTTAAATTGAAAACAAAGGCTCTAAAATTCCTTTTAAAATATTGACGTGTGAAAATCAGTGAGTGAATTGTTTTCCTAACACTCAGGGATGCCCAGACACTGGTCTGTCTGAGGGGACCCCGGCAGCACAGTAGCGTGTAAAACCAGCGCTCTCGCACAGCGGACCTTTAGACGTGTCCACTTCCACTTTCAGTGTTTTAGAATGACAATTAGCAGTGTGGGTAATCGTCACGTATATTTCAGTATCGACGGGGGCTTCTAGTGAAGGAGATCATTTGAAAGAACTCGCCCTGCTGCTGCTGTGGGGGGGCAGAGCTTTTCCTCGAACCCGTGTCCGCCAGTATCCCATGAGGCCTGGCAGTGCCCAGTCAGCTTGCTCCACTGGCCATGCAGTTGACCGAGCAGCAGCAGCAGTGGCTGCAGGAGGTATTTTCTGGATTTGGGGACCAGACCAGTACCTTTGAGGAAAAGAAAAGGAATGCTGTTCGTAATTCCCCGGATCGTGTGTGCGTGCATTAGGGGACAGGGGTGCGGATTGTCGCAGAAGTTCAGAGCGCTGCCAGACCCTGGTTTCCCAGCATAGTCTCGGAGAGGACTGAGCGCCGCTGGGGATGTGCGATTGCGGGCCAACAATGAGGCCCATTCAGAACCAGGTTAAGAAGTAAAGTGGTGCTTGCGGCACAGTCTGAAGGTTAGGGTCCACATTCCAGATCCTGCTTAAGAGATCTTTTTTCAGCAAAAAAAAAAAGAGAGAATGAGCAACTTTGCTTTCTGGTCTGCAGCAGGTCTTGGGGGAAGGGAGCTAGATGGCACCCCAGGATGCCCGAGAACAGAAATAAAAGCGGAGGTTATTGACTGCTGAACTGTGTGAACTGTGTGAACCGATTCAGTGGCGTTGCCATTGATATCTCCTGTCCCATTGTGCTGTGTTTTTCAGGACAACAATCCTCGTCACAAGCTCGTTCCTGGACGCCTTTCAGAAGGTGGCCGACTTGGCGACGAGCACAAGAGGTGAGTGCAGCACACTGGCACCTCGGCTCTCTCTGTCCTGCGCCCCTCTGCCTCTCCTTGTTCTTGCCCCGACAGCCGCGCAGCAGCAGCTGGGGAGCTTTGTGCTGACGTGGTTCTGGAGCGCTTAAAGACAACAGGTTGCTGTGCGTAGGAAATCCCTTGAGGTTTCTCCTGAGCAGTGGCGCCGCGCGGATGGTGAATGGTCTTTTGCAGTGCAGATCTGGGGGGTGCAGCTGAAGCGGCCAGCTGCGCAGTTCTTGCAGATCTGGGAGGACGCCTGCACAATATTTTTTTGTCGCACAGCACATGTAGTTCTTACGTCAGACAGCACCAATCAGGTGTCAGTATCGTCATTGTGTTTCAAGTCCCATTCTGGCTGCTGAAGGTCTGAAGGCAGTTTTGTGGCCCAGGACTGTGGAGAGGAGGTGGAAGGATACAGCAGGACCGTTGGAGAGCGAGTGCAGACACGCCGCAGCCCTGGTCAGAGGGCAGGAGGAGGGAGGGGGAGGGTTGCTTGTTTTTCAGAGCAGAGATAGCTCCATGTGTTCTCAGTCAGGAGCAGTCTAAACCAGGCTACACTGCCCAGGACTTCCTCACGCCCAAGAGCTCGGCTCACACCTGCGGAGTCCCAGCTCCTCGCAAGCCTGGGGGGCGGGGCGCGCCACACCACAGCCTGCGGGACGGCCTGGCCCTGGACAGGCTCCCAGCGAGGGCCCGGGACTCTTCCTCCGGAAGGAGTCGCTGCGGCAAAACCTTAAACTCTAAACCGTAAACTATTTCTAAAGAGGACATTGTCCTGGTGTTTTTTATCACGTGCCTTTTTGTGTAGATTTGTTTTTAAAATATGGCCTACTGTAGTGAGTCTATGCCAGGATAAGAGAGTTCAGAAATGAAAGACTTCATCTTGTGGCTTGACGTGTTAGTGTCTTGTGATTCCCGGACCGGCTCTCAGGCTGCAGGGCTGCAGTGCTCTGGGCCTGTTCTGTGCTCTGGGCCTGTTCTGTGCTCTGGGCAGGTGTGTCAGTTCCGTGTGAACGGTGCTGGGAGGGGTGGAGGGGCTGCTGCGTGTGAGATCCATCAAGGTCGGTCCCCCGCCCGTGTGTGAGAGAATCCAGTCTTGCTTCAGTTATCTGCAGATAAGAAGGCCTCCACATCTGGAGCAGCTGTGTGCTGTGTGTCAGAATTTCTAAACGTCTCCTGGCCAGACCAGTCCAGCTCTGCGCGTGGGAGGTTGCGCTACGCGCCGACTCCAGTGCGCTCTGGGACGCAGGCTTGTTCAGACGAAGGCACAGCCAGGCGAGAGAACCCCTCCTCTGCTTTGCCGAGCAGGCCCAGTCTCTTGGGCCCCAGGGGGCTTAGTCAGGGAGTGAAACTCGACCACATCCGTCAGCCGGCGAGAGGAAACTTGTTTTCTTTTTTTTGATGTACAGGTATTTTTTCGAAACCTGAGGATATGATTCCATGCCTGTGCAAGTTCAGCAAGTTCAGGTCCTCAAGCTTGCTGTGATTGCAGATGTGTGAATATCTGCAGAGGTGATACTGACACGCTTCTCCTTCCTGCTTCCCGAGCACATTCTGTTCTGTAGAGCCTACGGATAGTATAACGCCTGAAATGGGTCCCTCTGGTGCGTTTTCTCTGTGAAATGCCTGGGGTTGTCCCTACGTTAAAAGCCAGCAGGAGAGCCTGGGCTCCAGTGAGTGTCAGTGGGGTGCAGGCTGGGATACAGCCGAGCCCCAAGCTCAGGGCCTCACCTGGGAACAGCCTGACCCAGGTGCCCCTGAGTGCTTTTGTGTAGCTAGAAGGCTGTCAGGTTTCGGATTTCCTGGAAAAGGCGGGGTGCAGGAGAAGGAGGCTTTTAGACTTTGGGATCCGAGGGGGAGTGGGAGCGCTGTCCCTCCGGCCTGGGGTTCTGGTCCTGTGTGTGCTGGCACGTTTCCTTCCGGTTTCCGGGGAGGCCTGGGAGCGGGCAGCTCTGCAGGCCATGGAGCGAAGGGCGGTGCCAGACCTGCAGTGACTCCTGGGACTCCAGCGGCTGTGCCCCTCCCTCGGGCTCTGCTGAGGGAGCGTTCTTCCCGCAGAGCAGCAGGGCAGGGCCAGCGCCGGTCCTGCTCTCCCACACTGTCCAGGGACCGCAGTCTGGTAGGTCCGAGGGGACTGAAGGCCTGCCGAGTCTCCTCTTATCTCCCTGGAGACAGCAGTTCAGAGGAATGTGTGCTGTTTGTTTTTTCACCCCCTGAAGCTGTTTGTGAAAGCTGTGGTGGTGTGAAAGTGAGCAGACTCCCTCTCAGGCCGTCACCTGCCCGCGAGAGGGGGGGTCTTGGGTCCAGCCTGGCGGCTGTCCGGCTGTGCGGGGCGCGGGGGGGGGTCAGGAGGCCGTACAGCTTCGGGGGGGTCTGGAGCCCACAGGGGGCCTGTTCTGTGGATGGGTGACTGAAGAGAGCGTTTGGGTGTGCAGGGCTGTGCCCTTTAGTAACTCGCTGAAGAGAAGAGCGAGGTGTACTGGCGATGTGTTCCGCTCGGGGGAACCTCTCGCTTCCGGATGTGATGACAGCGGTAATTGGACCCCTGCCGGGGGGATATGGACGGAGCGGTTGCGGACCCCTCTCTTGCGGGGACGTCGGGGTTTGACTAATTGAAAGCTCTCTGTGATTGATTCTTTAACGACCGTCCCGGGTGTTCTAATAGAGAGCCTGGAGACGAGACGGCCGCTGGGTCTGCTGCTCTTCAGACAGGCCGCTAACAGCCTGTCAGCTGGTTGGGCATGTTGGACCGCGGAGGATCGCTTCCCTGCCGTGCTCTGGAGAGGCACGGCGTGTTCTGCAGTTAGGCTTCTGTGCTCTTAAGGAATGGTGGGTTTTTCAGTCTGTGAGCACGTGTGAAATGATCCCCCTTTTCTTTCCCAGGGGGCCCATCCACTGTAAGTCTTTGTTCCAGTTAATCCTTAATTACCGACGCCATCGTAAGCAGCAGCTTCAATCAGACAATTAAGAGAAGACGCTGAAGCACTGGTCTGGTTGGAATCCTGCGTTAGCGCCAGCTGGAGGAGCCGGTGATTGTCTGCTCGTCCTCTCTGAATTGCTAGCTGTTCTTTGGCGTTAACAGTTACAAGCTGCTGAAAAGCAAAAGCCATGCGGACAGCGTGCGGGGGAGGGGGTCAGGCTGGGTCAGGCTGCTGGAGGTCGCTCCGTCTGTCCCGGTGGGCATTTCCACTCTGAAGTGTTCCAGAAGTCTTTTAATCGGGGCCGCCGTCCTGCAAGTCCAAATATCTGGGCTGGTCGGGCAATGGTGTGTGAATTTCCAGGGTCCTATTCCAGCAGAGCACAGTTGGCTCTTCATCTGCAGTCCACAGATGTCCATAAAACACACAGATGTTGCTCAGTCCTCTCTCCTCATTGCCAGTTTTCTGGTTATTTCTCTCTCTCTGCAACTCTCTTGGGAGAGTGGTCACAGTCCATCTACCTTTTCAACGATGTACTATATACAGGTCTAGTTTTTTGTACCTTTTCAGACAGGCACTGTAATTATACTCTCTTTAATGTGTCATTTTGCTGCGGTGGGGGGTGACACATCGGGGGGTTCAGGAGGGCTGTAATTGACAGTCATTGTGAGGGTTATAATGGGAAAAGAACTTGCACAGAGTGTGGTGGTTCATTTTGGACAGAAAATGGAAGCTCATTTCTGACTCTTGTTTGTTTTTAATGCTCTGTTGTGCTTTTTGACGCCTTTGAAATTGCGCAATTTTCTTGCTTGTTTTCTGTTTTATTGACAATCTCTATCTGCCACTTGTGTTTATGCAGTTCATCTGTTTGCCAACTGGCCCTGTCAGCAGGGTGCCAGATAGGAGCTCTTCAGCTTCTCCCTGGTTGGGGAGGGGCTGTTCCAACTTCCTGAAGAGCCTTTAGGCTTCTGAGTTGCCAAGATTCTTCAATTCCAGGCTTAAATGTGCACCCTGTCTTCCTTTACACATTCCTCACATCATGTGCATTAGGCTGCAAATTGTTATACTTTTATTGTTATAAAGTAATGGATGCATTCGAGCTCCCGTTGCTGGGGTGCGAAGACTTCTGGGACACAGCGCACCATCATGTGTGGGACGGGCTTGACTACTGTCCGGGCAGCAGACTGCATGTTCCCCCCGTGCTCCGCTGCTGTGCATGCTGGGATAGGACCATGGCTCCGAGTGACCACCTGCCCCCCCTGTCGGACAGGAGGCATCTCTGTGAAGAAGACACCGCTGGACACACCTGTCCGGGGTGGGTCCTGTGGGTGTGGGAGCAGCCCGTCCTGCAGGGCCTCAGAGACCTGTTAGGTATCCTGACAGCACTTGGCGGACGTGGCCGGTGGCCTGGTCTGCCGTCAGCGCTGCAGTCCAGTGGAAACTGTGCAGATCTGTGCGGGTTCTTTTCAGACAAAACCGAAAACCTTTCTTTTGCTGGAGTGAACACATTTACAAGGGTTCTGTTGCTTTCTGTGTTCCTTTCTGTACGTTGTTCCTTTCTGAACATGGCAGATTGCAGGGCTGGTGCCACTGGGTGGCCCCGGGCTGCGGCAGGGGCTCTGTGCGTCTGTCCCGCAGAGTGGGCTGGCTCTACAGAGGGTGCCGTCTCCAGTCGGGAGGCCTGCTGCCCAGGGGCCAGGATGTCTCTGAGCCCAGTGTGTCCATGCACATCCTTGGAGCGTGCTCGTCCTCGTCCTCTAGTGTTCTCTCTCTTTCCAAGAGCCTTTTCTTCTGCTGTTCCTTCCATTTTCTGTTTCCCTTGTTTTTTTTCTCCCTCGTGTTCGCTCCTTATCTCTCCTTCTCTTTTGCCTCCTCCCTCTCTCACGTCAGAGTGGTATGAGGGTGTGGTGCGCCCGGAAGGGTTTTTTTTTTCTCGAGCTCTGGTTTTACTTTCGGAAGCAAACCCGACTGTCCGGCTCTGACCCGGCTGCGGACAGACGCGTGGGCCGGGCGTGACCCCAGCGGGGCGGGATCGGCGCGGTGCTCCGGCTCCGGAGGCCTGGGGGATAGGGAAGCGCAGGCAGGCGGGAGTCTGCGGAGGAAGGAAACGAGCGTCCGATTGCTCTTGCTGGGCACCTCCTCTCCGCTGCCACGCCCGGAAGAGATCTCGAGACAAGTTCCTGTTTTGGGAACGCGGACCCCCGAGTCCGACACCACTGTCTGGGTTATTTTCGGTCTTCCTCTCCTCCCCTTTCTCTTCTTTCTGTCTGACGAAAGCTGGGCTCTCGTGCGCGGAGGTGGGCGACGTGCCCAGGAGCGGGGCGCCGCTCTGCTGTGCGGGGCCGAGCTGCGGGGGTGGGGGCGGGGCCGGGGGGGGCAGGGGGCAGTTTTGCTTTCAGCCTTCGGTACCCTGAGGGGGGCAGGTGGACCCGGCTGTGGCAGAAAGAGGAGCGTCAGCGTGGAGGAGTCGGGGAAGAGCCCTGCTCCTGACAGGCGTCCATGTCCGCTGAAGGTCCTGACTGAGCGCTCGGACCGGGCTGGGACAGCCAGCGACTGCAGTGAGCTCTGCCCCTCCAGGGTCGGGGGAAGGCAGTGAGCTCTGTGACTCGGCAGACGAGTGTTTTCTTTGTGGTGGAGGGGAGCACGTTGACAACGGCAGCTCAGCTGAATGTTTGTTGCGTTGCGTTGCGTTGCTTTCCCCGCGCAGCCCGGAGCGGTTCGCTGGCAGGCCGGCGTCGGTCGCGGAGCCGGTGCGGTCTCTTCCGTCTCTCGGCGTGTCGGACCTGCTGTGATGAGACAGCGTCGCTATGGTGCCTGGGCTGTTTGCCTGACTGTTTGTTGCCATGGCGTTTGTGGCTTGTGATGTCATGGCTGCGTACCCACCCCCCCCTGACTTGCGTCTTCAGGAATGTGTAAAAGAGAGAGTGCCGTCGGTGGTTGTCATGGTTACAGGGTATGCGGTTTGCAGGGCGTGCGTCTTACTCAAGGAACTTTCCTACAGATGGTTCAGGCTCCAGTGCCATGTGTTTTCCACGCAGTCAGCAGGCCAGATGTCGGCGTGGTAACCACCACGCTGTCGGCACGGGAGCGCTGAGCTGTCCCGTCTCGTCTGCCTGACTGGGCCTCCGTCACGGAGCGGAGCCGCGCCCGTCGTCTCTTGCTTCCTTGTGGAATCTCCCAGGTTTTTCGGCCGTGCCGCAGTTTGAGCAGGTGGCGTCTGTACCGCCGAGCGGAGGGTCACTCCAGGGCTTCCCAGACCAGTGTGTCGACAGTGTGATAACGGAAGTCAGGCAGGGGTACGCAGATCGTTGGAAATGGTGATTGCAAAGCGAGCGAGATAGCGGTGCATCATGGGCATGGGTAACTGTGTGAAGAGAAGATAACAGAACAGTGTTATATCAGCCTGGATGGAGCAAGAATGCAGTTACAGATCTGCGGTATATAAGGATTTCATGATTTAACAGCGCTGAGCCCGATCGATGAGTTTGACCTGAGGGGGAGCGCTGAGCGTCTGCGGTCCCTGCAGGCCCTGGGCAGCTGCTCTCGTGCTCTCGAACACTGGCTCCCTTTGTCGCGGCTCGGGCGGTGGGCGTTGGAAGTTATTTCTGGGCTTGTGAAGGAGAAGGGGCAGTTTTGTGGCGGGGCGGAAGGAGCCTGCCAGCACCTGCTCCTTGGCCAGCGGACGAGGCGGGTTTCCCCGGTTTCTCTCGGTGCGGCGCTGGTCAGCTGGGTGCCGGGAGCAGGTCTGCGGGGGGACACCGGTGGAGATGCCCGTTTGGGGGACGGGGGCCGTGACGTGTCAGTGGGGGGGCCCAGCCGGGGTTCGGTGAGCGGTGCCGTGACGCGTTCCCCAGGACGCTGCCCTGCTGGATGCATGCCGCACCTCTGCAGCTCTGTCTGGAGGCTGGCCTGATCGAGTCCGGCGGCGTGCAGGGAGCCGGACACCCCCGGCGGCTGGGCTCTGCGTGTTGCATGGCGGACCTGGGCCTGGAGGAGCAGGGGAGCGCAGCAGGGTCTCTCTTACCCCCCCGGTCTCCTAGGTGGCAGTCTAACACCTCCACGGCATCAACAGCCAAGTGGGTTACACACCTGTGGGCTCTTATAATAATAATTAATAATTGCTTACACTTATATAGCGCTTTTCTGGACACTCCACTCAAAGCGCTTTACAGGTAATGGGGACTCCCCTCCACCACCACCAATGTGTAGCATCCACCTGGATGATGCGACGGCAGCCATAGTGCGCCAGAACGCTCACCACACATCAGCTATCAGTGGGGAGGAGAGCAGAGTGATGTAGCCAATTCATAGAGGGGGATTATTAGGAGGCCATGATTGGTAAGGGCCAATTGGAAATTTGGCCAGGACACCGGGGTTACACCCCTACTCTTTTCGAGAAGCGCCCTGGGATTTTTAATGACCACAGAGAGTCAGGACCTCGGTTTTACGTCTCATCCGAAGGACGGCGCCTGTTTACAGTATAGTGTCCCCATCACTATACTGGGGCATTAGGACCCACATGGACCACAGGGTGAGCGCCCCCTGCTGGCCCCACTAACACCTCTTCCAGCAGCAACCTTAGTTTTTCCCAGGAGGTCTCCCATCCAGGTACTGACCAGGCTCACACCTGCTTAGCTTCAGTGGGTTGCCAGTTGTGAGTTGCAGGGTGATATGGCTGCTGGCTATTCACAGCCAGGCGTTAACCCTGTGCCTGAACCGGGGCAGTGCACGTCGGCTTCCTCGCGTCGGTTGTCTGAAATCTCTGTGTAAATACCGAAATACTCCCCGGTCCTTTAGGCTCCTTTGTTTGGGAGTTTGTCAGTGAAAGGGCGTGGACACGAAACGGCAGGCTCCAGTAAAGGCCGCGCAGTCTTCTGAAGTTCGGTTTGATCTCGGCGGGCAGCCAGGTTCAGCCGATTGCGAGTTAAAAGCACACACACGCGCGCAGCTCCCTGGTCTAAAGTCCACACGCGCCACGCTCCCACTCAGCTGGTCTCTTGAAATGTCAGCACACTGCCCTGCCTGGCATGGGTATCCCTTTTCGCGGTGCGCGGCTGGGAGGCGGGGGTCTCTCTGCGGTGGGCGCCCTTCTCCCTGGGCTGCCCACCCAGGGGCAGTGTCCGAGTGTGCATGGGCAGGACGTGGCACACCGCTGCTGCACCTGGCCGTCCTGTCTCCATGGGAACATGTCTTCATCTCTCCATGGGCTCGGAGAGCGTCAGGGCTAGGCAGGCGGTAGTATTTCTTCTGTGCAATGTGGGGTGCGTGGGTGTAGGGCTGTTTTTTTAAATTCATTTGTGGGTGAAGCAAGAGATTGCTCCAGTAAAAAAGTCCAGCTGTATACATGGACAGCTCTGCCCCCCCCTGGGTCACATCAGCTGGCTGATCATGTTGACTTGTTTTTAATTCAATCATTTATTTTTGTGCTGGTCAGGAAGCCCAGGTGTGCCGGTACTGGAGGATTACGCTGGCTTTGCTGTGGGCTGGTCTCTCTCGGCCCAGTACACGGTGCCAGCCCTCAGGCGAGCTCTGCTTTGGCGCTGGAGCCTGACAGAGACACGGCTGCCTTTTTAAAATTCGGTTAGAAACCTCTGCAAGGCCACTTTGCGAGATGATTTATCTTTCAATAATCTGCTATCGGAGTTCAAGGTCTGATGGCTGAACCCGGGAGGGAGCAGATAAGGTGGTAAATGGGCCTGGCTGTGGGTTGCGAGGCTGGGACAGGGCTGGCCAGTAGCAGGAGGGGGTGTGTCTGCAGCAGCAGAGCCCTAGAGAACTTGTGCAGCAAGATCTGTCATCAGTGTGCGATGCGGCGACACCTGTGACTGCAGCACGCCTACAGGCACGGAAACGTCACGTTACCACGTGCCAGGCGGTACTGGCACGGAAACAAAACTGATCGCAGGGTTTACCCTGACGTGCCTCTTCTGTATCTGTTTTTCCTCAGAACAATTGAATGCCTGCATTTGGATGTTGTTGTATAGAACACATGGAGGCCTGAAACGGCTCATCCTTGCTGTTCTCTCACTCCATGTTGTGCAAGTTCCCTGGGACCGTGCACCACCGGCAGAGAACCGCTAATCAGTCAGCTACTAGCAGCCAAATAAGCTCAATGCGCTGACAAGCCTCCTCTTGTATGGAATCTTTCTCCCGTCCCGGTTTCCTGCTGTGTTGGTGTGGAGGGGCAGTCGGCTTTGGCAATTGTATTGCACTGCACTGCAGACCTTTGATCTGTTTGCTCCCTTAATTATTGACCTGATCCTCCAGGGCTAATTTAGCAGTCAAGGGTCAGCTCAGTGACTTGGTTCTTGGAAGGTTCTGTGGGTGCTCTTGGCTGGTGTCTGGCCTAGTCTGGATGGACCGTGGCTGGCTGGCACTAGAGGGGGAATGGAGGTGTTGGGGGGGCTGCAGGGTGTGATGAGTGTAGCCAGGGCAGACTGCCCCCCCTCCTGCTTGAGCCCCCATGCTTGACGCAGGTGTCACTGTCACCATAGAAGGGTGTTGATTTGCGTGGCTGATGTGGGACCTGAACTAGAGCCAATCGATTTGGCTGTTCAGATGTAAACCAGGTCAGAGAATCCTCTCGGGGGAGAAGCAACAAGCCTGCCTTCTCTCTTGCGGTTCACAGTGAGCGCAAACTGCGCTGCACTGCACAACACCCTGCACGTGTTATCAGTCTGACCCAGATTTCATCTGCCTTTAGAGGCCTTGATTATAAAATGATGCTGTCTGCAGTCAATGCCAAGGGCAGTCTTGGAGCTAATCAATGACTAATTGTGTTGTCCCTGGAGTTATCAGCTGATGTAGGCTATGGAGGAGGCTTCCTCTCAAGAGCAGCACAGACTAGACCTGCGGTGTGTGTCCCACACAGGGCAGTGTTTCCTCAAAGCCAGTAAAAAGCTCTCTTTTCTGTGAACCAACAGGAATAAAACCCGAGTTCCCCTGAAAAGCATGAAGCATGAAAACCTCCTCACAGCACCGAGTCCGTCTCTTCTGTCGGGGGAGATCACTGGCTCACTCCCTGGCCCAGGAGAGCCGCAGTAACAGCAGGAGAAACTGTTCTCGGGAGGAGAGTCGCCCCCCTTCCTCCTCGCGCCTGTTCCTGTCAATGGCTGCATTATAACTGGGCTCCTGCGAGGAAAGTGTGTCCCGGGGTAGCGAAGTACCAAGAGTCTCTTCTTATGAAATGCATCGCACGCCCACAGAGCTGGAGAACCCTCTCTGTCTGGGCAGACTGAATAAGCTCCCCTCTGTGTTGTTGTTGTTCTTGGCAATGAGACCTCCGTCTTGAAGCGTCCTTCTGTAAAGGGTCTTGTCCTTGTTTGTGTAAAAGACGGCGGCGGAGCGTGCTTTGCGGTCGAGGCTGGGGAGTTTCCAGGGCCGGACAGCCCCCAGAGTTTACTGCCCAGGGTTCTGCCCCGCGAGAGAGCGAGGCAGACACCTGGCAGGACCGGAGCCAGCGCTGTCTGGGCGGCTGTCCGTCTTCATTCAGGATGTTTTCTTCCTTTCTTTCCCCTTCCAGACTCGGCGGCCTGACCTGTTAGGTGCGTTATTCTGTTGCGCCGGTGGAATGTCTTGTTAATTAAACGAGCTGCAATTAACTTTCCAGCTCCTATGTGTAAGCCCACTCTCCCCCTGTAACTCCTTCTCGTTCCTGTGTCCAGCAGGATGGGGGGGCTGCTTTACGGCTGATTCCAGTGAGGTAGGAAACTGAGATCATGGAATCTGTGGAAATTGAGTTTTTTCCTAAAACACGAGCCTTGTGCCTCGAGACAGGCAGCCTCGCTCAGGCGGCTGATGACTTGTTGACGGATGGTCTAGAGCCATGTGGGTCGTCAGTGCTGCTCACGGGAATCCCCTGATGTCTCCGGAGTGCCGACGGGATCCCGAGATAATGGGATGAGCGGAGCGGGGATGGATCCTCGCCGTTCCTTGCCCAGCTTCTCGGAGCGGAGTGGGCCACATGTCCGCTGCGCGGGCACATGGGCCCAGTGGGGTCATTCGCCCCGAAGTGTTTGAAATGGGGGGTGAAACTAATGTACACTTTCTCCTGCCGTCCCCCATCCCCCCACCCAGGAGTTTCAGGATCTAAATTTATCCAGGAAAATATCTGGAACAGGAAACACTCATCTCCCAACGCCTCAGTGGGTTCTAGCTGTTGGGACCAGTAGGTCCCTGACTAGCAGCCGGAGATCCGCAGGGGTGTCCCCTGTGCTGGAGTCCAGCTGTCTCGCCCCCTGACCCTGCGGGGAGGTGTGTGTGTGTGCCCGGAGCTGGACAGCCCCAGAGCGGTCCTCCCCTTCCCTTCCGCCTGGGGGCACCGCTGCCAGAGTCTCCCCTTTCCGTGGGGGGGTCCGGTCCGGTCCGGGCTGGACCAGAACTCCTCGTGCAGCACGGCCGCTAGAGCTCGATTCAAAACCAGCCGGCTCGTGTTTAGGGAGGCTGTGAAGAAGATGTTTGACCTCTCGCTTTGGAGGGTTTGCAGGGAAGAGCTGTAGCAGGACGGCCAAGCGAGGGAACCCCAGAGGTGCTGCTGTCTGTGCCAAGTGCGGAACGGATCACAGCGCTCCGGATTCTCCCGGCTCCTCCTTTAAAGGCTGTAGTTCAGGGACAGGGGAGGCAGGGGGGCCTGCAGGCTCGTTCTGAAACTATTAATGAGCGGACGTGTGGACGGAAATGCTTCTGGGACAAGCCTGGGAACGCAGCGAAAAGGAAATGACCTCACTGGCAACGGGAAGAGCTCGCTCCCCAGCCGTGCTGCCAGCGATCACCTTGAGTGCGGGTTGTTCCCCTGGTGGCTGCTGCCTGGACAGAGGCGAGCAGCTGGGAGAGAGGCAGAGAGCGTTGGACTGATCCCGTCCTGACCCTGCTTCTGCTCTACTCTAACCGTGTGGCGTGGAGAACGTGGCCCCTCTCTGGCCTGTGTTGTGCTATAAAATCATTTTTTAGAAGCATGTGTGAGACTGGTGGTCTCCCCAGAGGCTTGCCTGTCTGTTGATAGGGCATCTCGCATTACCCATCAGTCACTTTGTCAGTTTGGACCTGTTGCTCTGCATGTTTAGACCGGACAAATGGTGCTCAGCACAGGCAGAGCACAGCTGCTATCGAGAAGTGTCAAGAAAAACCATCATGCTAGGTTTTCCTCAGCTGAAATCTGTCTCTGAGGCCTCGAACGACCAGTTCACCTTTTATGACTTCCCCACAAAAGCTGTTGTCCCACCCTCTTGCTCGGAGGGAGGATAAATCCGTTGTGTTTCCTGCTCTTCGCCTGAAGAAGGGATTGGCATGTGCGAGAATGCCGCAGCCAGGCCCTGCAGGAATGGCAGCTGCGTGTTGTATAGCGCCTGGGGCCAGCTGGGAGGGGTCTTTCCAATGGCTGTTTTGAAAGAGGTGTCCTGGTTACAGCCTGTTTACTTCAGCTGTTGGATGTGGTAGCGCGTTCCACTCCAAGTGAAGTTTAGCGGGGTAACAGTAAATCAGTTTAGGGGCCTTTTACATTATTTGTCCGATTAACCTATAACAGAGCGGTCATCCTAGGTAGTCGTGCTCAGAAGAAAGTGATGTTTTTTTTCTCCTCTGCACTGTCCTAAGGTGGCATTTGTCTGGTCTCGGCAAGGAGTGACCTTTGGCCAGTTCAGGTTCAGGCGGCTCCTCTCTGTTGCTGTTGGGCAGAGTCTCCCCTGTGGGACAAGCAGAGACCTGCTGCTGCTCCGTCAGCCTCCCCCGCTGAGCTCTGACGTTGGGGAGGAGGGGCAACTGGCTGTTAGGTGCTGCAGGAAGACGTCTGCTCTCATGTGCTCAGACGGCAGAGCCTCCAGACGTTTCAGAGCTCAGGCACCTTCCTTCTGGACGACTGTTGACATGTGTATGCAAAGGATCCACACTGTATATACAGATGCATGTTTGTGAAAGGTGGGCCTATATAGATTTGTGTGTGCATAGGTTGGTGCATTTATAAACTTGAGGTCTGTTTCCTTAATTCATGTCCTCCTCTCTTGCCAGTGAGGCCAACATCTTTGGCCTGGGAGAAAATTTGGTGAAAACTGTGCAAGCAGATGCAGGGATTCTACAGCCCTTGTCAGGGGTCAGGGGTCAGGGGTCAGGGGTCACTGTTGCTCCAGGCTGTTTTCACACGGTTGGCGGATGACTTCCCCAGTGCTCTGTCAGAGCAATCACATGACACCTGATTGCTGGAATGTGGGCTTTAATCCTGAGGGTGAATCGGTGTCTCAGGGGCCCCAGTGCCCAACCGCTGATTACAGAACTAATTTGAAATAAAAGGTTTCTCCCAAGTGGCAGCAGTCTTCTCTTAAATATAGTCCCTTTAGCCCACTGGAAGGGAGGTCTGTCACACCCGGAGTTTCTCATCTTCTCCCCCTATGGGTTCAAATAAGTTTGCTCCCAAGCTAAGTTAGCTCCCACTAAGCTCTGAAGAGGTGTTAGTGGGATCAGCAGGGGGCGCTCACCCTGCAGTCCATGTGGGTCCTAATGCCCCAGTATAGTGACAGGGACACTATACTGTAAACAGGTGCCGTCCTTCGGGTGAATCGTAAAACTGAGGTCCTGACTAATGTTGTCATTAAAAATGAGTTCTGGCGCACTATGGCTGCCGTCGCATCATCCAGGTGGGGCTGCACACTGGTGGTGGTGGAGGGGATCCCTATTACCTGTAAAGCGATTTGAGTGGAGTGTCCAGAAAAGCGCTATGTCAGTGTAAACAATTATTATTATTATTATTATTATTATTATTATTATTATTATAAGCTGGAATGAAGTGGCTCTCCGCCCGGCTGTGGGTGCGAAGTGGAGGCAGGGTGCAGGGGTGGGATGCCCACAGTTCTGGAGGAGGCAGCACAGTCGTCCCGCAGAAGAGCGGAGCGTCCCCAGAGCCCGAGATGTCCCCACATGTGGGCCCCAGAGCACACTCGGGGAGCCCCTCTGTGTGGCTGGCTGGCTGTTCTGTTCGTTACTCTGTTACAGACTGTCCGGCCCAGTGTGTGAGTGTGTGAGGGAATTCCTGCCTTCAGTCCAAGCTAGCCTTTGACCTGCGACTCAGCCACCCTGATCTGGTTTGCTTTCACTCTGTACTCATTGCTAAACATGCCCCCGGGGGCGGCTGCAGTGTGCAAATAGGAGCTGGATTTTTGAGTACTGGACCAACCTGATAGTAAATATAAACTGTGGGTGTATGTCAGGGCGGTTGGCTCTTGAAGTCATGTTGCTGTGTGAGCCCAGCGCTCCTCAGTGCTTCCCTGCTGTGCAGATCAGGCTGAATACACAGTGCTGTCAGCGACAGTCCTGGTCCACTGGTGGAGACTGGAGCGTTGCAGGAGAGGTGGTGGATTGCACACAGCACAAAGTGCAACTGTAGTCGCTGTGCTTCGTCAGCACAGGATACGGGCAAGCCTGCGGGGTCATTGAGCTCCTAAAGGCTTAGAGATCAGAGCCTCTGTGTTTGCTGGACGTTTGGAAGCAGATGCCGTCTCCTGAATGAGCCGTGCTTGCTCAGAGAGGGATTTCTCCCTGTCTGGCCTGTGTGCTTGCAGGCAGGCGCCTGTATTTATGGCCGTCGGTATTTGCATCTGTTATCTCTCTCTGCCTGGCCTTGCCTAAAAAAAAGAAGCAGCAGATGTTTGCTCTCTTTTTTTTCTTAGGAGATGATTTTGTTTCCCCGATGCCGCAGCTGCTGCTGCGTTGCACAGGAGTCCGGGGGCGGCTCTGGGCACGCGCCCCTCGCCCCTCGCCCCGCGCCCCTCCGTGCGGCCGCCGAGACCTCGCCTGGCGGGGGACCCACGAGTCGTCCGAGTTTTTCAACCCAGCCCGCACTTTGTCTTCTAGTTTAACACCTTTGTCCTTCGAGTGCATCGCGCCTTTATTCCCACAGCTGTTCACCTGCTTAATGTGACCAGCTGATTGTTAGAGTTTACTTTATTTTTAAAGTGAAGACAGGTGTCTTATGCATCTGTCTTGCACACTGATGACCCAGCTCCTTCGTCCTTTTACACTGTTTCTCACATATCCGTGCATCTGGAGGGACGCGACCCGAGAAGGGGGCCTGCTGGTGACACCTGCGTCTTCCAGGCCCGCTGGAGCAGTGGCAGGCTCTGGGAGAGGCTGGGAAATGAACGGATGTGTTTTGCTCTTTTTTTTTTGTTTCAGGGGCAACCAAAGAGATCGGCTCGGCTCTGACGAGGATGTGCATGAGGCACCGGAGCATCGAATCCAAACTCAAGCTCTTCACGACGTGAGTTCCAGCACCTCGTCCTGAGGGAGTTCGTGTAGCGGGACGGGGGTGTCGGTTCAGCTCGGCCCCTGACTGCAGGGTGCAGTAACACTGTCTTAACTGGGACAGTTTAACTGCAGCCCTCCAGGGCCGATCCCCGTGTGCCTCCTGCCCCAGTGCGACCTGCCGGGGAGGCGTTTCAGGGTTCAGGCTGCCAGTCCAGGCCTGTGCTCCTCTCTCTGGGATGGCAGAGTTGCTCAGCCCATTTCGTGGGGAGCAGAGGCGCTCGGGAGATGAAAGAACCTGCGATGAAGCACTGGAGATGAGCTCACTCGTGGGGGGAGGGGGGCGATGCTCTCCGGGGCGTGTCTCCGTGTGCAGAATTCCTGGGCCTGCGGGAGCTCCCAGTGTAAGGCGAGGATCGCTGGGCTGCAATCCGATCCCCCCCCCCCTCCTCAGGTTACACAAAGGGGCTCCCGATCCATTAGCGTTCCTGCTGGGTGGGAAGGGGGCGTGTTCAGCAGATTCTGAACAGATGCAGTAATTGGAGCTGATGGGAAGATGTCAGGCGTGCACTGTACTGCTCATCTTTCTGCATCGCTCCTCCACGCAGAGACCCGGCTCAGAGCTGGCCCTTTGTTCACCCACTTTTTATTCTTTCTGAATAGCTCGAGTGTTGCTGTAGAGTGTATCGGCAGCCAGTTGTTCCCTGTGGATGGCTGTGCCTTAAGAGGGGGGTACCCTCCCGTGCACCCCAATCCCTGTCCGAGCCAGGGCTGGGACACAAGCGCCCCACCACTCACCCCATGTTCCAGCTGGCCAGCGACCCCACGCTCGGGACGTGCCTGGATTAGCGCCGGGGTCCCTGCCTGCCCCGTGTCGGGGCGTAGGGGCAGCATGTTGTGCGTCCCTGTGCGAAGTCGACAGTCCGGGGCACAGCTGGGTCTGGCGCAGTGGGGGGGCGACTCTTGAGCCCCGTAAATCTGTAGTCGTGCTGCGTGTGTTAAATCTGCAGCCTGTTTAGGGGTCATTAGAATGAATTAACAGCTTGATAGAGTTCTGGACAGTTTATTTTATTGTAGCCACTCGCCGTGCTCTGAACTTTTTAAATAAATAATGAAAGGTCTTGATCTCCTTGAGCCCTGTCGCCTTTGTCATCAGTTTTTGGCCCTCCACCGTTAAGGGGTGGCCCAGAGGCTGAAATAAACCTGGCCCCTACATGAAACTCAAGGTCACTGTCCTGGGACAGTGTACTCTTTAATAATCTTTAATTATCCTGGAAACTATACACAGCACAGGCCTCTTGTACAGCCCGTCTGAATCTTCAGATGTTTTATATGTCTTACCCTGTATACATATTAGAAAGAAATATCCAGAACAAAATATCTCAATTTGCACACCTAGGATGTACATTTTTCTTCCAAGGTCTTTTCTAATGTGTCGTCTACCTTGAATAAAAACAATGGAGAGTGATTGAACACCAATAAAAAAATGTACATTTCAGGTCCAGTCTTCATAAAATTCACGATTTTCTTTAGCTTCCAAAAAATGTGAAATAGCCCAAAATATTGAAAAGAATAAAATTATACTATTGCACTGACTTCTGGCAGTGTTAAAGATCTTATTTCTGATGTTTATGGTGAAAAGGTGTGTATTTCGACATGATTGTTCACCAAGTGAAATGACAAAGTCCTGCGCTGGCTGATGCATCAGTCCCTGTGTCCCTCACTGAGGCTGCGCTGTTGTTGCAGAGCCCTGACGGAGAGTCTGATAAACCCCCTGGAGCTGAAGATCGAGGAGTGGAAGAAGGTGGCCAGTCAGCTGGATAAGGACCACGCGAAAGGTAACCGTTTCCAGCTCGTGTCTCCCTCCCCAGGTGCAGAAAGAGAGAGTGTCTGAGGCTGTGGACAGACCTTGTGGCACTCAACCCCCGCCTGTAGGGCGCTGGGGCAGAGCAGTCTATTGTTTGTAGGCTCTGGGTTTGGACTAGCCCTGGGTGTCCCTGAACTGTAGGTTTCAAACACTGAGGTCCCTTCATCCTTCAGCTCCTCTCAGACCTCGTGCCCAGTTCGGATGGGAGAAACCAAATTCATTTCATGCCATAACTGGCAGCTGCAAAGGACCCTTTTCTTGTTTCCCAGGGGACTTTGAAAGGCGCCATACAGGAGAAAGGAGGTCTGTCTGCGTTGTGTTTGCGGAGGTGTGACAGCCCCACGCACCTCCTCCCGGCTGTGAGCACAGCTACAGAGCTGCGCCGCTTCTTGCTCTCTCGTTTTGTACAGCGAACAGTGTCCGAGCCTTGTTTCATCTTCTGACGCTTGTTCTCCTTGGCTCTTCCCTAGAATATAAGAAGGCTCGTGCGGACATCAAAAAGAAGTCTTCGGACACAATCAAGCTGCAGAAGAAAGTCAAGAAAGGTAGGACTGTCCCAGCGGCCCCGCCCAGCCCCCTGCTGACTGCCTCTCTCGTGTCAGACACCGCTGCGCCCTCGGCAAACAGAGCCGCACAGAGCCCTGGGAAACGGGCCTTGATAAAAAGCTGAATGCATGGTCATGTTACAGTGTTTCCATTAAGAACAAGGGGACAAAAGTTCTCTTGAAGGGCGTGGGCACCATTGACCAGGACTGTCCTGGCTTTCAGCCCCAGCGCTGCCATGGAGACGGATCGCAGTGCGTGTTCGCAACACTGCGCTCATCGCGAAAGGTGCCCTGGTGCTTTCTGTCTCATCGGGTTCTCTTTTCTCTGCGCTGTGTCCACTTCACGAAAGACCTGCAGCTCCTTGCAAAAGCCCTGGAGCTAAGTTTCCCCTTTGTTTTTCCTTTCAGTGCTTTGTCCTCAGGTGGTGTTGATGTTTTGTGCAAGCAGCCCCTGGTTTTTAAGAAGTAAATGATTAACCCTTAGAAGCCCAGTCATTTCCTCTCAAGCCTGCTGCCCCATTTAGAGATCGTTTCCTTTCCTTGTGAGAAGGTGCCCCCCAGCTGCGCGTGGCTCCTGCGTGCCTCAGCCCAGCGCTCTGCTGTCGGAGGGCGGCGTGTGCAGGCTGGCGTGCAGTCGCAGGGGGAGCGCTCCAGTGGTTGAGGTAATGAGCTTGTGTGCAGGAGGTCCTCCGTCCTGCAGCGTCGCTCCAGGGTGGACTCCTCTGTGCTTGATGCCAAGCCGTGCTCCCGCTCTCTCGCAGACGCTTGCCCGCGTGTGCGCAGCTTCCTGCTCGCCCCGAGGACAGAGGGGAGCGAGCTGGAGCAGGCCTCAGTCCCCCCCTGCAGAGGGACGGGATCTGAGCGCCGGGCTTGCTCCGGACTGCGGGATAGCTCTTCCCTCCTGCGCGGGTCTGTCATTACGTCTCTTAAAACCACTTCAGAAGGGAGCCGGGGAGCGCCAGGAAAAAGTCCTTCTTTCCGCCAGCTTTCCGTCCGCGCGAACACAGGGCCTCTTCACTCGTCCCAGTCTCGCCGGGGGCAGGGAGCGTTTGGAATTGTCAACAGCTGGAGTCATGTGTGCAGTGTTTAATGAGCTCCAGTGTGCTCGTTCAAGAACTGTGCGGAGCACAGGTTTATTTTTAGCCTGGGATCTTTGTAGATTGTCTTGATTCCTGCTCCCCTGTGTTTGCATTGCGCCAGTGAATAGAAAGTGCTGGAACACAATGTCAATATTTGCAGAGCATGGCGTTGGCGAATGTAATTATGTAAGCAGAGCTTTACAGTTCGTCGTTGTGGGAAAATAATTTTCAGGTGGTCTGAGCATGTGACAAAACAGACGCGTATCTTTTTCTGAGAAGCCTCATGCCGTCGGAAGGTTGGATCCAGAAAGAAACAATTGGCTCTTCTGTGAGGGAGCGTCTCTGTCCTTGTTGCTGTGGATGCTTGGATCAATATGATGGAGCTGGGGGGTGGAAGGCAGTCATTGTCCTGGCTGTGGCCGTGAAGGCCCAGGCGGGAGGATCGATGGGAGAAGTGCAGGCTGGGAAGAGACTTGTCAACAGGCTGGCGCCACTGACGCCTGATTCAGCGCGGCTTTCCAAACCGAGACTTCCAGTTTCGCAGCAGGCCTGTTGCAGACCCCGGCCACACTGAACACCTGACTGAGAGAGGGTGTGTGTGCAAAATGGCACAAAAGCACCATATCTTCTTCTTTGATTTTTGTGCGGCTCACAGAGCCTGACATAGCCGATCACGTGGAAGAGCTGATGGTGACAGCTCTGGGCGTGGACAAATTGCAGACAGTTGTGCTGTGTTTTGTGAAGAACATTTGCCATCAAGGCTGTGAAGTAGGATGATTCTGGAGTAGCAGCTTAACTGTGCATAACCTTTTCCAGGGTCTGGCCTCTGAGCCTGACCGAGCTGGAGAGGGGAGGACTTTAATTTCTACGGAGTTTCACCTCTGCCATTGTTGACTGAGAACAGGCATGTCTTTGTCTTTGGTGAAAACCTAGAGAAAACGAGGAGGGGCACCGGAGGTGTCCTTCCCTGTTGAGAAATGGAAACCGTTGAGCCAGCCCTGGGGATCGTGAGGAGTGACTGCTGGGAAGGCCTCTGTGGGTCCGCCCTGGGGGGAGAGCCCACACAGCAGAGGGGCTTGTACTGGCCTCATTCAGAGTCAGAGAGCTGTATTGGCATGACTGATGAGTTAGTGTTGCCAAAGCAGATACAATTAACACAGCATGTACAGTACAAACATATCACTGGGCGTCTGCATACATCACGTACAACATGAATGTGGGGCAGGCTCACTCTGTCTTCCTCATGCTGTGTGACAGGACATCGCACACTGAGCTGCCAGCTAAACTGAGTCTCCGCCCCCCTCTCCCCGCTGTGCCGCAGAGAGGGAGCCCGGTGCGCAGGTTTGTGCACAGTGCTCAGCTCCGTTCGCCAAGGAGAGACCTGCTGACCGACTGACCGCCAGGCTCTCGCGTCACAGGACCAGGCTGCTCCGGTCGCCTCCTCCACAAACCTCTCCACATGCTGAGAGGAGCTCCGACAAGCACGTTTGCTGGATTGTTTAAATGTCACCTCGATGAAGAGGGTTGACTATAATCATAAAACCATTTACCCACGTTTTCTGTCAAGGCATTTGAACATACATCTGAAAGTACCGATGGACCTTAAAGAGCTGGAACAATACCTGGAACTTTTTACCCCTTTATGTGTGAGATTAAAAAAAAAAACACTTCAGAAGGGTTTTCCTGGGCGGGTCTCTTCATTTCTTAATGCTCTCAGAAAGGCGGTAAGGTTTGGGTTTCACTGAACAGAGCTGCCATTGAGCATGTGGCCAGGCTCTGCACACTGCGCACAGTCACTGTGTTCACCTTCCCCAACAATAATACATGTGTTGTCATGAATGAAAGGCCAGGTTGTCATCGGTAATAATGCACCACTTTGATATCCACAAGTCCGCATGGCCCATAAAGCTGCTCAGTCGTGGTATCCCGCAGAGTGGGAAGAGTTTTTTTTCCAGTGTGCTAAATCTGTCCCATAAGAATGCAGTCATGGAGATGTGCATCTGCGTGGTGGCTGATGCAGCTTGTGAAGGCGTTCGTTGGGCTGAGCTGGAGGTGGGCGTGTTTTGACAGCTCCGCAAGAGAGAGGAGGGCACCCGTGTCCAGAAGTGCGGGCTTGAAGGAGCTTGACCAGCGAGGGGTGCCCTGCTCAGGGCTCGCTTCCTGGAGTGCCCATGGAAGAACAGGGGGAGCTGGGTGGAGCCAGTGGGGGCTGTGCCATCCTGAACCGAGCTTCCTGATGCCATCGCTACCACTGGTTGGGTTGTGTGGGCCCGGATTACAGATTAATCACGATTGGAGTGCTGGAGAGTTTACGTGTTGTCAGGGAATTCCAGTGTGCAGTGGAGCGAGTACCACTATTTGAATAATAAATGTTGTGCACGCAGTTGAGGTCCAGCATAGCAAATCTGAAAGCATGGAACAGTCCCTTTACTTCATTTCTTTCTCGCCAAGCACATCGCTTTCTTTTCATTTGATCAGGGATGCCCGGTCTTGTGTGTTAACGCCAGTCATTCTGCCTCACTCCAGTGAGCTAACCGATCAATGGAATGACGGCGCTGGGCGAGGTGGTCTCTGGAAGTGCTGGAGGTGGGGTTGGAGAGCCTGCTGATACACAGCTTTTGCTGCCGATGTCATCCGAAGACCCGGGCGTCAGTGCGGTACCCACTGTAATGGCATGGGCTGTCCGGAGTGCCAGCAGGGAGAGCAGCAATCGAGCAGCGAGCTGCGCAGTAATGAGGTCGTCATTAATATTTTAATTAAAAGGCTCGGAAAAGAGGAAGGAGTAGCGTGTTTGTTGTATGGATCGTGGGTTTTAAATTATTCAGGTTCTGTGCGTGCAGTGCTGTGCTGATGATGATGAGGAACCCGGGGAGCTGTGTCTTTAAGCAGTTGAAAGCAGGTCAGCGTGGCTCGTGCTGGGCTGGCTGGGGAGTCAGGCAGGGTGCCGGGACAGCGGAGGGACTGGGTGTTATGGGGGGGCTGTGTTGCAGAAGGGTCTCCAACACCCTCTTCACCTGCTCCCCCGTGGCGACGCTGGCTCAGTCGGCCCCTGGGCGATGTGCAGGCAGACCCGTGCTGGGGGAGTCCGCGGGTGTCAGCGCTGGGCGTGCCGGAGTCTCCTCGTGTGCAGTTAGCTGGCCACACTGGCTGTACTGTTACCTGCTCAGAAAGGACCGTCTGTGCCTGAACAGGCTGGCCTGTGTGTCTGCTCTGGCTGGGGGTTCGTGCCAGAGGGGGCTCCTCCCTAACCACTTCCCTCGGCTTTGGAAAGCCTGGCCTCAGCTCTCTGCTCCAGGTCTGCAGGGTGTGATACCGGGGCGGCGATGGCTCCCTGTGCTTTTACTGAATGCGTGTGATTCAGTTAGGCTGGCCTGCTTAATAAACGTCCCCTCAATTAACCATCTTCCAAGCGAATTGCCTCCTGTTGTGTATGTGTGTTCCTCTGCCCCGGCCTGACAGCCCGTGTGGATGGGTCTTGTGATCCTGCGTGGCGCCCGTGCGTCATCGGCTCGCTCTCCTGCGCTGGGCGTGCGAAGGAGCCGTTTGATGTTGTTCGGATTTAAGCTGCGCCCTCTGCTCGCTCAAACAACACGGGGAGAGAGGCCGGCGGCCTCGGCGGCGTGGGAGCTGTTGCAGAAGGCGTGCGTGTGGAATAACGGCCGGAGCTGTTCGTTTGGCCGTTCCTGTTGTGGGTGCTGCAGAGGGACGCGGCGGCCCCGGCGTGGGCGAGGAGGGGTTTGGGGCCTGGGAGTTTCAATCTCGGCACGTACAGCGGGGGCCTTCCAGCCCTCGCTGCCCTCAGAGCCAGTTTCCGCACTTTTCCGTGTCTGGAAGGTGGAACAGTTTTTCCATATGGCCTGTTTTTTTTTTTTGGGCCTCAGTCCAGAGTGTGGATAACTTGCAGGTGAACTCTTCCTGTGTTTGTTTTTCTTCCTCCCCTGCTCTTTCTGGGGTTGGACAGTTTAGCAGCTCCTGTTGGAGGGAATCTGATGGCACCTCGTTAGAAATCTGAGCTGCTCTCCCCTCCCAATGCACGAAGCTGCGACCTCCTGGCCTCAGGAGGCTCTGAGAAAGGTCAGGGGTCAGGCATCTGGGGGATTTGCAGGTTTGGTGCTTACATAAGCATTTACAACTCTCAGCTGCGACAAGCCAGGGTCTGTGATAACCTTTAGCCCTGTATCTACAGAGTGTTTCCAATAGGTTAAAGGAAGTGTGCAAGTGATTCTTTGTGTGCTTGATGTCAAAATGTACATTTCCACAAAAGAGAAACCTGGTAGTTAAATTCCTCTCTGTTTCAGTGAAATCTCAAATGAAGATGTTCAAACACAAAAGGCTGTAAATTGTATCCTGTTTCCATGGGGCAAGATATACCGGCTGAGCTGACTTAATTGCCGCTTATGTTTAGAGAGGCAAACCAGTGTGGCAGCCGCCAAGGAATGACGGCATGTCTGCTGGGAGATTAGGATGGTGCAGGTACAAGACGAGCTGTGGGACAGCATTGGACTGTAATTGAAGGTAGGGAAGCTCTGCAGATAGCATGGTACAGACAGCTGTTTAAAAATAAAAATGGATGACTAAGGTCTGCTGAGGCATTTTTTCCAGCTGAGCCAAATTGCTGGGTGCCTGAGGAAGGAATGCACAGGCGATGCCGACCTCGAGAGAGGGCTGGGACTGGAAGCCCAGGCACGCGGAGAAGCCCCTCAGAATGTGTGGGGTGGCGATCTGCTTCGAGCCTGGAATTCCGAAGCGCCATGTGTTTGAAATTCCCTTGCTGCGGGGACAGATGCTGCGAGGGACCCGGCCTTCGCTGTGGGGGGGGCGGTGGGCGAGCTCCACACCCAGGGCACACTGAGGCTGGAAGAGCCGCGCACATGTGCTTCACACGCATGTCAGCTGGCGTTCAGGCTGCCTCGCCTGCCCTTCCCACCCTGGGAGGGTTCTCGAGCGCTGTTCAGACACGTGCAGGTCGTCGCCGGTGCAGTGGAAAGTTAGTGCTTTCCAGACGGGAGAGCAGCTCTGGCAGAGACGGGCGAGACTTGCTGGGGGATCTGCAGCAGAAGCAGGATTTCCTCCTGCCGTGTAAGGGTTCACGATGGCGAAGGCGTCTCTAGTCCTGACTGAGCAGCTTCTTGCACGCCGAGTCCCTGATCCCTCTAGGTGACCGGTGTCTTACAGAGTGGCCAAGATCGGGCTCCCAGCCGTTTTGTATTGGTTTCTTACTGGGCAGCACGTCCCCAGCTGTGGTTTCTGCTAGAAATAGGCTGAAATAGACAACACCTCCTTCCTCGTCCCCACAGGCACCAGTGAACAGCCTACAGATCCGAGTGTCCTCCCTTTCCTCTACCTCCCATAAGGGTTCGGGGGATTCAAGTTCCCCGAGGAACTTTGAGGAAAAAGCAGGATAAGAGTTTACAGAAAAGAGTGGCTTGTTCTGACAGATCTGTGTTGGATTGGGAAGGAGGGGGGGGTTGGGGAAATTTTGGATTGTTTGAAATCTTTTTTTGTCTTGAACAGGAGAAATGCCACGTGATCCAGCAGTGAGCGCTGTGACTGGGTCGCCCCCTCTGGGGCTCCTCCCCTGGGCTCAGCCAAGAATGAGATTTCTGCAGTGGCTGCCGTTGTCTTGGCAGGTCTGAAGATTAGCAGTGTGGGGCTTAAACACAAAGCGCATTCCTCTGGGTGGAACAGATCGTTTTCCAAAAGGATGTGCTGTATGTGCGATTGCCCCTCCTGGCTCGAAGCGCTGTTTTGTGATCAGGTCTCCAGGAGCTCGCTTTAACGCAGACTGACCTTGTCTGCCAATTCAGGGAGACCGACTGGTGCTCCCTTCAGTACTGCAGTTCCCCAGAAAGTAGCCGAGGGATGAAAGCCATCGGAAATCGCACACTGTGGCTGTCCTCCGTTCACGTGCGGATGTGGACCACTTTGCTGGCACGGCCGGTGATAACTGTGTTGCCAAAGCAATGGCGACATGCGAGACGTTTACGGCGGTATCGTTGTTATCCGAGCGGCTCAGTCTCTCTCCCTCAGGCTGTGGAAGGTGATCGAGCACTGAGCTGCAGCTCTGTTGAGCTGTTCTGATTCTGGCAGGTGTGGCTTTCAGTTTCCGTGAACTCGGAGAGCTGGAAAGGCAGCTGTGGCCCTACTCCTGAGGCAAATGAGCTATTTTTCATGAATGGAAATGCCTCCATGATACCATCTTGTACAGGCTTAACACAGTGTGAGGCGAAAAGACAAACGGATGTGGTCAGTATTCTTTTACTTGCTCCTGTCTGTACCCCTGCAGGAGTTACATGGGAATTGAATTGAAATTCAGCAAGATTTATTGGCATGACCGATGAATTACAGTGGAACCAAAAGCATATACGATTAACACAACATCTACAGTCCATATTGTTGGACAGTTACATACTTCACATAAAAAACATTATAGGGAGACAGGCTCACTGTCTGTTCCTCAGGCTGTGACTGGAAATCTCATACTGGGCTGCAACTCTATAGAGTTTCCTCCCCCAGTAGGTTTAGAAGTTGTTCTGATACTGACAGCTGTGGGAATTTGGGGATTAGATTTATTTTAGAGCAGAGTTTTCACCTAACCCTATTTTTCACAGTGCAGCAGAAAGTGCATCTCTGCCTCTGGCAGTGGGAGCACAACTTGTTCTCTTTGGACAGCCAGGTCTGTCTGTGTTGCCCAGGCTCTATGGCTAGGCTGTGCTCTCTGAGCCTGTCTGTTTCTCTTTGCTGTCTTTACGCTGGTTACGTACTAAGCTAGTGTGTATTGTCTTCTTAGGCTCTTTTAACATTCAAGTTTGTGTTGTGTGTATGTCTCAGTGGTTGAGGGTAGTGTTGTTTGGCTTGTGCTGTGATTTGGCTGACTTTTACTCTTCAGTTGTGCTGTCCCAAGACGGGCTGGTGTCATTGAGCCTTAGGGGCAGCTACCTGAGGGGGCTCTCCTCTGGACTTAGTACTTGGTAAGCAGGGCCTGTGGTGTACGGATTCTGGTCACTGTTTTTCATGTGTGACCAATATCTTATTGCTCACTTGTGTATATCGATATAGGGAATCCAGTTCCCCAGCATCTGTCGGGGGTGCTGGCCATGTCCTAGCAGGGCAGGTGCAGCTGTCTGGAAACCCAGGTTGTGTTGACTTGCTGTTGGAGAGCTTGAAACCTAACTGTCCTGTATGGGTGTGGCGCTGGTCTGTCCCAGGACTGCAGGGGGCTCCCAGTGTGACAGTGGTTAATACCGGTGACAGGTGACAGGATGCAGCTGTGATACTGCACGTGGGCCGAGCAGACAGGGAAGCCTTACGAGGCTGGTTTATGATTCAGGTCTCGTGTAATCCTCGAGTAGCCGCCCAGTCATTCGAGAGGCCCTTGTCAGCCGGTACTCGCTTGTCCCCACGGCTCTCGGCCGACAGACCTTCTGTCTCCGCAGTCGGGACCGAAGCCTGGGAGATACTTTGCAGCCAGTTTTTCCCTTTCATCCCGCAAGCCAGCGCCAGTGAAATTTGGGAATGGGGACGCGTCTGGCAGTTTCCATTCCCTAAGTGCGGAGAACCTCTCTCCGTGGCTTCCCTGCGCGCCGGCGCTGTGACTCATCGCGTGCTCATCGCGGCCAAGCGGGAAGAGACCCCGAGCGGCCGCGGCTCTGATCCCGCTGTCCCAGTGAAAGTGCCGTTTGTTTTCCAGGGCAGCCGATAGTGTTTCGTCACGTCAGTCCTCCTCTGGTGTCAGAAAAAGAAAATTAAATTCTTTGAGACTGATATAGTCGAAGGAAAAAATCTGCAGGAAAGAAAGTAAGGAAATTATTACCGATGTTTTTTTTTTTTTAAATCTGAATCTGTCTGAGGTTGTGGAAGTACTGCCAGGCAGTTAACATTTTTGGTTCTGTGTGAGTTCTAGTCCTTCTTCCATCTATAAAAATTGAGAAAAATAACCCTTGAAATCTGACCTAATTTGAAATGCTGTTAGATGTAGACTGAGGCGTTTTTTTTTTTTTAAAGAAAAGCTGATTCCAGACAGGTCAGGAATCTGGTCTTGTGATGGTGCCTCCCTTTGTCATCCATAAGACTTGAGCTCAGTTCGGAGTCTCTGACCTGACCTCTGACCCGGAGACACACAGGGCTAACAGGCAGCTCCTGTGAGAGGGAAATCAGACATCTCTTCGAGCATCAGCGTCCTTTCTGCGTCTCCCTCATGCGTCATTCAAGTACAGTCCACCAGCGTCTCCGATCAGTCACCCTTCTGCATTTTCTGCAGGGGTGGGGGGCAGTGGGGGGCGCTGTGGAGCAGGCGAGCTGTGGGGGTGTGGGGCAGTGGGGGACACTGTGAAGCAGGCGAGCTGTGGGGGGCGCTGTGGAGCAGGCGAGCTGTGGGGGAGTGTGGGGGGCGCTGTGGAGCAGGCGAGCTATGGGGGAGTGTGGGGGAGTGTAGGAGGTGTGGGTATCGAGAGACTGCGAACTGGCCTGAAAAAATCTCAGCTTGTTTTTTCCAAGCAGGATCATGTGATGTTTAAATCTCTTCACATGGCTTAACTTGGCTCCCTGTCTTATTCTTTTTTTTTCCCTGTAAACAAACCCCCTCAAATCTGATTAGACCTCCATTTCTCCTGCTTTACCTAATAGGCGCTATAATGTCTCTCATTGTGCCCTGGGCTCACACTTGGGCCATGGAGCCCTGGGATCTGACCAGCTCTTGCTGGGAATCGGATTAGAGTCGTCCGAGAGGCTTTCCTGCATCTGTCTCAAAAGTTTTAAACCTCTTTTTATTGCGCAGGGTCAGGGGCGGCTCGTGGGGCTTCGTGTCCGCCACAGAGCAGCTGACCCGACAGAAACAAAAGATGCTGAAGGTTTCTTAGGTTTCCTCCAGCTCCTGCACAGCACTTCTGCGCGCTTGTCAGTGTGATGAATGGCTTCATGAGCACGAGGCCTTGCAGAGCCTGGTCTCTGAAGAGCAGGGCGAGTGTGCTTGTGCCGTTTGTCAGTGTGTTGCCGCATGGGATCGGGATAGTCTGCGGATTCCCACATTGGGATAACGCAAACCCTCCTGCTGCGCTCCAGTGACAGTCTCAAACATCCCACCCTGGTCCTGGGCCACTGGCGTCTCTGCAGGATTTCAGGACACCTCAGTTATCTCGATCTTCACCGGACCTCTGCCTGAACAAGTCTCTCCGTGAGGAGTGGCTGGTATTGGCTGCACCCAGCTGTAGAGAGACCCAGGAGACCAGCGGGCCCGTTGGGCACACTCTTTCAGGGATAACAGTGCAGGTGAAAACGAGAGACGTGTAGTGGACGGGTCTTGGAGCAGCAGCCCCTGTGCCTCCAGTGTCTCCTGTACGTACAGACGCACAGCAGTCCTGTGGCGCTGACCCGCGGGCTCTTTTAGAACCCTCTGGGGCAGCCCTGACCGCTGTACAGTCCCCCAGTCCCCTTGTCCTGTAGCTGGACACAGGACCAGCCCTTGTGTCGAGGCTCAGGACGTGTTGCCTGCCTGCTGCTTCACAGCCGGTCAGAGAAGTTCCTGTAGTCAGGCATGTGCTGTTGTAGAAAGGAACAGAGCGGTGATTAAAAAAACACTCTCTCAGTCCTGTAAGTAGAATTGGCCAGCTTTGAAATTCCTCGGAAATGGACTACTCGGACAGTAATGTGTCTGCTCTGCAAGAGCAACAGTCTGTTCAGCAGCTGCAGTCGGATGCTACCGCGCTGCCACCTTGTGGCCAGACTGCGTAGTGCCGCGTTGTGGTGCGCTCGTTTTTCTTCTGAAAATGTTTTTATTCTTGTGCTACTGGAAATCAGAAAAAACACCGATTCAAAAGCGTATCGGTACCGGCTCTGCAGCATGAGCTTGCGGAAAGTCTTCACGGCGCCTCCTGCCCTTCTCACCACCCACAGGGAAGGACAATGCCCGCCTTCAGCTGGACAGCGCGCTGCAGGACGTCAACGAGAAGTACGTGGTGCTGGAGGAGACGGAGAAGAGGGCGGTCTGCCGGGCCCTGATCGAGGAGAGGGGCCGGTTCTGCTCCTTCGTCTCCATGTTGAAGCCCGTCCTGGTGAGCCCAGTACCATGTCGGGGGGTTGTCAGTCGTAGGTGTTGCCTCCTGCCAGGCTCCCTCGCTCTCCGGCTGTGCGAGCGACCCATTTGAGAGTCTGCAGTCGTGGACCTGACCGTCACTGGAGTCAGGACTCCCGCTGGCCGGAGGTTTAGAGGTCAGAGTTGAAGAATAGGAGAAATGTTGGCTGAAATAAACATGGATCTCAACCACACACTGGCACACATTCCACCAGGTTGGGCTGGCTTAGGTCATCGACAGTTGAAGGGCTTTGAAAAGCATTAACTGTTCCTTCCAGGATAGATGTTGGTTCAGTTGAGTGATTAGGAGCTCAGGTCCTAATGAAATCCTGAAGGTGTTGCAGTTGTGCACCAGCAATCGGAACCTGTCAGATCCAGTATCCTGTAGAAGCCCAAGAGACCCAGTGGAGGGGCGCTGCCCAGGCAGAGAGAGCATCACACACCCCTGAGCTCAGGACAGGCCTGACTGCATGGCCACTACATATGGCTTGTAGTGACACCACCTCCCCCCCCCCCCCCCCCCCCCCGCCAGGATGAAGAGATTGGGATGCTGGGAGAGGTGACCCACCTGCAGACCATCCTCGAGGACCTCAGCACCCTGACCGCTGACCCCAACAAGCTGCCCCCCGCCAGCGAGCAGGTGAGCCGCCCCCGGCTTCCCGCAGTCCTGCGAGGAGCTTCAGAGCAGCTGGTGGAAGGAAACCGTGGAGGTTGGGTTATTCGGAAGAAGAATAAAGACCCGATCGGCCGGCATCCGCAGGGGTGGGCGGTGCCTTCTCCTGGCGCAGCTCCCACGTGGGAGGTGGTGGCTTGAGGCTGTGTGCTGCGCTGGGCACCTCTCTGACCTTCTCTCTATCCCTCTCTCTCTCGTTCGCAGGTGATCCTGGACCTGAAGGGCTCAGACTACAGCTACGCCTACCAGACGCCCCCAGCCTCCCCCAGCAACACGCTGTCCCGCAAGAGCAGCATCAGCAGGTAGACCCGTCAGCGCGTACATGTGTGTGCTACACAGGACTCGCTCCCCGAAACAGATGGGATCCCTCCAGTCGTTTCTCGATTGTAGACAAGGCGTCGGCTTCCGCTGCAAGACATGGGAAGTTTATTCCAGACTCCCAGTACCAGCCACGGCCTCCTAATAATCCCTAGTTCAGAACTGGCTTCATCACTCTGTTCTCCTCCCCAGTGATGTAGCTGGTGTGTGTTGAACACTGAGGCTGCCGTTGCATTATCCAGGTGGTACCATTGGTGGCAGTGGTGGGATTTCCAATTCCATGTAAAGCGCTTTGAGTGGAGTGTCCAGAAAAGCGCCTTATAAGTGTAAAGAATCATTATTATTACTGTTGGTATTGTTTTGTAAGTAATTTGAAATCTGCAACTTGTCGAAAGCTGCCTGAAACGGTTTAAAAACAAGATCAAGTTTAATTAGAAATACAACTAAGGGGTCTGTCGACTAACTGGGAGGGGATCTGCAGCCAGCGCTAGAAACTAGAGGACCCAGGATGGGGCAGCCCTGTGAGGTCTCTCTCCTCAGTGCTCTGAACTGAACTCCTCTCTCTCTCTCGCCCTGTCTGCCACCCTTGCAGTAACTACCAGCCTGCCTCGGTGCGCCACGTCCCCTCCCTGGACTCCATCTCCAGCGCAGTGGACGGGATTCACCTGCGGCCGCCCTCCGGACTCCAGACCCCCGACGGGACCACGCAGGTACGTGCACGGGATGAGGGGGGTGGGCCTGTGGGCTCTCCGGACTCGTGAGCAGGCGACCTTGGTGCCCTGCGGTTGGCGTGCAGGTGACTTGAGTCTGTTACAGAGCAGCACCGTTGCCGCGTCAGCAGGCTGACATAGTTCTGCTGGAAGTTCCAGTTCCAGAGCAGGTCTTGGGATCACACGGCAGCCCGAATGCCTTAGTCCAGTATTCCCAACCCCAACTCCAGGTTTAGCTGCATGTCCTCGGTAACCCAGTGCAACATCCGGGCTGCTGACATGCTTTTCAGGGTCCTTCCCACTCCAATGGTAGCTCCCAGCACGAGAGAGCAGGAGAAAACTGTCATCTCTATGAGCATCATGCAGGGTCTGGTGCACAAGCTCTGGGCAGCAGTGTGATGGACTTGTCACTGCAAGGTTAAGGGTTCACACTGCTGTTGTACCCTGGAGCAAGGCGTGTCGTGGGAATCGCTCCAGCAGATGGTCCAGCCTTATGTAAGGCGCTTTGGACAGTAGTGTCTGCCAGGTGAAATGAGTAAATTGGAAGAGCGCTGGCCTGTCTGCCCCCAAGTAAAGAGGTGTCCAGGGCGGCTGGTATGTCACTGGGTGGATCTCAGTGTTTCCTTTTTCAGGACTTGAAAACGCGGCCGATTCTGAGAAGGACGTGAAGTACGGTGTCATTTAAGATGAGCTAACGGCACTTTTTTAACTCGCCCTCCCAACCTCTGGGGCCCCCCCTCTCCCGAACAGCGCTCGCCCAGCCCGCTGCGCGCCGAGGCCTGGGAGGGCAGCCGGTCCCTGAGTGAGGGAAACTCCCCCACCTCCGCCCGCTCGGTCCCGGGGCTCGGCTCGGCTCACCTCAGCCTGCGGATCAACAAGAGCACTGTGAGCCCCCTGTTGCATGGCCACCCCCCTGCCTGCCTGCCTGTTTGTGTCCGAGATACATTTCCCATCCCGTGTGCCTGTGGAACTCGCCATCCCAGAATCCCCCTTCACCCCGGAGCTGTGCTTGGCCGGAGGCCGGCCCAGGAGCCCCGCCAGTCCGGCTCCCCTGCTCTGGCTGGCGGCGTGGCCGCGTGCGGGCAGGGGCCTGTGGGGTGATGTGTTGTCCGCTGTGCTGTGACCCTCCTTCCCCGTCAGCCCTCTCCCGCGCGGAGCCCGGCAGGGCGAGGGGGCGGGGGGAAGGCCGTCGGAGCGGGGCGCGGGTGTTTCCGGGTGACTGACGCGCCGCTCCGCTCTCTCCCCAGGAGCAGGTGGCCAACAGCCTGCCGCCGCGGCCCGGAGACGCCCCCCCCGGCGGCGCGAACGGCACGGCCGCGGCCCCCCCTCCGCTCGCCTGCTCGCAGCCCGGGGAGCGGGCCCGGGCCCTGTCCACCTCCGGCAAGGTACTGACCCGCCCAGGGAGTCAGAGGGGTGCAGTCGTGTGCTTGTGTCAGCTGTCGGAGCGGTTCCGTCTCTTTTAGTCTCCGAAGAGACGGGTCGGACGGAGAGCGAAGACCCGCGGAGTATTAGTTACTGGCAGGGATGCCTAGGGTGTATTTGTATATACAAATGCGTAGGTATTCCACTCTGATACCTTAAGATGAAGTTAAAGCTGCAAAATGTACGTGCCTTCTCATTTTAATAAGACACAGTTGGAGTTCGACTTTTTCTGGTTGTCTGATACTGGATATGAACACTAGATGGCAGCATTGCCTTCTTTTCAGAGCACAGCTCTAACACTCCAGCTCAAGGGCTGCACTGCCCTCTCCTGGCACCAGGGGGCAGTGTCTGCTCTCCCAGCTGCTGTTCCGCTACCAGGGGGCTGAGGTGTTCACTCCGTGTGTGCTGCTGCTCTCTCCACAGCCCCAGACAGCCAGGGAGCAGCTGGCCCTGACCCTGAGTGGGGGCCTGAATTCGGAGGCCCCCCGTTCCAGCCGAGACTCGCTGCACTGCTCCAGCGGATACAGCACCCAGACCACCACCCCCTCCTGCTCTGAGGACACCATCCCCTCGCACGGTCAGTGCTCTGTGCGCTGTCCGTCAGTCTGAGCGTCTGGGCAGCTCTACACAGCCTGTCTGTGTCCGTGTCCCGCATGGTTAGCTCCTCTGCCTGTCTGTACATGTGGCCAATCTGTGGCCAGGTCAATGAGTCTGTCACTCTGCTGGCTGCCCCCCTCGCTGTCCTCCTCTCTGCCTCCCTCTTTGCTGTCCCTCTTTGCTGTCCCTCTTTGCTGTCCTCCTCTCTGTCCCTCTCCCTGTCCCTCGCGGTCCTCCTCACTGTCCCTTGCGGTCCTCCTCCTGCCCTACTGTCTCTCTCTCTGTCCTCCTCCCTGCTCCTCGCTGGATTGTCCCCTGTCTCTCTGTCTTCAGGGTGTCGGTACTCTCTGCAGGACACAGGTTACCAACACTTTCCCAGAATTTAGAGTAACATTTCTGAATGTCAATAATGTTATAAGACCAGGCTGCAGCAAACATCATAGCCTTGACAGTGTTGTGCTTTTAATGTCCTTGGTTATTTTCAATAGAATAAACTCTGTTATCATTTAGCTATTTATTAATATGCTCTCTTCGTGAGCACGTCTTAATTTCGGCAGCAAGCTGAATTTAATTTTATATTCTTTTTCAGCTGTAAAGAAAGAACCACCTCTTTATGGTAGGTTTCTGTCTGTTCTAGAATTTCACTTTTGTTTTCTTTTCGCAATCACGGTGCCACACCTGTGGTGTGATTTTTTTTCTGCTGTATGATGCCATTTCGTGGTTGTAACGAGGAGATGAGGGCCTCCCGCCAGAACACTGTGTCTCAGTTCTCGGTGCCGGTGTTTCGCAAGCTACCTGTCAGAACAAGACGGCCGCATGTGCCTGGGTGTTACTTAGCTGGGGGGGTCCCATCACAGAGTCAGCTGCTCAGTCGCTGATAACTGGGTTTGTTTTCTGTGATCGAGCACAGTGGCCCAGTGCATGTTTGAAGAGGCTGGGATTGGTGTGAGCTGGGAAAATGGGCCATTTCCATTACTGAGTTTTTTTTATTCAACTTTCTGCCACAGTTCCGTATGCATGCGTGTGTACACCTGGACATGCAGGTTCATGCACAGTTCACGTGTCAACATTTTCGTTCTGGACTCGCCAGTTGTTGTCCCCCCCCCTCCGTATCTGGAAACGGGCCGAGCTCTCCGGTTCCTCTAACCTAGCAGGGGGCCCCCGGGTCACCCGGTCACAGTAGCACGGTGGCCCGGCCCAGAGCGGTTTTGCTGGAAGAATATTGCCTCTTATCTGGGGGGTCCTAGATAGATCCGAGCCCCCGCCGCCAGGGGCGCCAGCCGCAGGCCGTGACGCCCCGTCTTCTGTCCCTGTGTTGCAGACTACGACTACATCTCCCTGCACGGCGGGGAGGAGGAGCACGACCAGCCCGACTTCGACAAGTCCTCCACCATCCCGCGCAACAGCGACATCAGCCTGAACTACCGCAAGATGTTCCAGGCCAAGCGGCCGGCGTCCACCGTCAGCCTGCTGGCCGACCCCGAGCCCCTGCTGCGCCCGCCGCACGTGGCCACCATCCGCCGCAAGCCCTCCAGCAAGCCCAGCTTCCGCCGCGGCACCATCAGCGGCGGGGTGCCCATCCCCATCAGCACCCCGCAGGTGCCCATGCGGGCGCCGGGCCCCTGCCCCCCGCGGGACGGCCTGGGCGCGGGGCGCAGCGGCAGCGAGGAGGCGGTGTGCGGGCCCGGGGGCTGGTCCGAGCTGGCGCACGCCAAGCACCCCCTCTGCTCCTCCACCCAGAGCCTGAGCGCCATCCCCTCCCCCTACTACTCCCTGGTGCCGGGGCCCCTGGGGCCCCTGGGGCCGCCGTGCCGCGGCAGCACGGAGCAGCTCTACCAGCTGAGCAAGCAGCAGCAGTTCGCCCTGCACCAGCAGCAGCAGAGACAGTACCAGCAGCAGAGCCTGCAGCCACAGCAGCCGGGCCCCCACGGCCCCGCCGCCTGCCGGGACACCCCGCTGCGCCCCCAGAGCGCCGAGAGCGCCGAGCCGCCGCCGCCGCCGCCCCAGAGCCCGCCGCCCTCGGGGGGGGACATGCTGAGCATGATCCGGCGCGGCGTCAAGCTGCGGAGAACGCTGACCAACGACCGCTCCGCGCCCCTCATCCCCCCCGCCAGCCGCGTCAAGTGAGCGGGGCGCCCCGCCCGGCGGATTCCGGTTTTAGTTGCCCTTTTAGTTTTCCTTTCTGTTTTTTTTTTCCCGTTTTGGTTCCGTCTTAGTATTGTTTGAAATTTGCCGAAGTGTCAAGGAGAGGCGCGGTGCCCTTGAACCGGGGACCTCCGACCGTAAGATTATATGTTTATATTATTATTATTATTATTATTATTATTGCAAAAAAGAAAAAAAATGCCTTTGCTTCATAGCACATTGTCTTAATATTACCAATGAATTTTCGTTCTCAGAACAAAACAGAGAGAGACATTTGTATATAGTAGTTTAGTACTCCAGAAACGTGCTTTATTGTATTTTGTTTGCTAGTGCCTGTTTTATTAAATTGAATAGCACTGGCGTCTTGTTTAAAAGAGTTGATTGTCTATTTTTGTAAAACAGATGCAGCATTTTTATGCTTACCTCCCCAGACATACAGGTATGTGTAACACGAAGCAAAAAACACCTGTGCTGTCGGGCCAAGGGGCCAAGCCGGTGCTCTCGCAGGAGGGGAGTTCGTGTGGATTGAAACCTGCAGGAGAGGCTCCTGTGCCACCGCGGACAGATCCATCTCAGGTTTTGCATGCTGCCGGCTCTTCTTCAAGCCAGCACACTGGCACCTCCAGCTGTGTCTCTCGAAGCTGACACGGTGTAAATGTCCCCAATTTGCACGATGTCCTGCAGCTGGTAAAACCTGGAGTAGATGGTGGCTGTGGATTGGGAGCTGGTGCGGTTCTCTCCCCCTGCAGGCGGCTGTGCAGTCCGCTGGGATGAGCCGAGCGAGAGGGGGCTCCTCGCGCAGGGCTGGTCAGAATAGTCTCGGAACCGGGCTCTCTGGGTTTTTCGCCTGCACCTCGCAGATCCTGAGCACCTTCTAGCCTCCCGACTTCGCGTCGTGTGACCCCTCTGCCCACCTCTGTGTGGGTTCCTCCACCGCGTGCCTCTGCCGGCCTGGTTCCGGGCGGCCCAGGATCACCTCTTCAGACCAGGGCTGGCTGCTCGGCCGCTCTCCTGTGAGGACGAGCCCTTTCTCGCGCTGTTGTGCCCTGGGCCCGCCGTGGTCACGGTTCTCCGCCTGTGTGAGCTGCTGCCTGCTCTTTGTCACCTCGGGGTCCTGGTCTGCTGCGCCTTCAGAAGCCCGTGCGCAGAGCTGGGAGTCTGACCCGGCCCGCTGAAGCCCGATGTCTGGAGTAGAGGGGGAGGCAGATTTTGTGTTTTTATTGTTTGAAGTCGGTTGTGCCCCGCGGGCTGTGCAGGCGCGGGTTGGCAGCAGGTGGGCTGCTCTCGCCTTCCACGTCGCACTCCGTTCCCAGCCTGCAGGGGGCAGTGTGTGGACCAGCCCTGCGGTTCTGCTCGGCAGTGGCTCCGGGGAAGTTAACAATCAGCCCCCCTGCTTCCCTTGACAGAAGGTTTTTCCATTTTGACGAGAACAAGCCGACAGCCGCCTCTGGTAAAACCGTGACCTGTGACCTCTGACATCACTAAGCCCCTCACTGCGGGTTTTCAGTTTCGAGAGCGGAAGACTTACTGTTTTATGGTTGGGTTGTTTATCAATTCTATTTTAAAAATCTAACAAAAATAATTTAATTTGAAGCTGTTTTCTACCAAAGAGAGAGAGTGGCAGGGGAAGTGAGCAGTGTTTTAAGTGCCGGTTGGCGTGAGAGTGGCGCAGGTGTGCTGGGCACTGACTCGGGCGGCTGGGCGGTGTGGGTGTGTTGGCACGCGCCGGGCGTGTGGCCTGGCTGACCCCTCTTCGTTTCGCTGGCCCGGCGCGCTCCCCCGCCCCCTCTCGGTCCAGAAGAAAGGCTGGTTTTGGATGCATGTCGGGTTGCTGAGTTGGGAGTACCCTGTCGGTTTGGTTTGGATCTGGATCGGTCCAGATGAGGGGCAGCTGGTCCAGCTGGTCTGGACTGCGTCTCGGCTGTGCGCTGGAGTCAAGTGCCCACCCCCACTCCCCTCCTCCTGCGTCTCGTGCGTGCCCTCCGCTCGCCCCTGTTCCCTGCTCTCCGTCGGGCGGGAGGGTGCAGGGGCTCCCTCCGGGCGCGGCCCTGACGTCGGGGCACACGACACCCCAGACCCCCTGCCTTCCTTCAGCGGAGCCTCTTCCTCTTCCTCGCAGAGTCCCGCTGCGAAGCGCCTCTGCCCTTCCCGCCAGCGCCGCGTTTCCGGATCCCTGTGGCACGAGAGCCGCTTGGCGCTTTCTGGGGGACTCGGACAGGACTGGGGGGGCCCCTGGCGCCCGAGCCACGAGCGGTCGGCGTGCGAGTGTCCTCGAGGAAGGAAAGGTGGATTTCAAAACAAAGTAGAATGGGTGGGGGGCCTTCACGAGTTTCGGGCGGTGGAAGTTGTTGCCGACCTGACGTGGGGCGACCGCGGGGGGGTCTGGGCTGGGGCGCCCCGGGAAACGCCCCACTGTGCCCAGGGAGCCAGGGCGGCGTGGCTCCGGCTGGGGTCGGGGCGTCTCCAGGGCCGCTGCTGGTTAGAGAGTTGACCTCTCACTGTAAATCGTTGTTGTATATTGCAAAAAGGATGTTCAAATTCTGTCTTTGTGTAGTGAAGCTGAAGCCTTAAATTAAAAGGAATGTGGGTTAAAAAAAATAGACTGGCGTGTTGTTTTTTGAAAAAATAATTCTAATTTCTGCCTTTTCCTCCCTTGTAAAACCAAAATGATGACAAGTCCTCCAGAAATGTTTCTCCTGAGGCTGAGAGCTGTGTGAGCTCAGTGACGAGGGATTTTGATTATTCACACAGGATGTAACAAAGTATTTCTTGTTTTTTTTTTTCTTTTTCTGGGAATGTTTCTGCTTGTACTGGATTGTGCGCTTCTTGGTGTGTGAAATGCTCTGGGGAGCAGGGCCAGTGGTTGTCAAGGGTCAGCATGACGCGGCTGTTTCTAGTGATGCGATGAGGTCATCTGGGATTGCGTGGCAGGAGTGCAATCGCTTCAGCTGGGCGAGTTGGCATTCTAGCTCTTCACCACTGGAGGGCGCCCTCGCCTGCTGACCTTGCACGCGCCGTTGGAATGATCCCACAGTGAGTCACCCATTCCTGGAAACGCTGAGCCAGAAGGAGCAAAAATTAAATATTTTTTTTAGCTCTGAGAGTGGTAAGCAGAACGAGATGTACAATCCATGTTAATGTAATGGTCTAGGACTCCAGAATATATTTGTGCTTTTAAATAAACCTCTAATTCAGAATTAACTATCCTGAATAAAACAGTAGCTTGTTTTCTTAGCCAGTCTGGCAGGTGACGCTGCTGTCATGGAGAGATGAGCACATGGTCGTGGTGCAGTTCCACGCTGTGGCGAGACCTTGGGAAAGGGATAAGACCCGATGCTGTCATGGTCCAGAGGGGCTTGTAGCTGGGTGTCTCAAAGGACTGGCCCCCCTCTGAACTCTGGCCTGCAGTGAGGATATCTCTTTGCTGACTTTCGATCCTGAGAGCTCCAGCCCTCCTCTGAGTCTGTTGAGCCTCCAGTCACCAGCATATTCCATTTCTGGAGTCTGGATTGGGAAGAGAGTTCTCCCTGCATTCAGGACCTCCCCGGTGAACTTTACTCCCTGTTGGAATCAGACCGGCACGGCTGCTTGCGTTTTCCAAAAGAAAAACCCGTTTCCCCCTAGGCAGAGTGAGGCATGTATGGCACTGCGCTGGACCACAAAGGCTTTTGTTTGTTGTGGGAAGTGAGTCAGCTCGGAGTGTGTGGGATCTGTGATTTTGTGTCTGCTGTCGGTGTTAAGAGTGGTTTGTTAAAGTACAGGGCACACTGCACTTGTAGTTTTGCTTTCTTTCATCTGGGCTGAGTGGTGCTTGTGGAATGTAGCAGCCAGTCGTGAAATGTGCTGCCCCCAGCTCATGTAGCGTCTCAGCTCTAGGCCTGCAGTGCTGCTAGAATGCCTTCCTTCTTCTGAGGCATCTGTCATAAAGAGCTATCTGGGGTACCCCCT